>NC_080749.1:27198078-27814328 GCF_020826845.1 Diceros bicornis minor | reverse complement strand
CAGGAAGAGAATCAATGAAAAGGCAAAAGAGTAACCTTGTAAAATACAGAAGAGTAATCATATACATTGGAGCAGGAGCAAGAGAAAATGGTACAGTGGAAGCTTAGGGCTGTAGGAGGTAAACATTAATGACAAACGGGATGGCCAAGTATGTCTAATATATCTGAGAGGTCAAGAAGTTGTGGCTGAAAAGTCATCCGTGTTAATACCGAACACCTAACTCCACATACAGGCCAAATATGTAGAACAGATGCCCTGGGAGGTCTAGGTCATATTTCAACTAGCGATTCTGGGAAAATTCTCACTGAGAAATCTCTTGATATTGGCCTTTCCCATTTGAAGGCCTCTGAGTCTCTTGAATTCACACACCTTGCTACTGCTACCTACACTCCTTGTTCTCCTTTAACAAGGAGACCTACTACAGGTACTAGACAAAGATATGATAAGTAGTAAGTCAGAAATAATCACTAAGAAACCAAAACAAGGTTTACGTTAGAGATAAGTTTGGGGCTACGGCGTTCTCCAGCATTGCCTGGAGAAGCATGTAGAATCAAATATATCAAGTCAGCATTCTCCAGAACAGATGTGCATTAGATGATCTCCCCACATAATATTCATTGTACACTCGGGCAAAGCATGGCATAAGCTTATAATTTTTGAAGTTCTTTTGCTAAATTTTCTTGATGCTTATTTTTATCCTTTGTTAGATTTTCCTGAATATTGTTTGATGTGTCTTCTTTCAAGTTGCCAAATAATAATAATAATTTCTGAGTTCTAAAATTTGCCTTAACCATGCACTAAAGTCAGCCAGCCTCTTCAGCTGGTTCTTTTTAATCCGCCAATTACTTATCACAATAAAGGAGATGACTCAAACCCTTAATAAAGCCTGTAAAATGTCATCTCTATTTAGAGCCTTCAATCAAACACCTCTAGCTGCTTATGGAAATGTGTTGGCATGATTTGAAATTCCAGAATTTTCATCAAAATTATCAGCAGACCCCATTCTTGGCCACTCAGAAAACTTCAACAACAACAACAAAAAACCCCAGGGGAAATGAGTATCTCAAGAGGTCTAACACATGAAAGCATTTGGAGGTTTGTTAACACCACCATGGAAAATGAGGAACAGCAGTTTTCTAGCATGTATGATTTCACTGGACAGGGTAAAAAAATAAGTGATAGAAGAAACCTTAATAGCTCAAATAATCTCTCCTGTTTTCATGCTAGAGTCTCTCTAAAAAGGGGGGGCATCTTGAATTGCAGTCTATGGGCTCTTATAGAAGAATCTTTTTATGGGCTTCAGATACCGTTGAATCCTCTAAAATCAAAAGGTTAAGTATTGATCTAAAGTATGTCAGAAAAGACATTTATAAAGTTAAAAAGAAAAATTCAAGGTATTTAAGTACTTTTTTTAGTGATACAGTTCTGATTGCCAAATTCTTACAATTAAAAGTATTTCCCTTCATATCTCAGAGCAATAATTATTAACTTTGTAGACTAAATTCAAGTCAGCCCCAAGGGGAAAAAAACACAAGATGGCATTTATTCACAACCAGCCCTAATTTAGTATAATTCTTAGCTACAGACAAGGTTTAGAATATTACACTGGGATGGGAAAAGATGACGATAAACTAGAAAATGGTCAAATTCTAGTTGACAATAACAGCTTGAGTTATGATGCTTAATGCAGTGGATTGACTCTGGTCTCTACTCATTCTCTTTATTGGCAAAGGGTTCTTGGAAAAAGTCTTAGGTTATCAGTTTTGAACAATGGCGAAAATGTCTCTTTAAACAAAAAAAGAAAGCAAAATTTCTTGCTACAGATGTAATTTACCATTTGCTAATGGAAACCTCACATGAAAGATATTTCAAAATTATATACTGAATATTAAAGTTTTAGAATGCAGGGTTACATATCCTGGAATCCACTCTCTATGCCAGGTGGGCCAACCACTCCCATAATGCCTTTCTTCCTCAGCCTGGATGAACATTTATGCATTCTGATTAACCATGCATCTAGAAAGCCCCACACCTTAAATTCCACCTTCATCCTGTTCTACCTCTTTATCAAAGGATTTGACTACACCATTGCACTATAAATATATAAACAAATAATATAAAAGAAAAAATAACTTAAATATACATACTTTAAAAATACTTGATAAAGAATGAATGACTGGACCAGGAAAAGAAATGTTATTTGGATACCATTTAGTTGAAATAACATGTTTGGCCACCAGATGTCACCCTTTTTTAAGCAACAAAGTTGACTTCACAAAGTTGGCAACATCAACAGCAGTTTACGTTCCACTACAGGGTAGAAGGTGGCAACACTGGAATTAGTCATTCTGCCATCACATAGAAAGAAGGTTTAACGACAAAAAAACAGCAACCAGGGTTTCTCCTAAGGAGGGCTTCATGAGTCAAGGCTGATTTGAGTTTTGTTAGTCTCCAAAGCCAGACAGTTAAAATGCAACAATTAATAACATATAATTTTTAAAAATTTAAAAGCATGGCTCTGATACAAATATAAAAGGAACACACATAAAGATCTCATTCAGCTCATTAACTAGTGAGGGAACTAGTAAGATGGTAAAGCCAGTACAAGAGAGAATTCAGGAATGGAGACTTACACAGTCTGTCAAAGGCCGGATCAAATGAACTTGGTGATAGATACAAATCTGTTTAACATCCTAAAGGTCACAAACCATAACCTTTGGGGTTATGTTTCCTGTTAAGAGAAATGATCTCTACGCCTACAAGTTAACTCGCAGCTTGACAGCGAGGCAAGGAAGATATAATAAATCACATTCACAGTAATATTTAAGGGGCTGTGCCTAGCGCTGTCCATGCATCATCCCCTTTATTCTCACAATAATTGCCTATGAGGTGATGCTGGTGTTATCTTTGTTTAGATGCTTGAACACTGAGAGGTCAAGGAACATTCTTCAGGTTACGGACCAGCAGTGATCAAGCTGGAGTGTGAATCTGGTCTGTCTAGATGGTCTTCCTCCTGGGAACACAGACTTACTAATCACTTACAGTGTCTAGAGGATGTTGAGATTTCACGAGATGGGGCACATGTAAGCACAGTACAACACTTGTGCCCTCTTCTGTTCCTCATCCATGAAGGGTAATTAATGGTGAAAGAAATATCAAGTGCAATAGACATATGCTGTAAGATCAGAGTTCAACGGCTAACACTTGCATTCTCAAGAATTTGTGTAGATTACCAGCACACCCCCTGCCACCCCACCTGCTTGCCCTTTGGGTTGATTTAATACATCAGATCTTCTATTACAATTTAATAAGTGGAGAGTGGAAAATGGTCAGGGTGGTGAGTCTTCACACAAAAGCAAGCAATATCTTATATACTGTCTATATGAAAAACAATTATGCTAGGTAAAATGTCATCAATGGGGTTTGCTGAAAATGAAAAAAAGCCTTTTTAAAACATGGATGGTATTCTTATATAATACATGCTTTATATTCTTTTCAGAGAATTTGGGACATGGAGAGAAATCTGATGTACTGACAATATATTCAAGGAAGATGTCTGCCTGACAAAATACCTGTGTCAAGAAAATGCTCTATTTAATTTTAAAATCTGAAGAAATTTTAGACGTGATTAAATGAACTATAGAAAATCATCTTAAATTTCTAGGATTTATATGCCTCGAATCTCAGAAATGTGAGGTGCTCCAAGCTCTATTATCAATTCATCTTCAATTCTTGTAAAGATTATACCAGTGGCTGAGAAGATTCAGAAAACTAATCAAACATTATTATTACCTATTAGAATTATTATTACCTATTATTACCTGTTATTACCTCTAGACAGTCTCCTCATCACACATATTCTGACACAACAACTACGAAAGGGTTTTTTTTCCTGAATATTATTTCTTTATCTCCACACCAGATAAAAATAAAAGGAACACTTATGAGTTCCCAAGTCAAATAAAAATGTATAAATTTGTTGGTGTATCATATTTGCATTTACACTTGCTCTAAAAAATGAGGAAAGTTATATAAAATAGAAAAGTATTGCTTTTTATGTAGTCAGTCTGTTGTTCAGTGTTCAGCTTCCTCAGTTTTCATGGATTATAAAATCTTTTAGGACAGAAGATATTCCTTACGAGACTATCATATAATATTTCTGGCTTTAAAGGTAGATGTAATTTTAATAATAACATACCACATTTAAGGCTTTATTAGGCATAGCTATGGTTGCCTTTGATTTATTCATCAATGTGAGGAATCTGAAATTTTCTAAAGTCTAATTTTTGAAAAAAAAAATTAAGTAGTTCCTTTGCATTTAACTATCTGCTTTACATGATTACAGTGACTCATTTTTAGCACTGAAGCTTCCCTTTTTGTGATTAAATTTCTTGTTCAACCCATTGAACTCTTTGGAAAGCATTTATTTCTGATAAAGCATATCATTGTTAATAGAGTAGTAAAATAATTATAATCAATCCAGATTCTTATTGGATAGCATCTTAAAGAACTAATGTAAATTTAGCATTTTATTAATGCAAATTAAGGTATTCATCACCCAAGAAGAATCTGAAGATGGTACTTACGCAGGTTTAATTGTATAGGCATGCTTTTCATGGATAAAGGCACCAGCAAGACCTCCTGCTCCTGCATTTAAATACTGGATTGAAAATAAATTACATTGTATAGGTTTACCTGAATATATGACAAAAACAAACAATGTAATCATTTGACTTTTTTGTTGTGAAACCAACTTTTGACCAATTTCAAAATGTGTGATTATTTGAGCTTTAGTAATAAAACAGAATTTTGGGCCACCTTGTTCAAAGAAAATGAGACAGCATTATTAATTAAGAATACGCTTTTAGCCAAATTTTGCCCCAACTCAAAGACAACAGTTCTACTGAAGTCCATCTGATTTCAAAGCTCATTCATTTCAATTATTTTGTCACCAAAATATTTAAATAATAATAAAAGGATCATATTTTAAAAACACCTAAGTTAAAATAAAACTGGTTTCATTTCTATGCTCTCTGTCAATTAAATTGTCTTCAAATGTCAATACCAAGTTGATTCCATAAGAATTATCTTCACAAATGTAGAAATTTCACAACATATCAACATAAAAACTAAGAACCTAATCAATTTGAATTAAGTTTTAAGTGTGGAGTTTTTTTTCCAGAATCTCCTGACTTTTTCATAGTAGCCAGAGAATTGAAGGAATAAGTACTCTATAATGGATGGAAATACAAGAATTTAAATTTTTTTTTTTTTTGAGGAAGATCAGCCCGGAGCTAAATCTGTCAATCCTCCTCTTTTTGCTGAGGAAGACTGGCCCTGGGCTAACATCCATGCCCATCTTCCTCCACTTTATATGGGACGCTGCTACAGCATGGCTTGCCAAGTGGTGCGTCGGTGCACGCCCAGGATCCGAACCGGTGAACTCCAGGCCGCTACAGCGGAGTGCGCGCACTTAACTGCTTGTGCCACCGGGCCAGCCCAAGAATTTAAGTTTTTATTGTACTGTTCTATCATATGACTCCACAATTAACTAAAATCAGAAAATACTGTAATGAAAGAAATGGAGGAAAGTAATTCAAATAGTTAAAATTGGCCACCGATCCTGTTTTTCATTTAGATTAATGTCAATTTGGAATAAAAAGATGTAAGTATATCAACTAGTTTGTACCTTGTAGGAGCACCAGCAGGCAAAATCAACTCCCCAGTCATGTAAGTGGAGTTCAACATTTCCAACTGCATGTGCTAGATCAAAGCCAACAAAACAACCCTGGGGAAGAACATAACCAATTTTAAATTTGCTTAATGATTAGAAATAGTAAGTACAAATATCTTTAAAAAAATCTTTGACAAACTATTGGACCATAAATACCGTTCATCTTTTGGTGCAGCGGTTCGCAAAGTGTGAACCACACAACCCTGGGCATTCCCAAGACCCTTTCAGGTCAAAACAATTTTCATAATACGAAGACAGTCTTTGCCTTTTTCGCCGTGTTGACATTTGCACTGATAATGCAAAAGCAGCAATGCGTAAACTGATGGCAACTTAGCATACATCAAGGCAGTGGCATCAAACTGTACCAGCAGTCATTGTACGTGAAGGCCCTTCAGTTGCAGCAGGGACAAAAAAAAGATAATAAAAAAGATAAAAATCTTCGCGACAAAGCTGTAAAAATGATGTTTGTATTAAATCTTAATACTTTAATTCTCATATTTTTAAGGCTTAATGTGGGAAATATGCATAAAACATTTGACCACATTCTGAAGTAGGATGGTTGTCACAAAGTAATTCACTTATGCAATTATTTGAGTTGCAAACCGAACTAGCCACTTTTACTTCATGAACCATTTGGATGAAAGAGCAACAGGTAGACAAACAATAGTAATTCATACTCATGTATCTGACAGACGTTCTTTTGAAAATGAAAGATGTGAGTCTGTCAATTCAAGGAAAACAACTCATAGCGTTTGTTGCCAGTGAAAAAACTAGTTTCCGAGGGAAATTAGAATTTTGGAAAAATTGTATCCACTTCTATGAGTATGACTACTCTCCAGTATTTAAAGACACTTCCGAAGAGTTTAAGAAGTATGTATAATTTTTTAAAAAATATATAACAAAATATGTAAATATTTGGAAAATATGCCTAACTCAGTGATCCAATATTTTCCAAATGACCAATGCTTGATGTTATGTATCATGCAGGAATAATCTATTCAAAATGCAAAATTAACCAATGGATTTTAATCTAACAAAGCACAGAAAGTTCAGTGATTTGCTTTCATATTCTATACCACAGATTCCAAGAAGTTCTCACTCATCAAATTCCAGTGCAGTATCAAAGAATATTCACAATTAATTGAAAAGGCTATTAAACTACTTCTGCTTTTTCCGACTACATATCTGTATGAAGATCAATTTTCTTCATGTTTCATCAAGAAAAAAAAAACAAGAGATTGAATGTGACAGATATAAAAAACCAGCTGTCTTCTATTAAGCCAAACAGTAAAGAGAATTGCCAAATATAAAACATACTTTTTTTTTTTAGAAAATATAGTTTTGTTTCCTATCAATACATTATTTATGTTACTATGTAATGGATTTGTTATTGTTATTCTAAAATGAGTTTGTTATTATTATCCTAAAATAAACACATTTTAAAATTCTATTTTAATTACAAATATAGTAAACATAGAGAGATATAAACACAATATCAAAAACTCTTCGAGGTCCTCAATAATTTTTAAGCATGTAAAAGGTTTGCATTACTAAAAAGTTTGAGAACCACTGCTTTAGTGTCTCCTACTAACCTGAACAAGTTAATACAAGTTTTCAGTTTATCACTTAACCCCACATTATGTGGGGGGTTAATTTAATCAATTTAAGTATATACATGCTGTGGTAAATTGCCTTAACGGTTGCAATTCTTCGTGCCTTGTATATCCATGTCTTTTGCCATGTAACTTTTCAGTTCCTCCCACTGTGGGGCAGGGTGCAATTCTCTGACACTGGGATCAGCCAGGTGACTTATTTTGACCAATGAATGTTAGCACATGTAATACAAGCAGAGTCTCCAAAGCAGTTGAATGATTACGCTTGCTCTCTCTTGCCCTCTGCCATCTCTGTGAGAAGGATTTGCTTGGCCTGCTGGCCCACATGGAAGATGAAAGAACTGTGGATCAGAGTCAACCTCACCTGAGTTCAGCCTGGATCAGCCGCTCTCCCCACCTCCCCCTTAGTTGGTCAGAGGTGCATGAGTGAGCTCAGCTGAGATCAGCAGGATCCCTGCGACCAACTCCTGCCTAGATCAGCTGACAAAAGATGACCCATGAAAATGATGTTGTTTTTGACTCTGCACTGTGTTCTCCCTATACATTGACTTGAAACCCTAACAACCTCTTACTATCTAACTCTAACTCTATTCTTAGTCATTTACTTGTATGGTTTCAAGTGTTTTGTATGTCTGCCTAATAGAATTCAGTGTTTTAGAAACTAAGCCTTTTCTTCCACTAAGTTCCCAGAAGGACAACCTCGAGCAGTGAATTTATATTATCCGAAATTGTACCCACTAGTAACTTTCTAATTTAATGGCTTACCATTAAAACCATTTAGCTTTCTGCATATCAAAATGTTAAATGTTTTACTTATAGAATCTAGTGATTCATTCCACATTGAGACAACTTTGTGCATGAAAATGAATTAAAAAAGAAAAAAAGTGATCATTAAATGGGGGTGATAGTTCACTTCTCAAAAATGTTTTACCACGGGGGCCAGCCCGTGCCGTAGTGGTTAAGTGCGTGCACTCTGCTGCTGGCGGCCTGGGTTCGGATCCCAGTTGCGCACCGACGTACCACTTGTCAGGCCATGCTGTGGCAGCGTCCCATATAAAGTGGAGGAAGATAGGCACAGATGTTAGCCCAGGGCCAGTCTTCCTCAGCAAAAAGAGGAGGATTGACATGGATGTTAGCTCAGGGCTGATCTTCCTCACAAAAAAAAAACAAGCAAAAATGTTTTACCTCTGAGTTCTATTGTTAGCTTACTAAGTGCACATACAATAATTACATTCTCAAAACTTTAGATTTCTTGCAACTTTGAAGAAACACATTTATCGATTGAAGTTTTTGAAGTAAATAATTGCAGAGGGACCAATTTTAGATTGTTCTAACACCTCTTAAGAATAGATAATCCCAAACTACCATTATAGGGACTTTCCCTAGAACAGAGGGATGCAAACTATAACCTGCTTTTCATAAAATTTATATTTAAACACCACCAGTCTCATTCGTTTAAATATTGTCTATGGCTGCTTTTGCAAGCAGAATTGAGTACTTACAACAGAGATCATATGCCTGACAAAGTATAAAATATTTACTGTTTCGCCCATTACAAAAGAAATTTGCTAACCCCTACCCCATAGCAATAGTTTCCATAAAGAAAACTCAATATATTGAAGAGTCAACTAATTAGAAACCTTACTCATTATAAAGTGGCCAGAACTTGCATCTCATAAAAGAATAAATTCTTACTGGCATTATATAACTGATTTTGTTTTGAGAGGGGTATTTGTGCTTTGTTTCTCACACACACACAAAATAATTAATACATGTCATAAAAATACAACAGATGCTCCATGCTAACATAAGTTTTGGGAGCGACAGAAAGACATAAAATTAATCTCTATCAAAATTTAGAGGTTATCAAAACCTGAATTTGAAAACTAATGTTTAGGTTCAATAGATACAAACACACACACACACATTTGTTTGTTTATATTTTAAGATACACATTTTATACTGAAATTCCATTTGGGGAAAAAAAGTTCTGAATTTGAAATCTTTTTTCTTACCAACATTTTTAATTAAAGCGATTTTTTTTTATGAAGCAATTTTTACAACTCAATTTTTCATAGATATGTTTTTACAATTCAACTTTTCTTAGAAAACTCGAGGAATAGAAAAGACAGCACTTCTATTTTATTATCAATTATTTATAAACAATGGCACAACGAAGAAACCATGAAGCTTCACCTACCATATCCCATTATTAAAAGCCCTGTGGTCACATCTGTGGCACCACGTAAAAAAATCACTTGCGGCTCCTACAATATGTTTTAATGCATGTACAGTTCTTTCCCCATCGATGGCAAAAAATATAAATTATTAAAAAGTAACTGTTTTGAGTAAAGGACCTGAAGATACAAACTTGAATGGGATCACCACAAAATGATTTTACAAAAGTTTCACTAGATGGCAGCATTTTAAAAATAAAGAAAATACTAGTAGTTGTCCCAAACTTCTGTACGGCCATCCAATTAATGTTTTCATTACTTTACCTCTAAGAGTAGGTAAAATGATATAACTAGGTGGAACCATAAAGTCCACGCTTGAGCGCCTATTTTACGCATTTTTTAAAATAAAAGTCAAATATTTGTTGACAGATTTTTATTAAAATTACCCACAAGAGGTCACACTCATTGATACAACCACATACAAGCACAGAGGTGTTCATCCACATCACCTGGCTTTATAGTCAATCCCCAAACTACTGCAGTAGTCTTCTAACCATTCGGAATCCTTCCAGCTGGCCTTCCTCCAATGAGCTTTGTAAATCACACATTTGATTATAAGAGTCCCTGTGTCCCTTCAAAGAACCCCCTGTTAACTTCAGGATGTAGCTAGTTTTCCTTGGTATGAATTTTACAGACCTTTATGATCTAGTCCTTTCAAGCTTTCCTGTGTCAGGTGCCCAAACCTGCCTCTCTCTATTTGCATAAACCTTTCTCTGCCTCTGGGGTATTCTTTCCTTCCTCATTTGCTGTGTAGCTCAAAGCTTGATCACAAGATAACTTCTATGGGAAGATTCCTTTGCCAAACCCTCTCTTCTCTCTCATCTTACAGCCCTGTTTGCATAGATCTCCTGTAGCAATTTTCCAATCGTAGTATTACACAATATGAACTCAAATAATTGTTGAATAAATAAGTAAATGAACGGACAAATAATAAAGTCATATAACTGTCAATATATATTCTCTAAACTGATGTTAAATTTCAAAAGAATATTATTTGAGGTCCTTTGTTTCTGTTGTAATTTTATTGCATAAGCTATTCATTCAGACTGAGCATCTTTTAAAACAAAATTTCTTGGAAAATTAATGATAGTTAAGATATGTTCAAAATCCCTCTCAATAAAACCAAGAATATCTTGTGATTTTGTCCTTGTCATCTTCACTAGCACAATACTAAAAGTTTTTCTAACTAGTGGAATAATATTCTACACAGAGCCTGTGCTGAAATTTCCAGGTGAAGAGCTAACTCACTATCTCTCAAATTTGATTTACTATTTGTCTATTTATTAAAATGAAATATGGAATAATACTGCTTAATTTTTTTCCTAGTAGCATTAAAGTCCTGATAACTTTATTGATTCATTCTGTAACAGATTGACTTTGGACTGATATTATTAGTTTGTTCCTTCTTCACCAAAAAAATCCTATAAATTATGAAGGCCATCAATAAGTAGCAGATTTGGTGTAAAAAATGGTAATTATGTAAGATAAGATATTTGTGGCTATACACAGAGCTGAAGTCAGCTGGTATGCATTGGTATGCTCACATAATTGTTAAAATAATAAAATACTTAAGGTAGGTAAATAGCCTTTGTCTTGAACCACTTGAGTAACCACCATGGTTGCAGGCCCCATGGTCCCCAGGAGGTACCTGCAAGGGGTGCTTGTCAGCTAGCCTGCGGCTGTTCATATATACCAGCCTCTGCACGTTCCCTGCTCAATGCAAGTCCAGACTCCAGTGGATGTCCTTGGCAGTGGGACTAGCATCATGGTGGGTAAACTTCAGGTGCCTATAAGTCCCTTCAAGGCTAGTAATGGGTACTAGTCATGGGAGTGTGAACTTCTTGTGGCTGTTTATGGGAACTACAGCTTCCGCACTATACCCATCAGGTCTTTAAGTATTCTGAATTAATCATTCCTGATTTGATATAAAAGTCATAGGAAACAACTGAGAAACTACAGGGCTATAAATTTGGACAATATTCCCTTGGAAAGAAAAACTGATGGGAAAATTTGAGGGAAGTCAACAAAAAAAGAAAGTTATAGGAGTGTGTGTGTGTATGTGTGAACTCTATATAGATGCTATGAACAAATGGTGGATTAATAATAACAGGTTGGCTAGTTTGATCTTAGGATTTCCCAGGGAAGTTCATAATTAGGGAGTTGCCAAATGGCACTGGGGGATGGTGGGAACGAAGAGAAGGAAGACGAAAGCTGGTAGCTTTCTTGCCACAGTCTTGATTCACTTAACTTTCCAAAATTCATTCCAGTGCTATGATTCAAAAGGATACATGGATGCTAAGTTTAAAAAAAATAATACCCAGTAAAAATCTCCATAAGAGAGGCCTCTATCATCTCGGTAAATATCTCATTTCAGAGTAAATTTGTATGTATTCTGAAAGTCTTTCTTTTCATCCAGCCTAAATTTATTATGGTCTTCAAATATCCTTCTCACTTTTTTTTTTCTTTTCATGCAACTTTGTGGTTATAAGCAGGAACTAAGCATTATTTCTTATATTATGTACACTCTGTACTTAAAGTCCATGAGTTGTTTGTATCACAATTTCCTTCCAAAAATTAATACAGCTATCTACTATTTTTTTTAAGTAGTATGTTAAGCCTTCACTTATTTATACCAATAGTTTGATGAGAATGGCAGTTCCTCACTATCAAAACATAAAACAATACAAAATGAGACTAAACACACAAGTAAAAAGGGACAAGATACACTCTTCCAAGTGGAGCTGCAGGGAATCTTTTTAGAAATCAAGAAGCATAGCAACTAGAATCAAAGCTTAAAACTTTCTGTAGGGCAGAACCAGGTGCTACTCAAAATTATTTTAGTCCTGAGGCTCTTATAGATAATATATGAGACCAGAAGAAATGAATAATCAGCATATGCACTGCAAAAAAAAAAAAAGAAATACATGCAAATTCCATCCAGGAAGTTAGCCACCTGACAATCAATTCTAAATGCTCATATTGATGTTCAGCAGCAAATAGGGGCAGAAACAGGGAACACTGAGAGAGTAGGCAAGATTTTACCGTGGACCATAGGATAAATTACTCTAAGATTAAGATCTAATAATTTCAAATGTATCTTTCATCAAAATATTATTTTAAGATGCAAGTGTACAGAGAAGGACGATATCGCATATAATCCTTACCCTACGTGACAAGTTGATTAAGAAAAACCCCCCCAATTTTTCTAGAGCCATTGATTGACGGTATTTATGCCAATATGTGTGTACAGAGGAGAGAATCAGCCCTGATAAAGTGAATTATTGTTCTATGCCTTTTGTGTGGGCTGATGCTAGGGATCATGCCATAACTATACTTCAGAGTTTCCAGAGAGTTTAATTTTTAAAAAAGACAAGAAATCCAATAAGGGAGAGTTTTTAATCAGGAAAGAATCTTTCCTGGGAAAGGATATGCACAGAAATCAAGTAATTAATTAAATTAAAAATAAGTACCTCTAACTTGAAATCAGAATGAACTTGGTGATTTTAAAACTCTGGTTTGGATTCAAGGGTAAGCGAAAATGGAACTCATTCTGAAATATTCACTTATTTGTCAATTTACACAAATTAGAGTAATACAGTATTAGGATTTTATTACCCACTTACATCAAGCCACACTTTCATATTTTCAAAAAGTATAGTAGCTCATTGCTATAGGTACCATAAAGGAAAATATGAAGAACGTGTCCTGTTGGAAAAGTAAAGCTACAAGGGGATGAGATGTTGTAGAAGGGGATGGACACAAGCAAGCTAAGGAGCCTGCCTTTGGGTGGAAACCCTGGATTCCTGAATGCGTGGTAAAACTCTACTCAAGTGTTCAAGATGGCCAACGTAGTGCATTTTTGGATGCCTTCCTGGTCTCTACTTATGTCATAAGAAAGGGAACTTTTATGTTTTTTGAAATTAATATGTAACCCAAGTGACTCTTTGTTTGAGTTCTAGAACTGTTCTAGCAATGCAATCTACATAGCTAGCCAGGTAGCCCATAAGGAATACTGGTAACAAGAATCTGGGACGATAGTTATGTTCCCTAGTTATGAGAATTAGATGCCTGGAGGAAATGATGGCTTCTGAATTTGAGTGGGAATGTATCTCCTATACTATCTGACTGTTCCCCTAGAGCCAATTTACAATATGTGGTTTTGGCCCAATCTTAAGGTAAAATGAATCGAAGCACGCATAACTCTACTTGTTGTGATGATAGGTTGGCTATTTTTTTCTAAGACACTTTTGTAGAATTTGTTCTTACCTTTATCAAGGACTTAACACAGTCTAAAGCAATTTTCTATTTATATGTTTCTATGCCCCATCTGACTCTGAGTTATTTAAAGACAGAGACAATGAGGTTTTTCTTAATCTCTATTCTCTCTCTCTCTTTTAAATCCCAGTGTCTGACATGAAGTGAGGGGTCAATATATCTATAAAACAATGAAATTTCTTGAGAGTACTATGCAATTCAGCTACCATTAGAGAGTTCAGTGGACATCCTGCTGAAATTTTCCTCAGTGTCATGTGGATTAGTTTCCCAGTTCATACAGGGGTTTACAAGCTCTTTTCATTAGAGGGAAAGCTCCTGTAAACACCTCTAAAGTCTCTGAGGAGCTGCTAACAGGAGTGACAATGGGGCCGTCATTGGTGGGAGCTATTGACAATGGAGCAACTGTCTGAGAGACCCACCGAAAGGAGCTATGGAGGGGTCAGTGTCTTGGGGTTTCTCCTAATGAGATATTTTCTTTGACTTTTCTAAATGTTGAGTCCTCTTTGCCCTTACACAATTAGTTTACATAGATAAAAGAAGACAATATAGTGGAAAGAGAGGTGAGGTATCACCCAGATCTAGACTCCAACTCTAGCCTTCACTGGCTGGCTAAATTATCTTGGGCAACTGCTTAATCTCTCTCAGATTCAGTTTCTTCAACAGAGCCAAGGTAACAGCTTACTGTTAGGGTTCCTGGGAGGATTGGAGCTAATACACATCCAGTGCTTGAGGCACAGTAGGCCATCAACTGTACCAATTATTATTCACCTGGTACAGAGCACTACTGCAGACACTGGATTCATCCTTTTAGCCCAGCTTTCTTAAAGTAGATATTGATGAGACAAGCAAATCCAGAGATGAGAAATAGGAGGTGGGAAGCATAGGAGCATTTTGCTAATGCAATTTAAGGGGCATGTGCCAGTTAAGAAGGGGTGAGACAGAGCTAACAGCTACATAGAAAGAGTAAAGGATTTGGGTGAAAGGAAAACCAAAAGATCTTGAGACCCTAAAGCATTGTGTAAATTGCAGGTGAAAACATCTTACTATCTAACAAAGACTGTGCTTTCAAGAGCAAATTTCAGCTATTTCTTTTACCAGAAAAAACAGTGACTGTCTTCTCTATTTATTGTCAGAAGTAAGTACAAAACTGAAGAGGAAAAATAAAACAAATTGAGTAGCACTGTTCTCTTCTGGAGTTTTTCTTCAGCTGGGAAGAACCTCATACAAAATACAGTTTGTTTGATTTATTTCAGATACCCAAGATGGGAAAAAGAGTTGAAGGTAATTTTTCAAGCTTAATTTAGTTCATTTAGTATTTAATGACTTAATGGAGCAGTCTGCATGTCCTAAGTGTGTCAAAGCATAGAAATGGAATATGAAAAAGAACTCAAAATTTACAAAAAGTATTTTGACTTTTAGAGTAATTAACCATTATAACAATTCCTCAGAATTTTCTGATTCTATTTAAATCAGAGCACAGTTGTGCTTTTTATGCAATACGTATGTGACCCTTAATAGCCTGATCCAAAATAGCCTGAACTACTCTTGCTGATGGACACACACTTCTCCATTCGCTGGCCAGACAGGTACATGTTTAAAGAGCAGTGACTATGTGCAAAGCACTAGCATGAGTCTGGGGAGTTTGTGGGGTCCACCCTCAATCTGTCATTGAACACTCTACTGACATAAACTTCCTAAATTTGAGAGTTAAGATAGGCATAGAAATAATTACAAGAGAGCGTGTAGTGTGAAAGGTGACCAATAAAACATTTGCCATCATGCTGTGGCAAAACACAGGAAGATAGATTTAGCCTGGCACAGAGGAGCAAGAGAATTTTGATGATGAAGGTCAAGGATTGCACACTCATGTTTCTATAGGAGTTAGTCAAGAAATATATGAGTTGGGCCTGTAAGAAATACTTCACTCTACCCTTTATTGTAAGAATACTGAAAGGTAAGAATAAATATATATGCCAGCTGTCACTCTGCTTCAGTGCCAGGGTCAACAGGTAGAGATGGGAGTTGTGATGAAGAGCTCAAGTCCCATTTCACGGGCAGAGCTGTTATTCAGTCTTGCCTATTGTTATTCTATAGAAATGATGGTCCAGTGTTGCCAAACTTCTAATTTTTTAGAAGGTATTTGAAACTAGGAGCTTTTATATAAAATCTCTTGATCTTCCATTGTTGGTATGTGATTAAAAAATTTCAAATATGCCATGTTTGCGTATACAAAGAGGGCTAAACAAGCAAATCTCTAGGACAAGTTGTAACCTGTGAAGCAAGTAGTGGTTGAGCTGGGATAGAAGAACAGAATCTTCACATGTGGGAATTCTAGGAAGAAGGAAAGCTAAGAGTAAAGGCATGGAGGGAGAAAGTATGACATCTGGACAGGAAACATATGAAGCATTTACTTTAGCTGAACCATAAGTTATGTGAAAGAGAGCAGAGGAAAAAAGGATATTGATAATTTAGGTATATGCAAAATTATAAAAGGCTGAAGTGATTTGGACTCTATTCCACAAATGGTAGAAGAGTGATGGTCATCATGTGGGAGAAACATGAGGCAGGAGATCAAATAAGAGATACATGCGCTTAATCACAACTTTCCCAACAATGAGCTCTTCAGATGCATGGTGACTTTTAACCTCTACTTACCTATTTTTATCTACCTGTCCTGTTATAAAGTGGAATTAAAGCAACTACTTAATTTATCCATCACAGGGTAATGATACTTATACTGGTAAGGATTCTCACACTTTAGATGTGAAATGAAAGTACACTCTTCCGTAAGAATTTTTCTAGTCATTACTATGTCAATCTAAATGGTTAATTTCTCAACCAAATTTGCTTATATTTTTAAATTTACTTACATACTGAACTTGATAATATAGCAAAGAAGTCTATAGGATACTTCTTGAAGACATCACTCAAATTTCTTCCCTGGAAGCTAGTTTTTATAGATGATCTGATAGTATCTTCTTTGCTCATGACCTTATTTAAGATAGATTATTTAATACAAAAATGAACATTTTCTCTTCAACTGAACTAAACTTTGATATCCCTAATCTTATTTGCATAAATAATTTCACTGATTTAAAAAGGAGATCAAGAAGAAGGACATTAAGAGAAATCTCTTACATTTTATTGGGGATGTTTTTTCTGCTCAAGGATCTTCTGAAATTCCACTTTCATTGCCATGAGACACAACCTTCCCTTTCCATTCTTATATTGGTTAGTAAATAAATTAGAACTGCTGTGTACATTTTGTGTTGGAACCCTTTCATTTTTCAGCTTAACAAAGACTTAAATCAGCCTTTCTTTGGTTAGTCAAGTGGCATGAAAAATGGAATATTGGAGAAAATAGCCTAGGTCTTAGACAACATATTTTATAAAAGGCATATCATCTATCAAACAAAAACAAAAACTTCTAACTGTAATATATCACTTAGGGGGACTTGGGTTTAGATGAGGCTAGATGAGAAGTAGTTATCCACCATGGCTTTGATGATAGTGGTTGCAGAAGCAATGATTCTGACTGACAACTGGGAGGCTTGCTTTTCCCAGATCCGTAATCCTAAAACATCTTGAGTCTAAATTCCTCTTCTATAGAGAATTAATCAGTCTTTCTCACATGGTCTATTTAATGAAAAGCTTAAATAAAATATCTGACGAAAACTTCTTAGAGACAGCTCAAAATTTTTAGATTCTTGGGCATTAATCTTCACCAACATATTTTGACTTGTTGACTCCAGGCTCCTACCTGGATGAATTTAAGACTACAGATAGTTTACTGTATGTTTCTGAATACGACAATCCTCCATTATTCCCAAAGACTATATTTCATGTAGTCGGAAATAGATCCTTCTCTGGTAGCCCCGTCTTTTGAACAGTATCATGATAGAGAGTTTTTAAATTCTTGCCTAGAGACTGCAATTGCCTCCTTACTTTTGCCCACTCTTATCCTATTGCTACCCATTCCTATAGGCAGGAAATTTCTTTTTAAAATTAAAACAAAATCCAGTTCCTTTGCTGTCTAAAAGCTTTTAATGGCTCTCCATAGATCTTCAAGGAGAAGTTCAAGATGTATAATGTGGCTTAGTGGGCCCTTCTTTACTCGGCTTTTGCCTTCCTGGTAGATTCATTTCTTGTCATACATTTTCTAGCTATCAAATTATATCATTTTTTATACAATCAAATTATACGGAAATATATGCTTCCTTGCAATCCTGTCAATTTTTTTTTAACTGTCTAGAATGGCCCCACAACACTGCCAGTTCCCTGGAGGGGATTTTACCTGATTAACTCCTACTGATAATTCTAGGATTGTCTCAGGTTTCATCTTCTCTACGAAGGTCACCCTGACGCTCCAGGCTAAATTAGGTGTTCCTATTTGGAACTCCATTATTATAATTTACTCCTGAAATGTTCACTGATAGGGAGAATGAATGCAAGATCCAAATACATGTCACTTTACTTTAGAAAATATAGAGACAAGGTTCATCTTATGCATGAATCATAAGATCCTGTTGGGCGAACCGGCAGTGACTTTAACAGAAGAATGGCTATACTCACTACAATTTCTAGTAAGGATTACTTAATATTGAACATTCCAATATTAAACCTTTTTGGAAAAGATTAATTTTTTATGCATAATAATTTCATATAACATGTTAATTTATATCATAGTTATACACAAAAGTATTTGGTACTAATTTTTCCTGGCTGATTCATTGCTCAAATCCTGCTATCCCACTCAAGTATTATTGATACTATTCTATTGTAATAGTCCATGACAGTTGACACCCAATCTCAATACTAGAAGCATCTCAGCCAAGCTTTCTGTAGAATTTCGAGGTTTGCTCATTTATTTATCTACTACAAGAGTCTCAAAATTGTGTTTAACAAGAATTTAGGCCTTCCCTGAAGATGAACGGATGGTTTGGTGAGGTGACCATTTACATGTGAGTGTTGTTTAGACACCTTAGATTTTACTAAATGATGTTAAAAGTACAATATGTCTTTTTTTTTAATAAGGATATCTTTATTCATATTTCTGCTTTTGTCTTACATTATTCTGGATCCAGAATTAATTCATTTTTTTCCTTCAAATTGGGCTATGATTGTGATTATTATTTATTAATAATTTAGGCAGCTTATGGTTGGGTCTAAGAGATGTTTGTACTCATACCAGTAGAGATGGCCTCTTGACAAGATAGAAGCTAACAAAACAAAGTGAAGGTTTGCAAAATTTAGTCTTGTTTTTAGTCATCATTTGCGTTTTGATTTTCAGTATGATAAAAGAAAACTAACATTCCAGCATCCATATAGGTATAATAACATAGTGTAAAAGATGTGACAAATAAGAGAATCAATCATTCACTCATTCAACAAATATTTTTTGGCACCCACTGTCTGCCAGGCACCATGAGTCCCAGTGTGCTGTAGGCTGTTTTATGTGGCATTGGACAGAGGAGGTGGAGTATAAGCAGTTGGCACTGAGTTTTTTCAGGAATAAGATTATTAAAATTTTTATTAGTCCATGACCCAACCTTTTAAAATTTCAGTCTAGTCTCTTGAGTCCTAACCATGCTGCTTAGATTATTGTTTTATTTTATAGTCTAGCGGGGAAGTGTCCAGTGAGAGTCTTTAGCTTAAAATTCTGAATATTTCACTTTCTAAGGACCCATTATTTCTTTTTCTGGTAGTTTGGATATTCCAATGTGTCTTTTTTTTATATATTAATAATTGGTAACATTTACTGAGTACTTACCATGCACTAAATACTAAGTGTTTTAGGAATAGTATCTTGTTTAACTCTCCTTAGAACAAACCTATGAAGTAGGCACTATTACCTTCACCATTTGTTAAATGGAGAAATGAACTCACACTGGTAAGCAAATTAAGCCAGTCATACTATGCTAGAAACTAATGGAGAGACATGGGTTCAACACCAGGTCTGACTCTGTCTCCACTATCTAAACATTTTATTAATGCAAATGTTACACTGCATCTCAGAATAAGTGTCCTACTCCATCAGCAACACAAAATACCTGAGTTGCAGGTGTGGCAAAACTAATAGCTGTTCTTGAGCATACAACTATACTTCATTTGCCAGAAATGGCCGTGTGTTTGTTAATGGAATATAAGTGGAAATAAATTTTGCCATTGCTAAGCTAATGCTTTTAAGAAGTTAGTGTGCCCTTTTATCCCATTCCTTAGGCTGAATCCAGACATAGGCTCTAAGGTATGAAAGCCATAGGACACAACCCAGAATCACTGGAAACTCAAATCACTGCTTGAGAGAAAGCTGATCCCTGGCTGCTGCACGAGCGAGAAATAAACATCTATCACAGTGTAGGCATTTATGGCTCTATTTATTTGTTACCAGGACCTAGTCTACCTAACACACCGAGAGTTTCCATTGAAAATAATTTCTATTTGTTACCTATTTTTTATCATAATCCAAGTTGAGAAATTATAATTTGTAGGTAGTTTATTCATTTCTCCAGATGATCCAGAGAGTTTCTCTTTATTTCTCTCTCTTTACATTTCATTATGTTGCTTAATTAATTTCCCATAAATCGCTTTCAAATGCTTTTGTGAAATGAGGTGAAAAAGAAAATGAAAAGTGAAAAAGGAAGGAAGAAAAAAAAGAAAGGAAGGAAGCAAGAAAAAAAGAAAAAAATTAAGGAGGAATGGAAGAGGAAAACAGATTAGAAATAATGATGCTCCATGGGGGTGTAATTGGGAGATGTAAGAAGTACTGTGGTTAGTTAACCCAGACCCCTTCCCAACCCCTTCTTCTTAGCTTCTCTCTACTATAGGGCCATAAAGGCTAAAAATTTCTTTACTCACGCTCTTTTGAAGCTGCCACTTCAGAAGGCAATGAGTTGTAAGCAGGAATCTGCTAGGCTTTTCTGAGAAAGATTTTGCACTTCAGATGAAAGGGATGGATGAAGATACACTGCTATTTCTCCCTTCTTCCTTCTCTCTGCCTTAAATAGAATTATGATGTCTGGATTTGGGACAAATGTCTTCTTACTTGTGACCATAATGTGAGAAGACTGAGAAAAATCTGAGAGTGCTCTGGAGATGCCACTCAGACGTTACTCTGCTGCTGGATGCATCCCAGCAGCCTCCTGCCTCAAGTCTTCCATGGTGAGAAAAAGAAATCCCTAATTTTTCAGTGGGATTTTTTTTCTTATAGCTAAAAATCTTCATAAGTGATTTAGGCATATTAAAGGAAAGACTCACCCTAAGAGGGTGGAATTAAGAAGTAATT
Source organism: Diceros bicornis minor (assembly GCF_020826845.1). Classification (NCBI taxonomy): domain Eukaryota; kingdom Metazoa; phylum Chordata; class Mammalia; order Perissodactyla; family Rhinocerotidae; genus Diceros; species Diceros bicornis. The sequence continues at coordinate 27,793,187 of NC_080749.1, read as the reverse complement.
GGTTGAAGAAGGAAAGAACAGGGAAGTATCAGAGTTGAGTCTAAAGGTCTAGAAGGATGGTGGCATGACACAGTAGGGTCATTTTGGGGGGAGAGAAATCTGGAGTGTACTGATCTCAAGGTGCATGTAGAACTTCCAGGTGTAATAGGCAGATGGGCATAAATAATGATTTTCGAGTGTGGGAGTAGCCTGTCGCTTTCACTTGGCAGTGAGAGCTAAATCACGGCAGTGGTTAAAATCTCAGGGGATAGTAACTCAAAGGACAGTGGGGAACATTCAGTGGGTGTAGAAAAGGAGAAATGATTAGTAGAAACAAGTAATAGAATATGAAAAGTATAGACGTATGGAAGTAAGGCAGAGCTCCAAAATGAGGGATTGGCCAATACTATAAAATAAATTAGATGGCTTCAGAGACAAAAAAGGAAAATGTATCTGCGTACTGATGTCTCTTTTCATAAGCTGGCCTTATAATATGGTCCTCTAACCTGACCTTATGTTTAATTTTCCTCAGCCTCCCCCAACTTGTCACCATCTCAAGCCTTCTCCTCAATTAAGAAAAGCCTTGGTATCTTAAATTCATTATGTGAATTAAAGCCATGCTATCAATTGTTCTTTTATTAATTAATTTATTTTTCCTCTTAGATGATCACTAGAAATTTTGTATTTCTCTCTCCTTCAAAATCAATTTCTATACCACCTACACCAAATAACAAAAGACAGCAAAGCAAAGGGAAAATTGGGCAAGACACGTGAACAAGCATTTCATAAAAGAAGATATTCAGAAGGCTAATACACATGAGAAAGATCCTCAACCTCATCAATAGCCAGGGAAGCGCAAATTAAAACTACAATGCCTTAGCACTACAAACTAGTCGGAGAGGCTATTGGCGAGGATGTAGAGCAACAGAAACTTTCTAACATGCTGGTGGGCGTATATGCCAAATTGATACAAATCTTTGGAAAGTTGGCATTGTTGTTTAGAATTGAACATACACTACTAACTTATGATCCAAGAATTCCAGTTCTAGGTATATACTTAACAAAAATGGGTATGAATGATCACTCAAAAAAATTTGTAAGAATGTTCAGAGTATTATTTATTGTAATAGCCCTCAAATGGAAATAAAATCCAATATCTATCCTGACTAGAATGGAGAAAAATAAATTGTGATCTATTTCATACACTCTAATAATATATTGAAATGAAAAGAAAAACAAATGAAACTACTGCTAAATACAACCTGGATGAATGTCGCAAACACAATAGTGAGCAAATAAGCAAGACACAAAGAAAATATATTAATCCATTCACATAAAGTTCAAAGATGGACAAAACTAATATATATGATTAGAAGTCCGGAGAGTGGTACTTTTAGAGGGGAGGTAACAGGCAGTATTTGGGAGCGGGCACAATTGAGGATTCTGAGTGTTATAAATGTTCTAGAAGTTTCTTGATGTGAGTGATGGTTATAAGGGTTCAATATAACTCATCAAGCCACTTACTTATGACTTATGCTCTTTTTGGCATATATGCATTTCTTTATTTAATATATTTTTCAAAATTCGTGTCCCTACTTCCCTTTCACATGATTTTGAAGTTTCTACTTCAAAATCTACTCTTGCTAACTTTCATTGTTCCATCCCAACAACATTTTTGGTTCCTACTGTACTTGGTTTCTGGAAACTTTCCCCTTTTTTATCTCACTTAGCCTTTCTTAACAGTGGCTCTTTCCCCCCTTTTTTCTTTCCTTTTTTCCCCCTAGGTTTTCCTAACTCTTTCTTGATTGACATCTTTAATTTTGTCTCTGCTTCTCTCCTCAGCTTTATTTTTTCATAGACCACTCAAGAGGGCTATGTGAGTCTACATTTTAAAGAACTTTCTCAACCTCCACTGAGAATGGGAGGAACTGTCTAGCAAGAGTAGAAATGTTTGTTAGAATAATTTTGATAATGGATAAATTGAAGTCTGTTATATCACCATTTCACTCCCATAATATCCATCACTTCTGTGCAGTTACATTTCGATGAAACTGCTCATTCCTACTTTCCTTTATTTGACTGAAAGTTCAATGAGAATTTCACTTGGTAGGTACTTTTTTCAAGTGAAAAAAAGCCTGCAAAATACTGAGAGAATCGTTTCAGCAACCAAAGTAGTTAAGAGTGAGAATTGTATATAACACCTAAGTAAATAAATTTATTTTGTTTTTTAATGGGAAATAAAAATAAAACATATATCTGAGCCACTTTCCATAACTTCATGCTTGTTGAAGACAGTAGAAATGGGAGGCAACCATCACTTAGCAGCAGAATCTGTGCAAACTCTTCATTCTAAACACTGAATTTATGAAGTGGGTCTTGTTATCCCAAATTAACACTTTTGAAAATAGAAACTCAGAAAAGTCAAGTAAATTGCCTGAAGTCATATAAACAATGAAATGACCTAGCCAAGATTTGAACCTCAAACTGTGTGATTCCAAAACTTATGGTCTTTCTTCTCTATCTTCCTGCCTCATTTCTATGATGGTTAATGAGACATGCATGTATACCAAAGGGACCTGGGACTGCTGATTACTTGTATAACATTTTAAAATATGATTTTTTTAATTGGCCTTCCTTTATTTTGGTGCTTAACATTTAATACCTAAATTAAGAAGACATTATCTTTATATCTTTTGTAATGCACCACTTTCACTGTTATCCATCAAACCAGTTGGAAGTCGTGGTTGGAAATTCCTAGAGACTGCTGATAATGGTGTTAAATTTCTCTTCATTAGTTCCATTCATTAGCTTCAATAATTGAATATATTAACTAGACCTCACACATATATTAATCCCATAACTTATTAATGTTCAGAATAAAATTCGATTGTCACCTTTTTAAATACATGACTTGATTGCTGAATCAAATAGAACTGTTATTTAAGAATTTTAAACAGATTGTGACCGTTGAATGTTCTTCCTCTGATTTCTTTTTTCAGGCAAACAAATACTAAAAACACTTTTTTATAAATGCTTATATGTAAAGAGACACAATTTCAAAATAGTAAACAATTTAAGTGTGATTTAGTAATATGTAGGGAAAACCACGCATATAGGCAATATAACAATTTCTCAAGATTCTTAGGAACAAAATGGCTTCCCTAAAATAAACTGTAAAACTCGATCTACTGATAAACTTTTATTCTGCATCTCTCCTTTTTCTTAGGGTACTTAGGGTTAAGTGAGAACTGAATTATATTTAGAATGAGTTACAGTATGACGAAGTACCAGAGTTGAGTTTCTAACAGTCCTAATGTGCCCTTACTATCCTAAGTATTCCGTCTGCTTCCTTCCGACTGAGTAGCTCAGTACCAATCACGTCACCTGCAGGAAGCTCATCGGTCCTGCTGACTAGAGGCAAAACTGGGAGAGCAGATGCTAGTAAGGAGGTGAGACCACAGAAAAAGTGACAAAAAGAAGTTTAAATAGAGATGCCTGAAGCAAAAAAGAGTATAGATTTTTTTTTTCTTAATTTAAAGCTGACTGTTTTTAGCTGTTCAAAAACTTTTATGCAGACACAAAGGTATTTCACTAGAGGCGCAGTTAAAACACTCTTCAGTAGACTGATGTTTGGGGTGAGGCTGGAAGGAGAAAACAATGAGCATACCTTTGCCTGGCCAGCTTTGGTGATGGCAGGTATATTAAAGAGCTGTCCAGTATAAAAATGCAGCCCACTGAATAGAATGACTGCAATCGAGTCTCCTTCCTTCTCAATGACTTCAAGGATATCTTCTATTCTCAAGGTTTCTTCCCCCTAAAGTCAAAGTTAGGCACAAGTTACGTCATATCCACAATAATAAATTTATCACTTCATATTTCCCAAACTGAAATTCACCATGAGCTCTTTCCTACCACAAGAAAAATCCAAGATAAATTTTTTTTAAATTAATGATCTTCAAAAATCTGTGAAGAGAGCAGCATTTGGGCATGCTTTTTGTTATTATTAAGAAATGATAATAAAATGGTAAAAAGAGGATTATAAAGTGTAAGCCTTTGCAAAACCCTACTTATTTGATTTATTCTTCAGTTTTTTGATTAATCTGTACTATTTGCATATCTATAAATTGTTTCTTCTTTACTCCCATCCAATAAAATACCAGAAAGTACAAGAAGTCCACGAAATATTAAATGGCAAGAGAAATTTCTTACAAAGTAGTACTTCACTTATCAATCTAATACCATGTAACTTCTTGCAGGAAAAAAACACTTATATGTCTTTCATCTGAGTATAACCCAACTAACATCTTCTACTAACTTAAGAGTAAAATATTCTCCATGCCAATCTAAAGATCACGACCCAAACATGAAGAAAAATATCAATGAAACTCAATTATTAAGGTTACTTTTCTCTACATCTCCCCACCTAATACTAATGATTGGTTACTTCACGAAAATTGTGAATGAATTTAGATTTGGTTTTGCAAACAACTTGAGCAAAAAAGAAATCAGCTAAATACAAAGTATCTGTCTGTACTCTAATAATTCTTACCTATTTATGAAATCTTCATGAATTTTCTCTAGTGCTAAATATGATATGATTTTGAGGTCAAAGCATCATTAACTGCATTAATATTTGGAGGAAGCTCATTGACATATTTATAAATTTTCCTCCAGTCATTTTTAATTTTTGGTAGTTCTTGCTATTTGCCAATTACTATGTCCCATGTTAGGCATATTATATATATCACAAATGCAATACATACTCTAGTTTCTACTAGAAGCCTGGAACTTGTTTACAAAGTGGGAAGCTATTAAAACGGTATTGATATTGAAATCTTTGAATTAAGTGATGTGTAACTTATATACAAGGAGAAGGATTTCAGTAATTCCAAGAAAAATTCTGAGTAAAATTAATAACATGGTAATCCAAAGCTCTTTTTTCTTAGAGGAATCTAATACGGTTTATTCACTATAGTTTCAAAAAAAGAGTAAGGAAGGTACTACATATACTAATGCTTAATTTATTTCTTTAAAGAATCAGTATTGCTCAAATAAGAAATATATTCCTTAATGACAGATTGTGGTCCTCTCTCATGTTGACTGGCTCTAATCTAGTAATCCTAAAGATTGCGCACAAGATTATGATTAACTCATGAGGCTCCACAACACTTGTCACTTTTTTTTTTTTCTTTTGTTGAGGAAGATTTGCCCTGAACTAACATCTGTTGCCAATCTTTCTCTTTTTGTATGTGGGCCGCTGCCACAGCATGGCCATTGACAGATGAGTGGTGTAGGTCTGTGTCTGGGAACTGAACCTGGGCGGCGGAAGCAGAGTGTGCTGAACTTAACCACTAGACCACTGTGGCTGGCCCAACACATCACTTTTAAAATTAAAACTTGTGACATATTAGTGGCTATATTCATTGTTGCTAGAGATTAGCAATTTATATATGACCTATGAAACCAATACCCTCTCACAGATGTGAGAACTTTCTATTCCATTAATTTACTGCATATTGGCAAACAGAAGTGAATGGAGTAGATTTTAATTTCTTAAAGTATTCTGGGTTAAAATAAATAATTGTTCAAACATTGGTTTAATGGCCTGGGAGCATCATTTGCGAAACCTAAAATTTATTCTGTGTGGATTTCTTGGTGCCATATTACACAAGCTGCAGGGTTTATATGTCAAAGTCTGTATAACTTAGCCTTGTATCTTTATTAATGTAAAGTGCACACTATTTTAGATCTTGAACATATGGTCCAGCCTGATTAGGTATTTCCTTTGTTACCTGTTTAATATGAAGGAATCTCAGAGAGATAAAGTAACCTTCCCAAAGTCCCTTATCCAGTAAATTGGTGAGTCTGGGATTTTTCTGGGGTATATCAGCCAGGCTGCAAAGCCCAAGCTTTTCCTGCTGTATAGTGTCCCTTTCTACACCCCAATCCAAGCATAAAGGAAAATATTTGATACTTCAATTAAGAGGAGACATAAAAGATAGGCATCATTCAATTTCAACAAATATCACTAGTCTTTAACATAATCTTAATGGCACTCACAGGTAATGGCATTTGAAATTAAAAATAATATATGCAATTTGCCATCCCCTCTCATCCCATTGAAGAATATGGCATATTCCAGTGGTATTAATAGAAAAATAGTTTGCTTGTAATATGACTATCCTTTGCAAAATGAAAATAAATACACTTCTGAGTTAGTTCTCCATTTCAAGCAAAATGACCTAACAGTAACAGAAGCATAGGTCTTTTATACTTTCTTGAACGTTCCATTAAAGTAATGAAGACAATAAACTTTTGAGGAAAATGAAGAAAAAAATCAATACTAAACAGAAGCATGATGTATATGTATTTCTCTTTCTCATATACCTCTCTTGGCTTTATAATCCGCATACTTTCCTCAACGTTAAGACCGTGAAGTTGAAGCTGTGATTCAACAGCATACTGGAAAAGAAAGACGATTTATTAAATCAAGTCCAATGCACAGAAATACAGTGAAATAACTCAGAAAAGAAATAATAAAATAACAATAAAAACATACTATTATATTAAATCCAAAGTCAAAGTTAAAAGTGACTAAACAGAATACATCAGAGAAGAACTGTTTAATATAATTTACACACAGGAATCTGAACATTCTTCGAAACACTAAATAGTGAGATAAATGGAAGCACAGGGGTCATCTAGACTTTAGGGAGTTACAAGAGATTTTTAGAATAAGATATTAAATCACCTAATCTAAGTCAAAACCAGAGTTTACGAAATAACCGAAGTGAGTAGTGTGGGTTTGATATGCTTGAATATAGGATATAGATGTGGCTTACTTTAGAAAGAGTAAGCTAGTAAAAGGAAAGGACATCAAAAACTTCCCTGCTTTGAGAGTATAACATATGAATGGGGACAAGCAATTATGAAGACCCTGAATTTTTTAAAGATATTAGGGTTTTTATCCTTTTCAGTAAGGTAATGGCTATTAATTTGTACATAATTAAATGGCTTAAAATTATAAGATGTGGTCTAGAATAGTTAACGGTGATAACATAAAGACACAAATCAAGTTTCTTTAACACTAAAACTGAAATAGCAATATATTTTTATTTGTGTCTGTGTCTAGAACTATCAGATTTCTTATCAACCAAACTGTTGATAAAATAGCAAGATTTTGGGGGGAACCACAAGGAATATTTTAATCTTTAATCAATATTTCTTTCAATAATCAAGCACCAATAATTATGCTAGCATGCTATGAAAACAAATGGACAAATAAAAGTTTATATTCCTATTCTATGTAGCTAAAGGGTTAAGCACTGAGGTATGTATCGATTTGATTTTGTAAAATAAAACAGCAACAAGAATTAATAAAGCATTCATAACTGCACTTGATTTAGACCAGCGATTTGCTCAATGTCTTTAAAAAGACTAATAAATCAATGTTCCTATTCAGTCCTTTCCTCCCTTAACACATGTTTTACTTGAACAAAAGAAACAAAGCTACAATCTATTAAAAAATGCCTAAATCAAAAACATTTGTCAGATCTTTTTATTGTCAAGTTGCTTGGAAGGAACTAGTGAATAAACATTCAAGTCAGGCAAATGATATGCTCCTCTAGGAAGAGTATAAAGAATACAAACATAATTTGAAGAATCCTTACATGATCTGAAGGGAAGGCTTTGGCTTCTAGAAGAATTTTATATCGTTTTGGCGTAGGCTTAAAAAACGATAACTGCAATGAAATGGATTTATTGAGAAAAGTATTAATGCACAATTGATACATTTGTTCATTTTACACCACATTTTCATTTTGTAATCTCCAGCATTTTAAAGGCATTCATTAATTAAACATTTTGATGTCTTTCAAGGGTAACTTTTCCAATTAGCCTTGTTTCCAATGCACTATAAAGAGGAAGAAGATATTGGCTCATGACAATTATCAATGGAAATGCAAACTTAGGAGAAAATGTGAATCTGATAAAAACAAATTCTCAAACTTCAATTTTTATTGAAAAATTATCTTCCAAATGCATTTAATGGTATTTCTGTATTGTGAGCCTGAAACATCATGTTCTATGTATGTCTTATTCATATTGATTTATCTTGCACTGCTGATTTGGTTTCTAGTACATAATATTTCCACTGCTTTATTACTCTATTCAATTTCATTTGAGGTCCAACTAAAAGCACATTATCCCTAAAGAAACATTTAACATTTCTGGAGGCACTTTCTAGAGGAAGTAGCTCATTTGTTCAGTGAGGCCTTTTCATTCCTCCACACAGTTCCTGGAGAATAAATACTGACTGACAATAATAACAATGAAAATGATCACTACTGTTATTTGGGTGTTGATCATTTGTCAGGGTGCTAGAGCAATTTTCACATATTATCACATTTTATAATCATGCATACCTATGAGGTAGCTATTACTGTCCTCATTTTTCCAAAGAAGAAAATTAAGATTTAGAAATGCAAAAAACCGTGTTCCAAAGTCAAACAGGCATTAAGTAACTTAGCTGGGAGTCAAACTCAGCGGTGTCTGAACTTAAAACTATGCTGCTTACCATCTTACTTAACATACTCCACAAACATGTTCCTTCAGGCATATTTAATAATCATTTCTCTATTTTATTAAAATAAAATATTAATATCTTCTTATGCATCTTGTTCTTGTAGACATGTTTTCAATAACTCACTTAAAAATGAAATAATTTTTTAAAGCATCAAGCAATTACTATAGGCATATTATTCAAATCAAGAATATATTTGAGATTTTAAGATATACATATTTATTAAGTACTTAGCATATAAGAAGCACTTTAAACACAATAACTCCTTGAGATACTAGATCCTTTTTCTCCAATTTAGTTTTATTTTTCTAATTTTTTTAACCTACCCCCCAAAAATTAAGCTACAAAAAATACTGATCCGTAATCCTACCCTGCTAAATTCTGGCGTATGGAAAAACTGTTTTTCTGAAAAATTTAGTGTTTGCTAGCGTTTGTACATCATTGTTTTGCGCCCTTGCAAGCACTTTTGCTTTTCACCCACTGTGACTCTTATTCCTTACATTGTGAGATAAGAGCTATTCATTTTTCTAAAGCTCCTTGCCAGAGTCAACTCTTCCAGGATTATGAAGAAGCCATTCCATTATGGTCCAGCATTTCCTGGTAAAAGTGAAAATAATCTCACAACTTATTTTTAAATAAGTAAACCACCAGATGCTCATGAATTAAAGATAGAAAAATGTCAGATTCTGTAAATGAGTGTATACTAAACATTGGTGGGAAAAGAAACTTACCAGTAGAAGATGTAAATTCACACTCAAACCATTCATTAGGGCTATTTCTTTCTCATTGGCTCCTGCAAAATAAATATATCATAATTTAGATTTTTCTATCAGTTCTAAAGATACATGGAAAAACAAAGTAGGGAGGCTTCACTCCTTCATCCTTAATGTTTTTAGAGATAAGGGCATATTTGATGTGTCATCACAAAGAAATGGAAGTTTTCCCACTTGACTCATTTTATCAAATGATATCTGGACTCACATGCACATAGCTAGCTAAAAAGTATATTTCCTTTTTGATACAGTAAATAATAACAGCAGAACAGCAGAATAATGAAGCATTTCCTTTTTCCTGTAAACTAAAAATGATTTATCCCATTATCAGCTAGTTTGTCAAATTCCCACAGAGCACATTTTTGTGGTAAGTGTATCTCCGAAAGGAATCTAAAAAGAAATGAAGGCCAATCACATTTTTAAAGCTGGGGGGTTGTTTCTAGTGTCAAATTAAAATGTAGCTTTAATAAAGGAAGGCCTTTTTGCCAAACATAATTCACTGTTATTACAGTGAAAAATATAATAGTTTATAAGACAAAAGAGGTAGGAAGCAAAATACAAAGAGCTAAAGAGCTCTGGGCTTTATTCATACACACTGATACAAGATAATTAATACAGATATGCATTGTCTGATGGAGAAAACATGCAGAGTTAAGATATCCACTACACAATCATAATCAGATCTAATTCCTAGTAGTGAGGATTTTGGCACTTAGAACAGACCCAGAGACAAAGCATACACTGGATACTTAAGAACTCAGAGCATGCTAACAACAATAATAATACATTTCCTATTTTTAGTTCTTATGATGTCTCTTAAAGGCAATTAGATCTGTATGATAGGAATGATGTTTCTTTAATGATATCTCTTTACTCATGAAAAAAATGAGCTATGAGCTGTAATGTTTGGAAGGCTGGACTAGGTGTTAGAGAAAATGTCTAATATAAGTCCTACATTTTGTATCCGAAGAGATACTTCTGATAGAGTGCTATTTTAAGAGACTAGACAGTAAGTGGAACAATTAATCTAATTAATAGATTCCAGGATAAGTTCACTTGAAAGGAGGCCACTGGGAATAAGTGTATAAATTAGGAATTTATATTTCAACATAGTCATTTAAGGAAGGGCTCGTGTCTTCCTCTAGTGAAGAAAAACCTCTTGTTGCATCGGCAGATGGATTTCCCCATTTGATATGCACAGGAGGTAAACAAGTGGTGAGTGTTAAAGATGTGTCCTGGTCATTATAAGATGATAATGTCTGAAGCCAAGGGGCCAGAAGAACAATCTCATTCCACATTCCTAGCACTAAATAAAATTTCTCTTAAACATACTGGATAGATATGAATATGATAAGGTTATGTTGTATACAGTGGCATATGTCTTCTCCTACAATATGAAAATCTTTTGGAAATACGGTAAAAGAAATACTGCCAGCTTTATTATATTTGTGTCTTTGCATTATGGTATGAATTTTTACCATTATTTTGAAAACAAAACATTATCTAAGATATCTAATCTGATATTATCCTTAACTCCCTGTTAGATATTTACACACATCTTTTCTGAAAACCAGTTATTTCAATAAAAAATATTTTGGCAGAGAGAGTGGAAGGAAGAAGGGAAGGAAAAGTAATATAAAGACAGAGCAGAATTAGCAGTAAGGGAAGCATTTGAAAGACTTTAATGAGAAGGAAACAAAAGAAGAAAAAAGAATTCATAAATTAGTTATCATAAAATAAAAACAAAGAAATGGAAGAGGCAGGAAGGGAGGGAGACTTTCCATAGAAGGTCAGACACTCCATTTTTGCTTAATGATTACATCTTGATTAAAATGATTAGATTCCTTGAAATTTTTAGTCCTCCAAACAGTGCAATGTTCATTTTGGATCACCTAACGTTTTTTCTGCATGGAATGTGATGAACAGATGTGCTGGGCTGAATTAATCTAGACAGACACTTGACATTGTGGTTTCCTCCCTTCACTTTCAATGGCATGCTAACACTTGAATCAATTCTTTGTAAATAACCCCTCACTGACTTGAATAGTTTGTCTGCTCACATGCACAAAAATTATCTCACCGTGGAACACTTTAAATTCAACCATGTGCTTCACAAAATGCTCTCTTCACCTGCTATTAAACTCTGTCAGGGAGGATCAGGCTATTTAACATGAGTGCATGTGCACACATGTATCTGAGGATGGTGCAAATATTAAAGTTTCAGAAGATTAACAGAAATGTTTATTCCAAATATAGCCTAAAGGCACAAAACAAGTGTTCTTAACATCAAAGGACCACAAATCAGACTGATTTTTAACATATTTTTGTAAGAAAATTTACCCAATTGACCTATCTCTTTTGGTTCAAATTGTACTTCTGAAACCATTTGTTCTAAGATATTTCAATACCGTCAGCATTCCATAAGAAAATAAATCTTGTTTTTTGAAAGCAAACTGAAATTCTTTCAAGTTGCTATTCTTTGTTCCTTTTCTTTTTCCTAAGAGCTTTTTTTGAATTAATGTTGAAACATCAAACTACAAGTATTGGGGAGCAAATTTTTTTTTAAAACTTCCTGAAAGCTTCTCAGGATTTGGAAGAGTCTTCACTTTAGATCATTCACAACTCACTGCAGTAAATGTCAAATTGAATCGCGTCACCTGAGATAGATGTGAGCCAGGGTTCTCATCTGAAGAGTGCTTTCCTGCCTGTTTATTTATTGAACATAATATTTTGCTTTACCGGAAGGTGAACTTTAGTTAAATGCAAGCACTGTCATCTGATGTCAATGCCTGGCATGCTAATGTTTACTGAGCCCTTACAATGTGTCAACACTTCTAAATATGTGACTTGCATTGTCTTACATAGTCTTCACAGTAACCCAATGAAGTACCTACTTTGATTCTCCATATTTATCAATGAGGAAACTGACATCCAAAGAGATGAACTAACTTGCCTAAAGTCTCACAGATAGGAAGTAGAAAACAAACTCCTACCCTCTCTTAAAAAAAAATTAATTAGAATCTTTGTTTAAGACTACATTTGGGGGCCGGCCCCGTGGCGTAGCGGTTAAGAGCGCAAGTTGCACTGCTGGCGGCCCAGGTTCGGATCCCGGGCGCGCACCGACGCACCGCTTGTCAGGCCATGCTCTGGTGGCATCCCACATAAAGTGGAGGAAGATCAGCACGGATGTGAGCTCAGGGCCAGTTTTCCTCAGCAAAAAGAGGAGGATTGGCATGGATGTTAGCTCAGGGCTGATCTTCCTCACAAAAAAAAAAAAAAAGATTACATTTGGAATCATAGTCTACATTATCCACTCCCTGCAAGTCAAATATAGGAAGTCCATGTTCATTATCAACATCCCTCTGCATCTTTCTAATCCTAATTTAATTTCAAATATTTTGCAAAGTGAGGATAACAGGGCCCCAAGCTGCTTAGTGTTTGATAGCAGGGCTCATGATGGATCTCATAACTGCCATACCATGCTGTGTATACTTGATTAAGCTGCCGCAAATGTTATTGTGGATTTGGTTGTAAGGATTGTACTTAGGCTAAGTCCGAGAACTTTCCATTCTGTTTTTCAAGTGGCAAATTCCTGTGGCCTCTAGAGGAGGCTTGCGCATGGCTGAGGATTCCTAACTGCTTGGAGAGAGCTTCCAGTGATTGCTGCTTCTCTGTGGGTCAACCACAAGTTTCATAAAGCAAATTTATGTTCACATTACAACATTTTTGTAAGCTGAAATGCATACATGTAGCCCTGTGTGATTTTTATGTACCCAGGGAGAAGTAGCCTTAATAATAATACTAGTAATATTCTTCAGCAATTCTATTTTTAGTATCTTGATAATATGACATTAATTATAAGGGAAAGTTATTCCATGTTTTGCAGAATTGTTGGCACTGTATAAAATGTTTTATTAATAGTTTTTCTTCTCATCTGAAATTGAAATTCTTTTCTACATCTAAGAATAAATATGGTTGCTCATTGTCCCTTCCTCCTCTCTACCCACTCGATCAATTTATACACATAATAATTTTTATTATCCTCCTGTTACTTCTTTTTGAGAAATTTTATGGTGAAATAAAGGCTGTGGTTTTAAGGGCCTGGAAGATTCAATCATAGCCCCAAATATACAACTTGTCTGTCTGTTTGCTCATGACACATTTAGATGGTCTAGCAAGTAGCAAAAATAAATTTGACTTCTGCTGCTCTGTCCTGTAGTTACCACATAATTATTTTAATTATTTTTAATTTATACAACATGTACTTCCAAAGAAGATTTTAGGCTTCTTGTATTACAATGTGAGGGAGAATGATAAAAAGTAGAAATAGAGTACAATGTAGGCAGATGAGAAACAAATTAGAAGCTGTTAAATGTTTTTGCTACTTCAAACTCCACCAGATTTTCTCAGAGCTTCCTAGTAACTGAAGCAAAAAGGGAACTTGCATGGAATTTACAACAAAGATAAACACACACACAAACACCTTCTAAAAAAGTCTGTTCCTACTAAGCAGAGTGAACTCATTCATTTTTCAACTTGACTTAAGAACCATTTCTTTGATATATACAAATTTAAAAGTAAAGAAATTTGAGAGATAACAGTTACTGAAATAAAAAAAATACCAATTTTTAAAATATTGCTCATAATACACTTTGCAGACACTGTAAATTTGTATTCCTTTGGTCAACAAAAAAATGGTAGAAATATTTCTCCTAATAAAACATGAACTGTAGAGAACAAAACAGACATTTAATAAAAGAATCATTAAACTAAGGATCATCTTCCTTCACTGACAATATTTCAATGAACTATGACAATGCATTTGTCATATAAGGCTTGAGACTTTGGGAAGATATATATATAATAAACAATATATATTGTTTATTGAGTTTCATGTCTACAAAAGTGACTATGCCCATTTCAAAAGATAACTGTTATTTTTCATATCCCAAATTATTAGAATCAAATGTGTGTAATTTAATTAATAGAACATTCAAGGAAAAAATCACAGAAAACAAAACGAAGTTTATCTCATATGTGTTACAACTTTGCATGGCATTTCAAAGACAATAATCTTTAAAGCTAGAGTTGTTAAATATTCTTTTAAAAAAATTTAATAAGTTCAATCCTTTTACTTTTCTAAATAAATCTGATATTTAGTCTTTTTTTTTTTTAATTTTCCTTAGTAATAATAATGAGAGGAGGCTGGTTTGAAATTTCAGTGATCATTGTCACATAGATGCACTTGCTGAGCAACAAAATACTTGCACATTTAATAAGTTGCAATAGAGCTATAAACTTTTGAATGGTCAAAGGAAATCTTTTAGCAGGATTTATTGGCTTCATAAATAAATCTCACTAAATAATATCACCTTACCACTTCCCTGGCCTGTATATAAACATCCCAACTCCTCTTTAGAGGATGATAAATATTAAGCACAAAATAACAGGATTAGAACACAGTTTATGTTTTGAAAGCAAACCTAGTAAAGAAAACAACAATCCACAGCTAGGGATAACATATATACTCAGGTCACAGTAACTTAGGATGCTATTCAAGTGTTTTATCTACATGTTAGACATTTGAATGAATATAATTGGCTTCTAAAAAATGAACACAAATAAAAGCATTATTAAACAACTATTTAATACACCTTTAAATGCAATCCAGGATTGTTCTGATGGTGATTTCCTCCATCAGAATATACACTCCTTTAGATAATGCTGACCGCCTGATCACCTCCTCTGTGTTCCCAAGAACCTGACTGGTGTGGCAGGACATGCTGGGTTTTCACTTCTACCTGGCCTGGTTGATAAAGATTCTGGCCTTGGGTCGCAGCCCCGGCACTGAGAGCTGTGAGGATTCACCCTGGGGCTTCTTGTGAGTGTCCTGGACTCGGGCCCTCCACACTCAGCCTGGCTCCAGGTGCTAACCCTAAAGTCCTGTGCTTCCTGGCTTCCAACTGCTCCTTTCTTCAGCAATGGCTATATTTCTGGTCAATAGAGGTTTCTATTTAATGTTTTTTAGTATTTCTACATGTTTATTAATCTAATTATTTTCTATCCTTGCTCCGTGTTTGGAATAGAAGGGAGTGTTTTCAGTTTGTACTTAATCTGTTATCTTAAACTGCAAGTCAATATTCTGATCCTATAATATAACCACATAGAACAGATAGAAATGTGTATAGTGTAATGATTACTCAATAATATCTAGTAGGAAAGAACTTATTCTTTTGCTTGCAATCCTTTTATGGGATTCTTTTTTTCAACTTTTTGAATAGGTAACACAGTTATATGGTTCATAAACTAAAAATAGATTTTCCTTAGAAGTCTGGTAATTTGGGCTGTATTAAACATGAGAGTGTTCCCCACTGTGCTTGTGGTAGTGTTTCTTGTAAGATGACCCTATACTGGGCCATCGTACTGGGAAAACTCACGTCAGAATCTTTAGGTTGTCCAAATATCACAGAGAAGACTTTTGTAGTTTTCTGCATGGATACTGGGAGCTAAGTTAGAGCAGAAGTGGATAAACTTTTATTTAACTCTTTTGTTTTCATCATGGAATATATTATGGATTGAACTG
The DNA here is from genome assembly GCF_020826845.1 of Diceros bicornis minor. Lineage (NCBI taxonomy): Eukaryota > Metazoa > Chordata > Mammalia > Perissodactyla > Rhinocerotidae > Diceros > Diceros bicornis. The sequence continues at coordinate 27,777,271 of NC_080749.1, read as the reverse complement.
TGTCCTCCCAAAATTTGTAAGTTAAAGCCCTAACCCCCAACGTGAGTATATTTGGAGACAGGGCCTATAAGGAGGTAATATAGGTTAAACGAAGTCATAAGGGTCAGGCCTTAATCTGATAGGACTGGGTCCTTATAAGAAGAGGAAGAGGCACTAGAGATCTCTCTCTGAGTGTCAACAGAGGAAAGGCCAAGTGAGGACACAGAAGATGGCCATCTACAAGCCAGGAAGAGAGGCTTAACCAGAAACCAACCCTTCTTCTTGGACTTCTAGCCTCCGTTCAGGACTGTAATAAATTTCTGTTGTTTAAGCCACCAAGTCTGTGGTATTTTGTTATGGCAGCCCATGCTGACTAACACAATATACATATCCTCCCCTGAGACCTTCCCTTCTCCCTTCTCCAGAGGCTCATGCAGTCTCTTCTGGAGGAGGGTGGGGGAGGATTTGCCTGGCAGCATGGAGTGGGCAAGGAGATCTGTATTCTAACTGCATTTTAAATAGACTTTCAACAAATGTCCTTGTTTTTATTCCTGTCTTCACTCCCACTCCTAGAGGTGTATCCTGTAAGTAATCCCCAAGCCTTTGAAGGATCTACAGTGCAAAGCAGGTGTCTTTCCATCTTTTCACCAACGGGAGATTAGGATTTGGTTTTCTTTTTTTTCTGCAAAGGCAGTTACCACATGTCCCCCTGCTATCTAACTCCCCAAAAATGTTGCTATCATCTCATTTGCCATTCTATTTGTCCTTTGGGGTTTATGCTTTTTAAATTTTTTTCTAATTCCACTAAGAATTGTTTGGTGAGATTTCAGAAAAAAAGAGTACTTAAATGCAGGTGTTCAGTCCTCCATCATTAACTGGAAATTGCCTCTCTTTTTGAAGCACTAATCCCAGTGATTAATTCTACATTTCTTTGTATTGTGTGACTATATGTATATATTAATTTTATATTTCTTTGTATCTTCATTTACTGGGAGTCCCATGGGGATAAGAGTGGTAAGGACTCTTTCTCATCATTTTATCCCCGGTGCCTCCCACAAATCCTGACAGACAGCAGAGGTCCAATAATTACTTTTTAAATAAACAAGATATTCCCCAGATTTCATGACTTGCTAATTGCCATAATTCTTCCTGAATGTAAGTCTTACTTTCCCCATTCTAATTTCATTTTCCTCCCAGCTCAAGTTGATTTTACCTTCTGATTACTGGCCAAGATACAATTGGTGTGAAGCAATAAAGACATTTTTTATACTTGCCTCTAAAGAAGTGAAGTTTGAAATAGCATTTTGACACTTGAGGTTTTTCTAACTCCTCCAAATATTTCCAAGTAACACCTCTCCAATTGCTTAAATATCATTAATTGTTTTGTTCAATACTCTAAATGTTATATAAGATTTTAGGCAATGCTGAATATTCAACCCAATTAAATAAATAACTTTTTTCAAAATGTTAACACATTTACCATCTAAAACTACCTGGAATACCACCAAGAGTACATAGAACACACTTTAGCAAACAAAATATAGACCAAAAAGCAGCATCAACCATATTATTTTCAATAACAATAGATCACCATGGATAAAGATGAAACAAGCCCAAATATAATTGGTATTTTAGAGCTTTAGCATGTGAAAGTTAATATTTATTTTACCATATAATAAAGTCTTAGAAAATTTATTTAAGTTGATTTTTAAGAAATTTGTTTAATTATAAATTAATACAATGCATGTGTTTTTCAGTGGGAAGTAAACATTAGTGTTAAAATATACAAAAAATAATAATAACATATTTTATTTTTGTACCAAATAACCCAGTTATGTTCATTATAGCAATCAAATCTCAATTAAAGGTATACTTACTCTTTACTATTATGGATTAAATAGAAAATCAGGATGTTCTTCGATAAGATTTTTACTTTATAACCTATGTTTATAACTAGATGATTATATCTTTACAATTCTTTTGGAAAAATTCACTTTGTACTTACCTACAATGTCATTCATAAGGCCTAGGATAGTCTCGTCTCCCGTAATCCAAGGACGTTTCCCTACTTCATGACCGTAGCCTCCCCTGAAATTGAAAAGGGACATAAACAATCTTAGCTTTTGGGTGTGTAGGTATATGTGCGTGATTTTTCAAATATCAGCATTAGCAACAGGACATTTCTAAATGAGTCTTTGTAACATTTTAGTAATTATATGAAAACATATTTTTTTAAAATCAAAAGTAATACTTGAGAACTCTTTTGTTTTTTTGTTTGGTGAGGAAGATTAGCCCTGAGCTAACATCTGTTGCCAATCCTCCTCTTTTTGCTGAGGAACACTGGCCCTGGGCTACCAGCCATGCCCGTCTTCCTCTACTTTATATGTGGGATGCCACCACAGCATGGCTTGATAAGTGGTGCATAGGTCTGTGCCCGGGATCCGAACCTGCGAACTCCGGCCGCTGAAGTGGAGCACACGAACTTAAGCACTACGCCGCCAGCCCAGCACCGAGAACTCTATTTTTTAGCTTGTCATTTTAAAATTTCTTTGATGTCCTTTTTGTTTGGAGTAGGGGAGATTGCCCACATAATATTTCATTATTTTTCTCTATTTTAGAGTCCAAGATGTTATTTTTTCTTTTTTCTTTTCAAACTTTCAAGACTATTTGAATCCTCTACTTGTATACCTGTAGCATATAGTAGTATCTATATTAAAACATACTTACTATTTTTGAGGCTGGAGATTAAAATGATTATATATTGAATTTTAAAATATAGCTACAATCTGTAAATTAAATAGAAGTGTATAAAATGTGACGATACGCATGATGACATTTTAAGTAGATAATGAAACTTGGCAATAATCAAAGCCAACACTACATCTTGATCTATTTTCTAGCAATTTCATCTTTCATATTCCAGCTCAATTTTATTATTCTAGTAAGTATCCCTGTAGGCATAATGGAAAAACACAAAACACATAAGAGAACTTCAACTCTCGAGAAATTTTTATCAAATGAAGAAGGCAAATATATTTGAAAAATACAGAAGAAATTAAAACAAAAGATCAAGCAGTGAGTGACTTTATGTGCTGTGACAGATTTGTATCTTAGGGAGCTCTGAATTAGATTGTTCTGAATTCTTTCAGAATCCAAAAACTATGTAAACTTGGAAGAAAGGAGTATGTGCTTTTTGTATAGTGCAAACTGTTTGAATCCACGCTCTGGAATTCAGTAAGCTGGCAGTGGTGAGCTGGTAAATCTGCTCTCAGAGATGGAAGGTAGTAGAATATTCCACCCCCAAATATGTCGCTGTGGTATATTAATTATGTTGAGCCATAAGCACTTGAAAAACAGCAAATGCAGGGAGAGGCTTTCTCTGAACTCCCCTATCTGCCTAAAGACAGATTCTTCAAAGGGAACGCAATTGTCATAAAACCCCTTGCTGGGAATTTTATTAACCAGGGAAGATTGACCCTTATTATAGAAGACACTAGAAGTCAACACCACGCCCAGACAGACTTTGTCACAAACTTCATTTCTCCCACCTATTTTTCAAGGGCTCATTCTTCTTGCCTAAAAATTATTTAATACCCCCAAAGTGGACTTCATCTGCCCTCCCCTTTCCCTATTAAGATGGTATTCAAGCCTGAACTCTAAACCACCTCAGGGAGTTATTCATTTTTTCCTGAGTTATCTCCCATTTCTACATGAGGTATTCACGTTAATAAACTTCTGTTGGTTTTTCTCTTGTTAATCTGTCTTTTGTTACAGAGGTCTCAGCTAAGAATTCAGAAGGGTAGAGGGAAAATTATTTTTCCTTCCCTACAGGAAAGTGGGGGAACTGGAGGAGAGAAGCTCTGATTTTTAGCCTTTGCTGATTTTCCTGGTGTGAATACCCCCATCGTGGCCAATTTCACGATATCAACAAAAATCCTGAATATTTAACAATTGGCTTCCATCACCTGGCACGAGCCAGTTAGAGGTCACTACTGGTTATGAAACTACATTTATTAGAAGCTTATAGGGCCTAATAATTTTCAACTTTTGTAAATATAAAAGGGTGACAATATATGCCTTAAAGAATTGCTGTGAAAAATAAATAAGATAACATGTATAAGAGATTGGTACATAGTAACTCTTTTCTGAGTCTTCTTTCATAACGTAAATCTAATGCTAAAATTCCCTTCATTATTATATGATGTACAACACAATTTTTAAAACTAATATTTTGATTACGATACGAACTTTGTGAAGGAAGAGAACTTTCTTGGAGAATAAACAGAGTATAAGAGCTAAGGAGGCAGAGAAAGGCAATTGTTAGTTATTATTATTCATATTATTATTAGACAGCCTGCAGCTTGCCTCTTTGTTGACTTCCAATATAAATGCTAAAGACAAAAATCATTATCATTAAGTGGTAGTTAAAGGCAGATACTTGGATCCTTTTTAATTTTAATCACATAGAGCTCCATGGCCTTGCCGATAGCACAATACATCTTATTACATTTAGATAGTAAAATTCTATGTTCTGCCTCAGAGAATTTATACCTCAGAATATTATGCCACCTACTTCTTACTCTGGTAGACACCATAGTAATAATCTTTAAGGACACGTTTCTTCCTGCAATGCTTTTGGCATCTCCCTCCCTTTAAAATATCACACAGAGTCTGCTCCTTCATTTTGTCAGCCTACTAGCCTGGGGTAGTGAAATGTATTTAGAAAGTGTTACCCAAATAAACTCAAAGTAAAGTGGCCTGTTATTAAGAAGAGTTGATGTAGATTATAGTTCAGTTATAAACATATGCATTAGAGTTAAGAAAAAGATTATATTGCTCTCATTCAAAACTGCTTAAAATAGTTACAACCTTCTTTTACAAATGTTGGAAAGAAAAGGAGAGCATGCGAGAGAGTTAACTCACTACCAGGGCATAAATCTTTGCCATGAGTGGGGTGTTCTCTGAGATGCCTATGGAGCAGTATTTGCTCACAAAATTAGATGTCAGGATATAAAATCTAATTAGGAAGTTAATAAAAAAGTGGATTCTCTTTGAAATAGGACTAGACTTTAACCACCCTACAAAATGAAAAGTGGTCCTCCTTTTAAAAGCTCTCCCAATAAGTATATAAATAAGACTTCGGTCTTCCTTAATGATATCACCATTATTTTTCGTGTGACCCAACTGATGATTAGCCAACACAGACATCAGGAAAATCTTTGTAACATGTCATATCATGTATTTTATTATTCACACTGAAGGGTGGCAGTGGCAGAATAAGCCACACTAAAACTTGCCTCTTTAGCTTAAGGATTATTTTGAGCTGAAAGCACTTGAAAAACAACAAATGCAAGGACATGCTGTCTCTGAACTCCCTTTATCTGCCTGAAGACAGATCCTTTAAAAGGAACTCAGTTGTCATAAATCCACTCCCCAAGAGTTTCATCACCAGGGAAGATTGACTCATCACAGGAGAGGAGACTAGAAGTCAACAGCACACTCAGATAAAGTTTGTCATAAATGATCATACCTCCCATCTATTCTCCTAAGGGCCCTTTCATCTTTCCTAAAAATCATTTCCTCTCCCCTAAGTGGCCTATATATTCCCATATTAGACGATATATAAGTGTTCAAATCTCACCACTTATGGGGTGTTCACTTTTCTTTTCCTGTGATGCCCTCATGCATATAATATTAAAAATTAATAAATTGCTATGCCTTTTCTCCTCTTCATCTGCCTGTTTTCAGTTTATTTCATAGACCCAGCTATCGGACCTAGGAGGGTAGAGGGAAAGTCTTCCCTTCTCTACAATACACTTTTTTTTTTGAAAGACAGAAACACTTAAATTGAAGGAGACTGCAGTAGCTGCAGGCGCACAGCTCTCCCATGTGCTTCACCAGGGCCCTTTCTGCACACACATCGCTACATAAAGCAAGCCACTGTGTGCAAAGCAGGTGGTTCATTCCTAATATGTGATTCAGCAGGCTATTTTCCTCTTTAAATAATCTTACCTAAAATGTCACAGTCCTTAGAAGAATCCCTATAAAGACACAACTGTGGCAAGTTTTTGTTCCTATGAAAAATACAGAAAACCATTTATCTAGTAGATAGGACAAGGCAGACAACTTAAAATATTGTGATTATATCTTAGGGACATAATATATATTTCTCAACTTACAATGTGCTCCTTAAGACTGATATTTTTCCCTTCAACTTTATCACTATGACTATTAACCTATGTTATTCTCCTTTAAATAATCTGGGCCATTAGTAAATATTTAATATAAAATGTTCTCAAATAATTCTTTAAGCTTATTGCCTACCCATTCTAGTAGACCCACAGGGTCCAAGCATATTGATATTGTTACTTCTTATTGTTATAGCAACATTTTGCTGATAATTATTATATATCAAATGGGTCAAATCACCCTAAAACTTTTCTATTTCAGATTATGAAAATTATCTAAGTATTGTCTTTTCACAAAACAAATGTATTCTCCAAAGTAAAGTGTTAATCAGACTACTTTAGAAATCACATACAGTTGAAAATAAAATTGGAAAATAACTATAATAAGCATTTTTAAAAAAAAAAAAGTTAAGTGCTTTATTTTCAGTTTTGCCTTGAGTAACTTGACGTTTTGGAGGAAATCATTTGGGTCCTAAAACATTTCTAAGTGTGCCTCTATTCTTGACTTTCCTCTAGAATAAGTAATCAAAGATGGTAGCCATATGACTTATAAGATCGGGCTGCATCATGGCCAGTGACACTTTATTTTGTAGATAGGTGGGTACTACGTCTGCAACTGGCCACAAAAGATGACAACCATGAGCCAAATGGCATTTCCCACATTATAGGTCATGGACAGCCAGTCAGAGACTTGTTATCAATATCCCAGAACAATATCTCACTTAGTCAAAACACTCTAATTTTTATGTACTGTTAAAATTATACATTTTTAATATGATTTCTTTTCCTGTTAAGCAACTAACTTCAATGTGTATTAGAGTATTTAGTGACTGTGTAGATCTCTTTGACTCAGTCCTTCCCGAAATCTTCCACTGGTCGAGAAAAGAGGGAGGCACTGGCCAGGCTTGGGTATTAGCTGAGAAGTAGAGCATAGGTAGATTGGAGGAAGTGAAGAACAGATGATCAGGTAAAACTCAGCACAATAATGGGAGGCCCTGGATCTAGAGGAAAACGAAACTTATGCAGAGGAGGTTTAGTACAAAACAAAAGCAATAATCGGAAAGAGAAGGAAAGGGACCAGTAGCCCACCAGCGTGGCATGAAGATTACTTTGAAAACGTATAAACAAACAGCAACCAAAGAAAGAAACATTATCTAAACTTAAGCAGAGCCCCCTGAAAATACAGCTGTCATTGACCCATCCTCAGAGAGAGGATGGCCCCTAGCACTGGGAGGTGTGGATTCAGATGCCATCTCCTCAGGGAGCTTCCAGCCAGCATGGATACTGTCTATTTTCATCAGGATGAAAAAGCACAATAGAACCTTCCATACTTGCCTATTGAATCCCTAAAACTGCCCCCTTTTGTTAAGCTGGTGTATAACTGTTACCCCTGGCAGTTCAGTGAATCACTCTTTGTAGAGAGCTGCTGCATGCATGTGAAATAAACTGTTCTCCTGATAATCTGACAGTTGTCAAATAATTCACAGGCCCCCAATCACTAGGACATAAATTGATACAGGAAAAGTTTACCTCCCAACAGAACCTTAGGTAGAAAAGGCCAGAGTGGAATTTTAAGCTAAATATTTAGGAGCAAAGAAATAATGAACAAATACTTTCGAGATCAAAGACGATGGGAGGGACAGGAGGGAGCAGGATTGCGATCATACACCTCAAACACCAGTGACATCCACAGGCAGGCAGGGCCATGACGTTGACTGGGCCACCACAACTTAAAGCAAGAAGACTAAATAGAACAAAACAAAGACTAAATAAAGCAAAAGAAGCTAGCTACCTAATCTTTTTCTCAGAAGAAGTCTTTTTTCTAATTTAATTTACTTTGTTTGAAGCATTAAAATTATTAAAATGCACCTCCATTCTCAATCATCTGTCTAATGAAAAATCAGTAGAAGGGTTTAATATTATGGAATTTTCTATTGTCATGAGGTAAAATATGAAATCGAAAGGTAATAACAATAGAAGAGTGTTATGACAGACAGGTGCTTTCCTGGAATGTAACTTTAAAGGCTTGAAAATAATCAAACAGTCCTTTAACAAAGTGGGATAATCATAAGGATATAAATAGGGTAGCAGGACAGCTTCTTTAAAAGCCTAAAGGAGAAAAATGCACAGCCTTGCTGAATAAATATCCAAGAGGCAAGGACACTCTCTAAAGTTCAAATTCAATCTAATTCTCTGCTCTCTTTCACATTAAGGCCAAAAATGAATATTAACCATTTTTATCGATGATGACCCTCATTTTTTAAATACTAAAACCTGCTAGTGCGAAATGCTTCCCAATGTGGTGATATTTATTTTTCAAATTATGAATAAAAGTTATGCAGATAAAGTTATAACGGGCTTAATACATTATATAAACCTCTATCCTACTTGCCTTGAGTTGTGAACTTATATTCTTAAACACTAAAATTAAGAACTTTGCAGTGGTAGTAACAGCCATGGTAGTAATCATTAGCATAGTCAGTGTATACGACGCTTTAAAGAAGAGGTACTGTTCGCAATATGAATGACCAGTGGCGTGAAGAATGAAGAAAGATGGGGAAGACATTCTAAGTTTCTATGAGAGCCAAATGTCTTGCTGAGAATTCTTATCTGGTTTGGTTTCATCTTTCCGAATTTTATTTTTCTGACGTTCAGGTTTGGTTCCCCCTTTGTATCTATTTTTCAGATTTTAATAATCAGAAAATATTTTAAACATATTTCTACTTATTTTGAATATTTTAACTATTTAACAATTTTAAAAAATATGAAAACTTTTAAATAGTTAAAATATTTTTTAAATATTTCTAGTTTCAACTTTATCAGTAATTACTAGGGAAGGATAAGAAGTACATAAGAGTAGGTTATTTTCCCTAAGGGATTTATAATATAGCTAAGAATATGAAACTAATGAAAATAGTCACCTCTAAACTGTTTATCCCAGAGCAGTGATTATTAATGCAGTGGACATTCAGGGAGTGATGATCAGTGTGGTTGAGAAGGTTGGGATTAAGGAGGGTAAGCATTCAGGCAAGCAGAGAGTGTGAAGGGTTTCATAAGCAGAAGAATAAAAGTAAAACAGAAGAAATGGAGAGAAAAATGGATCCTGATTCAAGATTTCCACATGGTTGGAGTGAACCTGCTTGGCTAAGTCCAAATGGAGCATCTTCTCAACAATAATGTTCAGCTTGGGAAGGGAAGTACCTTCTGCTCCACTCAACCTCTTGCCTCCCCTTAACAATTTTTATTTCCTTACTTATAAAAATTAGCATGATAAGATCCTGGGTGGCACAGCAGTTAAGTTTGCGTACCCCGCTGCAGTGGCCCAGGGTTCACAGGTTTGGATTCTGGGTGCACACTGATGCACCACTTGTCAAGCCATGCTGTGGCAGCATCCCATATAAAGTAGAGAAAGATGGGCATGGATGTTAGCCCAGGGCCAGTCTTCCTCAGCAAAAAGAGGAGGATTGGCAGTGGATGTTAACTCAGGGCTAATCTCCCTCACAAAAAGAAAAAAAAAAATTAGCCTGATAGAGTTTAGCCAAGAACTAATCATGAAAACACTAAATTAAATCCTAAATATTAACTCCCTTATTAGTCATTAAAGAAATAAAATAAAATGATTACTTATGATTTAGATATGTCAACTCAGAAGAGGAACTTCTATTTTTAAATATTTTAAGTTTACTCTTTTTTTCTTAGTTATTTATTGATTGATTTGTTTGCAGGGAAAGATTCACCCTGAGCTAACATCTGTGGCCAATCTTCCTCTTTCTTTTTTTATTTTTTTCTTCCCCAAAACCCCAGTGCATGGTTGTTTATCCTAGTTGTAAGTCCTTCTAGTTCTTCTATGTGAGCCGCCACCACTGCATGGCAACTGTCAGGCAGGTTGTGTGGTTCCATGACCAGGAAGTGAACCCAGGCTGCTGAAGTGGAGTGTGCTGAACTTTGACCACTAGGCCATCAGAGCTGGCTCTTAAGTTTTACTCTACTCTGCCACTAATTTGCCATATGACCTTATCTACTGATTCTCAGTTATTTCAGCAGTAAAAGGAGAGTATTGAATGAACACAATCCCTAAGATTCCTCTCTGCCCTCAAATTCTAGGATTCAGTTATACCTTTTCAAATATTAGACAACCGAGTGTGATTTTTAAAATTCTTGTATGAGATGTTAAATGATAGCTTTTGGAATAATACTTACATTTTGGCCCACTTATCTAGTTCTTCTTCCAGATATGTTTTAACCATTTTTGGTTGAAGGCCAAGAGAATTTCCCAAGAAATAGATGGCGTTTTCATCCTTATTCACTAAAGATAAATCAACTGAAAGAGAAGAAAATGTAAAAAATGTTTATTCAATTAATTAACACTCTTCCATTTGGCATTGTTAATCTACTACAAACAATTAATATAATTAACTCCAAGAACAATAATAAATAACTTACAATTCTTCCCAAGAATTGGTTCTGAAAAATAATCGTTTATATTTATATTTTAAAATACAATTTAAATCTACAGAAGCTTTTGCTGAGATTTTTCATATTTATTGTACTCCATGAAGAAATCTAAATTAGCAAATACTCCCAATCATGAATAGCCAAAGGCAACAGAAAAGAGCTAAAAACAGAATTTTACAGGAAGCATATCAGCCTATCTAGTCATAGTAGAAAGTTTCCAGAATTTAGGCAAGTACTGACCCTCTGCATTAACTGGTATTGTAGATACAGCAAATAAAAAAAATCTAAATGATTACATATCTGAAGTAAATATATTGAATTTTTATATTTTTTTCATTCTATACAGCTATACACCTATAATATTAGTACATATATAGGCAAAGATTGTTCTCTATACCTACTTTTTAATTCAAATAAATCAGAACTTTAGTGATTTGTCTATCTTACAACTCTCCCTTTACTGCAAAAAGCGTGGTTTCATTAGCAAACCAATCCATGTGCTTAAAATATAGTCCAGAAATGCACAAGTTTATAATTGTGTTCTAAGAAGTTTTCTTTTAATTCTATGGAAAGAAGACACCTTCTTGCTGATATTTCATTGGAATCATTTGGTAGTTTACTTTTCTTCACTTTAGACTACTTAATTAAACATCTACAGACTTTTTAAAGGCATATCATCTATTTCAACCTGATCCCTTTTACAGATACTGTGCCACTCTTCCACTGGCATCTCTTAAATCTGAACCAATAGGAGAGACATAAAAATTGTTCACGCCTTTAAATTGGATTCATTAACAGTACTTTGTTGACCTAGAGAACAAATACCGAAGGGTTTTATTTAGAATTCAGAACTTTTTAATTGGTGTACCATGGCTCAAATTTCAAGTAAGCATTCAAACAAGTACAGTATGAAGACTAAACCTGTTCTGTGCCTGTCGGACCCAGCACTGACCCAGGTTGAGGAGGCAGCCATCCAGATCTCTACTCCCATTTTATTGTCTTGTTCTTTCATTGCTGATGCTTCTACAGGCAAATAGGCAGCGGGCTGCTCTCGTTGAGAAAATCATTTTAAAAGTGTGTTCAATGTGAAAGAAAAGCAGAATTTTAAGCTAAACTATCTTGAAAGAAAAGCAGAATTTTAAGCTAAACTATCTTGCCTCATGACAGCCCACAGTATGGTTCCTCTTCTTCTTTCACTGCATTCCTTTCACTTGGTTGAGTCAGTTTTTTAAAAAGTCTCAAAGCACATCAAATGGCATGACGTGAGCCATCAATTGGCACTAGGTAATGTGGTAGGTTAGAGTGTCAAGAAAGTGCATTTGGTAAAGACCCACAAGAATGAAGAGATAACCCACCACTCTCCAGCCCAATCCCATCGGATCTGTACAACATGAAAGACAAACAGGACCCTCAACTTTGGGGCCCTAGGCTTCTCTTGTGCCAGAAGAATGATAAGCAAGTTTGTTATTAAAAGCTGGTGCTTTTGGCATTGATGGGGTTCAGGACACGCTATCCCAAAATATGGCACCTTGGCATACTGAATATTTTAGGCTGAAGCAATTTGAGAAATGACGTGTGCGGGAAGGACTTTCTGACCTTCCCCTAAGCAAGTCATAAAACCCTCATGTGAGAGGTGCCCTCCCTATGCATCCTTATCTCTAAGACACCAGGAGGAATTGGAACTAGTAGGCCCTGCTGCTTCCCCCAGTTTACTACACTTAGCTCATACCCTTTATCTTATCACATTTTCCCATGATTTTCCACTCTTCATCAAACTTAGCATAAAAACATTCAGGTTTAACTGCTTCTTTGGGTCTTCATTTCCTTATGAAGGTTTCAGTGTCATGTAAAACTTGTATTAAAAAATTTGGTATGCTTTTCTATTGTTAATCAGTGTTTTGTCACAAGGCCTTAGCTGAGGACTTAGAAGGGTAGAGGAAAAAGTTATTTTTCCTTCCATATAGCAGCTTAGGTGCTAAGGGAGAACAGGGAAGAGGGCTCTAAGAGTTGAAGAAAAAGCATCTGAACCAACTTGATGGAAGGTGCTTTCCATAAGACTGAGAGACTGGAGGAGTGTTTCCTCTGCTAGTGCCTCCACTGAAGATTCCAGGGCTTTCCATGGATACGTTTGGGGACTGGATAGGAGATTGATGGGGAGAAGAAGCTGCTGCCAGTGAAGCCACCTGCCCTCAAATGGCCATAGAAGCTAGGGCAAGGGGAAGCAAGAGAGTTCATCATGGCCTCACAGACTTCTTTCTAGGACACCAAGATGCTTCCAAAAGTTTGTGGAGCCCTGGGAAGAGCGAAGATAAATTCTAAAATAAAGGAACCAAAATTTTCCATCAAATCTGGTAGATGTCCAATTTGTTGCCAGTTTTAAAAAACGAAAAACTTTACTATTTTTATACCTCCAGGGTGAGATTACAAATTATACCCATTACTGTATATTTTAATTGGTGTACTATGGCTCAAATTTCAACTAAGCATTCAAATAAATACAGTAATCAGATCATTAGGAGGATATTAATAAGAATGACTTTTTAATTGCACCAAATAAAAGATCCTCTTTCCCATAATGATCTCTCATTCCTTATAACTATAATAAACACCTAGAACTAGTTTATTTTGCATTTGGATTCTATAGAATAAATTATGAATGAGCTTTGTTTTTCTCACACCACTGCCCTTCAACCAAGTTTCACTTAAGACTCATTCATCCACCTGTGTATTTCCTGCAGGTCCCACATTTGTAAGTATTAGATTCATTTTCTTTTCTCTCTCTCTGTCTCATAACACTGCCAGAATGGCTTGTTTTCTTGGAGAAAAGAGAGAATGAAGTTAGCAATGTGAAAAAGACAGTTGGGACCTGAGGTTGGGTAGAACAACCTCTCACCTTCATACACACCTATGGTACAACCACCGCCCTCCCCCATTCCCCTGCCAGGAACTAACTAAGAGAAACAATAGCTATGATAGCTTGGTTGTGGGGAGGGTGCTGTGAGGAAGAGATAGAGCATTCAAGTGACAGCAACAAAGAGTTCTTGAGGGTACTGAGAGGGCCCTCAGACAGATGCTGTACAAAGAATACATCATGCACATAGATGTTTAAAATTATATGGATCAAAGTTGTTCTCCCTTATCCCCTTCCCTCCCTTCTACTCCTTACTGTTTGTTACATCTCAGCAACTCTTTCCACATTCCATATGACGGGGAAGGGAAGTAAGTTGAACATGACATTCTCAAATTGTGATCAGCTTCCGGATCTTCTTCAATTACAAGATTCTTTACATCTTCTCTGAGTTTCTGAGGGTTGTTCTCATTTGTGCCAAGAGGAGCCCCTTGGTTAGGATACCCATTATTGGCTGAACTTCAGGGTCAGCCACGACTCATTGCTTCCCATCCTCAAGATTGTCATGTCAATTGTTATTGATTGTCACATCAATTATTACTGATAATCATCTGCTGCTTCTTTGGGTCTTCATTTCCTTATGAACGACCCTTTATAGCTAGAATCCAAGTCTAGAGTCTTCTAGAATACATCCATAAGAATGGGTGAGCTCTAGATGAGAACATACTTCCTAGTCTTTCAGTGCCAGTGGCCTGACTGTTATACAACTCAACATTTTGTGGGTTCTGTTGAATGGCTTGTTTATTTCAACTTCATGGCCTGGGAAGAGTACACTTTCTGAAAACATTCTTTGCATTTATTCTTTCTTCCAAAGTCAAATTAGGGTTGACATAAACTGGTCATTCTTGTTCTTCAGGATATTTCCCGTCTGCTGACAATTTTTTGGCATATTGAGGATTGGTGTTCTGCCAAAATATACATTTCAGAAATGATGGCATTTATATTTATTTTCTTTGAAGTAGGAGTTGCCAATTTGGGCATAAACTTTTCTAATTTTTCAATAGCTCTCGGTTTTCTCCCTCACTTCAATGACATTTTCACAAAGGACATTACAACACATACTGTAATCTCTCCCTTTTCAAAATAAATTTCTGCTTCATTAACACATGTCATTTTGAGTCCCAAAATCTTGGTTAAGTCATAATGCCTCAAGAATGTGATTAACTCTTCTTTTTCCAACTCTTCTTCTTTTAGTGCCTTTGCTTCTTTTACTCAGGAATGTCTTCCTCCCTTGGATGTGGCTCCATCTCGTTTTGGGGTTGAAGAGGTAAATGAAATGTCTCAAATTCTTCCTCTTAATCCATACTGTCCAGGTCTACTCTGAGAAAACACTGAGAGGTGTTATGCTCTAGGGATCCTAGGATTTTTGTGTCCAGATCAGACCATTTGCTGCACTTGCTCTATTAGCCCCTAGTAGGTGGGATCCCAGGCAGTGATCTTGTTCTAGTTAGGGCAAGTCAAGCATTTTCTGTAAAGATCCAAAGAGTAAATATTTTAGGCTTTGTGGGCCATATAATCGCTGCTGCAATGACTCATTTCTATCACTGTAGCATAAAAACAGCCACAGGAAAATATGTAAATAAAGAAATGTGACTGTCTTCTTATAAAACTTTATTACAAAAAATATTTGCTGACTCTGGTCCTAGGGTCACTCTCCAAATTCTAGCACAGACTAGGCATGCTGAAAGAGTTCATGAATTTCCTCTATCAGGAAAATCTCCATCTTCTGTGAATCCTCCTTGAGCTTCGAATACTTGCTTCTTGTCATAAATCCTCTGTATTAGTTTGCTAGGGCCTCTGTAACAAAGCCCCACAAACTGGGTGCTTAAACAATAGAGATTTATTATCTCACAGTTCTGGAGGCTAGAAGTCTAAAATTAAGGTGTTGGCAGGGTCTGTTCCTTCTGAAAGCTGTGAGGGAAGGATCTGTTCTAGGCTTCTCTACTCGACTTGTAGATGGCTGTCTTTATGTTCACAGGTATTCTCCTTCCATGTCTCCATGCGTGTCTCCAAATGTCCCCTTTCTATAAGTCATGTTGGATTAGGGCCCACCCTAAGACCTCATGTTAACCTAATTACATCTATAAAGCCTCCATCTCCAAATAAAATCACATTCTATGGTAGTAGGGATTAGGATGTCAACACAAAATTTTTAGGGGACACAATTCAACCCACAACACCCTCCTTAATGGTCTACTTGGCTTCAAATGGCCTAGGAACTCAAGTTTCACCTTTTTACTGAACTTCAAACAGACCTCACCTCAATTAGGTCTAAGTCAACAGTTTTAGAGCCATTTGTCTGGAAGTCTTATCTCTTGACAAAGGTTGCAATGTGATTTCTATAGAGCTCATGATTCTGGAAATACCCTTGATTGCTTCTGAATAACATTTTAATGCATCAAAAATGTCCTCACGCTTGGAGGGTATTATGTTAAGTGAAATAAGCCAGACAGAGAAAGACAAACACTGTAGAACCTCTCTCTTATGTGGAACGTAAACTAACACACGGACAGAGAGAACAGTTTGGCGGTTACCAGGGGGATGTGGGTGGGCACAAGGAGTGAAGGGGTTCATTTATATGGTGACTGACAAATAATAGTGTACACTGGAATCTCACAATTTATAAACTATTAAGACATCATAAAAAAAAATGTCCATTACTCTGGACCTTCATTGCTTACTCTTTTAGTTTATTTACATGTTCCAAGTCTACCTGGGGAACCAGTTTCATTTTTGCTTCTTAAATATAAATCAAAATTTATCATCACTTCAGATTCAAAGTTTCTCTCCATTCCCCGCTCAGGGCAGATTTAATTCAGAAACTTGTAGTTTGGAACAAAGGAATATGTCTATTGTAGTTTTTTTTTTTTGCTTGTTGCTCACTGCTGCTGCCTTTAATTCCTCCAATGGAGTGAGAAAATAAAGGTAAGAAAACTTTAATCTGGCTTTGATGCCTTTATGTTAGGAGCTCTTTCCCTTATGATGGACTTTTTTGTGAGTTCTTTAGAAATCCCTCCTCACTGGAGAACCTCTGACCTCCAGTTTCCTGAAGTGGTTAATGCACTTTGGCTGATGTTTTTGATCCTACCCACTACCACCACTCCCACTTCTTACAGTATATTTCCAGACTCTTTCTGCTGAAGTTGTCAGAATTCAACAAGTAGCCTTCTCGGGTAGCATCCTTTTGGAATGATTTAAATTCTGCCACTTATCATTGGGTTCATTTAACTCAAAGGAAACATGCTTCCTTAATATTTTAATTGTTGGCATGCTAATGAAGCTATTTTAAATTTCGAGTTGTAACTATTTTAAAGTCTTTAAGTAAAGTTTTATGTCTTCCACATATATGAATTTCCTGCTATAAAGCCTTCCACAAAAAAGCACTCAACGTTTTTGGAGCATCCAATTAATATCACCAATGTTGGCCAAATGCAATCCTAATTGCAAATATGTTGTTAGATACCAGTACCAAATATTCTGCCTTTGAAAGAGAGACACTATCATTTATTTTAAAACCACACATATGTAGGTACAATGCTATTTAACCTAGCTATGATAATTTATTCATGAAATGGCAATTTTTAAAAATAGTATATATAATACATCTCTACAATCTTCATATATTTCATTTGGATTTACATACTAGTCTATCATATCAGGCGCTTTAAAAAATACAGTGCCTGGGCTTGACTCAGAGATTCCAGTTTAATTGGTCTGGTGTGGGGCCTGGATACAGGCATTGTTTTAAGATCCCTGCAACTAATTCCTTATATGGCCACATTTCAGAAGGCCTGGCACTAACCCTCTTATTAAAAATAAAACAAAAGAGAACAAAAACTGAGTTTCCTCAAGTTTAATTGAATTATCCAAGGTCACAGAAGGTAGCTTACTTTCAACTTAATATAACATGTGGTTATTATAATTAATAATTTAATTAGTCCATTTAAAATATTTTAAGACTCAGGAAGAAAATACACGTGAAATCATTCTAAAGGAAGATTAATATAGTAACTATAAAATAACTCTAATCTTTTTTCCTTTTTATAAGTTAAAGAGGAAACACAGAAGTAACCGTATGGTTTGACTGAAAAACAAAGGTAAGTTCCAAAGGTTTTTAAAATGGCTTGTCTGTGTAAAGAATACTTCCTAAAATAAAATTGTTATAAAAGGGAACTCAAATGTTAGTGGTTTTGTTTATCCATTTGGCAATGTGTATGTTTGATATGTATGCCGTGGGGGTAATGTATACAGATAAACCAACATTAAATGGGAGTGCCAGCATGCGAAGTAAGTCTAAATATTTCATTTTAGCATTGCAAAAATGTTTTAATTCATTCCATATAATTACTGTTTATTGTCAGAATATTGTTAGATATTTGTTCATTAGAATAAAAGACTAGTTTTCTCAAATTTTTTAAAAAATAAATGTTCTTTCTCTTTAAATATTGTTTAGTTTTAATGGATATTTTTTTCTTGAACTAGGGAATTTCACTTCCTGCCTGTCATACTACTTCAGAAGTCATAAGAGACAACTTGATATAAAGACGCAAAGCTGAATCAAAGCTTCAGCCTATGATGTAAAGGAGAATGTGATTCCTCAAAAGCTATTTTGGTAAGCATTGTCCTGGGTTGGTTCTTGTGACTGCTTGATTTTTATGTTAATTTATTTTTCTGCAGATATGGGGGGGAAAAAAGAATGAAATATCTCTGTGGAAGTTAACCCCTACAAGAAATATATTTGTTTTGAAAGTATTTATATTTAAGAGATCTTTTCCTCCATAGGTGTATGAAAAGAAAACCCACAACCCCATTAAACGGTCATGTGATAAGTAGGTTTAGGAGCATTATTGAGTGCTCTTTTGATTAGAAATCCTAGGCTAAAATTTCAACATACTATGTGCATTTGAGAAATCTGAGCTAAGTTTAGAAAAAAAGGAATTCTGTTCTCGAATTTAAAAAGAAAAAGACCATCCTCAATGATCTACAATGTTTTCACAGATTGGTGAACACGAAATTGTTACTGATTGTATTATAATTAATAATGGAAAGCATACAGATTCCAGCTGTGTTTGTATCATTTGTGTTTTGATTATGTGTAGCCTTGGTAGTATACCAAGAAGACTATAGGCAGCTGATGTGAATTTGTTGGATAAGAACTATCTAATTGTAAAATTGTCCCAATCTTAATACTTGTGGTACTAATGTGATTGGATTTTAGCTGTTGTTGTTGTTGTTGTTGTATTGAATTGAATTTGGAATAATGCTTAACTGGGATTGATGTTTACATCCATAACTCTCTGAGACCACAGACCTCTGAGGAAACAGGTCAAAATTTTATCAACAGACAAATAATCTCCAGAAGCAAACCAGTGGTGCCAGGACTTATCACTTTCATTATATGACACATAGGGCACTGCATCTCAAAATTTCTAAGCACCAGTTCTGGTTCTGGTCATTAGAATGAAAGATTAGCTTGCTAACATAATCTTCTTTTAAAAAAACATTTCAAAATAAATTTTTCTTCTTTTTAAGTAGACTTTAGATTTAATAGGTGTTTTTTTCTTGAACCACAGAAAACCATTTCTTCCCTTCTCTACTTCAGAGAAGTCTAAGACACAACTTGACATGAAGAAGCACACTCAACTCTGACACAGTGCGTGTAACTAAAATGCATTGAGTAGCATTTTAGAATCTAAGGAATCTGAAAAATAAATGGTAACAGATATAGTGGGGAAGAAAAACAAAATTTGAAATACCACCAAACTGGCATTGAGTTTCTTATTTTCTTTCTAACTCTGAGGAATCTCTCCTGGCTTGATTTCAAAGACAGCCAGAAATCCCGAACTATGTAGTGAGTGTGGATTGTAAGAGCCAAGAGAAGCCCACTACTCTTATTTCTGGTCAGAGTTGGAGAGAGAACCACTACAGGCCAGAGAGAGAGTGGGGGGAAATCCTGTAGGTTTTTTTTTTCCTTTCATTTTTTGTGTTCTCTTCTATGGTAGCCACCAGTCAATCCTATGACAGAAGTGGCAGTCATAACAGCAGCAGCTGAACAGGCACCTAAATCACTGAGAAAGGAAACCCTTCTCTCTAACCCCAGGAAGGATGGTTCTAAGAATATGGGATAACTCTAGTTGCTTTTGTTCTCTCTGTCCTCTTGCCTCTGGGCATCAGAAGCGAGTATAGTCACAGGAAGTACACAACAAAATGGGTAAATTAAAGTCTCAGTTTTCTAGCCATAGGATAATGAAGGTGGGCCCCTGGGAGCAGGAAGGTGTTAGTCCCATTGCACAGTGAGAGCTTCAGAAAATGATCATATAAAGTTGTACATGAACTTTTGAGCTCACCCTGCTCGATGCCTGAATAGATCTAAACTTAAATAATATAACAAAACTTTGAGAACTGAACCTAGCTCCCAAACTGGTGACTGAGGGGCATACACACAGGACAGATCCAAATAGCACTGCAAAGATTTTGAAAATTGAATTGACATTGGAACCACCATCCACATGAGGTGAGTATGAACTTACAAACTGAACTTATCTGGGTAGATTGCTTGCTAAAACAAACCACAGGAGGTAAACAATATCAACATTCTCCATAGGATTTAAAAAGACACAAAGTCTCATAAGATAATATTAAAAATGTCTAGGATACAACCCCAAATTGTTCAACATAAGAAGAACCAAAACAATCTCAACATCTATTAATGAAAAAGAAAACCAATGGACATTAACCCCAAGATAACACAGATATTGGAATTAGACAAAGACCTTAAGGTTGCTATTATAATCATAATGTAAGATGTAATATCCAAGATACTCTTGAAATGAAAAAAAAGACAGAAAGTTTCAGCAGAGAAGTAAAATATTTTTTAAAAGAAACAAATTGAAACTGTATAACTGAAAAATACAATGAATGAAATTTTTAGAAATTCCAAGATAGACTGAAGAGCAGAGTGGAGATGACGGAGCAAAGAGTCAATGAACTTGTAGACAGATCAATACAAATGATCCAATCTGTATATCACAGAAAAAAAGAGATTGTAAGAAAATGAACATGGCCTCAAGGATATCTAGGCCAATACAAAAAGTTATAATATTTATATCATTGGAATACCAGAAGAAAATAAGAATGGGTGGAGTGCAAAAAGTTTTAAGAAATAATGGTTGAAAAGTCCCCAAATTAGTCAAAAAATTTAAACTTACACATTCAAAAATCTCACTGAAATCCAAGTAGGATAAGCTCAAATAAATGCATGCCCAGACATACTGTAATCAAACTGCTGATAATTAAAGACAGAAAAAATTATTTAAAGCAACCAGAGAAAACTAGCCATTGCCTATAGGGGACCAACAATTCTAACGACTGCACATTTCTTACCAAATACCAGGGAGGCCGGAAAGCAGTGGAACTAAATATTTAAGAAGTGACTGAAAGAAAATAATTGTCAGTACAAAATTCCAAATTCAGCAAAAACATACTTTAGGAATAAAGGCATAATAAAGACATTCTCAGATGAAGGGAAACTAAAAAAATTCTTTGGCAGTAGATCTGTCTAAAGGAAATACTAAAGGAAGTTCTTTAGGGTGAAGAGAAATAATACTAGAGAGAAATTTAGACTTTAGGAATAAAGAGAGCGCAACAGAAATAGCAAATATCTAGGTAAATGTAATAGACTATTTTCTTTTCTTTAATATTTTAAAATATGTATGATATACAGTTTCAAATATTGAAAGGAAAAGTTATAACATTATCCGATTGGGTTTTTAGTGTTTATAGATGTAATATACATGACAACTATAACATATAGAGAGTGGTAAGTTTTCTACATCCTATTTAAAGTGAGAAAATATTGTTTCTAAATTGACTAAAGAGTTCTTTATATATATTTGACATATACTAATAATTATTAATTAATATATTATATAAAGTACATTTTATATGATATATATTATAATCTCTAGAGCAACCATTAAAACAAAAAACTACACAAAGAGATATAATCCAAAACTAAATATGCAACTTAATGTTATACCCCTCAAAAAATCATATGATCAAAAAGAAGACAAGAAAGGGAGAAAAAGAGAAATGTAAAACTGACAAACAGAAAACAAATAATAAAATGGTAGACCTAAATCTAAACATATTAATAATCACATTAAATATAAATGGTCCTAACACACCAAATAAAAGACAAACATTGCCAGAATGAATTAAAAAAAGAGATCAAACTATATTCTGTCTATAAGTAAGTATACTGTCTATAATTTAATTGTAATGATATAGGTAGGTTAAAAATAAAAGGATGGAGGGGCTGGCCCAGTGGCGCAAGCGATTAAGTGTGTGCACTCCACTTTGGCGGCCCGGGGTTCACCGGTTCGGATCCTGGGCGTGCACCATCACACCGCTTGTTAATCCATGCTGTGGCGGTGTCCCATATAAAGTAGAGGAAGATGGGCACAGATGTTAGCCCGGGCCAGTCTTCCTCAGCAAAAAAAAAAAGAGGAGGATTGGCATTGGATGTTAGCTCAGGGCTGGTCCTCCTCATAAATAAATAAATAAATAAATAAATAAATAAATAAATAAATAAAAGGATGAAAAAAGATATGCCATGAAAACACTGATCAAAATGAAACTAGATCAGCATATTAATATAAAACAAAGTAGACCTCAGAATGAGCAAATTACCAGGGATAAAGTAGGACATTATATAATGAAAAATGTGTCAATTCAACAAGAAGATATAACAATCCCAAGTGTGAATGCATATACTAACAGAGTCTTAACACATACAAAGCAAGGATCGATAGAACTCAAAGGAGAAATGGGAAAATCCACAGCTATTGCTGAAGACTTCAGTGCTCCTCTTTCATTAATTGACATAGTAAGTAAATTGAAAATCAGTAAGGATATGGAACTGAAAAACACCATCAAACAAATGAATGTAATTGACGTTTATAGAACACTCCAGCAAACAGCAGAGTAAACATTCTTTTAAATGCACAAGCAAATAACACTGGAATAAATATTCTTTTAAATGCATACGGAGAGTTGACCAAGATAGACTGTTATCTTGGGTCAAAAACAAACCTGAACAAATGTAAAAAAACTGAAACCATACAATGAAAGTTTTGTGACCATAACAGAATTAAACTAGAGATCAATAATAAAAGGAAAACTGAAAAATATCCAAATGTTTGGAAATTAAAGAACATACATGTAAATAAAACATGGGACAAAGAAGTCTTTGGTACCTACGGTCAGGTGAGGAGTTCTTTGACACGGCACCAAATGAACAATCCATAAAAGAAAAATATCAATATATTAGGCAACCTCAAAATGAAAAACCTTTGTTCTGTGAAAGACATCATTATGAGAATTAAAAGATAAGCTACAAAAAGAAAATTATAAGCTACAAACTTGGAGAAAATATTTCATGTCACTTATTCAACAAACGACTTGTATATCAAACATATCAAGAACTCTTAAAACACAACAATAAGAAAAACAACTCAATTTTAAAAATGGTCAAAAGATTTGAGCGGACTTTTTTTAAAGGAGATATATACATGAGCAAATGAATCGATTAATACTTAAGTTCATCAGCCATTAGAGAAATGCATATGAATACCAAAATAAGAAATTACAACACACATTGGCTAAAAAACAAAACAAAATAACAAAAATCTGACAATACCAACTGCTGGTAGTGATGGGGAAAAACAGACACTCCTATACATTGCTAGTAGGAATGAAAAATGCAGAATGGTACAGCCACTCTGGAAAACAGTTTGGTAGTTCCTTGTAAAGTTAAAAATATATTTGCAGTATGGTCCCACAGCCAACTTGTAGTATGCTAGAGCAGGGGTTGATAAACTACGGCTTGTGTGCCAATTCCAGCCCATGGTCTGCTTTGTATGGCCTGCAAGCTAAGAATGTTTTTACATTTTTAAATAGAAGAAGAAGGAAAAAAAGAAGAGAAAGTGAATGTATGAGGCCTGTGAAGAGTAAAATATTTACTATCTAACCTTTCACACACACCAAATAAGTTTGATAAACAGTCTACATTCACACAAAATCCTGTACATGAATTTTTATAGCAGCTATTCATAATCACCAAAACTGGACACAACTCAAATGTCCTTTATGGATGAATGGATAAACAACTGTGGGACACCCCTACAATAGAATACTATTCAGTAATAAAAAGGAACAAATTATTGATACCACTTTGATGAATCTCAAAGATATTATCAAGTGAAGGAAGCCAGTCCCTAAAGGTTGCATATAGTATATGATTCATTTTATATGACATTCTGGAAAAGGCAAAACCATACGAACAGAAAAACAGATCAGTGGCTGCCAGAGGTTAGTGGTGTAGAAGAGGGATTGATTACAAACGGCTAATATGATGGAGTTTTTTGGGGGGTGATGAAATCATTCTATATACTGACAAGAGATGTGTTTATATGATTCTACATGAGTCAAAACTCGTAGACTGTATACCAAAAATCTCAGTTTTACAGTATGTAAATTTAAATGGTAATATTAATAATACACTCTCCCAATGAATAAGTAATTTATTTTGTACTTCTGTCATTAGGAAAGAAAGGATTCCACCATTCCTTCTTAAGTTGGGAACAGGTTCTTAGATGGGTGGATGAGAGCAGATCTTAGGATGAAGCAGAAAAAAAAATGCAAGAAATATTGTGGTCCAGTTGCACTTTGCTAAAGAGAAGTTTGAGCAGAAACAGGAGAATTAAGGAAGAAAAGCCCAATATAACTGTGTCTGGCTTAAAGGACTGAACTATAGAATTAGTTAAAAAAAAAAAAAATCATGAAAGAGTAGAAAAATATGTTTAAGTTGTCGCATTCAGATAGGTTAGCCCAGATCCGTATATTTGAGTCTTCGAATAAATAAGAGCTTGGAGTAGACTTTAGATAAAGCTTGAAAAGCAGATATTCAAATACTGGCTATAGACATAGTGGTCAACATCAAGAGGAACAGCAACTGATAGGGATACAAGGCAGTTTTCTCAGGTGCTGAGAATGTTGTTTCTTAATCGAAGATCTTGTTACACTGATAATCTCATGTTGTAAAATTCAGAGCGGTATGATTTGTGCATTTTACTTAAGAAAAATTCCAGCTTTTTCTCTTTACAATTATTCAGACTGTAATGAGCGAAGAATTTTTTTTGTATTACTGCATGCCTTATAAGATTAAATTTCCTATTGTTGTCTTGAGGGAATATTGGTGTCATTTTCCTTCATAGGAATACAAGCCTATGATCTGGACAAACTCCTTGGACTTTGAATATAATTCTGAGAAGAAGATGGAAAAAAATATATGATCACGACTCTCCATTTGCACACACTCATTTTATATTCTTGTCTAATTGTGAGATCTGGAATGGTGAGTGGGATGGCATCTGATGGAAGGACCCTCTGTATTTTGAGAATTTAAAAAGGACTACTACAGACCCTTGAGGATAAAACTCCTATGGAAAAGAGCTCACAAGGCCAGGTGAGATCAGACATTGCCCCAGAAAAGGTTAAAGTCTAAATTCTCCTGATAAAAATCTTTCTATTCCCAGTCCTTTGTCCTCAGACTGTGGCAGTTGTGGTAAGACGTTGCCAGAAAGATGGGATGGTTGGGTGAAGACTTGAGATTTCCTCATGAAATCTCAATCTGAATCATATTGACCTTGAACCTCGGGGCCAATAAATCTTTTGAGAATAGGCAAAGAATGTCTTTAGCAATTTACATTATTTTAGGGTTTCAGGGTCCATGAGGTGAAAAAGGTGGGGGCAGGCAGTAGATCCAATAGATGCTGGCTGGCTCTAAATCACATTCACTTCTTTCTCTGTCTCTCTCTTTCTCTCATGACTTCTTTTTCTTAATGTAAAAGCATAATCAAGCTCCTATCTTCCTTAAACATAGACATTCATTCATTTCCTTTAGTCCCTTGATATTACTGTTTTCTTCCTTTCAGGGCAAGGTTCTTGGAAAAACACTCTAGATACTCAGTTTCTAACATTTCACTCCTTCAATTACTTCTAGAAAAATTATTTCCCTCCCTGTCATTTCAATGAAGTTGTTAAAATTAAGGCTGTTAATAATGCTCTTTTACCTGCTAAACTGAAAGGCCTATCACAAATCTCTGTGACATTTGATCCTGGCAAGTACTCCCATTTCCTTGGACACCTCTATTCACTTGGTTTTGGAACACCACATTTTCTTGTTCTTCTCTGTCTCCCTTTCTAGAATTCTTCTTCCCTTGTCAGTGCTTTAAATTTTGTTTTTACCAACCTCTTCTAACCCTAAGTATGGTGCCTAGATAATACCATCCATACCCACAGCTTAAACTAGTACCTAAATGCTGATGACCCTCAACTTTATATCTTCAAACTAAACTCAACTGCTAGCTGTGCCCTAAATTCATTCTAGTCTTCCTCTATACTAACAGAATTGATACTGGCTCAAGACAAGGTTGACATAAGGGAAGCCATATCATAGAAAAGAGGCTCTATTGTAACTTTGAATGACCTCTGACAAACTAACCCAGCTGGATATGCACCCTCCAGGAGATCTAACTGCTCTGTAGATTTTATGACCCCTGCTTGTGCACGTACCTCCCAGCTACAATAAGATGATAACTTTGTTCTTTTGAGTTCCTTAGGAATCTGAAGACCCCAGAACAGAGAGTCTACGCTGATAGCTATTATCAATGAAAACTGAAAGATCTGGTGTGGCACTCCCAGTCTGTAACACCAGAAGGTCAACATTCCTAACCCCCTCCCCTATAAGCCACCAGCCTGTAAGATTTTGTGCCCCCTTAAGATGGTTCTTTCAGCAATGACTCGACCATTTTCCTTCTTGCTAGCAAGCTGTAAAAAGTCCTTTTTCTCCTACCACCTTGCCTCTTGACTATTGACATGTCTTACAGCAGGCAGATGAACCCCCTTTTTGGGCAGTAACAGAATTGATAGCTTTGCATGTGGCTCCCAAGCACAAAAATGGTATTTTACACTCAGTCTTCCTTGCAGATAGATGAGGCCATGACCAAACAACTGGCCTGTGGCATGTAGGTAGATATGTAATGAGGCTACTTCTGGGAACCTTTTCCAAGGGAAAGCATGCATGCACTCTTTGTCTTTTCTTCTTCAACTCTACCTGCTTCCTACTGCTTGAAACACAGCAGCCAAGTTCCTGGACTCTGTGGCTAAAGCCACAAATGGCAGAGCGGAAAGAGAGAAAAAAACTGAGTTCTCTTTAAATGAACAGAATATAAGCTAATTATATTAGTGAATGTCACCACTATTTACCTAAATTAAAAAGTTTGACTCATGCTACATTTCTCCTACTTAATGGTTTATTCCATATGTAATGAATTCAGGTTTATTCCATGAAAATTTCAAATATTTCTTGACTCTCTTCCCCTTTTTCACCTCTAATGCATTTACTTGGATTTTCACAATTCTTCTTGGATTTCTGCAAAAATATGCTATATCATTTCCTCAATTCTATTTTTGCCCTCTTCAATATGATTCTATATTGTTGATGAAATGATATTTGTAACATGAATATACAGTTTTGTTGTCCCAAGCTTAAATATTTTCCACAACTATCTATAAACTCAGCATAAATTTCAAACATCATAGAATAGTTAAAAAAACCTTTCTAATTCTTCAGCTTTATCGCCAGTTGTCCACACCCACCTATTTTCTATTTATTTACACTCTTATACCAATTACCCTCTTATCCTATTTACCCTATTATATACCCTGTTATTTATTTTTTACCCACACCCACCTATTCACGTGGTAGCTTTTGATCATGTAAAACTATTCCTAGAGGTCAAAGCAACTATGCTTTCTCTCACCCATGTCTTTGCAAATGCTGTTCCCCCTGAGGGACAAGACCTCAATGGCTGCGTCCACCCTACTGTCTGCCTAGTTGATGCCTACTCATACACAGAGAAATAAGACAGTCTCTACTCTCAGGGAGCAAATAGTCTACTACAAAAGAAAAGATTACAAATAAGTCCACTAAATTGCGGAATACAAGCACCATGAGAAGTTGAAAATGTCTGAAAAATTAAACTTTTAACTAAGAAATCCTCTTAATTGTTTGTCATATGGATATTAGATACTTAAGTCATTATTAAAATCATATAGTCATACATATATGTTTTTTTATAGCTGGATAAAGCCTTTATTTAACATAATGCTAGGTGTTGTTAAATAAAGGATTCCAGTCAATGTTGAAGAGCGCACTTTCCCAGATTGCATTCACTGACAACTCATACGTGTCACTGTCGGCCTAACACTAGTTGAACTGAAGAGGCTCTATTAGGTTATATGGAACCCCTGGAGATAAACTCAACCATGACAGTTTTCTATGCCAATTTTATCTAACTGAGAGTAAATATCACAAAGTATCACGAAGTCAGAGTAACAGTAGATCTTGTTTGGATAGCATTAAATTTAACTTACTAAAGCTGGTTGGTAACTTGCCCATCTTTCTTGGATGTGTGATAAAATTGAAGGAGGGAAATATTGAGTGTGAAAAGAACAGTGATAGGAGCACTGTTGAAAGAACATTCTAGGCCCAAGATGGAGCTGTTCCTGCCCAGGGTGCCACATCAGCAAACCCAAACTTAGATAACTTTTGTGTCTTTGTAAATGTTCCACTTGGCTAGAAAGGCAGTATGTCCAGTCAGTAAATCCTCAAATGTCAAGCCAGCTCTAGACTCTATATTTATTTCCTTGTTCCTTCTCACCCCAAACAAGTTTGACTATGTGGCCCCAGCTAATTAGATATTTTCTATTTTCTCTTCCTTGTTCTTTATTCTTTATCTTATAAAAGCTTCCTGCCTTCCACCCCATTTTGCAGTTCTCTGGACCCTTGGAAATGGAGATTTCCCACTTTATGAAGTATTAAATAAAGTTTATATCACCTAAATTATCTTCTTTAATCATTTTTAAACAATTACTTGTTTAAAAATATTATCCAAATACAATTTACTGGTAAGGACATTCCTTGAGTTAATTATCTTCTATACAGAGCAAATTAATAGCAGTTTAGTAGATCACTGGCCACCTGGGGCTGGAGGTGGGAAATGGGAGTGAAGAACATTCTAAAATTGGATTGTGACGATGGTTGTCAGACTATATGCACTTATTGAAAAGTATTGAATTGTACACTTAAAATGTTAAGTGAAATAAGTCATAGAAAGACAAATACTGTATGCCATCACATATATGTGGAATCTAAAAAATACTAAACTCTTAGATACAGAGAACAGATTGATGGTTGCCAGAAGTGGGGGCAGGTGGTAGGCAAAATTGGTGAAGGTAGTCAAAAGGTACAAACTTCCTGTTATGAGATGAATAAGTCCTGTGGATGTATTGTGGAATGTGAAAAAAAGTGGATTTTATGGTATGCAAATTATATCTCAATAGAGTTATTTTTAAAAACTTTGAGCTTTGAGTCAAAAGAACTGGACCAGGAGTCACAAAATTTGGAATACATTTCTGGTCCTATTGGCCATCTACTTGGACTAGACATATTCACTTAAAATCCCTTAGATATTTGATAGAAAGAGTTGATAAACCTAAGACATAAAAAAAATAAATCAATTAAAAAATAAAGTAGAAGTAAATTTTTTACATGAAGGGGAAATTGACAAAAAGAAAAGCAAATGACCAAGGAGTTTATAAAAAAAAAAGTGTCCAACACTGGCCCAAGAAATGCAAATTCAAGCAAGGAAGAGACAATTTTTGATTATCAAATTAACAAAGATTTTTAAAATTGCTAATATCTAGAGTCAATTAAGGCAACTGCCTTTATTTCTGGAGGAAATGTAAGTAAATATAAATCTGGAAAGCAGTTTGACAGTTTGATATGAAGACCTTAAAAAGTTTGTCTTGTGTCTCTGCAAAAGCAAGACATCTTTGGGACGATCCAATATGCTCTCAGAGATTTAGTTACAAGGATGTTCCAAACAGGAATCTTTATAATTTCAAAAAATTTAGACAGATCATTTCCAACATTTATGCCTTACATTCTTTCCTTCCTTTCTTCCTTCTTTTATTTTTCCATGTGTATGTGTGTGTTTTATTTTTTTTGGCTATGGGCCTTCAGAACAATGTTGAACATAAATGCAACACCAGCTTAGCAAAAGTAATTTTGACACTTTTTTCCAATAATATCTCAGAAACCACCTAGGAATAGAAGGAAACACTCATTCTGATAAAACTTGCTGTTAGAAACCCAAAGCAAACATCATATTTAATGGCAAAATATCCAAAAATTTCAGACTGTGCCTATATCTTTAGGATTTTTTTTTTTAGCCTATATTATGAGACAAAATTTCATTTTTGCAAAACTTGTTTATGTTCTTTGTTTTTCATTATTCAGCATTGCTAAAGAACATTTGTTCTTGGTGTTACGCTAGTCTCTTACAATAATTTGAGAGACAGTATTGTTTTTAGATGCTCTTGGAAGGTTTTAATAAGAGAGGGAGTACTGGTTTCTTAATGAATTCCTACCTTGTCAAAAACAAATAAGTAAATTTCAACACCAACTACCCCTGAGCCTGGTGCTCTAGAACAGCCACCGGGCTCACTTCCTCACTTCATTCTCATCTCTGCTCAGATGTCATCTCATCAGTGTTTCCTTTGCAGACTACCCCAGGTAAAATAACACTACTCCCACTCTCCCAGCTGTCGTAACACTTAGAGCACTACCTGAGAGAGAGTATATACTATGTTGTTTGTAAAGTTGTTTATTCTCTGTCTCCTCATACTAGAATAAAACTTCAGGTAACAACCTTGCTCTTTAGTTCACTGATAAACTGTTTTGAGAATAGTGTCTTGAACAGAGTAAGTGCTTAATAAATATTTGTTGAAAGGATGAATCCTCAGAGAGTAAAAAGCACCTAGGGTAAGAATAGTGAGAATATGAATTAATTGATCCAACTTGCTGTGACAACATCCTAACTGAACTAGAAAAGATGACTGACTCCCCTCAGAGTCTCTGACTTAGTGATTCTGGGGTGGGACTTGCAAGTTCTAGTAAATTCACTGGTGATCCTCATGCAGCTGGTCAGGAGACCACACACTTTGACAATAACTAGTTTAGAAGAGCGTTAATGACGTAAATTTCAAAAAAAAAAAAAAAAAAAATTCAACACTGTATTTTTTGAACAAATGAAATGTTTAAATTCTTTATTGAATCAATTCATCTTCTTTCCCTTTACGTTTCTTTAAGAATCAGCAATAACTTATTCAAGATTGTAATTTTCTTTAGTTATTTTCTATTGGATATCCAATTAAAACCATTGTTACACCTATAATCAGGATACTAGAGTCAACTTTTAAGTATAATGAAGTGATTATATGTACAACACTATCCTTACCTGGGTTCTCATTAAAGTATCTCAACGCTTAGAATGTTCTTGTGTTGATCTGGTACTAAAAATTCCTATTAAAGTTAAAGTCTATAACAAAAGGGCAAAGAAATTAACGTTCTGGCCCTATTCTAGGTTCACTTAACATAATATTATTTTCATCCCTCAGAAAGACCCTGAACGTTTTGGAGCAGTATTTGTCTTTCCACATGGAGGAACTGTGGCTCTAAGAGGCTACTTGCTTCTCAAAATTCACACAACTAGAGAATTAGAGCCAGGAATTCACAGCAATCTCAGACCACAGTGCATCCCAGGACAAACACCATGAGTTTGTTAGTTGTTTATGTCGCAAATCCATTGAGCTGGGAATGGGAGAGACGGATTAGAAAGCAAGTTTCAAAGCATGAGGAGGAATGTGAAAAGGTAACTAATGAATAGTATTGAATGAAAATGACTCAACATGAGGATGAAAGTTATGTTAGTTAATGAGTCTTAGGACCAATAACAGGAAAAATAATAAATTCAAAATAACATTTTAACTTTCTGTGTACCCATTCATTTCAACAGTCTTTTGCTCCTGGAAATTCAGTGTTGCACCCTACCTCAAATCCCTGATGGTATTGTATAGAAGAAAGGCATCATAAGAAAAGAAAGACAGACAAAGAAACCAAAACTGCCTAATGTATCACCTGCAGTGCCCAAGAGGTAGTCATTGCTCATAAATGGGTGTCTAGATGTGGCCATTATTTAGCATCATTTCCCAAAGCATCTCAGCCCAAACTGGAGCCACGATGGACCAGTAGCCACTTTCTCTGCTCCGTGCTTCTGCCACATTCTTCCTTCTCTCTGTAATACTATCATCCACTCTAATTGGAAAGGTTTTGTTGGTATTTTTGTCTGCTTACTTTGTCATGTCTGTTTTTCTTATCACTCATGAAAAGGAATAATATAAAATTTTTTAAATTGTGAGGAAATTACAACTTTCAATAAATGTCATAAAGTTCTAGAGCCCTAATTCCTGATTTATAGTTCTTGTTGCATGCTGAGAAGGCAACTTAAAGCTCTGTGGCACTCCAGAGTTCTGCTGTCATCCCTGAGCTCATCAAACCTCCCAGGCAGCCAGCCCATAGACTGGAGAGCACACTGGGGCAGGGTCAGCAGAGCTGACTTTTCTCAAGTAGATCGTGGGTATTTCTGAGGACTTCCACACTGTGTGCTGCATGTTACTGGGCCCCTTCCTTCCCATCTCTGACAGAATATCCCTAGATGTAATTTCCTCATTTTGCAAACATTAACAGTTCTTTTTATCCATTGAGATTCAAATCAAAATGCCCTTTCATTCTAGATTCTAGAAAGACCTAGAAGATTTTTCCTCTGTGATCTCAGATCACTTCACTTATAGCCCTATTTTATCTGATCTTTCATAGCTGTCATTTTTATCAACATCTCCCCCTGATATTAAATAACTTTAAATTGGAGGTAGGGCTTTCTCTTATTTCATTCTTCCTCAATTCTACAGGGTGCTATCCTGTGTTACATAATAACATATAAGCCAGTAAGACAGTTCTGTGACCCAATCTCATCCTAAAATTATACTAGCTGATGCTCTTGGATTATAAAAGTATCCAAAATTATAACTGCCTCATTTAATCTGAAGAAAAATGAAAATTAGGCTCTATTATAAAGTATGTGAAACCCATTTTGGTGGATCAATTCCATTCAATCTGGTAGCCTTTTTCATTGATGTAAAACAGAGCAAAGCCAAATACGAAAAATTATTTTATATTTTTATACTTGTGCTACCTATGTTTTGCTTTTTCTAAACAGGACATGCTCAAAACCAAGCAAAGAGTCAGCTTACTGTATTATTTAAAAAAATGCAGTACGCATTTCTTAGTCCTTGATTCTTTCTTTTTTTTTTTTTGGTAAGTCTTATAGATGTCATCTTTACTCACAGCACACAAAGGTGGCTATTCACATAACATCACTCCTAGTATACCCAAGTCCCAAAATAATATTTCCTCTAACACAAATATCATGCTATTATAAATGAGGTGCCACAAAAGAAGAGATATTCTAATACTGTATTGAAAAGGAATTGTTTTGAGCCCTAAGTGCTTAGAGAACAAGTAAATGTATCTGCCTATAATTTTCAATCAGTCACTCTATTGTTCAGAGAAATAGATGACAATATAAGAACCCTGTAAGTATTTTATTCAGAAAAGGAGAGGAAACATAAAGAACCTGAAGCTAAGGTAGGCTGACAGGTTGATTTAGCAGCACCAGGAACCTGCTGTTTTTCAGACACAATTGTAACGGCTCTATTATGCAATGGAACAATGCTTTTCAAAGATTTATGATAAACACACGCAGTAGCAAAAATAAATTAATAAATTGATTAAGAAAAATAAAATCTTTTTTAGTCTTCTTACTTGGAGGCAGATCCCGCATTTTGGGCATATAAAAATAATCCCTGAAGTGCTTCAGCTCATCTTCCTCATCGAGTCGAAGGGCGACCCTTTCATCTGTTGGATGACATCCAAGTTCAGATGCGATTCGTTGCACTGTGTCAGCTGGTAACTCAAGAGGTGAAGGCTCCATTACAAGTTGTTCTCTAAAAGTGCAAGAAAAATAATTAAAAATTATCTCGCCACCATCATTTTTTCTGCAGAAAATTAGCCTTTTAGATAAAATACATTTTGTTTTAACTAAGATTCCCATCATCCCAACCTCAGGAATATTATAATTAACCAAGCAGCATTAAATCCCATGCTTGAGTTTTCCTCATGTATAAAAGAAAGAAAATAATAGTAATTTAGGCATATCGAAAGGACTAAACTAGGTAATGGTGCTCAGGACAGAGTAAGCTCTTAATAAATGTTAGCTCTTTTTCGTTTTTTATTTTCTGGAAAGTGGACCAAATCATTGACTTTCAAACATATGTAACTTTATCACCTTTTCCTCTAGATGTCTTACTAGGAGGTAACAGTAAAGATGTTTTTGTAAAAAGTGTAGGAAAGCAGTGCCCCACCTAGCTTTTTTTCCTCCTTATCCCACCTCTACTATCCCTTTCCCAGTGTTTCTTGGATCATAGTTTTAAAAGTATGGACATATATATAATAAAACCTTAAGAAATTCTTTGTTGTGAATGAAATTATTGATGAAAAAGGTAACTTTTCAAACTTTTCAGGTTTCAAAGGAAACCACATTCTGCTTCATTTAATCATCATTTAACATTTCCCACCTTTTTGGAAAGAAAGCTTAATTTTCTGAAGGCGGTAAATTACAATGAAGATTTAAATATATATTTATAAACATCACTCAAGTTTTATATTTAATTTTATTTCTCAAAGTTTTAGTTTGAAATTGAGCAAGAGTAGTATTAAGGAAAAAAGATTTTCTTAGGCTAGCTTGATTTACATATTTATTTATTTATTTATTTTTTATAATTTTATTTATTTATTTTTTTTCCCCCAAAGCCCCAGTAGATAGTTGTATGTCATAGCTGCACGTCCTTCTAGTTGCTGTACGTGGGACGTGACCTCAGCATGGCCGGAGAAGCGGTGCGCGCCGGGGATCCAAACCCGGGCCGCCAGCAGCGGAGCGCGCGCACCCAACCACTAAGCCATGGGGCTGGCCCTGATTTACATATTTATACTTTTGCTGGATCCACTCATACATCCCTCCATCTATTTACTCTTTTAACTAATATTTATTGAGTACCTATTTTGTTGCTCCAAGCACTGGTGGAACAGCAGTGTATAAGATAGTGTGCAAGTAGTAACTTTTGTAGAGTTTACTCTTTAGTGGAAGAATGGAAAAATAATAGTGCAACTTCAGATAGTTTCAAGAGCTATGAGTAAACAGAGCAGAGTAATTGGATAAAGAATCACTGGGGTATGGTATAGTTACCCTTGGTGGGGGGAGTCAAGTGCATCCCTCTGAGACAGGGATATATGAGCATTTCTGAATCATGTTATGGAGTCAAGCACGTGAAGACCTGGACCTGGAGGAAGATGACAGCAAATGCAAAGGTCTTGAGGTGGAGATGGCCTTGGCCTGTTCAACTAATGCACTAAGGGTGGTAGGGATGAAACTGAGAGCAAAGAAGTCAAAAGATCTTCCCTAGAGCAAAATACTTTGAGATAAACTTTGCTAACTGCAGCTGTGCATATGCAGCATAATCAACTGTTGTTCAAAACTAACCAGGTGTTTCTGTTCTTCCTTAGTATATGAGTGAGCTGTCTTTCCCAAGAAGTCGAGGTCCAGACATCAAGATTCAGCCTCACGAGACCAAATGCAGGCTGAAAATGAAAACTAACTAGAAAAATCCAGACAGTGAAGGGAAAAGAAATTTAGTCCCAGACCAAACACAGGCTGGTGGGAAGGCACCAACCAGCAAGGCCACATGCTTCCACTCCCCCACCCAAAACCCCTGCATATACTCCCACTCCCCTACCTAAAACCACAGATGAAAACCTCTACCTTTTTCCTTTCAAGGAAGTGGATCTGAGTTTTAACTCCTATCTCCTCGTCTTGCTGCCTTTTAATAATAAAAACCCCTTTCCTTGCCACAAGCCCAGTGTCCAGTATTCTTTTGGTCCCTCTTGTGTGGCAGGTAAACAAACCTATGTTGGTGTCTGGTAACAATTTGGCAAGCCAGCCAGGAGGCTCTTTACCCGTGGTTCTGTGGCCCCGGGCCAACTGGTATCTCCTAGGAAACAGTCCAGCATCTACCTAGGTGATTTTCCCTAGGGACTGTCCTCAGTACTTTCTGTCTGACCCAGCACAGCTGGCCCTAGGCACAGTTTTCTTGTGACAAGGAAACAGGCTCTAGATTTGTTTGTTTGTTTTGCTTTTCTGATGAGTCGATGGGCTCAATCTGAAGTAGAGTAAGTCACCTCAGCCAGGACTGCCATGAACTCCCTGTATCTTGCAGGTGAAATCCCAGAGGGATATCTCTGTCTGAATCTGTGGATTGACTAATGAGAGACATAGTTGTAGGACTACTCAGAATCTGTTGAGTACATCTGTCTCTTCTGTTTGGGATCCTATCTGTGTCTGAGTGTCTGTATGTCTGCAATTCTGAAATGGAGGAAACTCCATCTGTCCCCAAGGAAAGCCCTCTGGGCCACCTCTTGGATAAATGGGCTGACTTCAGCTACATACCCACGTCCAACAAGAAGATGGTTTTCTTTTGTAACACCACATGGCCAGAATATTCTTTAGACTCCACAGAGAAAATGGCCAAAATGGGGCAATTTCAATTTACCCAAATTGGTGTATTTATATATGCAATTAGAAAAAGCCAGCTGTAAAATTAACCAACCAAATGGGAAGCCTATTTTAATCTTTTGAGGCTTCTAAATGAAATCAGGAATCCTTTACTGCCTCTTTAAAAGAAAATAATTAAATAATTAAACATGCCAGACTGGAGGATGTCAGCAGCCTTGCTAACGAAATGAAACCCCTTACAATGGAGTGCAATCTTTGACTAATATGCAGAAACTTCTAAAAGATAAAAGGATTTCAAAAACAGCTGTAAAAAGGATCCTCACAGCAAAAAAAAAAAAAAGAAAAGAAAAAGAAAAAAGGAATCTTTAGTAAAAATCTTTGGTCATCTAAGCAGGTCCATCTGCCAGGAAGCAATTTGGATCCAACTGTTCTTCTGAGTTTTGTACCTGAGACCTGGCTAAACTTTTAAAGATCTCTGTTTTTGTCTATCTGTATGTAAGTCTCTCTATATATTTGTCTCCCTCCAGATGATATTTCTAAAGAATCTCTATGATTTTTTTTTATTTATTTTATTTTATTTTTTTTGTGTGAGAAAGATCAGCCCTGAGCTAACATCCATGCCAATCCTCCTCCTTTTGCTGAGGAAGACTGGCCCTGAGCTACCATTTATTGCCAATCCTCCTCCTTTTTTTCCCTTTTTCTCCCCAAAGCCCCAGTAGATAGTTGTATGTCATAGTTGCACATCCTTCTAGTTTCTGTATGTGGGACGCTGCCTCAGCATGGCCAGACAAGCAGTGCATTGGTGCGCGCCCAGGATCCAAACCCGGGCTGCCAGTAGGGGAGCGCGCACACTTAACTGCTAAGCCACGGGGCCGGCCCCTAAAGGATCTCTATTTAATGGGCTTGAGGTAAGTGCTTACATAAACTATTTCTAAATATAATAGAAATTAACCCAAATGTTTTTCAAGTTAACAAGATATAAAATGATCCTTGGTAAATAAAAGCTTGTCTAAGTTTGTTGGTTTGATTGAAATAAATACCTTTTCAGAGTTATCAACACTGAATACGGTACAAACATGTTATCTCTGTTACAAAATTTGTCAGCAAAAAATAATAACTTAAACTAATAGCAGATTTTGTTTGATGTCTCATGAGGGTTTTGTAGGCAATCTAAATTTAAGTATTAAAAACAAGTAAACTAAACAGATGTAAAAAGGATAAAAGTTTTGGGGGAGGGGCTGGCCCAGTGGCATAGTGGTCAAGTGTGCGCGCTCTGCTGTGGTGGCCCAGGGTTCAGATCCCAGGCACACACCAACCCACCGCTTGTCAAGCCATGCTGTGGTGGTGTCCCACATAACGTGGAGGAAGAAGGGCACAGATGTTAGCCCAGGGCCAGTCTTCCTCAGCAAAAAGAGGAAGATTGGCAGATGTTAGCTCAGGGCTGATCTTCCTCACACACACACAAAATGTTTTGGGGGAACTTTTTAACAATAATTATGTACTATGGTGTGCATATTAAAACATAAGATAATGGCTAACTACTTTAATGTCATGTGAAGTTTTTTGTGAGTAAGCTAAACATAATTGTTAGAAACAAATGATTTAAATAGATAAAAATAGGTAAGATTTTTTGGATACAATAATTACATTTTATGGTCTGTATACTTGAAAAAGTTTCCAAAATCTTTTTGGTAACTTGAAACTTTAGGGTTTTACTAAATTAAGTTAAATGATAAAAATTTGTTGAGTATCCAGGTCATTTCCACATAAGATAAAATATTAAAAAATTAATTACTAAACATAGATTTGTCTGTCTTTTGCTTCTTGTTTCAGAGAAGCTAAAAAATACTTAGATTTATTGATAAACCTGTTTTGTGTCAGGCTGGCGACTTTTCTGTGAGAAAACACATATTTCTAAAAAGTCTGTATACAAAAAAAGTAAAATGTATGTTTTCAGTAGGGAAGGTATAAAGAATAAAGACATTTTTATGTGTTTTTTTTTAAAGATAAATTTGTCCTAAAGTACTAGAAAAGAAAAAAGGAAAAAATATGGGACAAATTCTGAATGTAAAAAGTAAATGACAGAGATTTGTAAAAGTAAAACCCTGAAGAGTTTTATGCATGGTCAATTTGGATAAAATTAAAGTAAATCTAATTAAGTAAATGAGTTTTAATGTCAAAAGTAAGCTAGTACAGGGGAAATTTGGATCACAAGATGTAAGTTTGATATTTTTCAGCTCATAGACTGTACTCAAAGCCTAGAACCCCTAGGGACCAAGCAAAACTAACAGAGATGAGATTCTAGAATCTCTATTCAATCATCTTTCTTCTATTCCTCACTCTTCCTCCTCTCAACCGCAACCAATATGAACAGCGTGAGGCAATAAAGAGTTACAGGTCTGAGTGTCATACAATGCCAGTAAAACAGACATACTTGCCCTCTAAACTTAAATTCCCCTGCTTATTTATTTGACCTCTTCCTTTCTCAATTGCCAATGATCTCCCCTGATAAGCCATCCTTTATATTCCCAGATAGGGATACTCAGATTTACCTGAACATGTTTTTTAGCTTTGATACCAGTAATGGCTTCCAATTGCTACAACCCATGCTTTTGTACAAAAGTCAATGATTTCAACATTGATCTTGATGGTTCTTTCAATATCTGACCATACTAAATGATTATTTATTCTCTTCATGAAATTTTTCTCTCTCTGTGATTTTTCTCATGGCATTCCCTTTGCCTAAAATGTTCTACTTCCCCTTCTACATATTCAGATCCTAGTGACCCTTCAAGCCCTAACTCAAATGTCACCTTTTTTTTCATGAGATCTGTCATGATGTCTCAGCTAAAAGTAGTCTTTCCTCCTCTGAACACCTATAACACTTATGAGCATACCTTTTATGATAAGCAATACATTCTGCCAGGTACTATATTTGTTTAGATACATATGTGGATGGGAAAGATCCATCTTGCTTGTCTTGCTTACAACTTGATGCTACATGGGTCCCTACCTATAGCTTTCTGATGAAGAAACCTGCTTTTTGAATAGAGATGACCCTGTCTCTATCAACGGCCGGGTCAAAATTGATTAGACCTCTTTTGGACACTTGACCCCCTAAAGACAATGCACTGTTTTGTCAATGGTCTGTGAGAGACTTGCTGTGAAAGCTCTAGCCAAACAGTCATGATGGTGTTTAGCTGAGCATATAATCAAATTCTTTCAAGAATCTGAGCTGTTAGATATAGTTATTCATTCAGTTGAGCAAAAATTTAAAAGAATCGTAGAGAGAAGTAACAAAATGGTAGAGTCTAGAAGGAGTATTGCCATGAACAACTCATTTTTTAGAGCTGTACAGAATCGCTGATTGTTAAAGCATGAAATGATTCCAGCAGCAAGTAAGAATCACTTAGCTACACAATGGCAGGGGATAGAACAGCTATAGCTCCTGAAAAGGTGACATGACAAGCCAGCATGGAGAGTCACTGAATCCTTTCATGCAACAAACTATGTGCAAGGCCTGGGAGGCTGCCTGATTGACTGTTAGAAAATCCCATGAGCTGTTTTTCTGCCTGTCAAGTATGTCTTTACTATAAACCCATTACTTATGGTAGCTTGATTGATTTGCTGGTCTACCCTACTAAACTGTATTAGACCTGGGAGGCTGAATCTTGTTTAAGTTATCTTTGTAGCCACCCCATTCCTGAGCAGTGGCTTTTAGATAGAATGCTCCCCCTAAATGGCAATTGAATACAAATATACAAAATAGCTTGGTGAATTATTTGACATGATTAATGACATGTTACCAGAGGGATACCCTCCTCATTCCAACCACATGGGAAATAATTAAAGGAACATTTTCAGTGAGACTCAGAAACAAGAGAGCTTGCTTTATATTTGGGACTTTCTTTGGAGATTCAGGACTTTGAAAGTTCATTGGGTTGACTCCAAACTCTAAATGGGTTACCTAAATAAATATACAGAATAGTTTGCTACCATCATAGTCCCAGAAAATCCAACTTTATTTAAAAAAAATGTTCATATTACCTCAGCCTCTTTATATTTGTTCCTTATTTAACCCTTGTAACAATCCTGAGGGGTCAGAGTCATTTTCCCCCATTTCAAGACCAAACTCTGGTACTGACAGAGTAGAAACACAAATGGAATAGAAAGATCATTGAGCTCACTATTTGGGACTGCACTTTGCCTCAGGAGCTGAGTCAGCTGTGCTTGTCTTTGACAGAGCGTGTGGGTGGAATGCGCAGAGCGGAATTCCTGGCCTGAGACTTCAACCTTTCACTTTATTTTCCTTTCACCTTGCTTCTTGATTTTTTTAAATGTTTTTTTGCCTCATCCCTTTTCTTCCCCTCATTTCTTTTTTCAGCCTGTACTCAGTCTGCAAAGCACCACAGGCTATGAATCCATCTACTCTTTTTATAATTTTATTTATTTATTTATTTTTTCCCCTCAAAGCCCCAGTAGATAGTTGTATGTCATAGCTGCATCCTTCTAGTTGCTGTATGTGGGACACGGCCTCAGCATGGCTGGAGAAGCGCTGCGTCGGTGCGCGCCCAGGATCTGAACCCAGGCCGCTAGCAGCGGAGCGCATGCACTTAACCGCTAAGCCATGGGGCCAGCCCATCTACTACTTTCAGTCAATTGGTCCAATCCAGTCCTGGCCAGGCAAAGGTTAAAGTGGCTGGTTCCACTTCTGGGCCTGTCACAGCCCAGGTGTTACAATCTCTCAATCTCTCCCGCACTGATAGTGAGATACAGCCTGGTGAAATAGTCTTTTGAGAACAGCACACCTGGTTTCACACTGTCAACATGCATAGCCTTCAATGGAGTAAATACAATCCTCAGTGCCCATGGCAACACTATGCCCTCACTCCAGGGAAGCGATTTATTAACTCATAATAATTGCTGCTTAATTCTGCACTCACCCCACCAGCTAAGACAATCAGTGCTTCGAAAGCCATAATTTTATGCCTTGTTTAGGTTTACCATTTGCAAGTAAGTTGACATGCTCTTATTTTGAAATAAAGAAATTCAATCCAAGTTAGAAAACTCCAAATTTTATATGTCACATATTTACTGTTAATTTTATTAAGAAGGTGGGCATATAGAAAGAGAAGGACAAACACCACATGATTTCACTCATAAGTAGAAGACAAACTAACACACAGACAGAGAGAACTGTT
This sequence comes from Diceros bicornis minor, assembly GCF_020826845.1. NCBI lineage: Eukaryota > Metazoa > Chordata > Mammalia > Perissodactyla > Rhinocerotidae > Diceros > Diceros bicornis. Next base: position 27,735,888 of record NC_080749.1, on the reverse strand, counting down.
TGGTGGTTACCAGGGGCAAGGGGGTTGGGGGTGGGCACAAAGGGTGAAGGGATGCATTTATATGGTGATTGACAAACAATAATGTACAACAAAAATTTCACAATAAAGAAAAAGAAAGTTGGGCATATACACATATAGTTTTAGGCAAGTCACCTAACATTTCTATGCCACAATGTTATATAAAACTAAATTAAATTCTACTTTTTTCAGAGGATCATGGTTAGGATCAAACAAAACTAAGTAAATTACTTTATAAAGAGATAAAAGATATTCTCATAATATCTTTTAATAATAGTACTTCGTGATGGAAATTGCCATTTTACCCTCAATTTAGCTTTTGAAAGTTCGTAAATTGTGTTTTCACAGTTTTATTTAGACAGCTTAAACTTTAAAGCTAAAACCTTTATAATCATAAAAACTGATTGGTTTTATAGAATCAAAGAATTCAGGATGTCCTAGTCACCCATGGGTCTAAAGTTAAATAAATGATTATGGGTACTTAATAGTTGGTGAATCTTTACGCAATTTCAGGTTTCCTGTCTGAAATGAGCAAATTATACACATGAGTTCAAAGTTTAGAACCTAATAAGTAAATTATAAAGAAAATCTGCAGCTTTTCATTGAGAAAGAAATGTTATTCAATCTATGAGCATAGGAACATTTTTTTAAATGTTTCACTGTTTGAGAAATGAGTGACATCACTGTCACAGCTGCATATTTCATATCTAGGATTATATGAATTACATGCTGAGCTTCACATTAATAAGATCAACGCATTTGCTCCAATGTTACTACATAAACAACACCCCACCTGCCTCAAAACAAAGCAGACAAGAAAAAAAAAAACACTTTTACCTATATAAAAAAAGTTTATTGGGGGTCAGCCCCGTGGCATAGTGGTTAATTTTTCGCACTACCCTTCAGAGGCCTGGGGTTGGCAGGTTCAGATCCCAGGTGCGCACCTACGCACTGCTTATAAAGCCGTGCTGTGGTGGCGCCCCACATACAAAGTAGAGGAAGATGGGCACGGATGCTAGCCCAGGGCTAATCTTCCTCAGCAAAAAGAGGAAGATTGGCAATAGCTGTTAGCTCAGGGCTAATCTTCCTCACAAAAAAAAGTTTATCAACTTTCCATTCTTAGGCAAATATTTCATAAATGAAAGAGGAAGAAATCTTGCTCAAGAAATAGACATTTTCACTTCTCTAAATAAATATCTAATATGACTAAGCACCGTATGACAACTAGAGTTACCAGAAAACATAGGACTTAAAGCTTATTTAAGGATCTGAATTTTGATCTAATCTTACCATTTAAACTCAAGTAACTACAGGATTAACTTTAATGAGTTAAATGTAACCATCTTTTAGCAGATGAATTGCAGTGTGCTTTTGACATCAATTCTATTTCATTACATTGGTAAAGATCTCTTCATTTAACCCCACATATTAAAGGTGGGGGCTATTAGGGGGTTGTGCCATTTTTATGAAGATAATTTGGAGAAAAGAAAAAGAAGAAACCCGCAGAAGAAACTTCTAAAGCACTGTGACAAGGATACTAGCAGAGAATTTCCCTTTGGAAAAATCACTGAATGTATATTTGTGTGCAGAGTGTGTATCAGTGTCTCAGTGCTTACCTGCTAGGATCGTGCTGATGTCCACAGCTCTCAGTCCTGTTAAAAAAAAAAAAAAACCTCTCAAGAGTTCCTTCCGTATTTATAGGCCAGATCTCAGGGTGAGAAATTCAAGGCACTTGTGTTCAGCCTCCACCCTGAGGGGAATTTGTGAAATAACCTTAGTTCCTCCCACCCTAACTGATCTGATTGTAAATCGCCAGTCACTGACAAACATCTAAGCAAAATGTAGCTTTTGCTTTCTATTTCCAACACTAGGGGCTCTGCTTCAGGCACTTTCCTCTAAACAGCCCTGCCCTTTAGACTCCAGTAAACACTTCTTTGCCCTCTCACTACTTAGATCTTTGCGCCTGTGAGCTGTAGGCTATAATAATCCTATAGAGTAAGTAGAATATCCTTATTTGTGTGTGAGCTGAACCAACCAGTTTGTCTAGGAGCTAAATTCCAAAATTTTCATTCTTTCCTAGCTTTTGGGCTCTGGAATACACTAAGGACTGGAGAAAAATTCTTCCCCAACTCTAGAGATAAGGGAAACTTGGATTTTGAGGCAGTACCCTGTTGTCAAACGCATTGTGTTTCCACTCTGAAGGCAGAGTTTGACATTTAACGGATCAACATTTTTGTCAAAAATTTAAAATAGGCTCTCGATTCTAGAATACAACTTATTGCCCAATAGCTGAGTTTTTAAAAGCCCTAGATCAAATATTTAGATAGAAGACAATCAAGGAAGAAAGAGTTACAGTTTGAAGGTAAAGTGGAAACCAGCCTGAGGAAACTTCACGAATGTAAATTATTCCTTTAAGCCTGTGGGCTGTCTATTGTTTGACCTCCATTGTCTCTTTCTGCTTATTCCAGAGCTAGGGTCTTTGGGGGAATATCATTTTAGGTATAAAAACCAAGAGCAAAAAGTTTTAGATAAAAGACCAAATATGGAGACTGAGTCAGAATAGGTGAATCACTTTGTTCACCTACGCCATGGTGAGACCCCACAACACAGCAGGTAAACATTATGTGATTCAATCATCTCTACCGTGTGTTTACTGGTATATAGCCCTGGACCATTCACTAACCTATACTGAGGCTCAATATTCCATCTGTCAAATGGACACACAAGTACCTTCCTCACAAGATTACTGAGATATAGAACAATGCATGTAGAAAGCCAGTGTATCAAGATACATGAGTCAATAAGTGACACATTTTTTTAATTAACCAGACCAAGAGTACTGCCCTCTAGTCTCCAAAAGAGGGGGATAAAACACGTGAAATTACATTAATACAAGTAACTGAACAGCGAAAAGAAAATATATTTCATCTCATTATCCTATCCTTACAATAATCCCATAGAGTAAGTAGGGTATCCTCATTTTATGAAGTTAGAAGAATGAAACTTTGAATCTAGTCAGAGTGTCTCAAAATTTGTACTTTTTTTTTTCTTTTCTATTTTGCTTACTCCTCTTGCTGTAAGAATTTTAGACCATTTGCCCGGTTCTAATATTCAAGAAGGGAGCCTGAGAGTGGGGTCTGTGTTATTTTTGGTATGAGACTCACACTCCTTTAACTACTGACTATGGATATAGAGATAGAGATAGAGATCAACATATTAAGGTCTTGCTTTCACATTGTTTCTTCTAAAATCTTTTGAATAATAGTTTAAAAACCATTCCATCAAAATATTACCTTAGAAACTATTGTTTAACATAGCCACTTTTAAAGAAATTGCTTGGAGGTCTAAACTACACTCCTATTTCTTATATTTTGTAAATCTGTCTCTCTTTTTTAATTTGTTACCTCCATTAATTAAAAAAAAAAGTATTAAGCATATTCTTTGCACCAGGCACAAAGCTAAATGCCAGGGATATAACGGTGAGCAAAATCTTTATAATATTAACATAAGTCCCTAAAATTATAAAGGAATTGTGAGATAGCAAGTCATGGCGGGAATGAGGAAAGCAAGATCCACTGCAGGGCCAGCTGTGGAGGGAAAAGAAAGAAAAGAGTGAGCTTCCATTCCTTTGTTTTTTGGAAACAGGAAGAAGAAACGTTGCCAGGATAAATCCTTGTACCAATTCAGAGTTGTCTATTAACTTCCATGTATGTCATCTCAGCTACAACACGGTGTCTCTGAAAGGCACTGACTTTGATTTTTTCTTCCTCAGAGCCTTGCCTATGAATGAAGCTAAATAATATCTGCTGCATTAGTTAATTTTTTTCAAAAAATTATTCAATTACTTCCATCAAAATTGATGATTGGGGATATAAGGGAAGTCCTTTTCTCCCAAATGATAATTCTTAAACAGTGAATTTGATCTTTATTCTTCAGGGCTTATTCACTACGGCTAGGCCAGTGCCTGGCCTATAGTAGACTTCAATGGGTGCTTGCCATATTATCAACCAAATTAAATTCAGTGTAGCAAACTGGTTTTGTAAGAATCTAAGGCTACAGATCCAACTACGACCATCTAAAGCTGAATATTTGATAAGTAAAGATGGGTGATAAGATCAAAGACAAAGATGCCACTTTGGGGCCAATTCAGGTCCTGCTATTAAAAGTGTTCTGTAGAAGTGAAAGAGAATCTCAACCTTGGGGGCCAGTCGGGAAAGGACTAAAAGCTACTTTCTCCAACTTGGGTGTTGAAGGGTAGCAGAATATGCCACCCCAAGATATGATTGCAGAAGTTCAGAACACGTCGCCACGAAATATGCTGCTGTGGCATATTGATCATTTTGAGCTGTCAGTACTTGAAAAACAGCAAATGCAGGGAGAGGCTTTCTCTGAATTCCCCTTATCTGCCTAAAGACAGATCCTCCAAAAGAAACTCAATTGTCCTAAATCTCCTCCCTGGGAGTTTCATCAACCAAGGAAGACTGACTCTTCCCTGGCTAGAAGTCATCACCACACCTAGACAAACTTGGTCATCAACAATCATATCTCTCACCTATTCTTCTAAAGACTTATTCACTTTCCTAAAAATCATTTACTCTCCCTGGCCTACATCCGCCCTTCCCTTTCCCTATTAAGATGGTATTTAAGCCTGAATTCTAAGTCACCTCTGGGAGTTACTCATTTTTCCTGGGTTTCTCCCATATATGCATGACATACATGTTAATAAACTTCTGTTTGTTTTTCTCTTGTTAATCTGTCCTTTGTTACCAGGGTCCTAGCTAAGAACTCAGAAGAGTAGAGGGACAATTATTTTTCCTCCCCTACAGTATATAAGAAATTTCACATTAATCTTATTTATTTATTTATTTTTTTGGTGAGGAAGATTGGCCCTGAGCTAACATCTGTTGCCAATCCTCCTCTTTTTTTTTGTGAGGAAGATCATCCCTGAGCTGCTATCCAATGCTAAGCCTCCTCATTTTTTGCTGAAGAAGGTTGGCCCTGGCCTAACATCCATGCCCATCTTCCTCTACTTTATATTGGACGCCACCACAGCATGGCTTGACAAGCAGTGCATCAGTCCATGCCCGGGATCCGAACTGCAAACCCCAGGATGCCAAAGCAGAGTGCGAAAACTTAACCACTACGCCATCTGGCTGGCCCCCAATCCTCCTCTTTTTGCTTGAGAAAGATTATCGCTGAGCTGACATCTGTGCCAGTCTTCCTCTATTTTGCATGTGGGACGCTGCCACAGCATGGCCTGATGAGGGGCGTGTAGGTCGTGCCTGGGATCTGAACCTGCGAACCCCGGGCTGTGGAAACAGAGCACTGGAACTCAACCACTACACCACCAGGCAACCCCTTAATCTATTTTTTTGAATTAAGTGAAAACTTTTTAAGAGCTTACTTGTCACCTATGTAGAGGGAAATTTAATCTGAGTCACTATTGGGACTCGCCTTTCTTCTTCCAGGAGGGTGATGCAAATTTCCCAGATGTTTTATGCACAACAAAATACTCTGGGGCTTGGCCTGTTAGCTTCCTTCTCTCTCTTCCCTTCTGCCTCTCCTTTCCCCACCCTACCATCCCGCACACCCAACCACTCTTTCTCCTTCCTCTTGGGGTTGACCAATATAACGTAACATAAGCTTTCTCAACAGCTGGGGCAGGAGGTTCTGGTCAAGAATTTTCTATTCTGAAGCCAAGGGATGCAGAATCTTCTCTATGTGAGTAGGAAAAAATCTAAAGAACAGATCACCTCCCTGCACCAAATTCTCTCTTTCTGCCCGTTCTCCTCGCCTTTCCTTTTCTCCCTCCCCCCATTCCGTCCCTCTACTCCTCTTGCCTGCCTTTTCTTCCCCCGCCTCCTTCCCTCTTCTCCCCTTCTTCTTCTCTCTTCTCTCCCTATTCCCCTCCCTTTGCCTTCCCTCCCTCTCTTCCTCCCTCCCTCTTCTCCTTTCTTCTTTCTCCTTCCTTCCCCGTCCTGTCCTCTCCTCTTCCCTCCCCAATTCTGCCTTCTCCTCTACTCTGCACCTCTCCTCTCTTCTCCCTCTCCCTCACTTCTGTAATAGAGAAAGCAAAGCAAATTAATATACCAATGAATCACTAGGCTTATTTAGATAATCTGTTCTTTCCTTCCTGTGAGGTATATATTCTGGTTATTAGAAAAATTTCCCAGTAAAGAGCAGGGACTTTCCTATCCTCTATATGCAATATTTTCACTTTTTCTGAGATAAATAAAGTGCTCATTAAAAGTAAATGACATTTTGCCACTTGGTGATGAAAATTCATTTAGAAACTAAGATTTCTATAACTTATTCACTTTATCTTAGACCAGAATTTCTCCCTTGCTGTTAAATTCACAGAGGCATTTAAAGCCATCTATATGTTGTACTCTAGCAGGGGAAGTTTTGTATTTCTTTGTTACAAATGTTTGCGTCTCAACTTGCCCAAATGTCTGATTGTTTACAAGAAGAACTGGAATTAACAAAATAATCTACATTTTCCCCTGTATTCAAGTAGCAAGTGATTAAAAGAATCAGAGCTGAGCTACAAAGAATTTTCAAAATAATTTTAAATAAGCAAATGCTTTTAACATCGCAGTGAGTCATCGTATCTGAATACAGGGAATTTTGATTAATTAGTAAATGACTTTTAAGGATTGTAAAACTCTCACTGTAGAGCAAGGGTTTTTCTTCAAATAAACCATTTTTCAGTAGCAGTTGTTTCTCTTACTGTTTGTTTTTTAATAACACACTTTTTCTCAAAGTAATGTTGTTACTGCTATCCTCATCCTCTTGATAACTAGAGGTTCCTTGAGGTTCCTGTTTCCTGTAAAATGCAAAACACACAGAGTAACTTGAGTCATAATTGACATCATTGACTCATGACATTATTGATATTGTGATAACTCTTTGCAAAATGGTAACAGTCAATGCAAAATTTCCGTTGGAAGGCAAAGCTTTTACACACTAGGATATTTTCACAGTACAAAGTACAATACAAATTCTCTCCTTTTATGATAATGACTCACATCTCATCAAAATATATATTTTTTAAAATATTAAAAATGACTATCAAGAAAGGCAGAAAAGGGTGGATGTTTGGAGGTGTCTCTTCAAGATCCTCCTCTGGCATTTGACATTTCTTCTGTGATTGTCTGGCAAATACTGTCTGTCTAATAAATGCTGTAAAATTTCACATTGAACATGTGTCTAGTATCTGGACACCAATTTTGCCTGTTCATATTCGTTTGTGACTTCCCGCAGCTTATAAGACACATCGACCAAAATATAACAAATTCTTAAATTTTCTTAATCCCACACTGCAGACAGGGGGAAAGATTTTACCGGACTAGAATCCAAAGAATGTTACAGTAAGGCCTCAGGAGCCAAAGAGAAATGCTTCTAAGGGGGTCTTCTTTAGATAAAGAAAGTGCATTGTATTAGAGAAGAGTAAGAGATAGTAAGAAGTGGAAAAGGACATGCACAAACTTGGAATTTTAATTTATATTTATATATGAGAATAGTACCCTGCTCTATCGAAATTTTTAACATTAGGAGGAAAGTGATGATATTTTAGCAAAACACACATTTTCAAAATTGACAAAGTTAGACGAACACTTGAAAAGAATAATTCCTTTAGAAGAGATTGGAAATATGTTTAAAGAGTTAGCATATAGGGGCAACATCAAGCTTGAACAATTTTGCACAGCTAATGTTGAGTTATAACTCAACTTGAAGAATAGGAGATTCCCATGTTACTCAAACTATTCCAGGCCACAAAACAGATGAGGTGTCTTGTTTATTTTCTGAGTTATCTTAATCTCAAGTCCAAAACTTGATAAGTGTAGGAATCTAAGCTACAAAAGACTGTTTCCATTTAAAAAAAAAGTTGATAAGGAATCATTTGCTTATCTATTTTCATTAGACTCATTTATTTTATTCAGGATATATTAATTCTGTTGAAAGTAAATTATAGCTATTTCCACTGCATTGTTTTAGCATATTTTGTTCTGTTTTACATGCCTTAGAACTGTTTTTTCCTTTTTCAACATATTTATCTATTTTTTTATCTTTTCTTTTCTTACAAAAGTGAGTGGAAAGTACAGAGTTCCCATATACTCTCTCCCTCTCAACTTGTTTTTAAATATTAATTTTTCCAATAAAATTTCTTCCCTTTACTTTTCACGTTTGTCCAATCTGTTCATGTTTTCCTAATATTATTTATTATTCCAATATTGATTCTTTTATAATTTTAACTCTTTTTGACTTCTTTTATTTCTTTCTCCAGTTTATTTCATAACTCACCTTTACGCTCTCAGTTTTTATTTTATTGATTTTAGTCTTCAAAATTTTAAATTGTTTTCTTTATACAGTTTAACCTTCATTATTTCTTGTATTTATACTATTTATTATTTTATTATTTATTATTATTATTATTAATTATTTGACTCAACCTCTTAACTTTTTTTTTTTTTTCTGTGAGGAAGATCAGCATTGAGCTAACATCCATGCTAATCCTCCTCTTTTTTTTGCTGAGGAAGACCGGCTCTGAGCTAATATCCATTGCCAATCCTCCTCCTTTTTTTTTCCCCAAAGCCCCAGTAGGTAGTTGTATGTCATAGTTGCACATACTTCTAGTTGCTGTATGTGGGACGTGGCCTCAGCATGGCTGGAGAAGCAGTGCGTCAGTGCGCGCCCGGGATCCGAACCCGGCTGCCAGTAGCGGAGCGTGCACACTTAACCGCTAAGCCACGGGGCCGGCCTAACCTCTTAGCTTCTTGCATTCTGTTTCATATTATCTCATTGGTTTTATTTCATAATTCTTTAATCCTTTCCCAGTTATTTTAAATATTCATTATTAATAACTTGTAATTGCTTTTAATTTTATAAATTGTCTTTTTATGGTATATAGAAAACAATTTAATCTGAGTAGCCTAAACAAGAAGACTCTGTACCACTAAAAGGTGGCCTTGCAGTTTATCAAACTCCCCACAAACTGTAGTTCTCAATCGCCTCTTTGGCACAACATACTGAAGAAAGCAGATCCACAAACTGTCAGTAGCTGTGAACTGGGATGCAATGTAGTGCTTTTCATAACTTCTAGCTGGACACTGAAAATTAAAGTCTTTGTTACTTATTTCACAGGGTTACTTTCTTGTTTTTATTTCCATGTTTTTCCTGTTTGGGTTACTAATCATTCTTATTTAATTGGATGTTTTAATATGGTTTGCAGTCTACTAATAACTAATTCTTTCATTTCTGTGCTCATATATTTAGATGCATATGTATCTGCTATTATTTGAAAGCAAAATATTGATTTTTTTCACTCACAAGCCTCACTGTTTCCCCCATCAAGATTCTGCTTCCTGTCTACTATCTTCCCCCATGGGGAAAAAATGAGACATATAGAAGACTTTTGCTCTTCTCTCTCCTCTCTACTCCCTGATGAGAACTTTGGAAAGCTTTTACTTCCCTCTTCTTCCCAAAGCACCCAAATTCTAGGTTTGCTGAGATAGTTCAGTACTCATTAGAATTTCCATTAGTGTCTCTCTTCTGTTTCAAGAGACTCTATTTAGTATGTATATTATACTTTCCAAGTCCATCATTCTCCAACAAGATATGTACAACCAGATAGAGATGCTAATATTGCCTAGTCTTAGCTAGATATAGGATGTTGGAGCAACTCTTTTCTCTCATTAATCTATGGAATCTCTTCTACTTTCTTCTAGGTTCATGTTACAAATGAGAAATCAGACAATAACTTGTTCCTTTTGTCTACAGTATATAATTTTTTAAGTCTATCTTTACAGTTCAGGAATTTTCCTAGGGTATGACTACATACATGTCTTTTCATTACTAATCCAACTTGGAAATAAGTAAGTACTTTCAATCTAATGACTTGGTCTTCTTTTCAGGAAAATTATCTCTATAATTTTATCATGGTTTCCATCACTCTCTTTTTCATTGCTATTCTTCTCCTCTGAAACTCCTATTTAGGTCTCCTAATCTATCTTATCTTTTCTATCATGATTGTCTTGTCTCTCTCTACAAATCTGCTGAACATAAATCATATCCTTGTAAGCACAAATCACACATACAGGCGCATATGCACACACACAATACATATAAATACAGACTTGCTAGTGGGCTATTCTGATCCTCTATGTAGCTAATTAATTAGATTAATTAGGTCTACTTGATTTGTTCATTTATAATGATATACAAAATATGGTAAATTTTAAAACTTTGAAGATTTATCAATTTATTATTTTTTATTGATTTCATATTTAAAATTTTTAATTTTAATAATTTCACTCCTATATAAAAGTTGCAAGACTATTACAAAGAATTTTGTATATCCTTCATCAAGATTCACCAATTTTAACATTTTGACACATTTGCTCTTTTTCTCTCTCAGCCTCTCTCATAAACACACCCACAACCCACCCAAATACAAATATGTGTGACTTTTCTTGAACAATTTAAGACTCAGTTGAGATATATCCCTTTATCCCTAAAACTTTATTGTGATTTTCTAACAATAATATTTACTTATATAACTGCAGTATAATTTTCAATATCAGGAAATTTGACATTGATATGATACTGTTATCTAATAAACAGACTTTATTCAGATTTTTCCAATTGACATAATAATGACCTTTATTATTGTTAATTTTTTTTAGTGTAGCATCAAATCCAAGATTATGCAGTGAATTTAATTGTCATGTGTCCTTTTATCTGGAATAGTTCCTCAATCTGTCTTTGTGTCTTTTTTTCTTTTTCATGGTAAAAAACATGTAATGTAAAATTTACCATCAACCATTTTTAAGTGTACAGTTCAATAATGTTAAGTATATTCACGTTGTTGTCCAACCAATTACCAGAACTTTTTCATCTTGCAAATTTCAAACTCTATACTAATTGAACAATTGCCCCCTTCCCCTCCCCCAACACCTGAAAACCACCATTCTACTTTCTGTTTCTGTGACTTTGACTCCTATAGATATCTTATATAAGTGTAATCAAAGAGAACATTTCTTTTTTGACTGGCTTATTTCACTCAGCATAATGTCTTCAAGGTTCATTCATGTTATAGCATGTGACAAGACTTCCATCTTTTTTATGGCCAAATAATATTCTACTGTGTGTATTTACTGCATTTTGTTTATCCATTCACCTTTTGATGAACATTGGGTTGCTTCCATCTCTTAGCTATTATGAATAGTGTTAATATGAACATGAGTGTGCAAATATCTCTTCCACACCCTGCTTTCAATTCTTTTGGATATAAACCTAGAAATGGGATTGCTAGATCATATAGTAGTTCTAGTTTTAATTTTTTAAGGAACACCCATGCTGTTTTCCATGGCAGTTGCATCATTTTACATTGTCATGAACAGTTCACAGGTTCCAGTTTTTCCACATCCTTGCCAACACTTGTTATTTTCTCTTTTATTGACAGTAGCCATCTTAATGGGGGTGAGATGATATCTTATTTTCGTTTTGATTTGCATTTCTCTGATAATGATGTTGAGTATCTTTTCATATGGGATGTTGATTGTCTTTGTCATTTATAATACTAATGTTTTCGAAGTGGACAGGACAGTAATGCTGTAGAATATTTCTAAACTTGAATTTATCTGATGTTTCCACATGAGTTGATTTAGGTTATGAATTTTTTGCAAGAAGTTTCATTAGTGATGCTTTGACTTTCTCCTTGTATCACGTTAGGAAGCACAGAAGATGAGTTTGTCCCATTATTGGGGATGATAATTTTGATGCTCTAATTGTCCTGTGTTAAATCAGTGGGAGTTCCTTCAAGCTAGCTTCTATGTTCCTTTGACATATCATCATCATTTTGTTTTTGAGCACTTGCTTACTTTCTAACACAAGACGTTTCAGACTAATCTTGGGCTTTTCTAGCATCAGCTCTGAAATCAGCCATTTCTCCAAGGAGCTTTGGTTCTTTCTGGGGGGACTATGTAGGAACCAAATCTGGGCTCTAGATATACTTATTGCTACCAGTTCTCAATGCCTCTAGGCACGTAAGACTGTAAAAGTAGCTTAGATTAGTGCTAGCTTTTCCCCATTCAGTGTGGTTTTATTATACATGTAAAATACATTTAGGTTTATTTGTTTTGGTTTGCATTAAATTTTAAGATTTGCCCCCTTCTTGTTGATTTAATTTTAGTTTTCCTAATATTTAAAATAATATCTTGGTCCCACAAGTTGAAACTACAATATGTTTTATCCACAGTAATTTCATACCCTCCAAGATAAATTTGACTTTGTAAAAATAATTTTTGAATTCTCTTTACATTGCAACAAACAAAACTCCCCCACAATAACTGAAGACAAAAGACAAACTGGGAAAAAATAGTTGGGATGTATATTATACATATGAGTTAATACATATGCGTTAATATCTTTAATATATAAATGATTATTAATATTCATGTTTATATTACTCAATAAAATATTCCCTTTTTATCATGTAATATTTTTTACCATTAATTTGATTTTTTATATTAATGTAGGTAAATCTGCTTTTTTTTTTTTGGTGAGGAAGATCAGCCCAGTGCTAACATTGCCAATCCTCTTCTTTTTTGCTGAGGAAGACTGGCCCTGGGCTAACATCTGTACCCATCTTCCTCCACTTTATATGGGACGCCACCACAGCATGGCTTGCCAAGTGGTGCGTCTGTGCGTGCCCGGGATCCAAACCGGCTAACCCCTGGCCGCTTGTGTCACCAGGCCGGCCCCTAAACCTGCTTTTTTGTTGACATTTTTATCTCCTCATTTCAACCTTCTGGTGTCATTTTATTTTGTTCTTCTTGTAAAAGACAAATGGCTAAATAAATATCTACATATCACTCTATATTTATCTATCTATCTACATCACAGGGCAAAGTATATCTTCTTTTTAAGAGGACACTAACCATCTCACATTTAGTCAAATGCTGAAGTATTTGGACGAGAAAGTTAGGAGTCTGCATTTCTTTTGGTGGCTGTGTGTGGAAGTGCTGATGGCAAAGTCTCGCGTGGCCTGGGTGGCCTATCACAGAGATGCAGAGGTCATAAAAGCTCTGATGCATACGGTGGCCAGGGTGATTGGTGAGTGCCACCCTCTGGATCCTGAAAGGACATCCTGAAAGCATGTGCAGCAGCTCTGCTGAGTAGGCTGTATCTGGGGCCCTAAGGCACAGTTTCCTATTGTAGCTGCTTTTTGGTATTGGAGCAGGGTTGATCTGCATCAAAGATTCTCCACTGCTTTTGTAGGTAGCCATTCCCATCAGCACATTACTTGCTGAAGGAAAGGACATGTTTGGCTCCTGTGTTTGCCACCATGTGAACCCAGAGCCCAACAACCTTGCGTTTAATATCTCTCTCTCCATATATATATGTGTGTGTGTATGTATAAGAATATGTATATAAATATGTATATATTTATGCATATAAATACACACACACAAACTTTCAAACACAAGAGAATGATTACGCCTTATTCCTTGGATATGGAGTGATCTCCCATTTTATTTTTTTTATTTTTATTTATTTATTTATTTTTAAAGATTTTATTTATTTATTTTTTCCCCCCAAAGCCCCAGTAGATAGTTGTATGTCATAGCTGCACATCCTTCTAGTTGCTGTATGTGGGACTCGGCCTCAGGATGGGCGGAGAAGTGGTGCCTCGGTGCACGCCCGGGATCCGAACCCGGGCCACCAGCATCGGAGCGCGTGCACTTAACCACCAAGCCACGGGGCCGGCCCTCCCATTTTATTTTTAATGGCAGATTCCCTAAGTGTTTCAACTGGACCCTGCTATTCCCTTCTAGGTGAGGCAGGAAAACTGTATTTAGTGACAGAAAAATGATTTCACATCTTCAAGAGATTAAGGTAAATTTCTGCCCTCTCAATCCTTAGAGCACAGAGGAAAAAGTTCAAAGAAAAAACAAGTTCATTGTGTAATCAAAACAAAGCAGTGCCACCTGGCTGTGACAAAGCCTAGTAGATTCTGTGCATGTGGAACAGCCGCAAAGAGGCGACGCTGTTTGGGGCTCTGTCCTTATTTTATGTTATTTTTTTGTAGAATGTAAAAAGTTATTTTAGCTGCCACCCAGGACTTTGCCTCATAGCTGAACTGTGTTTACTGGAAAAATTCAGAGGCCTAAAATTTAAAGTAAAATTTACTTCTGATGTTTTTTTAAAAAAACGCCTCAACAGCACATTCTGTAAAGTGAGTGTAACTAAGCTGGGTTGGCGACAGACAGAAAGCAAAATTTGTCTGCCACTTTAAAGTGGAAGCAATGTTAAGATTCCTGCAGGTGGAAAGTGATGGGCAAGGAGATAAAAGGAGAGAGAGACAATGAAGCTTAGTGATTGTTCATGTTACTATCCCGCAATGTAAAACTTTTTTGACCTAAAATTCCAGCAAAAAGTCATGTGTCCATCTTACACTTGGTGGGAATAAAAGCATAGAGTTGGTGTTCAGCACAGTATGATTTGATGAAGTAAAGAGCCAGTCTCTAGTGGGGTGAGATAGCCTAAAATGAAATAAACTTGTGGAAGTAGGAATGCAGGAAAGAGGTGATGATAAGCATATTCTCTCTCCCACACACATATCCTTGGAGCACATATGGGGCAAGGGGGAAGGCATTCTGAGGATGAATATCCTCAGATATCATTGGCATCTAAAGGAACATAGTGAAATCAGTTGATATCTGGGTGACTTTTCAGGATCTTCAGATTTTTCCCTCAGGCTACACACTTGAACTCCACTACTTTTGGCTCTTAATGAATTTTTTACTTATAGAACTCCAATTTGACTTTCTGCTGTGGTGTGAATTGAGGAGAGTAAAAAAAGCAGAGGCGTGAATTTCACTATATATGTGTATATATATGTGTGTGTGTATCTATATATATTCTACCTCAAAACATGACTCTGTTTTGAGAAACCATAGGAGAAATATTCAGATCCTAGTCTTGGAAAACTAATGCAGAATTGTGCTATGCTTTCCTTTGACTGCTAGGGAGGTTAACATCAACTTTTTGCTCTACCTTTAGCAGCTTTGTGGGACCTTTGGTTTACATCACCGAGTTCTAACTTCCTCTTGTATTTACTGTACAATAATCTTTCCATTGCATCAACCTATTTATTTTTCAATCTATGTGTGGCCTACTGCATTTTAATTCACAACTTAAATTCCCCAAACCTGGTTAAATGGTAATGGACAAATAGAAAGGAAGAAAGACAGAGATAAAGAAAGAAAGAGAGAGAGAGAAATGAAAGAAGGAAGGAGGGAAGAAAGGAAGGAAGGAAAGGAGGGAGGGAGGGAGGGAAGGGAGGAAGGGAGAGAGACAGAGAGAGAGAAAGAAGAAAGAGAAAGGAAAGAAAGGAAGGAAAGAAAGGAAAGAAAAAGAAAGAAAGAAAGAAAGAGAGAGAGAGAGAGAAAAAGAAAGAAAGAAAGAAAGAAAGAAAGAAAGAAAGAAAGAAAGAAAGAAAGAAAGAAAGAAAGAAAGAAAGAAAGAAAGAAAGAAAGAAAGAAAGAAGAAAAGAGAAGGAAGGAAGGAAGGAAGGAAGAAAGAAAGAAAGAGAAAGAAAGAAAGAAAGGGAAAAGAAAGAAAGAAAGGAGGGAGGGAGGGAGGAAGGAAGGAAGGAAAGGAGGGAGGGAAGGGAGGAAGGTAGGAAGGGAGAGAGAAAGAGGAAAGAGAAAGAAAAGAAAGAAGGAAGGAAGGAAAGAAAGGAAGAAAGGAAGGAGGGAGGGAGGGAAGGAAGGAAGGAAGAAAGAAAAAGAAAGAAAGGAAGGAAGAAAGAAAAAGAAAGAAAGGAAGGAAGGAAAGAAGGAAAGAAGGAAAGAAAGGAAAGAAAGAGAAAGAAAGAGAAAGAAAGAAAAGAAAGGTGATTATTGCTCCCATACAAATTTGCCCTCTCTCACTTTGGCCCCTAATTGCTGCTCAGTAATCTATTCGCTCTTACCTGTTGACTCAATGTTACGTTCTCTAGAGAATCTGTTTATTTTTACCCTCATGATACTTCATCTGAGAAGGTTTCAAAAAGCCAGGTCAGAGCTCCATAGCCTTCCCTGTTGGTCAGAGCATCCCCAGGCTATTCTACCTGACAAGGGGGCTTTATGGTATCCAAGCCAGGGAGTATGTGTAGGGTGGTCAGTAACTAGCTACATCTCCTACATGGTTTACAGAGGAACTACTTCCAACAGGGAGGTTTATATATCTGCTAACTTCTAACTTTTCAATTATCTTTGTTCATTGTTAGAATGTAATTCTTCCTAAGAAATTCCTTGTAATTATTCTCTTCATGTGAGACCCCTGTATCATTATTATGCTTGCAGGAATGGACTTTTGGACTCACTGCCCTCACACAGAATGGGTGCAATAGTAAGTTAATGTTTTACTAACACCAATGAGTAACTAAGCAGAACACTCTAAAATTTAAATTTATAAAAGAACACTAATACAGAACAAAAATATCAGCAGGAAGAAATATGCAGGAGGAATCGTGTCCTAATCTCCTTTTACCCACGATTCTTTTCAAAGGTCACAGAATCATCATCCTATCGGTGCTTTACAGAAAGCATGGAGTTTTCACTTTGACCAAGTACTATTTATTCCTTCCATCCCTTTCCACCACCACTGCCTGCCCCAGTCTAACCTGTCATCACCTTATGATTTCCTTTGGTCAGTCTCCTAAATTGTTTCCCTGTCTCTGTATTTTCCCTATTATCTAAACTCCATGTCATCCACAGATTAATCTTTCAAATTATATCTTAAAATGCTACTTAAGGGCTTTTTAAAAATAATGTCTAGAAAGGATGTAGTTCTTGACATGACATACAAGGCTCTTATGCTTTGGCCTGTGCCTACCTCTGGAGTCTCGTGTTGGGCCCCTCTTCCCCATGGGTGCTATAGTCCAGCCATGCTAAAGTCACTGTGAGAATTTGACTGCCCTGAACTCTCTCACCCACCTCTGTGTTTTCCTTTATGCAATTAATTCCTTCTGGCTGAAATGTTTTTTCTCTCTTGATTGCCCTCTTCCAAAAATCAACTTAAGTTTTCATCTTAACTCCGAGGCCTTCCTTTATACTCCAGTCAGAGTTTGTTGTCTGCTTTATGGTGCTTCTCATGATATTTTATTTAACTGACTGACGATGTTCTGAGAGTTAAGGTCTTCTATAACTCAGAGCATGACTGAGGTATCCAAGAGGTATGAGGGGATTGATCTACCCAGTATGGTTCAATCCTTTTTTGTTGTTGTCGAGGCAATAAATCAGCATGGCTTAGAGTTTAGGTCCAGGTGACACAGGTTTTTGTGTGGTGAGATGACTTAGCTAACTCTTATCATCGGGTGTATAGCGAATTGCCATTGCTCTTCCTTCCACTACCATATGGACTGCAATTTCTTATGATAATGGCTGATCTGTGTGCTTTCTCCTCCAGTCTTATGTCTCTTTCCACTACTCAGAGTGAAATGGAGTTTAGAGATTGCTTCCCAGCCCATTTAATTTTCCAGAATTACTTCTCTGGGTAAGATGTTCTTCACTGTGTCCCATAGGACTATGCCATCTGCCTTGAGAGAACTCCAGGGCTCACATGAGATATGGGTGCACTCTTTGCACCCAGACTTGTTAGGTCTGAAACTCTATTGTATTAAGCAGCTATTTTTCATAATTTGTCGTTTGAAATTATAGCTATCACCTTTTTTATTAGAGAGTTTTCTTCTCCATTTTCTTCTTAGTTTTCTCTTGGCTTCAAAGAGAAGAGCAGAGTAGAAATGCCTTTAATATGCCTCCTTAACTCCAAGTTCCCCTTAAATTTTACTTCCACTTCTACTGCATTCCTGGAAATCCTCTCTGGAAAGCTCTAATGACATCTTAATTGGCAAATCCAAATTGCCTTTTCTGCTGACAGCCCCTACATTGACAGCTCTTGTTCCTATCACTTCTTTTACAGTGAAAGTCTCAGTTTAGTCTCCATTCTCATTCTCCTTTGCCTCTTCTCTTCCAGTCTCACTCTATAGTCTTTCCTTTAGTTACTAATAAAAATACTTCCTTTCATTTTTGTACTCAGAACACTTTGCACACTGCTCTTAATAGCCCTTAGCACAGGCTGAGTTCATAATTTATCTGTATGCACGATTACCTTCTTTCTAGAAGATTTGTTACTTGAGCATGAGGTTTTATCTTTCTTTATTGCCTTTTCCATAGGAGGTAATCAAATGATATTAATTAATTTAATTAATTAGATTGCCTCTGCATTGTCTCTATTCACTAGGATCTATTATTAACCAGTTAAATTCATAAATTAAATATATTAAAATATCACTAATTGTAATCAAAAGCAGAAAAAAAGGATTAGGTGATGGAATAGAAAATTAAAACAAAACAAAACAAAAACCTCTGAACCATAAGCCTGGGGATTTGTTTACTGTCTCGACCCAACATTATTGGAAATGAATATGAGATCTTAGGATAAATAGGCACAAATCAAGTAGACAAAGGAGAAAGCTATTCCATGTACATTATATATGTTTATTTTTAAAATATTAAATTTTAAGGTCCTCAAATATTCAAGGATTTACCCTTAGTCTTCAAATTAGAAAGTATGTGAAATACTACCATGCTTTTAGTAGTTGGTCTAAAAAGACTATTTTAGTCTGTATTTTCACTATCACAAAATTTTATAAGTGAAGCATTGCAGAGGCATGCATTTTTAATTAAGATAAAAGAAAACCCCACCAATAAAACAAATATATTCTTTGGGAAGTCATCAGATTAATAAAAATATCCACCACGTATTAAACTCGAGCTGTAGAAGCACTAGGAAGAGGAATATCAGAGCTTCTTTCTTCATTATCTACCCTCAGAGCCAACTCTTTCAAAAATGAAGTTGCCTCTATTATGTGCAACCATAGGATTGTTGGGGAAACACACACATACATACCCACACAAAGTTAGAACTAATCTTTTCCACTGTATGCCTACAAAAATGATAGTGCTTATATTTTCAGCTGAAGAGATTTTATGAGAAGCTTATTCTTTGCAACTCTGCCTCTTAACCTATGAATTGACCTAAAGTCTTTGCTTATTAAATAAGTCCCACTCATGATTTATGAGATACAACTACTGTGTCTCTTACTATTTCTTCTTGTGCTCTACTTCTGGTTTATAGTACAATACAGCACAGCACAATAAAAGAAACACTTCCCATTACGTTTGCTATTCTCGAGCCTATTGACATACGGTTTACAGAATAGTGAGCTATCTAATAAGACCTTCTTTATAATCCAAACACCATAAGAACATACCTACATTGCTCATTGAATTACATGAGAGAGTTAAGTCAGTTTGGAAAGCCCTAGCATATGCACAATCACTAAATCCATAATACCTAGTAATTTACTTGATTAATTAATTGGATTTATTGATTAATGTAATAAGGTCCATAGCTGCTCTGAAAGCTTCCAAGAAAAGTAATTTCATATTTATATTTGATCTATTAGATCTCCAGAGAGCATGATTAGAATTAAATTATTCAAAGTATTCTGAAAGTACATTCTCATGGAATTGGGAAGAGGTAATAATGATTCTGCTTGGGGAAGTCAGAGAGTGTTCCAGAGAAAAATCTATAAACACATGAAACTACCCCTTTTTCCCTTGTCTGTGATAGTCACTGCTAATGGAGTTCACACAATACTATTTTCCTCTTCTCTAGGTATGGTCTTTTATCTTCTTAACAGTATTGTAGGAACTAATTCTAAGGGATAAAATGTTTTTACCAACCTAGCTGAGCATACACCACCTGGGACAATGTATATCTTAAAATAATCTGATATAGATAAATGAATATAATATGCTCCCCAGAACTTCTTGCTAGTAAAGGATATAGCCAAGAACAGAGGTATTGATTGAAAGAGCCAAGAAAGGACACTGGAGGGGGAATTTATCAAACACTAGCAATTTATCTTAATGATCATTCTTGAGAACTTTTGAAATATTTTCAATGTTTAGAGAATTTATTTAGTAACTAAAAGGAAAAGTTTCTACTGAGAAAACTCCATGTACTTATAAGAACATTCCAATGGTTTTTCATATCTATCTCTATTTGCCCATATCTATAATATACATTTTAGGAAACATATTTTGCCTCATGAATTTATGAGTTTATGTATTTCCCATCACGACATTGGCAGTATATTTTTTTCTTTCCTTTCCATGTTTGTTCTTCCTCACTAAAGAAATCAGATGCAACTGAGACTTTGTATTTCATGATATCTTCTTCAAAATGTTTTGACATATTTGGTGATAAATTATGCTCTAGGGGCAAGAGTAAGGGTGATGAAAGTGTTGGAGTTTTGAAAGTATAAGTATATATGGATTCAATGGATACAATTGGGCCCAAATGAAAAAAGAATGGGTCTCTCCATTATCAGCAGGTCAGATGCTTGCTGCAGAAAGGCAGGTCAGCTTTAAGGACAAGATCTGCTCCCCACGCAGGCAGGAGTGCCAGGCTAATGTGAGTTCAAGAGCAGAGTAATGGCTCCTGATTTCCCAGCCGCATCCTCTTCCACTGTCACTATAGTCAACATTCTAAACTTCCTGTGTCCAGCCTGAGACTTTGATCTGGGGATTAAATGTAGTACAGGACAAATCATTCAATTTAAACCTAAACTAAATTTAAATTGAAATCTGTTTGTATGTATAACTAAGTCCAACAAAAGTATCAGTTAATTAAAAAGAGGCTTAATAAATAACTAGTATGCATTGAATCCTCGTTAAGTGTCAAATATTGTACTAGTGTTTTATCTATATTATCTCATTTAATTCTTGAGGGGGGAATAGTTATAGGTACTATTACTGTTTCTACTTTACAAAGGAGAAAACTGAAGTGGAGATATAATAGATCCAGCTAACAGAAAAGTGACAAATTAGGAAAAGATTAATATTAAGAATATTTAAGGAGTTCTTCAGGATAAAAGACACAAAGCACAATGAAAAATGGATAAAGAATTAAAATATGCAATTCATAAAGGGAAAACCTGAATATCCAATACATTTTTGAAAAGCTATACAAATACTTGAAGAATCAGAGAAGTGCACATTAATGGCATACTGAGATGCCCTTAGACATCAATCGTGTTGACAGAAATTAAAAATTCAGATGACATGTAGAGCTGGAGAGAATGAGGAAAAGTGGGAAGTCCTGTGCACTTTGGTCTAGTAAAGCCATTGTGGAGACCTTTTTGCATTTTATTGATATGAAACAGAACGTGCCCTATTACTCAGCAATTTCATTCCTGAGGATGTAACTGTACTGTTTCTCCCTGTTCAGATATTTGAAGTGACTCGCCAGACCCTCGGAATATACCCACTTGAGGCTTCTATTTAGAGAAGGCCGGCAAGCCTCAGAGATCTCAGAGCTATCCACAGCATGTGCTCCACGTGGGCCCAATCTCTACATGCTATGACTGGGCCGAGTCTCTGACATGAACTGCCAAGATCTGCATAAAGAATTTTGTTTTCGAGAGAGTTTCACCAAAAAGTTCTCAATGGCTCTTTAAGTAGTCAAATCAGGCTCATTCAATTGGTTAGACTAGTTGCAAGTTATCAGTAAAGAAGCTAACTTTGGTTGTTGTCAGGAGAGTTTTGAACCCTAAACAGAAAATCATAGATTCCATTGCATTTATTTTTGCCAAGTCAAAAACCAGACATCAAGACATCCCCAGAGATAAAGATACAGCTCTTCCTGACCAGCTGGAAATCAGCTCTATCTCATGTAGAAACATTCCCATACCTACAAAGAGGAATGTGTGATGATGTCCATCTCAGCATGCTTTGCATAGCAAGGATTTAGAAATGCTGCCAAGGAAAGGAAATTAATAAAATTAATAGAAAAAATTGTAATATGCATACAATGGAATACTATAGAACAGTAGAAAGAACAAGACTTATCTTTATCAACATAAATAGAAATCATAAGTGAAATGTTCAGTAAAAACCAGAACCATGACATTTTCCTGAGATGTATTACATAATCAGATGTACTGCATAATGCAATTTATGAATATAAAAAATACAAAAACATACTCTACATCATTCAAAAACCCACATGAATGAAAATAAGTCATGGATAGTGATTTGTGAAGGATGCCAATTATGATCAAAAGAATGGGTGCTATTAGGGGAAAGAATTGGGATTAGCAATGCATCAAGGGAAATAAAATAAAATGTGTGCATGTTTGTGTGTGTGTGTGTGTGTGTGTGAGAGAGAGAGAGAAAAAGGGAGAGAGACTTTCATGCAATATAGACACCCAAATCGACAATAATGGATAATATAATAAAAGAGAAAAACAAAAGAATCATAGCTAAAGGATACAAGAGATGGGAGGTGCTGCAGTGTCTACAGCTGGGTATTGGTGATACACCAGCTGGCAATCTGTCTGCCTTCTGTTGAGGCTCCATTAAGAATACTTTATACTTCACATTGTCTTTCATTAAAAATTTGCTATTCTCTGAGATTCAGGTTAAAGTGTGCCCACCACTGGTATAATGTTCCAACGTTTCTTCCAAGGCCAGAGTACTCCTAGGACTACACACTTGTACAGATGCCACCCTTCTTCCCAGTAGTCCATGTATTTCCTCAGATTGAGCTTTCTACAAGAACCTCAGAATTTAATTCTCATCCTAGGACTCTCTACACTCAGTCCCCAGGTATCTATTTGGCTAAGAGAAGATAAACTTTCTGCATATATTTTCTCTATCTTTCCAGATTCCAGTATTAAAAAGGAGAGAGCAGGCCCCAAATGAAGTCAAGCCCCATGTCCACAAACCAAGATTTAATACTTAACCTAATTGCAATTTCAGCTTTCCAGGATTGTAACATTTAACCAGTCAATATGAAATTACCTGGTCAGCTCTAGAGAAATAATCTGCCTGACAGACCCCTTCGGCTCCCCTTGGGAGGGTGACCTTGCTTGAAATAACGCATTCTTTACTAATAAATTCCTTTTTCTGCCCCCCATCTGTCTTTAAAGACGTTTCCTTTTCTGGAGCTCTCTGGAGCTCCTCTCTACTTGCTAGATTGGACGCCGCCTGATTCATGATTCATTCAGTAAAGCCAATTAGATCTTCAAATTTACTCAGTTGAATTTTGTTTCCAACAGTTTTGGCGGCAGTGGCAGGAGCAAAGGAGACTTCTGATCACTTTGAGGACAATGAGAAACACAGGCATATTACCCCATGAAGTCTTTGAGTTCTCTCTCTTTCTCACAATTTCCAAGGGCCATGGTTAAGTTCCTCTTGGTTCTGAGTTCCACTCTCTTTGTGTTGAGCTCTTGATCTAGTTGGCTGTTCAGTCCAGGGCTTAGCAGGTCAGCTTGAGCTGGCAGACAATTCCATCCAGAACCTGAGTCTCTAGTCCTTGGTTCAGTCCACAGTTCCCCAGTTGTTTGGAATCCCTTTCCCACATTCCAGTCTACAGTCTTCATTTACTGGGGTTTGCTGGTTTAACCCTTTTTCCAGTTCCAGTCCACAGTTCCTATTTATTGAAGTCTGTTGCTTTAGTCCATGCTGGGAATCGCTGGTGGTGCAAACAGCCTTCTATTGGTCAGTCTGTAGTAACATTTCTTTGGTTACTGCTGGTGTGTTAAAGTGCACATGTTTGTGTTTTGTTTTGTATAGATAAAGGCTAGTTGCTAATGGAAATCTCAGCAATCAGAAAAGCTACAAATATTCGTGGGCACAGGTTGAACATCTAAAGGTTGTTAGAGAGCTTGCCACTGCAAGAAGTCTTGCATATTAGGATAAATTGGTCACAGAACAGATTAGATTGACACTAGTTAACCCATCAACCTAAGAAAATTTTCATGCAATTAGGTACGCTGTAAAACACTGCATAATCCAAAACCCTGCAACATATTCCTCTTGGGTAATAGTCTGGCTCTGAGAAACCCAAAGGCCTAGCTAAAAAAAATGGGGTCTTTAAATTCTGAAGAGTTAAGTGTGCAACCTCTGGCTACCTGCTTATTTCATGTCTAAGAACTATAGTCCCAGAAACTGTAGATATCTAGCAAAATGGCAGAATCTTACTAAAGACAACCTAGAATTTTGTGTCCTGAGAACTTGGCTTGGTAGTCCTCAGGTTGGGGGTCCAAAATATGGCCAGAGAGAGATATGGTTTGCATCCACTTGCAACTAGAAATAGCTGGACAGAAACATGGGTTAAACTCCATTTGTGGCCAGGGTCCTACCAAACTGCTGTCAGCTCTCAGGGGAATTGCAACCTAGAATTATAATGGCCATTTTGTGGAATGTTCCAATTAGATAAAATCATTTAAGAAAGTAAGTGTTCTCAAATTAAACAAACAGAATGGGATACCTATTTTAACCAGTATACAGAAGCTTCCAAAGTGCCTCAGAATTCCAAAAATAGCTTCATCGAAAGTTTTGTTGCAAACAGCTAGTGGAAAAATGAAAGACATAAGAGGTAACTAAAACAAGAAACTATAAGACCATAAATAAAAGTTCACCAAGTTAATGACACTACAGATACTCAACCTTCAAAGGAGGGCCCCCATATGTACTCCTCTCACAATTGATGAGAATCTGAGAGATTTTCTGGTAAACTACTACATTATTCCCTTAAGCATCCAAGGGAAACTAAAACTAAAATTCGTGAAAACTTAGTCAAATTCTGGTAAATACTGGAGCAACAGATAGGATCCTAGAAAAACTGGGAGATGCCAGCTAAGGGTGAGAATTCTTACTAGAATCAGCTGTCCCAGATCTCTGTCTGTAGTATCCAGTAGAGAGAGGAAAATATAATATCTTTTGTACCTTCTTTGGAGATGCCTCTTGAGTCCAAGGGTTTATTCAATTCTGCCAGAAATATTTACTATTTGTTCTGGCTGAAACCTGACAAGATATTTAAAAAAGGATTTTTTTTTAAGTAGCTCTGTGGTCAAAAATTGACCAGATTGGAAGCTGATATTCAGAGGCTGATAGGATTCTTTATTTTAGGCCTCCTCCCCTAACCTAAATGTACCCAGAGGGAAAGAAAAACCTTTTGAAGCCTCTGTGAAAAGATTTATTAAAAACATTCCAAAGACAGACAACTCCAAATCCAGAATATAGAAGTCTTTTGATTTCCATCTTAGTTGGAAATCTTCTCCATGATAAAAAGAAACAAATTGAGGACAATCTAGTTGGACGGGTGGATCAACCTAAGATGTCATTGAAGCTGCAAACCAACTCTTTGTACATTTTTTCCCTGTGACTTTTGAATTTATTTTTTATTTTTTTTGTGAGGAAGATCATCACTGAGCTAACATCCATGCCAATCCTCCTCTTTTTGCTGAGGAAGACTGGCTCTGAGCTAATGTCTATTGCCAATCTTCCTCCTTTTTATCCCCCAAAGCCCCAGCAGATAGTTGTATGTCATAGTTGCACATCCTTCTAGTTGCTGTATGTGGGATGCGGCCTCAGCATGGCTGGAGAAGCGGTGCGTAGGTGCGCACCCGGGATCCGAACCCGGGCCGCCAGTAGCAGAGCACGCGAACTTAACCACTAAGCCACGAGGCTGGCCCCCCTGTGACTTTTGAGATAAAAATGATTTACCTGATCTCCTCAGGTTACTCTTATCTATACTATCCCCAATTCCTAAGACTGAAAAAGAAAAAAGGAAGAGGGAGAGGTTTTTTAAAAAATACAGACTGCTCCACAAGCTTTCATAAGATTACTTCTCAAGGACAAATACACATCTTAAGTGTCTTCTCCACAAATATTAGTAGAAAAAGCTTTATCTATCTGAGCAGGTAAACTTAATTTATTCCAACTGTTCTTTTATAGCTAGTGATTTTTTCATTACCATACTAGTTTCAGGGGTAAACATTTAAAACAAAAACTATAAGATTTCTCTTTGCATCTGTCTGTATGTTTATGTGTCTCTCTCTCTCTCTCTATATATATGTTTTGTAGATGTATGGTATTTTCCACCTCTGGATAGTATTGCCAAAATTAGTTTGCAAAAGAGCTCTATTTAGTTGGTATGAAGGCAAACACTTGTAAGGATTGGGTATTCTAAAACTCTCAGGAATATAGAAACTAACTCAGATACTTTTCAAGTTTATGTGATCTAGGATTAATTTTTTGTAAGTAAAAGCTAGCTTAAGGCTTGTCTTTAGAGTTATCAGAATTAAATGTAAAACTTTTATTCTATCTTGGTTTACTAATCAAATGAGTTAATGTTATCTCTGTTATAAATTTGTCAGCCAGAAAAATAACTTAGGATGATGACTGACTTGTCTAATGTCTCATGAAGTTTTTTGGCTAATCTAAACATAATTTTTGAGAACAAGTAAATAAAATAGATATAAGTAAGATAAAAAGTTGTTAGGTGAAATTTTCAAATAGTTTCCCCACAACTTGTGGTAACCTGAAACCTTAAAGTTGTGTTAAGTTAAATTAAATGATAGAAATTCATTAAATCTTTAGATCATTTCTAAGTAAGATAAAATATTGAAATGCTAATCAGTGAACATAGGTTTATCTACTTTTCAGCTTCCTTTTACAGAGGAATTAAAGCCACATTGAGAAGTTTACTATGAGAAAGCACATGTTTCTAGAAATTATAAAATATATTTATAAATTTGCCAAGCCACAGAATGCTAATGCAATTCACAACTGTTTACTTCTTAGCTTTCACTAAATTAAAGGTTTTTAAGGGTCAAAAATTTCCAATACATATGATTGAAGCCACTAGAAATAATAAGGGAAACATCTCCAAAAGCAAAGAAAGTAAGTGTCTTTTTTCAGAGAAGAAAGTATAAGGAATGAAAACACATTTTGTTAAGGGAAAATAAAGTAATTTTGTCCTAAAGAAAGGCTAGAAAAGAGAAAAAAACATAGGACAAAACTGAATGTACAAAGGAAATTTGTAGAAGAGTTGTGCAAAAGGCATCTTGGGAAAAGAATTTTATGTGTGATAAAGCTGGATAAATTAAATGAATTTATTATAAGGGTTTTTATTTTCAAAAAAATTAAGCTTTGGTATCAATAATGTGCTTATGCTCAAGAAAAACTAAAACTTAATTTTCTTTCATCTTTTAAAAGGACAAAGTTTTATTGGACTATTGGTCTGCTCCTGAAAGAGATTGTAAAAATTTTTCCTTTGAAAGTAATTTGCCTAGAAAACAAAGATTCTGTGCTTTATTAAAATAATTGCCTGTATGTAACACTGTCTTCATCAGATCTTTGATTACTTAAAACTGAGTCTTCTTCACCAAAAGAGCAAAAGTTTTTTTATAACTGTATAATTTTCCATACTTGTCTGTGAAATTTTTAATTGTCACTTTGGTTAAATAGATAACTAAGTATTGTTTCACAATGACTATGATCCTATTTGACCAAGTGTTTTAAGAATCTTTTTTTTTTTTTTTTTTTTTTTGTGAGGAGATCAGCCCTGAGCTAACATCCGCCAATCCTCCTCTTTTTTTCGCTGAGGAAGACGGCCCTGGGCTAACGTCGGTGCCTATCTTCCTCCACTTTATATGGGACGCCGCCACAGCATGGCTTACCAAGCAGTGCGTCGGTGCGCGCCCGGGATCCGAACCAGCGAACCCCGGGCCGCCGCAGCGGAGCGCGCGCACTTAACCGCTTGCGCCACCAGGCCGGCCCCAAGAATCTTTTTGATGTCAAACTTCCAAAAATCAAATTCTAATGAAGTCTTTTAGACCTGAAACTAACTTTAAAATTTTTCAGAAGGCCCCTGAAACATATCAAAGGATTTCATCTCTCTCTTTATAAAAAAAAAGAAATATTAAACGAATTAGACTTATTTGATACATTAAATTACATGAGAAGAATTGTTAAATAAGAAGTAATACTAAGCCTTCTTTATGTTGTATCTGTATAGGTATATGTTATAAGTGTTCCAAAAATTATATGAAATTCCTAGAAGTCTGATATATTCTGGTATAATTTTATCAATTTTGATTTCAGTTATTATCTTAAAATGTTGTCTGTTACAGAAATAACCAAATTTCCTTATTAATTTTATTGAGATAAACTCTCATCAGATCTTTAATAATGTATACTTTTAATTCTTCTGTCATTTACAGTTATTGTTTTACTCTGATGCTTTTTGCAAAAGTGTTCCTACAAAAGTGATTAATGTTCAAAGAGATTCATGGAAGAGCTCTGAAGAAGTGCAGCTTTCTGATAACTTTAAGAGCATACTGGAGGTGATGTCAGCCTCACGGCAAGTGAGTTGTTCCCTTTGTCTCTCCCCTCTAATCAGACCAAGCAGATGTCCATTGACCAACAGAGGATTCCCTACATAGCACAACAGCACACATAAGAGATCCATGTATCTATACATCTGAAGGTGGGTGCAATGGACCCCAGGAGGCAGTGGAATTAGGGGAGGAACCCTCTGCACCTCCCCCAGCAGCAGGGATCCAGGGCATGGATCCTTATGCAGTAACTCCTGCGACTGTGAGCAAAGGAGGAGGGTGGCCCAGCTTGCATGACTGCCAGAGGAGCAGAGGTTATGTGTATCCTGGCCTATATGACTCTGTGAGGATGTGGCAGGAGAAGAAAAACAGCTCCTGCTCCCCCCCAGCAGTGGCAGGTGAAACCTGTGACCAGAGGCTTTAGGAACCACAGCAGAACTGGTGATCCAGCCCCCAATGGCAGCCCCCCTGACACCAGGTCCACCAGCACTGGGAGCTGCATAAAAATCCCTGGGTCCTTGGGCCCCCAGCAGCAACAGCGACACCCATGAACCCAGCATCCCTGGCAGCAGGGCAACCAGCGCCCCCAGAAAATCCAGAAGAAGCAGTGCAGGTGGAGCATGGGGTAGCAGATTCTGAGCCCATAGAGAGCCCACAGAGAACCAGTGGAGGAACACAAGACCCAGGTAACCCTGGAAGCAGTAGAAGTTCTCACAGGTGAGAACTTCCTGGTGGTGACACCTGAGACTGCAGCAACATCATAAGCAGCAAAGCATCAGCAACTCCAGAGGCTCAAGGCAGCACAAGGAGGATACTGATGATGCCTTTGGCAGAGGCCATGGTGGGTGGAAGGTGTAGGCTCTCAAATACAACCAGAAGCAGCCCAGAACCAAAGTAACCAAATATTTACCCAAATAAGAAAAGGTGCTTACTACCACAAATGCTCTGTCAGAGGATCAATTCACCAAACACCATAAAGAACCACAGTAACATTTGAGAACAGAAAGGGAATGACAACTCTCCAGAAATCAAACTTGAAGTCGCAGAAGATTAGTCTAACTGACAGAGAATTCAAAATAGCTGTCCTAAAGAAACTCAAAGAGTTACAAGAAAACTCAGAGACACATTTCAATCAGCACAGGAATAAAATTAATGAACAGAAGGAGTACTTCACCAAAGAGATTGAAACTCTAAAAAACACCCAAACCAATCAGACACCGATTGACCAACAGACGATTCCTTACACAGGACAACAGGACATATAAGAGATCCATGCATCTGTACATCTGAAGGTGGATGGACTGGAAACCCAGGAGGCAGTGGAACTAGGGGAGCAGACCCCCCTCCAACAGCGGGCGTCCAGGGATCCTTCAGAAATTCTGAGGTGAAGAACACAATTAATGAGAGGAAAAGTAATGCAGAAAGCATTAAAAATAAGCAGACAATATGGAGGAGAGAATTAGTGAGACTGAAGAGAGAAACCTGGAAATGATTCAGGTGATACAAGAAAACTAAGACTTTTAAAAAATGAAGAAATTCTTCAAGAAATGTCCAACTCAATTAGGAAAAGTAACATAAGGATTATAGGTATCCCAGAAGAAGAAGAGAGGGAGAAAGGAGCAGAGAGTTTATTCAAAGAAATAATAGCTGATAACTTCCCAAACCTGGGGAAGGAACTGGACATGCAAGTACATGAAGCTAAAAGAACTGCTAATTATCTCAGTGCAAAAAGACCTTCTCCAAGGCATATAATATTCAAACTGTCAAAACTCAATGACAAAGAAAACATATTAAGGGCAGCAAGAGAGAAGAAAATAACCTAAAAAGGAACCCCCATCAGGTTTTCAGTGGATTTCTCAGCAGAAATTCTACAAGCTAGGAGACAGTGGAATAATATATTTAAAATACTGAAAGACAAAAAATATCAGCCAAGAACACTCTATCCAGAGAAATTATCCTTCAGTTATGATGAAGAAATAAAAGCTTTCTCAAACAAACAAAAACTATGGGAGTTCATTGCCACTAGACCTGCCTTACAAGAAATATTGCAAGGAGACCTCCTACCTGAAACAAAAAGGCAAAGGCTTACAATGCTTTGGGCAAGGAGATAAATACACAGATAGAATTAGAAAATTGCACCTCTATATCAGAATAGGTTAGTAAACGCTTAATTATAACATAAAGGATAAAGGGAAAGAAAACATCAAAAATAACTATAACCACTTCAATTTGGTCACAAACTCACAACACAAAAAAGAATAATTTGTGACAATAACATAGAAGGTGAAGATGATGGAACCTGCAAAGACTAATGGAGATAAGAGGGTATCAGATAAAAGGATTATCTCATCTATGAGATCATTTATACAAACCTCCTGATAACCATAAAACAAAAAATCAGAGCAGTCACAAATCGTAAATAAAGAGAAAACTGAGAAAACTGTCACAGAAAACCACCAAACTGAAATGGCAGACAGAAATACAAGAAAAAAAAATGGAAATATAAAGCGTCCAGAAAACATGATAAAGTGGCAGTATTAAGCCCTGATATATCAATAATCACTCTAAATGTAAAATTGACTGAATTGACCAATCAAAAGACACAGAGTGGCTGAATGGATTTAAAAAAAAGACCCAGCAATATGCTGCCTCCAGGAAACACATCTCAGCTCTAAAGACAAACATAGGCTCAGAGTTAAGGGATGGAAGATGATATTCTAAGTAAATGGCAACCAAAAAAAGTGGATGTAGTCATACTTATATCAGACAAAACAGACTTCAAAGTAAAAAAGGTAATAAGAGACAAAGACAGGCATTATATAATGATAAAAGGGACATTCCACCAAGAAGACATAACACTTATTAATATGCACCTAACACAGGAGCACAAAGTACATAAAGCAACTATTAACATACCTAAAGGGAGAAATTGATAGCAACACAATAATATAAGGGGAACTTAACACCCCACTTACATCAATGGATAGATCATCCAGACAGAATGTCAACAAGGAAACAGTGACCTTAAATGATACATCAGATCTGATGGACTTAATAGATATATATAGACCATTCCATCCCAAAACAGCAGAATACACATTCTTCTGAAGTGCACATGGAACATTCTCAAAGATAGACTACATGTTTGGAAAAAAAGCAAGCCTCAATAAATTTAAGAAGATTGAAATCATATCAAGCATCTTTTCTGACTTCAATGGTATGAAACTAAAAATCAACTACAAGAAAAAAGGTGGAAAAGCCACAAATATGTGGAGACTAAACAACATACTACTGAACACCTGTTGGATCAATGAAGAAATCAAAGGAGAAATCAAAAATACCTGGAGACAAATGAAAATGAAAATATGACATGACAAAATTTATGGGATATGGCAAAAGTGGTACTAAGAGGGAAGTTTATATATCAATACAGGTGTACCTCAACAAATAAGAAAAATCTCAGATAAACAATTTAACAGTGCACTTAAAGGAACTAGACAAAGAAGAGCAAACAAAGCCCCAAATCAGTAGAAGGAAGGAAAAAATAAAATTCAGAGTGGAAATAAATGAAATAGAGACTAAAAAAACCGTAGAAATGATCAATGAAACTAAGAGCTGGTTCTTAAGAAGATAAACAAAATTGACAAACCCTTAGCCAGATTCACTAAGAAAAAGAGAGAAGACCCAAATAAATAAAATCAGAAATGAAAGAGGAGAAATTACAATGGACACCACAGAAATACAAAAGATTATGAGAGAATGCTATGAAAAACTATACACCAACAAATTGTATAACCTAGAGGAAATGCATAAATTCTTAGAATCATACAACCTCCCAAAGCTGAATCAAGAAGAAATAGAGAATCTGAATAGACCAATCACAAGTAAAGAGATTGAAACAGTAATCAAAAACCTCCCAAAAAACAAAAGTCCAGTATCAAACAGCTTCTCTGGTGAATTCTACCAAACATTCAAAGAAAATTTAACACCTATCCTTCTCAAACTCTTCTGAAAAATTGAAGAGGACAGGACACTTCCTAACGCATTTTACAAGGCCAAAATTACCGTATACCAAAATGAGACAAGGACAACACAAAAAAGGAAAGCTACAGGCCAATATTGCTGATGAACACAGATGCAAAAATCCTAAACAAAATATTAGCAAATCGAATACAATGATACATTGAAAGGATCATACACCATGATCTAGTGGTATTTATTCCAGTAATGCAGGGATGGTTCAACATCTGCAAATCAATCAATGTGATACACCATAGTAACAAAATGAAGAATAAAAATCACATGATCATCTCAATAGATGCAGGGAAAGCATTTGACAAGATCTAACATCCATTTATGATAAAAACTCTCAATAAAATAGGTATAGAAGGAAAGTGCCTCAACATAATAAAGGCCATATACCACAAACTCACAGCCAACATTATACTCAATGGCGAAAAACTTAAACCATTCCTCTGAGAAGAAGAACAAGACAAGGATGCCCACTCTCTCCACTCTTATTCAACATAGTACTGGAAGTTTTAGCCATAGCAATTAGACAAGAAAAAGAAATAAAAGGCATCCAAATTGGAAAGGAAGATATAAAATTGTCACTATTTGTGGATGACATGATTCTATATATAGAAAATCCTAAGGAATCCACCAAAAAACTATTAGAAATAATCAGTAAATCAGTAAAGTTTCAGGGTACAAAATCAACATAGAAAAGTCATTTGCATTTCTATACACCAATAATGAACTAGCAGAAAGAGAAATCAAGAATACAATCCCTTTTACAATCGCAACAGAAAGAATAAAATATCTAGTAACCCAAGATGTTAAAGATCTATACACTGAAAACTATAAGACATTATTGAAAGAAATTGAAAAGGACATAAAGAAATGGAAAGATATTCCATGCTCATGGATTTGAAGAATAAATATAGTTAAAATGTCCATATTACTTAAAGCAATATACAGATTCAATGCAATCCCAATCAGAATCCCAATGACATTCTTCACAGAAATAGAACAAAGAATCCTAAAATTTATACAGAACAACAAAAGACCCCAAATAACCAAAGCAATCTTGAGGAAAAAGAACAAAACTAGAGGTGTCACACTCCCTAACTTCAAAATATACTACAAACTATAGAAATCAAAACAGCATGGTCCTGGCATAAAAACAGACACATAGCTAAATGGAACAGAATTGAGAGCCCAGAAATGAAACTGCACATCTATGGACAGCTAATCTTTGACAAAGGAGTCAAGAATGTACAATGGAGAAAGGAAAGTCTCTTCAATAAATTCTGTTTGGGACACTGGACAGCTACATGCAAAAGAAAGAAAGTAGACAATTATCTCACAAAAATTAACTCAAAATGGATTGAAGGCTTGAATGTAAGACCTGAAACTATAAAACTCCTAGAAAAAAATATAGTTAGTATGTTTTTTGACATCAGTCTTAGCAGTATCTTTCTGAATACTATGTCTACTCAGGTAAGAGAAACAAAAGAAGAAAATATACAGATGGGAATACATCAGATTAAAAAGCTTCTGTCGGGCCAGCCCCGATGGCCTAGTGGTTAAGTTCAGCATGTTCCTCTTCAGAGGCCTAGGTTCTTTTCCTGGGCATGGATGTACACTACTCGTCAGTGGCCATACTGTGGTAGTGGCCCACATACAAAAAATAGAGGAAGATTAGTAACAGATGTTAACTCAGGGTGAATCTTCTCCAGCAAAAACAAAACAAAACAAAACAAAACAAAAGCAAAAAAAGCTTCTGTATGGCAAAGGAAACCATCAACAAAATGAAAGGACAACCCACCAACTGGGAGAAAATATTTGCAAATCACATATCCAACATGGGGTTAATTTCCAAAATATATAAAGAACTCACACAACTCAACAACACAAAAATGAACAACTGAATCAAAAAATGGGCAGAGGATGTGAACAGACATTTTTCCAAAGATATACAGATGACCAACAGGCACATGAAAAGATGTTCAACATCACTAATTATTAGGGAAATACAAATCAAAACTACAAAGAAATATCACCTTACACTGGTCAGAATGGCTATAATTAACAAGACAAGAAATAACAAGTGTTGGAGAAGATGTGGAGAAAACGGAACTCTCATACACTGCTGGTGGGAATGCAAACTGGTGCAGCCACTATGGAAAACAGTATGGAGATTTCTCAAAAAGTTAGAAATAGAAATACCATATGATTGAGATATTCTACTAGTGGGTATTATCCAAAGAACATTAAATTAATAAATCAAAGATTTATGCACACCTATGTTCATCGCAGCATTATGCATAATAGCGAAGATGTGGAAGCAACCCAAGTGCCCATCCACTGATGCATGGATAAAGAAGATGTGGTATATATATACAATGGAATACTACTCAGCCATAAAAAAGACAAAATCGTGCCATTTGTGACAACATGTATAGACTTTGAGGGTATTATGCTATGCAAAACAAGTCAGACAGAGAAAGACAAATACCATATGATTTCACTCATATTTTGGAGATAAACAAACACACAGACAAGGAGAAAAGAACAGTGGTTACTATTCAGAATAGGGGAAGGGGATAGGAGGAGGGTGAAAGGAGTAAAGGGGCACATACATATGGTTATGGATAAAAACTAGACTATTGGTGTGAACACAACATAGTCTATATGGAAACTGATATATAATAAGGTACACCTGAAATTTACACAATATTATAAGCCAACATGACCTCAATAAAATAATTAAAAAAAAAAAGTTCATACCACTAAACTTGGTAATAATTTCCAGAACTAATGGAAAAACTGGATTCAAGCCAAACAAGTAATAATTTCGTGGGACTAAATGGATTGATGAGGATGATTATAGCTTTTATAACTTTTTTATTGCTGGTTCTTTAAACATTTTGTTTTCCTAGATATAAAGAAATCTTTTCTCTGAAGCTATATATGACTTAACAGCAGTTTAGTAAAGCATACCTTTGTAAACAGTGGTGAAACATTTAGTTTTTTTCTCTACCTGATCCCTCCAAAATTCAGAAACTCTTGGGTATTCTTTACATGGCAATACAGTTAGCTATTTGCATAAATTCAGTGAGAATCTATTCTTGTAATAGGACACAATGGGAAACATTGGCTCTATTACCAAAGTTCTGACTGGATTGCCATATTTGAGAGTGATGTACATAGACTCAGATATGCTCACACAGCTTTAAGGAACCACTTAGAAAAATGAGCCTGGTACCTTGCTTACAGGGTTCCAGCAACGCAACCTTAAAAAGAGCTTATGTGATCAATCACTATTCTTGCTGCACTTACATAAATAATGAAGCAAAATTTAATGCAAATAAATTAGTTTTACTGCAGTTATCTTTGGGAAAAAATGGAGATAATTGTAGAGAGAAAAGAATTGCTTTTGCACTTTTGTAGATATTAGATTCTAGTCCCATTAATTGTCTTTGAGATTTTGTTAAATACCTGTAAACTGGACTGGATCCTGAATCCTTCCTCAAATAGCTGGTTACAAGTCTCCAAACTAACATTTTTAATTTTCTCCCACCATTCTGATTTGCAATCCCTAAGAACAACAACTGTCCTTGAATCTCCTTAGAAGGAACTATACCAGGTTCTCCTCACTACCCAGATGGCAGACAAACTTCAGGGACTTGAGCCTTGGGTACACATCTCATAGCTATAAAAGGCTCCACTTGACACCTGGTCCTGTTCCATTATTGGAGACCACCAAATCAAATTGACTAGGAAGAGAAGTGGCTAACGTTGAGGTAGACTGCTTCCTCCCAAGATGCCAGATCAAGACGTTCACAATAAACATGAAGCCCTGTCTTCTCTTTTTATCCTTCACTTTGGCATTGGCCTGGAAATATAACAGCATCATCCATATCCCCCAGGTCATTGCAAAGGGGGATAAATTTTGCCTTTCAGCCTGTTTAATTTGTCATCAAAAACTACTATCAGTTCATTAACAGTGCTCCCTTAGTGCGAATGGTTTGTGCCCCAATAGGATTGATCCTTGTCTGTGGTGGTTATCATTCTCCTTGGGCCTATGAATGCCTAGATGGCTGGCACTTAGCTGGGCAATGCCTCTTAGGTGATGTAACTGTGCGCCTAACATTCCAGGAAGTTCATTGGTTGACTTCCCTGGATTTACATTCATCAAGTTAGAAGGAATTATCAGGAGGCATTCATGATGCAAGATTTGCTTCCTTTGGCAGGGCCATACTTCCCTGTTAGGAGTGAACGCAAATGAGACTCTGATCAGGAACTTCTCTGTAACTCTCGTAAGTATTGCAGAATCTGCTGCTAAAGCAGTAGCTGCCCAACAAAACTCCTAAGACTCTCTGGCTAAAGTGCTTCTTGATAACAGGGTAGCCCTTGATTATCTCTTAGCTGAGCAAAAAAGACATCTATGGTGCGGCTAACACCACCTGCTGCACCTGCATTAACACTTCTGGGGAAATTGAAACTCAGCTACATAAGGTCACTGAGCAAGCCACTTGGCTTGGAAGGTGACTCCCTCAGTGGGGTCCTGATTTGACTTATTTGATTTTGATTGGTTTGAGTCTTGGAGACCACGGCTCCAAAGTGCACTGCAGATACTGGGAATGATCCTGTTTGTAATAGTCGTAGTAATCTCCCTGGCACGTTGTAGTGTCTCAAAAGCTTTAAATACATATTTGTAGCCGCTAACCACCAAGAAAATAGTCTCCCTAAGACTGGAGCATCAGAAATGGAATGAAGAGAACAAACAACTTAAAAACAGTGAGTCTGAAGACACGGCCCGTGAAGATCACGTAGATTCAGCAAACATCTACCTCTGAATGTCACACAATGATCAAGGCAAGTTGCAAAACTACTCAGTTGCAGCAAATGAAAATTTAATACTTAACATAATTGCAGTTTCAGCTTCCCAGGAATGTAACATTTAACCAATCAACATGGAATTTACCTGGTCAGCACTAGTGAGCTGGCCTCAAGCTTTCATGTGGAGAACCTTCGTCTTGCATTACTGTTTTTCTTCAACTACTTCTGAGTTTTCTGAATTTCAGAACTGCTCATCTGTGGGAAAGGTGCATTTTAGTTGGTTCATCCATGTGGTAAGCTTATCAGGACAGGGTCTGCCTTGAAAAGGATGAAGACCTATATTTTTTATTGAGGGAATAGATTTGATGCATCACAGAGGGGTAGAAGCCCATTGCCACCACACTTCAAATCATCTTTGGACAGTAATAGAGCTCTTCTGAACTTAGAGTTTAGAGAGTAGCGTGCTTAATTATTCCCCCATTGCCTCAATACCCAGCAGAGCCTGAGACCTTAACAATCTATTCAGTACTGCTTCATTCAGGAGCAGCAATTGAGGATATGACTGGAATTGAGAGGGTAAGATGGTAGGAACATGTGTTCAGGCATCATTTTTCTAGAATCTCTTTTGAGTTATTACTTTTTTACTTGATGTTTGTAGATTTCTAGCTCTTTTTCCAAACAATGACAATACGTGGTCTGCCCATTTTTCATGGATGTGTTACACTGATGAATCCAACTACTTCC
This sequence comes from Diceros bicornis minor, assembly GCF_020826845.1. Taxonomy (NCBI): domain Eukaryota; kingdom Metazoa; phylum Chordata; class Mammalia; order Perissodactyla; family Rhinocerotidae; genus Diceros; species Diceros bicornis. Next base: position 27,698,033 of record NC_080749.1, on the reverse strand, counting down.
TTTGTTCATCATTGCTTAGCGATCATTCTGGTATCTACATTTTCAGATCTATCAGTCTTTCTTCTCTGAAGCCACCTTATGTTCATTACAAAGGATCTATTGAAAATATAACCAATGAAAAAGTACCACCATCATGCCTCATTTATCTTCTTCAGAAACAGCTTCAGAAAAAAACACATTTTACAGCACATTCCTGTAATTACAGACGTTCACTGTGGTTCCAATTTATGCTTTAACTTCAAACTGAGATGGAAATCAACTTGTTTTTATACCATTGGGCTTATTCTTTATTACCAAGCTGTTCATGTAACTGCTCACAGAAGTGCTTCTTAGTTATAGTTATATTGGCCATTAATTTCAAAGGAGACTCTACAGTGTTTTCTATATGTAGTATCCACACCATTCCTAATGCTGATAATTGTAGGCAGTGTTATAGCAAAGTCTTGATTACTATGTCACAACCTGAAATTGTTCAGATACGTGCTCTGTGTAGTGAAGTCTTTTGAGGACAACTTTATCTTACATCTAAAATTCATTATTTAAGAACTCTTTGTCTTGGTAACTCACTTTGAATTCTTTGTTCACTTTCAAGTTTTGGTTTTTGTCCCTACTATTAAAAACATACTTAAATATATCTATAGATAAAATCATCATAAAGCTGCATAAAATGTTACAAAGAAAGAAATTGCATATAGATACGAAAAAAATCTCAGCTATAGTTTATATAAATCCACTTTCTTAAAAGCCAAATTTGTTACAGACACTGTGGAATATTTCATGGAACTCTCATTAGAGGTAGAAAATGAGTTTTACAACTCAGGAAAGTAAAACAAACATATGCTTCCTTTGCATCAATATTCAACATAAAATTTTCTCTTAAAAGAAAACAATTTACATGTAAAATACATAAGCATTGGATACACACACAGAGACGTAACTGCACCTGTTTTGTACCCTGAAGAAATGTACTGTACTTTCTTCTAATCTGTATCACAATCTATTATCTAGCTTCTGTATGAAAACGATTTTAGCAGCGTTGTTTTAAAAATTAAACTATTATAATGTAGCTGAAGCAAATTAGAGATCTTAAATTCAATATTCAGAGTACGGCTCTCTACCAGTGATAGATATTGGTCATCTAAACCTCCAAAGTCAGAGCATGTTCAGAAGAGAAAAGCCTTAATTTGACTTCTAATGTGACATATTCTATTCTGCCGACAATAATTTTCTGGCGTTATTTGGACGCCTCTTATGTGCAGAACGTCAACAGACCATCAGTAAGAAACATGATTTTCAAGCTGTTTTAATTGCTGAACTTTTATTCCAGCACCTTTTTCTCTTTGTTTCCCGAATTGCGGCCCCTTTGTCTGTGCTGAGCGAATCACGACATTTCAAGTGTGGAACAATAGCCTTCTGTTACTTCAGGATCTGTCTTGATGAAGGCTTCTCTTAAGCGAAATCTTCTTACTATTTCCAGAATATGCCACCTTAGGTTTTTCTTCACCTTCTTTGCTACATTGGTTCCCACTTCTTACAATACCTTACATATTTGCTTCTGAAACTTCCCCATCTTAAATCCCACTATAAAGTCCTACCAAAAAAACTTTTTCTAAACCTTTCAGTCCTAATGATTCCATGTAACATTAATATTTAACTATTTTTAATGTCACCTTTTTCTCTTAAAAATCTATTTAGTTTTGGAATGTTGGAATAAATGTTTGGAAATTTGGAAAAATTTTGGATCTCCAAATCAGATCTTCTAAGGGCAGGCCTATGTCATCTCTTCCTTTGATGCCTGGCATGGACCCTAGTAGGAGCACCATGTGTCAATGTTGGCTGATTAATTGGTTGCTTCTTCTATTTGTCATGCTCTCTGTTACTCCCATTTTACTCCCTGCACAAGAGCTTGCTAGGTTTGTTGCTGCTGCCTGTCTTTTGAGCTACACCATACGGCGAGGCTGGATGCACAATAGATTTGTTCAGCATTGTATAGCTGGCACTCAAGGTTGTCATATTGATATTATGTCTAGGCATTGAATGAAATTATATGGTCATAAAGATATGTAGAGAAATCCACAGGATTTTGGAATTAAATGATGTAGAGGAGGGAAAAATCTCTTCCTCTATCCATCTTAGGGTCTCCAGCTGGGCCCTGTAAATTAGACTGGCCAAAGACAGATTAACAAGAGAAAAAGAAAAGAAGTTTATTGACATGTGCGTCACACATGTGGCATATGGGCATACCCAGAGATGAGTAACTCAAAGATTTGGTTAGAATTTGAGCTTATATAGCATCTTAGCAAAGGAATAATACATTTTTAGAGAAGTGGAAAGGACCTTGAGTCTCTAGGGGCAGCAAATTGTGGGAAGGCAAATATTTGAGAAACTAACGGTAAATAAAGGCTAGTTAGTAAAGCTTGTCACACAGATTCCTCTGGTGCTGTCTCTGGGCTGATAAGAATCTAAAGTTGTCTCCAAGGATTAACTTTTGTCCTTCCTGGTAGAGAGAAGAGGGGCACTTTTGTAAATTTATGTCCTGCTTTTAGACAAATAGGGGAAGGACAGAGAATTTTTTTGTATCTGCTTCTTCTCAACTGTTTTCAGCTCAAAATAATCCCAATGCTAAAGTGGGATATTTTGGGGTAACGTAGTCTGCCACTCTACAGTGAGTGATAAAGTACTATGCCCTGACCATCTATTTACAAGACAGAGGTTAAACTGTCCAAGTTTCTAAGATTAGGATAATTCAAAGATAGGAAATCTACATGTACAAGTGGCACGTAGGCCTTTTTCTTTTTAGATTGAGTCTAGTCACAAGATCCTCCAAGAGGAGTTTCAAAAAATCCTCTCTCTCTCATTTCAGAAAACTACTACCCAAAGTACAGGACCACACACACAAGGCACTCAAGTTGGAAAAGCAGAACTAAAACTTCAAAAGCGAATGAAGGAATTAACAAGAAAGTGTTAAGATCTGACGAGTATTAAGACTCCTGAAGCAAGAGGGAAATGCACAGGCAACAAATACCAATCAGATCACTGGAAAAACTCAGGCCAATGGTTTCCATTAGTTCCTTCATGGGAGGAACTAAATGTGATAACAAAAACCTACTGTGTGGCTGTTATAGTTCATTGTGTATAAATATTTAGAGTAACATGTACTTGACTGTCCTAACAGATATGGGTTCAAATATTTTTCCATATTCTTTATCTTTCTTTATATAATCGTTTCGAAAACCCCTCAAGATTTTGCTATATATAGAGTCCTGGTCTGGCCGGACACTAACTTTCTGCTAGGTTCATATTCTAGTATGCAGAAAAGGAAAAAGCATGAACGCCACAGCCTGTACAGAATGCTTGCTTAAAGATAATTAGTTTTTTCCCTCAGTGTGCTGCAAGTGCTACTGTGTGGAGATGTCAAATGTGATATGAAAGTAAATAAATAAATAATAATAAACCCAAATATAAATAAATAAACAAACCCAAATTACGATATTCGATAACTTCGGTAAATTCTACAGTTTTAAAATGATCTTCTATTAGTTAGCAATTGAACTATCTATCTCAACGAGACTAACATGTTAACTGTGCAAAATATCCCTCTGCTTTTTAATTCCACTGCATGCCACCCCCTCCCAACACAGACACAGACACCGTGCTGTCATGCTCTTTCTGTACTGTCTGTCCTTGCTCTCCTTGGATGGCTTCTTCTTTCCTCTCAGCCCATCTGTATCCTGACCATCCTTTGGAAGTTGTGGATCAGGTGACACCCACTTGACAATACTGACGCTTCTTTTCTCTAATCCTCTTTTATTGTTGTCAGTCAATTACATCAAACACAGTCAAGCAGATGAACATAGGACACACTCAGTCAACTTTATGATGATTTATTTCTCTGCAGATGGCATCATAAAAGCAGAGGCCGTGCATATGAGTAAAAAGTATAATCTTTGCTATATTGAGTCAGTTGGGTGCTACCCCTATCAGAATCCTATCACTTAGTAGGCCATCAGAAAATTGCTATGGGGAGACATGGTTGCACTTAATGATGATCTCTAATGTCAAAAAAAAGCTCCTAAAGCACTAGTGTTTTCCTTGAGAACTTGTATGGAACTGTCATCAGTGCATCTTTTTAAGACATTTATGATGCTATTTATGGTTCGCACTCGTACAATCACTTGATTTATGAGCAAGGTCAAATATAGAGGAAATTGTGAAATGGAGGAACCTCTTTATAGATTCCTCCTTTATTCTCTTCTGTCTCCCACTTCAATTTATCCACTGATCCCATACTGTTTGACTCTCCAATTACGTAGGAAACATAAATTACACCAGTTTGAAATTACTCCACTTGTTCCAGAAATATTTGCAACTTGAACCATGAGAAGAAAATGCCTAATATGAAATAACACATTAGGATTGGTGAAATTTGAAGCTATCAGGGACAGGCCACTGGAGAATATATGGAGGCTTTAAAAATTTTTTTAATTAAAAAAATTATGTAAACTACTGCTTACTCTACCATTAGAGTAGACCAAGACTGAACCTTATTGGCTTTTACCTTTCTTTCTCCTTTTTCTTTTCTTAACGAGGACTGATTCTGTATAATCAGGCCAAAAAGTTCTTAGAGAGCAGAATAACAGAACTCAATAGTTCATTGTGCTCTGCTGACATGGCCAGCTGTGCTGAGATCTACTTTAGGGGCTACATGACATAAAGGAAAGGATGTGGACTTCAAAGTCAGAAGACGCAGAATTCATATTGAGAAATTGCCCCTTTCTACTATGTAACTTTTAGCAAAAGATAACCTCTTTGAGTCTCAGTTTCCTCATCTGTCTCCCTCCCCTACAGGACTGCTGTAAGGTTTACATGGGATAATATACATGTAGGAATATTCCCATAGGAGTCTTACAAGGTGAGGCCACGGTCATAGGAGCAGTGTAGGTGTAATGACAAGCTCAAGGAGTATTTTTTTTCTCCCATATCCCAACCATCTCTTAATAAATTTTTTTCTGGATATAAAAGATGAAACACTAGGCCTGGATGGAGAAGAGTTTGTCTGGAAAGAGCTCACGTTCAGAAAGTGAGAAATTTTGGGGGACTGGCCCCATGGCGTAGCAGTGAAGTGCACGTGCTCTGCTGCTGGTGGCCTGGGTTCGGATCCCAGGCACGCACCGACACACCGCTTGTCAAGCCATGCTGTGGCGGCGTCCCACATAAAGTGGAGGAAGATGGACACAGATGTTAGCCCAGGGCCAGTCTTCCTCAGCAAAAAGAGGAGATTGGTGTGGATCTTAGCTCAGGGCTGACCTTCCTCACAAAAAAAAAAAAAAAAAAAGAATGTGAGTAATTTTTGAGCGTAGCTCCTTTGAGCCAAAGGGAGTGTCTGTTTTGCTTTTAGTAGTATGAAGGCCTCCTTGAGACAAGGCACTGCTGTAGCATTAATGGTGTAGCATTTTATATACCTGATCACTGGTTGATGAATCTGAAGTTATCGGGTTGGTTGGTTGTTTTTCCTATGGGAGGAGGAGGGGAATGGAGAAGATTAAGATGGAGATGACAAAATGCATGACAGCAGTGCCTTGTTAGAATGTGCCAGCCTTAAAAAAATGTTAGTCAAATTGACTTAAGTTTATCTTAGTCTGAAGTTTCTTTGGATTCAACCAATAATAGCAGAATAGCAGGAATTGAGTTTATGTAAGAAGGGTTTCTATAATCAGATTAATGACTTCTGGTGTTTTCCTACAATTTCCAGTCCACTCCTCTGTTCCTCACTCCACCACACATCTGCGCGAGCGCACACACACACACACACACACACACACACACACTACTCACAGCCAAGAAGAAGCAGCTGTGATGTGCCCAAGTTACTCTGTATCTCTAGAGGTTTGTACACTCTATAGGAGAAGGCGAACACCAACATCTTGCTGAAATGGGTAAACAATGTTACTACCCCCACACTATGTTTGTAAGTCAATAACAAAATGAGAGAAAAAAATAGAAATGAAAGATACAAATAAAATTTTTCATTATTTTGCTCAGTGTTTGGTGAAACATAGATTTCATGTGATCATACGAGGACAATAAATTCTGCCAAATACACTGATCACTTACACACACACAGACACATTAACTTATAAATGGGACTACTGGTAAGTGGCATGCAAATAGTGAGTGTTTCTAAGAACCATATATATCTCTGGGTGGTTTATAAATTTTTGAAAGTAAAAAAGCAACCACACACATTGCAAAATATTTTAAATTCAATCTGGTGGAAAAAAACGTTTGTAACAGATATGAGCATTTTTGATTATTGATTTATGTAATCAGGGAATTCTCTTAATGGGCAGTGGGGCAGAATTTTACTGCATAAGGATTTTTTTTTTCCAATTTAAGAAAGGCAAAAATGGACGAAACAGTATGTAAAAGTTTTGATAAACTTTAATAGAAATACTGGTATAATTTTAGAGAAGAAAAATGGATAATCAGGCCAAATTAAAGTTCAATGCTAAATAGACTGAAATATTAAAAACATGAATGAATGAGTATAAGTGGAAAGAACAGTATAACAAAATGCTTTAGAATTCATCAAATGGAAGAACCAGAGGCTAGTCAAAAACAAACTGCAATAAATATGTAAGAACATAAGTAAAAATGCACTTAAAACTGCAAATTCTACAACAGAAAATACAAGGGACAATAGATAAATTCATAAATAACTAAATTAATATTGATTAATACTCATGAAATTTCAGTCATTCAGATAATCAAAATGTGGCAGGAAAACTGTCTAGAATATTTTTTCTGTCTTCCACTTTATTTTTGGTGTAGACATCAGCTAAAGTTACCTATAACATGTGGTGATTGTCATGAAACTTATCAGGAAGCTCAAATGCAATGTCAATAGTAAATCCAGATGAAACACCCTAAAATTTGGTTGGATTCTAGTCAACATCTTGTAAACTTAGAGTTGGTCCTTCACTTAAAGAGGTGACTATAAAGACATTAACAATATATTACACTTAATTGTGTTTGACGCACAAATCGTATTACTTTCTTTGAGTCTGCCACTGGAAGCTTGGGGACCCCAGTTCCAGACCTCAGTATAACTAACGATGGCAGTTTTTCGATACCTACTTGCTGATGTTATCTACTGCCTGTGATGTCTCACTAAGATAAACGACTTAGCCAATTGCAGATAAAAATGTTTTCCATCAGAAGTAGGCTGTGACGACGTTACAATGGAGAACAAGCTCAACTTGACTTTATATGAATGGTAAAAATTTCCTGGCCAGAATGTGCAATGGTAGATGATATTGTTAATATTGATTTCTATCCATACAAGGGTAATGATGTCAAGAAGATCAATTCTTTTAGTAACATCTGTTGTTGTGGGATAAAAAATATCTACTAACTGCCAAAACTGAATTTAATAAAACATTGTGGTTTAGATTTTAAATTTACTTTAGCCCATCAGGTTTTAGTTTTTTAGGAGGAGTAAGAAGTGAAACATTGATGATTTTACTCATTACCTTCAGCCAGGGTTAATGTGCAATTTCACTGTATAGGACTGAAGTAAACCAAGATTTACAGTTCCTTCTACAGAGGGTAATATCCTTGGACTGGAGTAACTGTCATGAATTTTTTTTCCCACATCCAGAGAATTTAGGTTAGTTCCAAAGAAGTGGACATCTTTTAGGCAAAAATTAATGATAAAATAAAAAATTTTGTATTTGCGATGCACATGAATAAAACTGAGAAATTGTAACTTCTAAAGCATGAAAAGCAAAACATATGCAGCGTTGTAATAGTAATTCAACATATTATCTTTTCGTTACAATTTCTCACTGAGAAATTTAATAGGAAAAAGAAAACTACACATAATAAAGATGTTTTTTCCCATGAGTGCAGGCCTTTTTCTATACACAACAGGGATATTTTTAAAAGTATGAAGTAAATCAAATTGTGTTACTTGCAGGATGAAACCTTCCAGCAAAGTACAAACGGACATGAAACAAAGGCCAGACTCTGCATGGTCAACAAGGCCCTACGTGACTTAGTCCCTGATACCTTTCTGATTTCAACTCACATAGTATTCCTCTTTTCTCAGTGTTCTCTAGCCACACTGGAGATCCTTCACTCCATGCCACAACCATGCTCATTTTGCTCACAGCTAGTCTTTCATACTTGCTGTTCTCTGCCTGGAAACCTCTTCTCTCCCATCTTCTGAAAACATGTGCAATCTCTCCATTCTGATCTCAATTCAAAACTCACCCTCTGATGGAGACTCTCCCCGAATGCATTGACCAAAAGCAAGATCCTCATCTCTCCCCGATCTTAAGTTTTCATTGCATTTAGCACTTGCTGAAATGATGTAGTTTATTTGTTCACATGTTTTCCATGAGGTCAGTAATATTGTCTTTCTTTTTCAGAGCTGTATGCTTGACACATAGTAGATGCTTAATAAATATCTGATGCATATGTTGAGCATTGTATTAGCATATTTTAAAAATCCCTATAGTTGCTCAGATAAATTATTCCCTCACTGTTTTTTCACATTATTTTCTTATATTTCAGTAAGAGATACAAGTAATCTAAATTACTTATACATAGAAATTGTACCAGGCTTCTACAGGAGAAAGAAAGGTTAGGGAAGATTAAATGGGGCTACTTATCTTAAGAGAGCCTTAAAAAACACAAATGAAAGTTAGTTTTAGAATTCATCCAATATTATTCATTTTGAAATGATCAGATTCTTTATCAGTTCATTTGTCCACTCATATACTTACTTTTTCCTTGATTTAACAAATATTCATTGAGCCTTGGCTATGAGTAATATACCATTCATGGTGCCTGAGATTCGTCAGACAAGAAAACCCTGATCTTGTGGAACTTACAGCTTAGTGGGATAAACAAGCAATAAACCTGGTAAATGAGAAACATATGAGATTATTGGAAGGTGGTTAAAACTCTGGAAAAATAGAGTAGATAAGGGATGAGGGAGGCCAGTGGGCTACTCTTGCTGGTTATTGACTATTGCATAAGCCCAGTTTTGTATGCTTTGCTGCTTGTTCCTTGAAATTAACTATTTTCAAAAGATTCCTCCCACACACACATGCCAAATTTGCCATTTTCTTTGCATATTTAATTATTTTTATTGCTACCACTTTTAGTTTAACTATAGTGAAATTATTTTTTTAACCAGTATTTTCAACACTTAGCCAGCATCTGTACTTTTTAGACATAATGGAGACAATGGTATTCTCAAAAACAAGACCATATTCAGAAAACATACTATGCTGGACAAATCACACAGTGAAAGAAACATTCTGTACCATGACTATGCCATTTGCTGTTGTTCTGCACAGTTCTTTTTTTTCTTTCATAAAACTTATAGCAAGCCATAATAGTATTCTGGTTTATAACTTATCTATTATTTCTCTGACACTCGACTTTTAGCTTTAGAAGACAGCTCGTATTTTCTTTTTAATTTTGCTTATTTGTTTTTATTTACCAGTGCCAAGCATATCATAGGCAACTAAAACAATTCTTGGAATAAATTAATGTGTGTAGCTTAAATGTTCATGATATCCCAAAATGTACCTGACCATCATTCTATGGAAAGAATTGAAGTGTCCATTAACCTAAAGACAGATGGTTTAGATGGAGAAGCGCGATATTCAGCTTTGCAGTGTACAGTTGTATACATTTGGTTGAGCAGCTTTGCAGTATAAAACTGTATACATTTGGTTGAGGTAGAGCCTTCTGTCTCTGTTGACTTTGCGGCTGTTTTTTGCCTAGTGAGAAGGGAGGAGGAGACAGACAGTCCAAATGTTTCTTTTCTTTAGAAGACTTAGAATGGATTAAACTACATTAAACTGTATTGTTATATTGTAGAGATGAGAGTTTTTGTTGAAAATGACTCAGAGCAAAAGGCAGATTCTTAAACAAGAAATGAGAATTTGAGAGACAAGCCTTTGTCTTGGGTCATGAGGGAATTTTTCTCTCCTGGCCTCATAAAAATTAAACCTAAAACAGTGTGCTTCACTGCTTTTTTGATGATGAGAACTCAGCTGACTTTGTTAATCATAGGCAAACTGTCAGCTAGAGTGGTAGGCTGTTAGGTAATCTGTGAGGGTCATCCTAGGCCAGTGGGCTGTGAAATGAACCATATGGACTAGCACTTGTAAATAACCACCGATTGTCCACATCTTTATTAACCACAAACTCTCAGTTAAATCTTTCTAAAAGTTACAATTCAGTCACAATCCTGCAGAGGGAGTTTTAGCAGAGGACCTATTTTAACTCTTCTGTCAAAATGTTCAGGAGGTGGGCTGTGCCTTCCCCACCCTCCTCTGGGCACTCCCCCCTGCCTTCAGGTTCACAGATGCAATGATCCAAAGGATTTGGGGCCTGGAAAGGAAGCAGGAAGGTGAGGAGTCATGCAGGCTGGCGTTCAATACTGATAATTACAGTGACAACAGCCACAGCAAGCAAAAGAGTAAAACTAGGAGTATTTATTGAATGTTTAATCTGTTCTAAGTGCTATAGCATATCAATTCATTTAATTCTCCCAATACTATGAAGTAGTGCTGTTGTTAACATGTGAGTCATGGCAAAGTTGAATGGATAGGGGAAAAATATCAAACAAGAGGCTGCCATTCTCACCATGGCTCAGAATCATCATAATGTTGATATTAATAGGTAGGCATCCAAGTTGATTCTCATTAGCTGATGAAGATCATCATACTTGCCGTAGAAGTCCTACTTGTTGAGGGTTCCTTTGGGACAGCTTATGTGCAAGGTTAGACTAGAACAGAAAACCATGGAATAAGCTTCTACCAAAATTTAAGTGTTGTTGTGAATTATGTACTTGGATTAGAACATTAGTTTTCCAAAGGGTTAAGAAATCCAAAGTATTCTGTGTTGGTTATTGGATACTCTGCATCTTCCATTTTCCCAGGAGCTTCTTTGTGAACTGCTCAGAAGAATAACTGCTAACAATTCCAAGTCTGTAACTTATGAAAGGATTTGCACCAGGATAAATTGTTATCTCTTAGCTCACAGGGCCTTCCAAGGGAGCATGAGCCTTGCGGATCAATTCACCCTGAGTATAAGAAGAGATAGCTAGGGGCTAGATGCCCTGATTACTCTATTTTCAGTCATTACCACGTATCAAAACCAAGAAGAAGTTACTGTGGAGTCTGAGCCTCAGGTCTCCCTTCCTATCCTCCCTTCCATCTTGACTTGGGTCTAGGAGAGAGACAGAGAGAGAGGCCATATCATTTTTATATCGAAACTCTAGTGACAAAAGTGGACTACATAAATCTGTTTTCTATAAAGTGTTTGTAGATAAAAGGGAAAGAATGAAAGAGAGAGAGTGACAGAGTTTGGTATCTAGAACCGTGACTGCTTAGCTTAAACAACTGAGCTACGTGATGCAATATAGTTGGAGGGACGACCCTGATTGTTTTTACTATTGACGTCAATTGCTATTGTTGAACGGATTGGCGGTAATCTCTATTGATTATTAAGATGGCTTTGTGAGCAAAATCAACTAAGCTTTAGCAATGTTTTGGTGTACATCCATAAATCCACCTATTACTTTCATTTTCTTGGTATTTTATCAGGAGGGAAATACGTGTTTATTTTCGGCATGAGGTGAACTAGCTTAACCCCTTCATAAGTAATTTCAAAATAAAAACATTCATTGCTAAAAGATATAAATATCAACCAAGAGCCACTAAAATAGATAATCTCAAGGGGCCTTCTAAGGTTAAGGGGGTGAAAACTTAATGAAGCAGAGAATTCATAAATATTCTAGGATAAAACATGAAATGCAATGCTCATGTTGACATGTTGTTGTAAATCTTTTTGTTTTGAACTTAATTCTCCAAGCAAATAGAGAATATTTCAGAGATTTTTAAGGGCCTATGATCTATACACATTAAGAAAACTGCCAGCAAGCATCATCTAATTATATAGGTTTAAATCTCAATAAAAATTTTTTCGTTAGCTTGTTAACTGCTCTGCTTTTCTCTTCCATGTGTCTTGGGCCAGAGCACCAAAAGTCAAACCTGTTCAAGGGCCTAATCCGTGTATTCCCACGAAGATGCCCAACATCCTGTCTACAGGCACAATACACAGTGGGCTTAAATATATTTAATCTTTTTTCCCCCTTGTTTCTTTTGATAGTATATGCTGTGCTTATGATGTGGCTATGTGGTTAAGGAAAATAAATATGTAGAAAATAGATAACCTAAATATCTGGAGAGTACTAAGAGCTGTAAGATACAGAACTGAATACTTATGTTGATATCCTCTGCCAGGAACACAAGCCTCTTGCCTGGAACTGGAATTTAAAAAAGAGAAGAAACTTAAAAAGTAAAAAATAAAAATAAAAAAAAGAAAGGAAAATGCACACTATGTATAAAGAAGTCAAAAATATTATGTTTTATTTTTTCCAGTCAAATATATTTTTGAAAAGAATTCCGCCTACAATAACTGTCATAGGACTCAAGAAATCTACTTGTTTCTTTGGGAATAGTTCATCAAAGCTCTCTCATCAGGTTTCCTGAGTACCAGAATCTCTGCTATGCTGATATTTCCCCTGCCTATTCTTATATGTCTTAGGGGAAAGACCATCTTTCTTCAGGCTTCTGTAGGGGGATCTGTGAGATTCCAGACCTTACAAACTTCTTTCCCCTCAGAATTCTTAATTTTCTCCCAGTGGTTGAATGTACATTGTATGTTTCTCTGATTTTATTACAAATTCTTTGAAACAAGAGACTCCTTACGTCTCCTACTTCTTTGTATATACCACAGAAACAATTGAGATTTCTATAAGTAGCCAATAAACATGTATTAATTGTTGATTTATGCTGACTGAACACTCATGTCTCATAAAATTCTAAAGGGGAAGTTTTTATCTGTGAAATTTTATTTGTGCAGCTTGGACAAATAGCTCACATTTTAAATGCCTTCAAATGTGTTTTCAATCAATCAATCAATATTTACCGAAAGGTTTCTGTGTACTCGGTAAGGCATTGGATGAATCATAATAGGGTTGAGCAAATCCTTGAAATCTAGTTTTATCGCAGTTCTATAGAACACATTTCTCTCCCTATATTTATTCCGATCTCTAGATGACTTTCATGTTTGCATCAAACGTGCTATTTTTTCTAATGTGGTATGAGATAATCACTTAATATCGTATCATTTTTAAGAATAAACAAAGTTAAATATTCAATAACTTTTGAAACCAAAGATAATGAATAGTACTTTGTCTAAGAATGTATTAAAATATGTATATAAAGTTGAGATGTTATATATCACATTTAATTATTTAATTTGGTTCCTAAGTAAATATTAAGAAAAATTTAATAACTAATTCAATATGTAATTTAATCCTATTTATTTAACAAAGAGTCATTAAGAAGTACTATTATAAATGTTAGTGGATATATCAATTAAGCAGAGCAAAATGCCTATATCTGGGGGTATGTGTGTTGAATTAATATATATATTCATATATATATGAATTGAGTATTTTATGAAATTGACATCTTAAAGCAATGGAGAAAAAATTAGTTTATAACATATAGGGATCATTGGTTGACATTTAGGAAATGGTAACTTAGATATCCTATTTCATCACTTAAATTAAAATAAATTCTAGATGTATTTAATACATATTAACAATGAAATTTTAAGATGACTTAAAAAATTGAATGCATCTTAGGGTAGGAAGTACTTCTTAAGTATGACACATCAAGAGGAACCATAAAAAAAAGACATAGATTTAGCCGCATAAATTTAAAACTTTTAATATGGCAAAAATGTTAGAATAAAATTAGAAGTCAAGAAATTTTAAAATATGTACAATATACATAATAAAGATGCACTAATCTTACTGTAAAATGAATATGTAAAATACTTTGGAGATAGTTTATAGTTGAGAACAAAAGACTCCATTAATTGTACAAAAGACTTGAGAACAAAAGACACCACTATGGCAATTTTCTTCACTTGCAAAGAAGGAGATGAGGACACACAAAGCAAATTTGGTCTAGGTATTGAGAAAAATAAAATAATTTTATGTTTGTTAATTGTTCTTTTCAGACTGTCAATCAAAAGTTGCAATAATATATAAAAATAAATTTCAATTTAGTAAAAAATAACGTATGTTTAAATAGAAAAGTAGTTGAAGGTACACAAAAGATAGTTCATAAGTGTTGAAATGCAATTAATAAATATAGGAAAGGATATTCAATTTCTCTTATAATCAAAATGAGGTGCCATTTTTCCACCAAATTGTCAAAAATATTGAAAAGCAACAATATCCTATACTGGAGAGGATATGGCAAAACACTGACATTCTTGCCTAATACTGTTTATTTGTAAGTTGGTATTTTCAGTCAGAGTATTTTGACAATAAGAATATTGTCTTAAAAATGTACATAATCTTTAAACACAAATTTCACTTTCTGGGATTCAATTCTTTGAAAATAACCAAGGAAATGCAGGAACTGCCTCTCTCAGGTGCTCAAGAACACCTTAGTCGTGGTAGCCAAATCTTGGAACCAATGTGAAATGTCCTGCCATATGGGAGCATTAAATACAGTCACTAAACATGACGATATCAGTGCATCTTTATGGATTTGGAAATTGATTTGCAATGTACCATTAAGTGAAAAACAAGACAAAGTTTGGTAAAGAATGGTCTCAAGTCCTAATTAATGCTCATTTGGATGATTGATTACAGAGCAAAACCAAATCTCTTTAGACTTTCACACAGAACACTGTAGAATGTGGCCCAGATCCACTTTCCCCTTCACTTTTATCGTTTTCCTCCTCTGGACTTGAATATTATCACTAGTCTTTGCATTTTAAGTGACTTTGCAGATGTTGTAGTTGTATTATCCCCTTCTTTGTACAGTTAAATCCTACTTATTTCTCCTTAACTTTCTCCAATTCTTTGTGTATGATTTTGCTTCATGATTTATTATATTGTGATACACACTGAAAGGGAAAAGGGCAAAACAGTGTGCAGAAATAATGAATAAAAAGGGAGTATGAAATTACGTAATGTGATCAAGGTGGACCTCTTTGAGAAAGCTGCATTTAAGTCAATCATGGGGATGGGAAGATATCAGCCAATAGAATAGTTAGAGAACAGTGTTTCAGGCAGAGGTGAGAGGGTAGCAAACATTAAGGCCTCAAGACAGAAGATGGCTTGGTATGTTTTAAGAGCTGCAAGGAGGGACATGTGGCTAGATAACTGTGGAAGCAATGTGACACTGGCTTTAGGTGAACTAAGAGAGATAGGCAAGGATCAGATTATGCAACCCTTTTAGGTCAAGGCTAGGTATCCGAATTTGTTCAAACATAGTTGGGAGCCATTAAAGAATTTTCAGGTTAGGGGGTGACTTGATATAATTTCTATTTTTAAAGATTGCTCTGATAACTTTGGTTCTAGCTGTGATATCCCTAAAAACAATTACTAAATATGGACAAACTATTGCAAAGCAACTGTTGGGAAGCACTGGAGAGCAACTGAGACAGACTAGATGTAGGGATCCTTTCCTTACGAGAAGGTAAGCAAAGATGATGTTACTCAAGATTTTGACTGTTCCCTCTGAGGGTATTTTCCAGTTTTCACTTCAAGGAAATACAGCCCAAGCAGAAAATGGCTGATTTTACAGGAAGAGAAATTGGATAGGACTTGAGGGAGAAAAATTCTGGAGAGAGGGAACTTCAGAAAAGTGAGTACAAAAATCTGCATGCAAATTTCTCTCAAGTACTTGGCTGATTCTTGCGCTATGGCTGTGGAGAGCAAGATTCCAAGAAACCCAGCAGAAACAAGTGACTAAACGCCAAAGAGGTGAGCAGAGATTTCAGGTACACAGTGCTGCAGAGGCAGACATTGGTATTCAGATGCTGCCAAGATGGAGGGGCCTGTTAAACTCTAAGTGTGCCCGGCTGGGACCCCAGAAGGGTCATGCCTAGCAATAAGACTCTGTTTTAGGAGCATAGCCATAAAGACTATGATCTGGAAGTGGGAACAAACTGAAATAGCTGCTTAGAAATAGATTTCATGGAGGATAGTGACTTAGAACCTTCAGAAAGTAGGAAGTTGGGTTGAGTAAATTGATAGCATTGACTGAATGAAACCTCAAACAATTTTCCTAGTGGTAGGAACATTCAAGCTTCATAAAGAAAAATAAACAATATTTTTGGCTATCTCTGAAGTATACAACCTGAATCTTAGCTTGGAATGAAATCTATTGGCTTGGAAGGCTTTCCTTGAAGAACCAACATTTGTTTCTAGCTAATTTGCTCTATACTATTTTCTGGATTTGAGATATGTATTAGTCAGTGTTTGCCAGAGAAATAGAACCAAGAGAATGTGTGTATACATATATAAAAAGAGATTTATTGTGAAGAATTGCTTCACACAATTACGTAGGCTGGCAAGTCCAAAATTTACAGCCTAGGCCACAGGCTGGAAACTCAGGAGAGCTGATAGTGCAATTCCTGTCCACAGGCCAGCAGTTCGGAGACCCAGGAAAGCTGATGGCGCAGATGAAGTCCAGAGCCAGTCGGCTGGAGAGTTCCCTCTTGCTTGGGAAGCCCAGTCTTTTTGTTCTATTCAGGCCTTGAATGAGCCCTACCCACATTACAGAGGGCAACCTGTTTTACTCAGTTCACCAATTTAGATTTTACTCTTATCCAAAAATACCCTCCAAGTTGACACATAAAATTAAACATCACAAGGTATAATTTGAATAAAATGCAAAGATGTTAAGTGTTCAATGTAATGAGTTTTGACAAATATACACTCTTATGTAACCAGACTACAATGGAAAACATTTCCATCACCTCAGAATATTTCCTCATGTGCCTTTGCACGCAATCTCTCCCCGTACCAGGCAACTATTGATCTGATTTCTATTGCTAGTTTTTCTGTTCTATAGCTGTATGTAAATAGAATTTTAAATACCTGACCATTTTTGCCCAACGTGATTCCTGTGAGATTCATCCATGCTGTTGTGTGCCTCAATTATTCTTTTATTTATATTTCTGACTAGTATTCCCTTACATAAATATCCACAATTTGCTTATTCATTCACATTTCAGTTTCCAATTTTTAGTATTATAAATACAAATGTAATAAGCATTCTTGTAAAAGTATTTTGGGGAGCATAGGTTTTGATTTCTCTTGGGAAAATATCTAAGAGTGAATTTGCTGGATTACAGGCTAGGTATATTTTAACTTTACAGTGAACTGCCAAATGGTTTTCCAAGTATGGTACCAGTTTCTCCTTGACTCTCAGTATATGGGAGTTCCAACGGCTCCACATACTGGCTAACACTTAGTACTGTCTTTCTTTTCAATTTTAGCCATTCTAGTGAAGTGATTTCTTGATGTGGTTTTTATTTACTTTTCCTTGATAAGTAAAAATATTGAACACCTTTCACGTGTTTATTGGCCAATTGTATATTCTTTGGGGAAGTGTCTGTCAAGTCTTTTACTCATTTTAGGGGGCTTGTCTTTTTATTATTGAGTTTTAGGGATTTTTTAAATATATATTCTAGACAAGTTCTTTATCATATATATGCATTGCAAATGTTAATATCCAAGTCTATGGTTTATTTTTCATTTTCTTAATGATTCCTTTTGATGAGCACACACTGTTTTGTTGCTGTCAAAGTCTTGTCCTTTTTTCTCTCACTGTTAGTTCTCTTTGTGTTCTGTAGAAATCTTCGTTTATCCTAACATCACAAAGATAGTCTTTTCTTTTATTCTACAAGTTTTATCGTTTTAGCTTTTACATTTCTTTCTGTCACTCACCTTGGATTATTTTCTTAACAGCTTTATTAAGGAATAATTGGTGTACATTCAACTGCGCATGTTGCACAAGAAGCCAGGTGTGGCAATATGCCGGGTATGGCATCTCAAGGGAGTCTAATGGAAATTATGTTATTTCATTTTCTCACAGTCCTAAGCAAACATTTTCAACATGTAATAAAACATACATATATATTATATATATAACATAAAACTGATAATTTTAACGATTTTTAAGTGTACAGTTTATTGGCATTAAGTACACTCACATTGTTGTGCAACAATCACTACTAACCATCTCCAGAATTTTTTCATCATCCCAAACTGAAGCTCTGTCTGCATTAAACAATAATTCTCCATTCGTCTCTCCTCCTAAGCCTCTGGTAACCACTATTCTACTTTCTGTCTCTATCAATTTGCCTTTTGAATTATTTTTTACGTATTGTGTGAGATAGAGAGGAAGGCTTATTTTTTTTCCCATGTGAATATGTAGTTATTCTAGCACCTTCCCACTTGCCAGTTGTTACCAAAAAAAAATGCCTGCTGGGATTTTGATAGAGCTGGCGTTGAATCCACAGATCAGTTTGACGGTAATCGAGAGCTTAAAACAGTGAGACTTTCAATCTACAAACAAGGTAAATCTCTTCACTTACCTAGGTCTTCTCTGATTTTTCTCTGCAGATTTTTGCAGTTTTTTACACAGATATCAAGAGCATCTCTCATTAAATGCATTCTTTATTTTTGTTCTCTGATAGTATTGTAAATGAGATTTTTTAAACTTCATTTTCAATTGTTGTTTCTAAGCAATTTTAAATCTTCAAATCAGCCTCCTTGAAGCACAAGATGAAGCATAGTTCCAGATTCTGGGAAACCGTACCATGTATACGTGCCTGGTGCTTGAAAATGATTTCCTGGCCTATTTGGAGTAGCTATAATATATGTCTCTAAAAAATGTGGAAAGAGGATGGAGAGGTTAGGTAGCATTTCTAGAATAATGTGTTAAGTCAGCAACAGAGCCAAAAAAGAATCCAGAGTTGCCGTCTCCCAGCCAAGGGTTCTCATTGGTGGGGGCAGTTACGAAAACATCATTTTAAGCAATACTAATGAAGCTACCAATAGAGATGTGGTGTTTATTTGCAGGTAGAAAGGACTGAAGTCCTTTCAATTATACTTACAAAGGGGTATAACTTTCCTATTATAAATATTCATGATATTTAAAGGTCATTCCGATGCAAGGTTCTTGGTTAAATACAGAAATGCATTCACAGGCCCATTATCACCAGGAGCTCCATTATCGGTGGCTTCCTGTGCAAGAGAACATTTTGATACCTCTCTTACAGGGATTGTAAAAAAACAAACAAACATATAGATAAGAAGAATGGATTAGTGGTTAACAGAGGAGAAGAGAGTGGGGGGAGGGCAAAAGGTGTAAAGGGGCACATATATACGGTGATGGATAAAAACTAGACTGGTGGTGAACTGATGCAATCTAAACAGAAATTGAAATATAATAATGTACACCTGAACTCACACAATGTTGTAAGCCAATATGACCTCAATAAAATAATTTTTTAAAAAGTAGAAAAAAACTGAGATTGATTAATTCTTATACTTGACATTATTCATGTTCCTATTTCTGAAATTCTTTGTCAAAAAGTAAGTAATTTAACTGTCCTGAATGATTTATCAGCAATTTGCTTATGTGCATGGCCCACAACTGGTTCACAGAAAATATTCATGCATCCTTACCCAAAAGACTCCAATTAGGTACACCATTCAGGCTAACGTACTCACCTTGCCTTCAGTCTAAGTTGAAACAGGCAGTTCTCACTTTAGATGCTCTGGCAAGAAAGGACACTGGTCCCTTCTAACCTTCAAATTACAGGGGACACACATTAAACTCCCCAAGAGACCTCCTTATAGTTCCTCTCTACTGACTTTAAATAAAGTGAAAAATACCAATGTGAAGGTAGAAATTATAGCAAAATCATGATTTACTCCATAAACCATTTTCACAATCTTTGTCTTCTAGTGACCCTTTTATATGAGCGAGGGGTTTAAGATTTTTCTACCATTTTTTTAACACTGACTTTAAATTTCTGTATGAGGATCTTAATTCAGAGTATATATTGTCTTCATTCATCAAAGTGAGACAGGCAAAGTCCATTTTTTAACAGCTTTATTGAGATATGGTTGACAGAGTAAACTGCACGTATTTATGGTATACAGTTTGATAAATTTTGACCTAGGTATGCACATGTGAAACCATCATCACCATCAAGCAATGAACATATTCATCACCCCTTAAAGTGTCTCACACACTTGGGTAATTCCTCCCTCCTGTCCCTCTCCACCTTGCCCTTCACAAGATCTGCTTTCAGTTTGCTTTACGTAAATGGAATCATACAGTAAGACTACTTTTTGTCTGGCTTCTTTTGTAAAACATAATTATTTTGAGTTTTGTCCATATTGTTTTGTGTATCAGTAGTTCATTTCTTTTATGACTAAGTTCTATTTCATTGTATGGATGTAACACAATGTGTTTATCCATTCATATCTGATGGACATTTGGGTTTTTTCCAGTATTTGGCTATTATGAAATAGCTACTAGGAAATTCATGCACAAGTCTTTGCATGGACGTATGTTTTCACTTCTCTTGGGCAAATATCTAGGACTGGAATGACTGGTTCATATGGCATGTATATGTTTAACTTTTTAAGAAGCTGTCAAACTGTTTACCAAAGGAGTCATACCATTTTACGTTTCCAGTAACAGTGTATGAGAGTTCCAGTTCTCTCAAACACTTATGTTCCTTTTTAAAATTTTAGCCTTTCTAATAGATGTGTAGTGTCATCTCATTGGAGTTTTAATGTACATTTTCTAATGACTAATGATGTTGAGCATGTTTCTTGTGCTTATATGCCATCGGTATACTTTCTTTGGTGAATTGTCTGTTCAAATCCTCACCCATTGCTCCAAACTAGAGTTTTTCTTTCTTATTATTGTGTTTTGACAGTTCAATATACATGCTTTATCTAAAATATGCTTTACAAATATTTTTTCCCAGTCTGTGACTTATTTTTTCATTTTTTAAACAGAGTCTTTCAAAGAGCAGATTTTTAATTTTGAGTAAGTCTGATTTATCAATTTGTACTTTTTTAAATTAAAAAAAATTTGGTTCAGCTTTATTGAGGTATAATTGACAAGTAAAATTGTAATATATTTAAAGTGTACAACATGTTGATTTGATATACATATACATTGTGAAAAGATTCCCCCCACTGAGTTAATTAACACATCCATCATATCCATCACCTCACAAATGTACCTTTTTTGTGGGGGGGGAACTGGTGAGAACAATTAAATTCTGCTCTCAAAGCAAATTTCAATTATGTAATACAGTGTTGTTATGTTATACATTAGATCATCAGATCTTATTTTTTTTAAAACTGAGAGTTTGTACCAACCTCTCCTATTCCCCCCACCCACCAGTCCCTGGCAACCACTTTTCCACTCCATGGAGTATCTTGAAGAGATGGGTAGTCAAGATGCTGAGAGGACAAACACAACTGAGCCAATGGATCACTCTTGACTTAATTAGAGGCTAATGAAGGCAGAATGTTTATTGTGAATATGTAATATTTGTTGGCTGGGTCACATAACTTGATTAATCATTAAAAGTCTTGTACATATATGTAAAAAAAATTAGTTTTACACCTTTGTCAAAAATCAGTTAGGCATATTTGTGTGCGTCTATTTCTGGGTTTTCTGTTTTATTCCATGATCTATGTGTCTATCCATCTGGCAATACCACACAGTCTTGATTGCTCTAGCTATCTAATAATTGAAATTGGGTGATTCTTCCCACTTTGTTCTTTTTCAAACTATTTTTAAAGCTATTCTAGTTCCTTTGCTTTTCTATATAAATTTTAGAATAATTTTGTCTATTTCTACAAATAATTCTTCTTGGATTTTGATTATTTGGGGAGAATTGATATCTTTGCTATGTTGAGTCTTCCAATCCATGAGCACAGTATTGCTTTCCATTTATTTAGGTCTTTGTTGATGTCTTTCATACGCATTGTATAGTTTTTAGCATACCAATCCTGTACAGGTTTTATTGGATTTACTTCCCAAGAACATCATTTTTTTTGAGCACATTTCTTAGGTTTGAGCTGTCTATCCATTCTGCCTTCTCTCTACTTTTCAGAATCTTTTTATATATAATGTACAGGGTATGCGTTTGTATTTACTAGAGGAATTAGGAAGATCACATTTATTTCATCTTTCTGGATGTGGAAGTTGCAATTATTTTTAAAGATATTTAAATATTAAGAAAAAATCATACATTTACCCATTTAGTTATAATTTCTGGCGCCTCCCACCTTCCCCCGGCTTTGTGTAGATTCAGTGTGCCATCTGGTATCATTTTTTTCTGCTTGAGGGTGTTCTTTAACATTTCTTGTAGTACAGGTCTGCTGGTGATGAATTATTTTAGCTTTGAATGATCGAAAACATCTTTATTTCACCTTTGTTTCTGAAATATATTTTTGCTCAGAATAGAATTCTAAGTTGATTGTTTGTTGTTATTCAATATTTTAAAGATATCCATGCACTGTTTTCTCACCTTACAGTGTGTCTGATGAGAAATCTGCTATCATCATTGTGTTTGTTCCTCTGTATGTGATGTGTCATTTGTCTCTGGCTACTTTTAAGACTTTTTTTCACTGGTTTTGATCAATTTGATTATATCCTGTACAGGTGTAGTTTTCTTCAAGTTTTTTGTATTTACATTATGCTTGTTGGAAATTGTAGGTTTATAATTTTAATCAAATTTGGAAATTTTCCTTGGAATATTGTCTCTGTCTCCCCACTCTCTCCTCTCATTAAGAAACCTCAATTACGTGCATATTAGATTATTTGAATTGTTCCACAGGTCTCTTATGTTCTTTTCATTTTCTTAATCCCCTTTTCTTTGTGTGGTTCACTTTGAATTATTCTATTAGACAACAGAATTTGGATAATTCTATTGCTGTCTTTCAAGTTCACTAATCTTTTCTTTTGCAATTTTTAATCTGTCATTAAGCTTGTTTTGTATTTTTCATCATATGCATTGTAGTTTTGAACATACACCGTAGAGTTATAATAACGGTTTTAAAATCCTTTTCTGATAATTCTAATATCTATATAAATTTTTGGCTGGTTTTAATTGATTACTCTCCTCATTGTAGGTTTTATTTTCTTGCTTCTTTGTATGCCTGGCTATCTTTGGATGCCATTCATCTTGAAATTTATCTTTTTGTGTGCATATTTTTACATTTATATAAATATCGAGCTTTGGAGACTCGTAAGTTGCTCCGAAAAAGCTTGATCCTTTCAGGTATTTTTAAATTTTTTAGGTGTGTCTGGAGCAGCGCTCAGTTTATGGATAATTATTCCTACTACTCAGATAGAAATGTTTTGAATACTCTACCACATGCCTTGTGAGTTTTTCCAGTCTGTCTGGAGGAGTCAGACATGATTCCCAGCCATGTGTGTGTTCCAAGCCCTGATTCTCATGGTCGGCATTTCCCCAGCCTTAGGTAGCTTCCTTACTAGCAGATCTCCAGAGCTTTTGGTCCCTGCAGCTGCTGTTGTTTTTCAGGAGCTCTGTTCTGCGAAATCTTGCTGCCATGTTCTCCTCAGACCCAGTGTTATCTCCTCAGCTCAGTGAGATCTCCAGGTTACACCTCCTCTCCTCCTCGCTGTGGCCTGAAAGTTCTCTCAAAGCAGCAAACTAATTTTGTTTGTTTCCTTCTCTCGGGGATGACTATCCTTTATTGCTTGATATTCAGTCTTTTGAAAACTGTTTTTCACCTCTTTTTTTCTGTTTGTTTTTCTGGTTTGTTGGTTTGCTTGTTTTTGGTTATTTCAGGTATGAACGAGGGTAAATCTTGGCCAGAGGTAAAGGTGTGAGAAGTACTACTTAACAATCGTAATTTATTATTTTTCTATCGCTGCTATAACAAATTATTATAAACTTAGTGGCTTAAAGCAACATGAATTTATTCTCTTATTATTCTGGAGGTCTAAAATCAAGGTGTTGACAGGACTGTTCCCTCTTGAGGCTTCAGAGGAGAATCCATTTTCTTTTCTTTTTGTAGAGGCTCCCTGCGTTCCTTGACTCACAGCCCCTTCATCTGTCTGCATAGTGCATCACTCCAGCCTCTGCGTCCATCATGAGATGTCTTTTTTCTGCCTTTGATCTCCTGCTTCCCTCTTCTAGGACACTCCCAGATAATTCAGTATAATCTCTCCATCTCAAGACCTTTAACTTAATCACATCTGCAAACTTCCTTTTATCGTGTAAGGTAACATGTTCACAGGTTCCAGGGATGAAGACAAAGACATCTCTGAGGGGCTGTTATTCAGTTTACCACGCATGTCACATTCATTTTAAGACAATATTATTTATTCACTAATTGCTTTTTGCAAAATTTGTTTAGCTTAAGGTCAAATGTGGACTACAAACACAAAGGCATATATAATAATTATTAATAATTATTTCATATATAAATGATAAAAACATCTCAATGTAAAGAAAAAAGTGAAACAGCAACTTGTTCAAATTAAATTGTTTAGAAAATAGATTAGTCATTTTCACATAACTAAAACATATATTCCAAATTTAAGCAAGAGGCAGAACCGCAAAGCAGTAAAAAACTCTCTTTCTGAGAGTTTATAATAGAACTGCATAACCATAGCAAATCAAAAGAAAATAGAGTAATTTAAGTTTACGTAAGTATGATATAAAAATTACTCTCAAAATTCTTAAAACCATCACCAAATTGTTCCATGTCATAGAATACATGACATTAAAATTTCTCTTAAACTATGTCAGGGTGTGATGGAAAACAAAAGAGGCCAGAGAATAAAAGAAAGCTCAAGTTTGATTTTCTTAACCCTTGACTTATCCTTTAGATTGAAAACACCTCTCTCCCTGGACATCACAGATAAGTGGACTTGCCCCCAAATAAATACATATACCATATAAATATGTGTCTTTGAAAACATAAAGTTCATGCCATTCTTTGTCTCATTCTCAACAACATACTGCATTTATATAGTACTTGGTGTTTTTGCTCAAAGGTCTTTCCAAACACCTAATTTATTCAGTCATTTCACAAGTTTTTGTTGAAAACTTCCTGTATTTCAGACACTTCCTAGGAGACAAAGGTATAACAGTAAAGAAGCCGGACCAGTCTTTTGTTTTCATAGAGATCATGGTGTTGAGACACAGAAGGACCAAAAAAAAGAAAAAAATAACATAAAATGCTAATATGATACATGTTATGACCAATAAGGCAGAAGCAGGTGCCAGAAGGTGACCAGGATGCTACTTTATATGTGGTAGACAGAAATGACACTTACCTCACTGTTTCTATTTAATTGTAATGACTTTATTTTTCTATCATCAAAGAAACAAATGGACATATTTTATTTGTTCTTGTAGATTTTCCAAAAGGATAATATTATCTCTTGTCCCTGAAGAGCTAACTTCCTTGACATAAGAATTGATGCTATATTTGAGCTTTTATGGATAATTAGTTTGAAAGTTGCTATTTTGAACTGCATTGCCATATCTTTGGTAAAAGGATTACTATAACAATATGTGCCATGTGGATTATTGTTTTGTATATGTGAAGCTATACTCCCCTCCCCCCAAAAAATCGATGAAAATATTTGGGACATTAAGTAAATTTGCACAATTATCTCTTCCAGGTAATTTATTTCCTAACCAATGGTTTCCATTTTTGCATGAACTACCAGTAAAATAAAGCAAAATTTCATTGCCATCTTGTATCTCCCAGCAAGTTATTGTCACAACTAGATCTCTTGATTATCCTTCAATGCATGTCCTATGATATCACAGTTTCTAAAGCTAACTTGGTCTTTCTTCTGATAAAAAGTCATCACTTTAAAGCGTTTACTGTATTTCATTGACTTTAAGGTACCATTGACTCTAAGACACACTGTTACTTCTGAAAAAATGCCGCCACTTAAACTATAATTCAATGTTTATTGTCACATATTTTATACTTTTATACTGAAAGAGCTCTATTAGACTTAAACAGACACAGTTTCATCTTTTACCAATCTTATGCATTCATCTAAGGAAAGTATAATCAAAGTAAATTGGTTGAGCTGTTTCTGAAAATTTTATACAGACTACAAGTTTTTTAAGAATTTTTTTAATTCAGTAATTAATATCACCCTCAAGAACATTGATGATACAGCATTTCTTAAAATCGTACACAGAAGAATTAAAACCCTTTTGCAATGGGCTCTTAAGACAAATTTCCAATTATAAAGAAATAGCTTATTTTTATTTATTTATTTTTATTTACTTATTTTTTAATTTTTTGTTTATTGCAGTAACATTGGTTTATAACGTTGTATAAATATCAGGTGTACATCATTATACTTCTATTTCTGTATAGATTACATCACGTTCACCACCCAAATACTAATGACAACCCATCACCACACACGTGTGCCGAATTATCCCTTTCGCCTCCTTCCCTCCCTGCTTCCCCTCTGGTAACCACCAATCCAATCTCTGTCTCTATGTGTTTGTTTATTGTTGTTATTATCTACTGCTTAATGAGGGAGATCATACGGTATTTGACCTTCTCCCTCTGACTTATTTCACTTTGCCTGATGCCCTCAGTGTCCATCCATGTTGTCACAAATGGCTGGATTTCATCATTTCTTATGGCTGAGTAGTATTGCATTGTGTATATATACCACATCTTCTTTATCCATTCGTCCCTTGATGGGCACTTAGGTTGCTTCCAAGTCTTAGCTATTGTGAATAGCGCTGCAATGCACACAGGGGTACATGTATCTTTACGCATTGGTGTTTTCAAGTTCTTTGGATAAATACCCAGCAGTGGAATAGCTGGATGGTATGCTAGTTCTATTCTTAAATTTTTGAGGAATCTCCATACTGTTTTCCATAGTGGCTGCACCAGTTGCACTCCCACCAGCAGAGTATGAGAGTTCTCTTCTCTTCACTCTAGCTTACTTTTAAATGCCACATCAGGAATTTTGCTAAACACTGTCTCATTCAGTGTCTTTACTGATTATGTCTAAGAGTTTAAAACAGTGCTCCAGTATTATCTCTGGGCTTTCCCACAAGCCCCTGCCACCTTTCTTCAAGTTTTGATCTTGCATTATGATGGTTGCCCATGCACAGACAATGGCAACTATGCTACTCTTGCAACCAGGCTGTTTTGAGACATTATTGATTTCAATGCACTTCCATTGCAAAGATGTTAAAACGCAAAAAAAAAAAATCAGTGTCTTGTGACTGATGAAACAGAGTAATATAGTAAGCATATTCAAGTATCACTGGTTCAACAGGAGGCTCTGTTGAACTTTTTATCAGTTATAGTAAGATCTTAAAATCAAAGTCCAAAAAGATATATTAATATATTAGCTTTTTAGAAAAATACATTCATTTTAGGATCAAAATAAAAATTCCAAAATACTCTATTTTTTTTCATAAGTTATATTAACATAGACCTTGACGCTCATCTCTGAAATATCAAATTGCTAATTTGTTCTAATATACCTTGCATTCCCGGAGTAAAATCTACCTGTGAAATCTACTTCTTCACTATCTTTTTTTTTTTTCCCAAGGTCTGTGAAAGCTCTAGAAAACAAAATCCTCAGTAGCAACTGCTATAGCAACTACGTTTCAATCTGGGGTGAGCTTCCTCGGCAAAGGAAGCTTTGTTTAGCTTGTTCTTTGCTAGAGCCTTTGAAGCAGGAAAAGATAAATTGCTCTAGGGTATATGGAAATTAAATTGACAGCAACTGAATTTGATATGACTGCTTCCTTGTGCTTCAAACTTCAGGAGGATGTATGTGCAAATCAGTCAACCGCAGCCATATTCATACACATAGTTCTTCTTTTGCTGCTTGCTCCTTCCTGCTCAGTACATCTTACTGAATAAACACCCTTAGAAGGTGCAGCCCATGCCCTTGTTCCCCTTTCTCTTCCAAGTTAAACAGTAGATTAGATGCATCAAGTCTCAGTTACTTGTTACTTCCACCATAGTCTTGAAGTGTGAAAACAGGTAGATGCTGAATTATAGATGTCCCTAGAAAATGTCACATGGCAGACTGGCTGGCTGGCTGTTAAGAGACTCCCCCCAAAAGCCCAATCATTTCCAATTCTTTATAGTCTAAATTCATGATCATATTTGCACATTGATAGCGGTGCTATATTTTAGAGAAAGACAATAACCACACTCAAAAGCAATGATATATTAACCAGAATTCCTATCATTAATTCACAATGAGAATTAGAGCAGTCATGTGTTAAGAAATACATAACTCAATTTTAACATGTTCAACACAGCTCCTTATCATCCACCCAAATCTCCTTCTACAGTCTTATCTACTTCAGTTAATTGTCACTAGATCCTTATAACTGAAAACAAAAACCTTGGACTCGTCTCTGGCTTCCTTGTTTCTCTAAACCTCCGCAATTATCCTACAGCAAATCTTGTCGACTCTACATTCAAAGTACATAGATAATTTGAACATTTCATACCATCTCCCTGTTATCACACTGGTCCAAACCACCATTTTCTCTTGCTTGGATTATTGTAGTAATCTGCTAATAAATTTTATCATTTCTCCCCTTGCTCTGTTTTAGCTTATTCTCAGCACAGCACATAATGAGATCCTAATAAAATCGCCTTTGCTTAAAACCCACCAACTGCTTCTCGTAAAACTCAGAGTGAGTTTCAAAATCTTGAGGATAACCTACAACAACCTAATTATCCTTGTGCCCACCTCTCATTCCTAATTATCCCTTCTCAAATTTTGAGTCCCCCTTTTTGCTTCATTTTTCTCCATATCATTTACTACCATCTAGCATCGTTATATATTACACTGCAATATAAGCTCCACAGGGCAAAAATCATGGCCTGTTTTGTTCATTGTTATAGTCTCATTATGCAGAACAGTTACTAGTGCACGGTAAGCATCCAGTACCTGGTGAACAATGAATTTATGCTGTCAAGCTAAGCATATTCTTTCCTTAGAGATAGATATCAAAACTATAAGATGTGAGGTGAACATAGACTCAAAGGAAGAGCAATGATTTGCGTGTTCCATGTTATGATAATCTGACGCATCCATTTCCATGAAAATATAGCATATATTACATTTAGAGTCCAGGTTGAATGTGTGATTCAAGCTTCCACCTCCCTGAAAGTGCCTGCTTGATCTTATTTCTATTAAAAAAATTTAATTACGTAAGTAATACATTATTGCATTGGGTTTTAAAACTAATATGAATGTTACATTTGAAGCTTAAAGCCCTTTTGATGTGGCATGTATCCTTCTAACAGAAACTAAAAAGACTGTTTATATATCCAAATAAATGAATAGAAAACATATAAAATTTCTGGTGCAGGTTTTTATTTTTACATAAACAATGTTGTAGTGTTCATATCATTTTGCAGTTTGCTTTTTTTTTTTTTTTTTTTTTTGTGAGGAGATCAGCCCTGAGCTAACATCCGCCAATCCTCCTCTTTTTTTTTTTTTTTGCTGAGGAAGACGGCCCTGGGCTAACATCGGTGCCTATCTTCCTCCACTTTATATGGGACGCCGCCACAGCATGGCTTACCAAGCAGTGCGTCGGTGTGCGCCTAGGATCCGAACCAGCGAACCCCGGGCCGCCGCAGCGGAGCGCGCGCACTTAACCGCTTGCGCCACCGGGCCGGCCCCTGCAGTTTGCTTTTTTTTCACTCAATGTTTCAATCTGTCTATGCTAACTCACAGAGGTCTGGTTGATTTTTTTTAGCTGCTATATGTTATTCCATCAAATGAACAAACTAGATTTAACAATTTTCCTATTTTTGGAGCTGTGGTTGTTTTAGTTTTTAATTTTAGCAAGAAAGGCTTCATTAAACACCTTACCATGTCTCCGCATGCATATATGAATTTGCTTTTTTGATCTTAGATACTTTAAATTAGAATTTCTGAATCACAGTGTATGTACATTTTCAGTGTTAACAGATATTGCCAAATTCCTGCCCCAAAATTGCTCAACTGCTTTACTCTTCCATCAAGAATAAAAGCAAACACTATTTCTTCACAATTTGTCAATACGTTATTGGCATATTAATATTGACTTTTTCATTTTTTCTAATCTGATGAGTACTAAAGTAATATATTATTTCTGTAAATTTAAATTGCTATGATTACTACTGAGAATTAGTAAATTTTCGTATATGTATAGGTTATTTGAGTTTCCCCTTCTACATTTTGCTTCTTCATATTATTTGCTGATTTTTCATTTCTCTTTTCTCGTATTTTATCAATTATATATACAGATAATAAGTTTCATCATCTACAGTATATCTTTGAAGATTATTTTTCCTCCTTTTCAATCAAAACATAAATTTTGATGTCATATTTATCAATCTTTTCTTTTGACACATACATATGTGGCAAAATCCATTTTATAATGGAATGGAAAAAATGATGACAGAAAAAGCAAGATAGTGATAAAATCAAGTAGGAGCACATAGATATGAAATGTTCTACTTGTTACATTGTTGATGGGTTCAGGAGTTGTTTTTTAATGTATGTATTTTTGTATGTATTAAATATTACATAGTATTAAAAACAAAACTCACTATTTTCCTACTCTTGTTTCCATTTCAGTTTTCAGTTTTTCAAGTGCTTTCTAATTCTCACTCTATTCTTTATGCACCTTGAGGCCATCATTAAGATAATGTCCAGGTCTTATCTTAGTTTTCTCCCTTTCTCTACCATGAGAACATGCTTCTCTCTATGTTGTCTTCAACATGAAACTGCTTTCAAAAATGTGTTTTATTTGCCTCTATTATTCCCAGAACAAATATATTTTTGTCTTACTTCCTATGATTTCTTTTAGCAGTCTGCAGTTGAGAAAGAAGACAGACAAGCAAAGGTAATCAACTGCAGGGAAAAGGTTTGAACAGAAATCAAGAAAGTTATTTGTGCCTTATAAGTATTTAACATAGGTGAAAAGATCAGTTCTTTCTACCTTTAGAAGGCTTGCATTTCTATTGATGTAAAATGAGTCCTGTCTCTCCCATTTCTGTTTCATCCACATCTTAACTACCTGGCAACTGTATGTGTGACTTCAGCTCTGCCCTGGGTCACTTAAATCAGTTTCTTTAAGGAAAAATAAATGTTCTCAGATTGTAATCTCTTGAAGGACAAAGGGCATATCTTGTAGTTTTCTTTGTTCAGTTCCCAGGACAGTATTATGCTGGTGAGGATTTTCTTTGATTCCTACTTCTTCAGAGTAAACAGTGGTTATTAAGTTGCCAGAATTTTCTCCTGTCCTTCTACTGTGATGTACCCAAATACCAAGGCCTCTGTTCATACTTTTACTGGAAAACATTCTGAACAAATAATACTTTTAAATCTCATTGCTGCCTTTATGAATTTAACACTAACATAGCATGTAAGGCTGTCAGAGAAAAAACTTTATGACTGTCAAATAGTTGTATCCAATTTTATGAACTATATTGTGTTAGGATTTCCAGGGAGTTATTTAGCCATCGAACTGCCCTAAAAACAATATTTATACTATTTTAAAATCCAAAACTTATACAGAAGAAATTCAAATGTTCCACATTTTATGAGGAAACATATAAATACAATGTTTTTCTATGTCATTGAAATTGGTCCATCCGAAAAAAAAATTAAAAAGCACAAATTTTTTGTGTGTTCCAACTTATGACTCAAATACCAAAAACAAATTCCTTATATTTAATAAAAGCAATTTCTAGTAACAAAAATAGCCCAGTTCTTACATAGAAGGAAACCTATGAATAATCAATTTCCAAAATGGAATAATAAATGAGAAGGATCTTAGGAAATGTACTAAGGAGGTTAATCATTTCTTCTCAATTCCGTATTTCCTTTTTCCTTTAAAGAAATTTCTTTTTTAACATCCATACCCCTCCCTACCACATGGATCATAAAATGAACAAGTTTTATTAAATGAACCAAGCGATCTACCTAGAGATAATTTCATCAGTACTGGAGACACAATCTAGAATAGTGGTTCTCAAAATTTAGCATTCATCAGAACTACTGGAAAATCTTGAAAAGACACAGATTTCTGATGGCCACCCAGAGGTTCTGATTCAGTAGGCCTGGGGCTGGGTCTGAGAATTTGCCTCTTTGCCACATTCTCAGGTGATGCTGCTGTTACTGGTCCAGGGACCACACTGAGAATCACTGATTTAGAGCAGTTCTGAGCTTGGGCAAGGCCAGTAAGATTCCCTTTACTAAGAATTTGGAATTGGGGAATGTCATCAGTTGTCTTTGTGTAAAATCTATGAGTTTGGGTCCAAAGTGGTCATGTTGGGTCATATGCAACTAGGGAAAGTCATTTTTGCAGAAAGAGGAATAAATCAGATATTCACCAAGCAAAGCACAAAGCAGAGACAATATAGCTACAGAAAAAAGATAAATAGAGATAGCAGTTCTTTGGATAATTTTCTAATTTCTAGTTCCAATCACTTGGTATGTCTGAGTGCAGTTATTGTTGGGTTCTGAGAGATATCCTTTGTAACTTTCTAATAAATGTCAACATTTTTTTTTTTTTTATCATCGGCTGTTCTGTAAGACACAGGAACTCGTTTAACAAAATTATTGCTGAATGAAACAAAGAATATTTTCTTTCTGGAGTAATGTTATAAACATAATAATTGAGTTGTATATGTATTTTAACAATAACACAGACATAAGCTCTGCCAGTGTTTATAACTCTAGCAGAAGACCAAAATTCTTCACTGATCACCCTGCCTAAAATAGCATGTGGCAGTATATTATAGACTTATTTGTTTATATTTTGGAGTCTGTCTTCACCTCTAGAATGAGAATAGGGAACTTCATTTGGTTTGCTGCTGTATCCCCCATACCTGAAACAGTGACAAATGAATGAATGAGTAAATAAATGAATAAAGGATAACAATATCTTTTTTTGAGAAATATTATTTCTTAAAAGAGTTGGTTAAGCCTGTTAGTTGCTTTTGGTATTATGCAAGTCCTCAAAAATTAATCACATTTTCACTTTCTCAGGGCTGTAAGTGAAATCTCCAGATGTTATGTACCAGGTCACACAGGTCAGAATGGTCAGGTCAGAGTTACACAGATATAGATTGCAGAGATTATCTATGTCAGTTATTACGTAGACAGAAGTCAACAAGATAGGAAAAGCTAAAATATGTTAGAAATATATGGCATTAGGAGCTTTGTCTGCATATCAACCAACTGCAGAATCTTGGTGGCAAATGACTGCTTTCATTTTCATGCTCATAGGCCTGTGGGTTCACAAAAGCAACTCAACTTCATGCTGCAGGTCCAAATGTGTATTGAAATGGTTCTGTTCCATACATATTCACTCCTAGTCTAGAGGGGTAGAAGCCAATTGGGGCATGATTTTCCTCTGATAGCGTTCAGGAGCTCCCCATGGGGCTGGCAGAGTTATGTGATGCTCCATAAAGCCTATGCTCACTACTTTAATGGTGTAATTTCTGTCACATCTTATGGGTCAAAAGAAATCAAATGGTCATGCCCAACTTTTGTGGAGCAGAGAAATATACTTCCTATGCGGAGGTCATGGGGGAATGATTTTTTGTTGAACAATGTACTAATCTACTTCAAGTGCCTTTGGGGAGCAAATGAGTTGCTAAAACTACTAACAAACCCAAGGCAAATATTTTCCTCTGTTATTTCATAGATTAAACCAGAGCTGGAACCCAGATTCTTCTGGGAAATATTGTTCAGTGGTGTCTCCCATCCCCAATTACGTTGAAGGATTTAACATGTAAAGGATTGTATTATTCAGGGGTCAGTTAGGGATACAAATCAACACTTGTAATTCAGAGGAAGTTTAATATGGACATTGGTTATACAAGTGTTGGAAGAGCAAAAGAAAAAAAGGGTAATGTTATATAGAGAAATAAAAAGAAAATATAATACTCAAAGATCAAAAGCTGCAAAAGTGCTTGTGCTGGAGTCCATGAGGTTATGCCTCCTGCTATTCTGTTGGAAACTGTTGTCGTTGGTGTTTTATCCACCAAAGAAGTTTCAGCTCGTCCAGGACTGACACTGAAAGGGCAGCCACATTTAGCAGATTGCTGAAGTTCAATATCACACACCTTCTCTTCATCTCTAGCAGTTTTCAACAGCTACCAGATTGAAGGAGCCAGAATCAGGAGGTTTCTCTTTTCCTCTCACTTTCTGATCTTCTGTTTGACCTCCTAATGGTAAGAACTCATCAAAAAGCCAGCTGTGAAAGGGACCTGGGAAACATAATGTGCTAACTCCAAGACTCCTGAAATACAGAGCAGAGCCAGGAAGGGTAGAGTTTGGAGGCCAACAGCAAATACACAAATGATCCACACAAACGGCTGTTATCTTACGGCTGGAGGAAGACAGGGGGATTCTTCAGGAATACTTAAGGAGAGGAGACAAAAATGACAAAATATAAAAATGATGAGACAGCATCTGTTGCTCCACCAGGCAGTTGAACAAGATCTGACCTCTGATATATATATATGTATATATATATATATATATATATATATATTTTTTTTTTTTTAAAGGCAGATTCAAGTTAGAAATTGAAAAAATTCAGTCCATGAACTGCACTATGAGATCGCAGGAATGAGCCTTGGTATTTCAGGGTCAACACAATACTGTGAATGAAGTACAGCACTTGCAGAGACTTCAAGGACTGGCAATGAGTTCAGGACAGATGTGGCCAGAGTAGAAAAAATTATACTAGAAAAAGTCATGACACATGCAGGATACTACCAACCTTCATATTCTCTACAATTACAGATTGGGAGAATAGGGATTTTAGAAGGGATGAATTTCTTGCTTAAACTGATGAAAGTTTAAAGCCAATGAGGATTAATGTTTAATATGATATAGTGTTGTTATAACCTGATGAAATCTGAGGCAGTTTATAAAACTACAGACCTTAAGAGATGGAATGAAACTAGTCCATCTAATCTGAACTTTATTTACTATGACCCACAAAAGGAAATATATTTTAAGGTCAATTACATACACAAATACAAACACACACAACTTTAAAAAAAAGCTTTATGAGAAAACATTTACCCTCACCATGTGATGAACTTTGATATTTTCTATTTTATCTATTCTATACTATTTCATTTTGGAAAATAATGCTTCTTGTGACCCATTTAATTGACTTCATGACCACTAAAGGGGATGTAAGAGTCCCTTTTAAGCTTGAAAAACACTTATCACATCTAATTCTCACTGTATAGTTTAGAAAACTGAGACTGTTCAGCAACTCTCTACCAATTTCTTAATATTCCTTGTGTACACAGTTGTGTCATATTATTTACAGTCATAAAGTCCTTAGGAAACGAGGCAATAGTTAGTCAAATTGTATTCAGCAGCACAAGATTTTTCCTCTATGTTCTTAGCAAAATATTTCACAATGATTACAATTATGTGTTTGAACTATACTGCGTCATGGGTTTATCTTACCTCCTCAATGAAATTGTTAGCCCTTTGAAGACAGAGTCATCTCCAATACTTCTCTTTATCTCCTACAGTAATAACATGATTCTAAGCAAAGAATTTTTAGGGCTTAATAAAGACATATTTAATTGAATAATAGAAAAAGAATTACAGAGACTCAGTTTTTAAATTCATATGCGTCTGAGTGATAGCCAACAGGCTGGCGTTGCCCTTCCAAAAATAAAATATAAATCAAAGGGTTTTCTCAATAACATGGAAAACCTAACTTTTCATTTCTCTATTCAGTATAAACTATTGTCACAGTTAGTAAAAATATTCTGGGGTTGAAGTACACTACAATTAAAAAAACGATTTTTTAGATTTATAAGAACAGAATCTCGAATAGGCAAGACTTCAGACACGATGACCAGCTCACATGTTCTCTGATCAGTAGAGTGCTGGTATACTTTAACAGCTTAATACTTACTCAAGATTCGTGTTCTGCTTCAGTGTTTGGATTCCATGAAGAAAAGAAACAAGTAGGCTGATTTTGTATGAGAAAGGAAGAAAAGAATCTCCGCAGAGACTTTCAGTTCTGCTTTTCTATCAAATAGAATTTTTATGGCTCTGGCATAAACCCTTGAAAAGCTGGGATTTTAATAGAAATGTCGATGTAGTTTTAAATATAGCACCCCTGGGCTATGCTTCTATTACAGGGAAATTCAATGGCTCTCATAGCAACAGAACATCGGAAGTATCCATGGCTGTGTTCCATTCAGTGTTTAGTTATTCGGTAATCTTTCTTTTGATAGGAAATGTATTTGTCACAGTTTACACTGACACGTATTGAATAATTTTAAAAGTCGCTATAATCATTTTAAGCCTATGTACTTAAAACTACTACTTAAGCAAATTTAAGTTTTAAAGTGCATAAATATGGTGAAATATATTTATTACGCGTGAACTGTAATTCTTCATATGCTGTCAGCATGATGTAATAGAAAGAATACTGTACTCTGAGAAAGAAAACATGATTGTTAGAACTAAATTTGACATTCACTATATGTGAGATATTGGCAAATCATTTCATCAATTTAGGTCTCAGTATTCTGTCAGCAAAATGGGAACAATAATGGCATTCTTAAGTGGTCATTGTGAAAGTCAAATGAAACATGAGTGAGCAGTGATTTTTAAGCATAGAAAGTGGCTTAAAAATCAGTTTAATATCTCCATAAATTCTATAACTATTGCTATTTCTTTATATAATTATTCTTCTTTTCTTATATGTTTAAATTACATCGAACACACACATATAATTATTTCTTTAAGAAAATACTTGAAGTGGATTTATTAAGTCATCTTAGTGAAAATATTTACAGTCATTTGCCCTCTATAACTTTGTGCCAATTTTTGATCCCATAATTAGTCAATCATAAGTGCCGAGTATTTATCACTTTTAAAAAAATCTTTGATAATTTGGTAGTTAGAAAATAATATTGATCTTTCCGTAAGTATGTATTTGCTTATTAGGATATTTAATATTTAAAAATAATTGTTAGGCATTCCATTAGTGCTCTTTCTTCATTTTTCTGTCAGGAAGTCAGTCTCTCTGTTTATTAATTTGTATAAGTTCTTCATTATTTGCTGAACCTCAGTTTTCTTATCTGGAACATGGGAAGAATAATACTTCATGGAATTTTTAAATTATTATAATTAAATGAGATAATATAACCTAGAATGTGGGGGAAATTATTAGTAGAATGTCAAAGGCATCATATAAGATATAAGAGGTATATCGAATAAGAGGTAGAATTGAGAGCTTAAATATCAGGTTCCACAGCCCATGCTCTTTTCAAAATAGAGCTCTATAAAAACAGACTTATGACAAGAGTCACAATATGCCATTTCACAACATGAACTCATATAATTTTTCTATTTTTCTTTCCTGGAAATCTATTCAACTGATAAATATTTACTAATCACCTAATAGGGATAGTCATCTTGCTAAGATCTGAGACTTTATGGGAACACATATATCTTTATAATTTTAAAATATATACACATAGCTTATATGTCATTCTAATATCAAAAGTCAATTGTTAAATATTCTTCTATGGGTGAAAGTATAAACAAATTGTGATACATTTGTACAAGAGAATAGGACTCAGCTATAAAAAAAAAAACAAACTATTGGGACATGCAACAGCTTGGATGGATTTCAAGGGCATTGTGCTGTGTGAAAAAAGCCAATTTCAAAAAGTTACATACTATATGATTCCACCACTATAACATTCTGGAAATCATAAAATTACAGTGATAAGGAACAAATCAGTGGTGGTCAAGGGTTAGGGTTGTGGGAAATGTGTATATGAGTGTAGCAAGAGGAATTTTGTTTGGAGTGAGGGAATATTACTGTATCCTAATTGTGGTGGTGGGTATGGATCCACCTATACATGTGATAAAATTGTATAGAACTATACACACACACAAATCTAGTAAAATCTGAATAAGTTCTGTAGTTCAGTTAATAGTGTCATCCCAAGGATGAGGGAAGGATGCATGAGAATGCTCTGCATTATATTTGCAACTTTCATGTAAATAATTTTTTTTAAAAACTCAATAACTGAATAATTCATAACCATTGTTACCTGTACTTGTCCAACCTCAAGAGTATCATAATTTATCATGACTGATATGTAGTTAATTCCAACAAAACAGGAACTGTGAATAATTTTTCACCACTCTGTCTCCAGTACTTAGCACATTTTCTGGAATGTAGAAGGAACTCAATAAATGCTTGCTAAAGTAATAAATCAATGCAAAAAATTTAATCAAGGAGGCGTATCTGAAATAAGCAAGCTAACTGCATATGTTGGAATTTTAGATTGTTTCTAACATCTGCCAGTATAAATGTTGTCACTACAAAGAGCATCTTCATTTGTACATATGATCTCCCATTCCTTAAGGTTTTTACATGTTTTCCTTAAGAATCAATTGTCAGAAATGAGATGACTGGGTTAAAAATATGTAACTCTATTTGGAGCTTAAAGTTGATGAATTGCTTTCTAAAATTCTTTTATCAATTTACTTTCTTTAAATATTATAGTTTACTGTAACCATTTTATTGAAACTCATCTCCCACTTTATCCTTAAATCATACTCTATATCTGAGCCTTACTTTATATCTGCTACTCAATTATTCCCTCAAATCTTTATCCAAACCTGAATCTCATTTTAGCACTAGACATCATGATCAAAGATGTGATGAGAATCTCCATCATGAAGATTACATTGCTCTGTGTGTGTGTGTGTGTATGTGTGTGTGCTCATGCGTATCACATATGGGGCAGTAATTAGACAGATAACTGTGAAATTCCTTTATGAAGTGAACTTTAGGAATGTCTCAATAGAACTACATGTTAAACTTACTTTGTGCATCTGATCAATTTCTCAACATTGACAAATTCAAATTAAAAATCTTGAGTAAGTTTAGAGGATGAATACTCTTAATGCTATTAATTAAAATGTAGAAGCATCTCATTTTTTAGGTAATTCCCTGTCCAAGTGTCATCAAGATTAGGATAACATTGTTCTTTTCAATATTTGATCATTTTTTCTGCATTGTCTAACTTCTAAAATTAGATTTTTATAGCATTTAATGATCCCCTTTGCCTAAAAAGCTGCTGTACAGATCATTGCCTTAACATTTTTAGCAATTTAGAAAGGAACTGGTGTATATTAGAAAATTTTATTTTAAAACCAGCTCATAATTTTTAAAAAACAAATATACCAATTTTCACTTTCTATTAAACCATTCTTAGTTGAATATGATTTTTACTTGAATCACAGAAACTTTTAATTATTAAGACTTTATTAATTTCAGGAGAAAAATTACTGGAAATAGTATTTAACTTTTCTGAGTCATGACCCTGCAGTATCTAAGGTGACTTTTGTAGCCAGGACATTTCAATTAGCAGCTTAAATGATAGATATGCACACCAAAATGAATTTCCTAGTAACATATATTAATCTATAAAGCATTTAAAAGTTCACGTTGATTCATTTTCCAGTAACATTGTGTAAGAATCTACCTTTACTAAAATTCATCATTACTTCATTTTAATGGGATTTTATAAAAAGTAAATTAAAAATGTATTTAA
Source organism: Diceros bicornis minor (assembly GCF_020826845.1). Taxonomy (NCBI): domain Eukaryota; kingdom Metazoa; phylum Chordata; class Mammalia; order Perissodactyla; family Rhinocerotidae; genus Diceros; species Diceros bicornis. The sequence continues at coordinate 27,658,450 of NC_080749.1, read as the reverse complement.
TTTCTTGAATAGTCTATGGAAGATATACCATTTCTCATCTATGTTAAAAAGATATTTAAAGAACACTTGACTATTTGGACAGCATCATGGAATAGTTGAAAATCAAGCTCATTAACTTATAGCACCAGATTTTGTGGCCGTCTGTGCAGGCAGGATATACCCATTCAATAATGATAATGCGCCTAACATGAATTTACTAACGGTAATCCCAGTGTATGCCCAATGTTTAATATTACAAAATGAGACTAAAAATCACAGAAGATTACAGTGGGGAGTCAGCTAATTATCTGCTTAAACTTAGCAAAGCAGTGATTGTCAGTCTGTTAATTAATGAATTGTCTCAATTGGTTAACATAGATCATTTCTTGCGACAGACTGTGTTTCTAACTCTGACAACTGGCCTCTCAAAATACGCATTATTAGTCAAAAGAAATTCTGCGAGTGGGATGGGTTGATAAACTTAAATGAATCAATATTAAAGCAATCATTCACTATTATTAATATTGTAATTAAAATAATATTTCAAAACTTTGTTCTATTTGATGACATTATATTACTTGTCATTTTTCTGTATGCATATTGACATATTAATTAAATCTTAACAGGGTGATGATATTATTTGAAAATAGTCTAATTGGACTACATAAATACCTGTTAGCACATAAGAAAGATTTTATTAAATCGAGCATTGGAAAATTTCTTCCTTAACAGGGGTTCCCACTCCAAAAAACAAAAACCTAAATCCTAAAGACTTAAAGGCATTTAGCTGCCTGATGAATTGAACTTTAAAGTAACTCAGGACCAACGTATCTCACTGCCAAGTTATATTTAATCTGTTTAGGGTGAATGATTTCATCTTTTTAGATAAATGGGATTGTAAGAATTTTAAATTGCTCCTGCCTATGTAAAATATGAATAATACTACTTATAACCTGACTACTTTGGAAATATATTATGAGGAGGATTGATGAGGCACTTGCAAGGAGCTCTAAGCTTCTTAGGACAAAAGCTTCATATATATACGTTTTGTTAATATAAAAATAGTTGAGCATCAATTGTGGCATAAAAGATGAGCTGTTGTTAAAATACTATAATATTAAACTTTACTTCTGATCAGATTTGAAGATTTTGTCTTTCCCTTTTTACCATAAGAATTTCATATCACTTACCAAACATTTCCAATCACTACACTCTGATGAATTATAAGCTAGTCTCCATTTTGTATCCAAATTTATGCTACAATGTTTTATTGTTGTTGTTGGAAGTAACAATAAATAAACATGGCAAAATTGGCTTCAGTAGTAAAAGGAATTTCTGACTCATGTAACTAGAAGACTTGTAGCATTGCCTTTAGATAATGCTTGATTTTGAGACTCGATGTTCCGAAGGACTAGGTTTCTTTCTGACTTTCCACTTTGCTTTTAATGCTGTTGGCATCATCCTAAGACTATCTCTGTTCATGATATGAGGATGACTTCCAGCAGCTCACAGGACTACTTGCTTCCTTCTTCATTTCTTAGTCTCAGAAATCCTTGAAAAGCTCCAGGGATTCAATTTGATTGGATCATCTTGGGGCACGTGCTTATCTCCAAACCAATCACCATAGTGATTAGAAGGTATTGATTGGCTTAGTGTAGGTCATCTGTTCTACCACGGCACCAAGGGGATAGTCAGCTTGTTTGGGACAAAATAGATCCCTAAATGGAAATTGAGACCTGTTATGGAAGGTTGAGTTCAACTTTTGAAGTGGAAAAAGATTAAATATATATCAAGTTCAAAAGTTAATGCCTATTCAGAATAAGTTAGTTATTTTACTTTATTAAAAGATGTAGGTGTAAATGGTACAATCAGGGCTTGCCTGCCTATAAGTATCAGATTAGTTCATATTTTCCCTCAAAATTGCATTTCAATAATGGCAAGCCTTATTTTATTTCTAAAAATATATTTTCCAATGAATTCCCCTTCTAAAGAATTTCTGAAAATTTCTGGAGTACACTTACGTATTCCAGAGAGCAATCCTAGTTTTCACTTTCCATTTTACCCTCATTTCTGGTTCCGGTCTGTTGATCCTTGCTCTACCCACTCATTGAAAATTTCTGCTCTGCTTTTCCTCAAGGCCATGGAATTGAGTGTTCCTCTGTCCAATGCATTTTGCCCAGCTTCTCACATGATTGACTCCTCATCATTCAAGTCTCTGTTCAAAAGTCACTCCCAGCAGAGGTTGTCCTGGACCAGCCTATCTAATGACGTCCCATCATGCATTATATTACCTTATTTTATTATTCTGATAACACTAATTGTTATGTGAAATTCTTTATATTATTTGTTTATTTTTAAACTGCTGATTTTCTATTTGTTATTCTCTACACAATGGAATGTTAGCTTTATTGTCTCATTCATCAACTGTTTTGCTCACCAATCTATTCCCCGCCTCTAGCATAGTGTCTGGCACATATCAGTTCTGACAAACATTTGCAGAATGAACAAATAAGTATGTTGTCTCTGAATATGGATTTTTCTCTCTTGTTCTTTATCTCAAGCCTGGGCAAGAACTTTCCCTTAATCTCCCATTAAGACATTGAAAATTAAAATATAATAGAAAAGAAGTAACACCTTGGTTGTAATTTATAACTGGTACTACATATGTCAGCTCAAAGTACCACCTAAACTAGACTTACTGTTAAGACGTTCCTAACAAGATGGCTCTTGTTTAGCTTCCAGCCTCTCTCTGTGTGGTAATGGTCAATTTCCCTCCCTCCTAATCCCGCTGTTCCCTGCACACTTAATGGAGAGTTCTTGAGCATGACAATCCTGCTACTCAGAGTAGGACAGACAATATCTTTCTTTTCTTCTAATCTAACACTTACCAAGTTCATCTTCTGTCCCCAGCTTGACTTCTTCCCATGATGGTTGCCTTGAGCATTTCTACTTCCTTTAAAGAAGATTCTACCTCCAACCACAGAGGTGTACTCTGGCTCAATGCCTTCAAATGAACAATTTTCTTGGAATATAATAGTCCTGCATCAGCCTCTTTCCTGACAAAACAAATTATCTGTCTTGAATAATAATAGTGTGGGACATCAGCAATTCAGTGCACTAGTCCAATGTTTAGCCAAGCCCAATTTATTTTCAATGTGCAGTTTCTCTACAAGCTCAAGTTAATTGGGCTTTCCCATCTTTCTTTAAGTCCTTTGAGGTCTTTATTGCTCACATCTTGTGGCCATTGTTTTCACAAGAACTTCCCCCAAGGGCTTGCTGTGATTTTCAGAAACAGCAGGTTCTAAATTCATACTTGAAAAAAAATTCCTCTGAGGGAAGCACAATCTGCAGATATTCAACTCTACTTGCAACATAGCCAACCTCTTTATATTATCTTACAGAGCAATTGCATCCCTTAGAGTCACATCTTTGCTTTACATCTTTAAAATTAAAAAACACATTTTCAGTGTGTGGTTTTCCTGGAACAATTAAACAGCCTCTCTGAAAGTAGAATATCAGTCTCTAACAAATGGAAATCAGAAAATAACCTGACTGCTTCAAAAGGACAGATTGGTTTAGCCTAGGTTTTGTTTGCTCCACCACCCTCTCAGCTCTGCTTATGCTTGTTTTAGATCTCAAAGACATTAGCATGAAGTTCGCATCTAAGCTTGAATCAAAGTATCTAGTATGCCCATCTTCTAGAGACATCTCTACCACTAGGAGATCTATTTAAGCCCTTAGTAAGCCTTCCCAGGGATCCCTCTGCCTTTTCTCTTTCCCAACCTGTTCTCATGTAACCAGCTAGTTATACCACCTGGGGGGGGAGGGTAGGGCAATGTGGGAAGACCACTATGAGATTATTGTGCCAAAATAAGATTCTCAAGTGGAATACAGGTCCAAGCAAAATTGTTTAATAAAAGTTTTCACAAAAACCCAGTACCTGTCTTATTATTCTTCAACAGGAGAAGCTACATCGCAATTTTAGCTCTACTTACCTTCTTCCGAATTTATAGGTTCATGACATTTGGAAGAGTGGCAGAGGATTGTGGTTTTCTCATATCAGGGAAAAAGAGTATTTCACACAAATCAAAAGGATTTTGGAAACTGGTTGGCCGATGGGGAAAAATTTATGCAAATAATCAAGAGTTTTTGCTTATACTTCCTGACAAACTTCAGTTTCTCTAGAGGAAATTCTAATGTTTCTCCACATGTAAATTGTGAAGACTGATCTTCCCTGGGGAATACAGAGTTGTTAATGTTGGACCTCATATAATTTGGAGGTTAACCATGTAGGCAGATTTAAGAATAGCTTTTCCTTATGCTTTTAATGGTAAAGGCCAGACACTTGAACTTCAAGTTTGCTAACCTTTAAGGCCAAAGGTCTTGAGAGAGATGAGACCATGTTAATGGGTTAATGGAGAGTAGTGGAGACATCTGACAAAGGGGATTCGTTTTAGTAGCACTTAAATGAAGTGAGAATTTAGCGAAAGGAACTGAGAGGCTGACAAGTCAAAGGTTGAGGTGGTAATGGACTGGATGTCTCTTGAATTATTGGGACTTCAGTTTGGATGATTTAGTAAAAGATATACTTAAGGCCATTATGGATAAAGCTCTCAAAAGCGTCATTATCTCAATCCTTTCAACTCTACTACTTCAGTACTTCTTGAAATTGTTACTTCCTCTCACTTCTTATTGCCTTTGCCCTGACTGCTTGCACAGACTATTATTATATTACCTTCTGAATTAGTATCCCACATATCACTGTTCCTTGCCATGGTCCGTCATCCAAATATCAGGGAGAATTATTTTTCTAAAACACAAATGCTTAAAATCATATATGGCTGATAAGAATGTAAACTGCCTCTATCTTAATGGACAATGTGGTAATATCAATCAAAATTAAAAATTCACATATCACTTAACCAAGCAATCTCACTTTTAAGCATTTATCTTACAGCTATATTCACTCATGCTAAATGATGAATGCATAAGAATTTGCATTGCAGTGCAGTAGAGATAGAAAAGATTTGGGAAAAGCTAAATATCTATCAGTAAAGGACTAGTTAGGGGGCTGGCCCTGTGGCTTAGCAGTTAAGCGCGTGTGCTCTGCTACTGGCGGCCTGGGTTCAGATCCTGGGCGCGAACCAACGCACCGCTTGTCCGGCCATGCTGAGGCGGCGTTCCACATACAGCAACTAGAAGGATGTGCAACTATGACATACAACTATCTACTGGGCCTTTGGGGAGAAAAAGGGAAAAAAAGAGGAGGACTGGCAATTGATGTTAGCTCAGGACTGGTCTTCCTCAGCAAAAAGAGGAGGACTGGCATGGATGTTAGCTCAGGGCTGATCTTCCTCACAAAAAAAAAAAAAAGGACTAGTTAAATAAGTTGTGGTACATTAATATGATGCAATTTATTTAGCCATTAAAATGAATGAAACAGACTTGTATGTATAAAAATGCTCTGTCAGATTTATTTATTTTTTTGGAAAATGCTAACAATTTTGAAGACCATCCAAGAGACTATTGAAAGCCATAGTATGACTTTTAAAAATCAATTATGTTTTAATGAGCATTACAACACAAAGTTTAATTTATAAGTAAGCAAAGTGTTTACAATGACAAGTAAGTCTCCCTCCTACTTTCTCCTCCTAGATCGCTCCTGGGAAGTAATTGCTATGAACGCTTTCTTGTTTATCCTTCCACCTTTTGATATATTTTTCCCAACACACTATTCTATTCAATGTATTCAATTATACATTAATTGAAATATCCAGAATAGACAAGTCTACAGAGACAGAAGGTAGAGCTATGTATGTGTGTGGAGGTGGTGGTGAGGGAAGTTGTTGAATGGGGAGTTGCTACTAATGGGCACAGGTTTTCTTTTTGGGTAAAGATCATACTCTATAATTAAGTTGTGCTAAAGGCTTCACAACTGTGAATATACTAAAAATTACTTTACTATTCACTTTCAATGAGTCAATTTTTTGGTATATAAATTATCTCGATAAAGTGGTTAAAGAGATAAAGAAAAATAAAATAATAAGGTATAATAACAAAAATTACATTTTATTAATAATGTGAATTTTGTTAAAGACATTCAAAAAAGTAATTGATCTCTTAAAATATTTTCATTCATTCTATGAATTTGGAACCCATCTCTGTTTGATACAATTAATTGCTTATCAATCCAGTGAAATAGCTGGCTGGGAAGAGCATCTTGCTCTAAACACATCAAGGAAAACTCTGACCATTATTTTTCAATGATTAAAAAGATCACTCAAATTGCAGAGTTTGAAGAAAAAAATGTAGTGTGATTTGCTACAACTTTGAGAAAACTGTGGAAAAAAGCAAATCAGTATGTATTATTTTCCACTTTGTTTTTTGATGACTAGAATACGAGGACTAATAAAAGAGAAGTCATATAAATTGAATAAATTGAATAGGTTATATTTATTGGGGGTTATATAAATATTCTTTCTATGATAACTAGTAAATAACTTACATATTTGTGAAGTATAATATGCTGATGACTCCACGAAGAAGACATAAACATAATTAGATTTGATTTCTAATTTTTGTATCACAAAATTTTGCCTTCCATGTGAATTGTAGTTTAAAAAAAGTTTGGTGACATCATTGGGATGACCATGAGAAATATATGTTTTTCTGAAAAATTACATTCTATGAATTTGACTTTTTTCTAGATTCCACATATAAGTGATACCATACAGTATATGTCTTTCTCTGTCTAGTTTATTTCACTTAGTATAATGCCCTCAAGCTCTGTCTATGTTGTTGCAAATGACAGAATTTCCTTCCTTATCATGGTGGAATAATATTCCATTGTGTATTGTATAATTGAAATTTGCTGAGAGTAGAACTTAAATGTTCTCATATATGTGTGTGTGTGTGTATATATATATATATATTTGGTGATGGATGTGTTTACAACTAGACGAGAGGAATCCTTTCACAATGTATACGTATATCAAATCCTCACAATGTATACTTTAAATATCTTACAATTTTATTTGTCAATTATACTTCAAAAAAGCTGAAAAAAATTACATATTAATCCCTTAGTCTTATATCTCTAGAGGTTACTTATCTGGTATGATAATTTCTCAATAAATCCATCTATTTTTCTTCCCTTCTAGTATTTCTCTGTACCAATTCCTTGGATTCTGTGACCCCCCACATCTTTTACCAATGCCACCACACGTACACAAAACTGCTTTTGTATTCTTCAATTTCATGTTTCTTCCTCGCACCACCTACCATTAGAATACAAACAGGTACTTAGAAACAGGATAAATAATTTATAAATTAATAAACACAGGTGAAAGAAGATGAAAAAGCTCAAAATGTAGCATAGAAGAAAAAAGTAAAGAGAAATTATGTGAATGTAATGTGTTTTTAAGAAATAATTATGGGATAAATTGAACTATTTGAAATATTTGGTTTTCCCCTAAAATCAAAGAAAAGAAAGTGATTATGATACTTTCATAATGATTCCTACTTAAATAAGAATTAAATTAGTGGGCGATGAAAAGAAGAGGAAAATACTAAGGGTATTAGAGAGGAAGGAAAAATTCTGACTGATTAAATAAAGGAATGAGATTATTGAAGGTTTTTAAAATTATGTCATATTTCAAGTTTGGTTGTCTCCTTTAGTTAAAATATGCACAGAACGTATTAGTTTTTGATAAATAGACATGATCAAAAATCACTTTCACAAGAATATGCAAAACAAAATACAAAAACTGTAAATTGTTATCAAAAGATTTGATGTTAACACAAAGACACACCCACTTTAAAGCTCTCTGGATCTACTGACAGTTCTTTCAGAAATCTAGTCAGAACTCTATTCCATTTTTAGTGGTGTCAGATTCTATACTGACCTAATTTCTTACCACAACGTAGTCTATATTCTCATCTATAACTATTTTAAAGAATGTCTTATTGTTTTAAAATATTGATGGTTATACCAAAAGGAATTATCTACATATTACTCACCAGTTAACAATTGATTAGCAAAATTTATATGATTTGTTTTAAAGAAATATTTAAATCTAAGATATTTTGTAATTGCCTTAAACCTTTTGAAATGACAATAAATAATCAAGTAAATTAAAATCTATTTGAATTATTAGGTCTAATAAAATAAAGCTAATATCCATTCAACAAACTCTATATAAAAGTCTTATGACAAATCTTTGTTAAATCCACAATATTTTAATAGATTATTTGTTGACATACTGAGTGTAATTTTCACAATTGACATTTTTCAATGTTAAAGTATCAAAGTAACTTGTGCAAGAGGTATAATGTAGAATATTGATAAATTTGTTTAAATTTAATCCCAAACATTTAGAGGAAAATATGTAAATGTAATTTGATTAGCTGCTGTAGCATACATTATAGTTGGTCTCAGTCAACAGATCTTCCTAATCCACTTTTCACTTGTCCTCCTCTACTGTAAGTTTTGGAAAGCAAAAAAGCAAATTTCCCATCCACTCTTGTATCTAGGGGTGGCCAAGCAATACCCAGAACTGCAGAATTCACCAGCACAAGGATGAATGCCATAAAGGAAATGATGGGTGGGGAATAAAGATAGAAAGAATCGTCGTCCCTCCTGGCATATTGAGCTTCTTTACCAGTTCTAGGCTGCCTTCTCTCAAAATTTCATATGAGGTAAAACAAACTCTAATTTTCAAGTTGCTATTTGTCATGTTTTTGGTTATTTGAAGCCGAATGATAAACCTACTATGTATTTTTTAATAATGCGTATTGATTTAAATATTTTAAAATGCACACTATTTCATGCATTCACCACTGATATAAAAATTGAAATTTGATGAAATGTACAAAACAGAAATGACACATCAATAAAATCAAGAATTCCATCTTTTGAACTTCATATCTACAAATTATTTTCTCTTTCCATGGAGTCTTTTAGTCATATGATGAAAATACATATAATTATGAAGAACTACCAAATATTTAGTACCTACAATGTGCCAAATGCCCTTCCAGGTATTTTACATGCATCTCTCTCTCTTTTTTTTTTTGGTGAGGGAGTTCAGCCCTGAGCTAACATCCATGCCAATCCTCCTCTTTTTGCTGAGGAAGATGCCTTGGGCTAACATCTGTGCCCATCTTCCTCCACTTTATATGGGACACCGCCACAGCATGGCTTGGTGAGCGGTGCATCTGTGCGTGCCCGGGATCTGAACCCTGGCCGCCAGCAGTGGAGTGTGCGTACTTAACCGCTACCCCTCGGGGTCGGCCCCCTAATCTCTTTTTTTTGTTTTTAATCTTCATAGCAACCCTATAATGGAGGTAAATATACATTTATTTTACAAATGACAAACTGGAATCAAAGTAGTTAAACAATCTGCCCAAATTCGTGAGGCCAGAAAGTGACCGAGGCCAGATTCCTACGCATATTCAGTCAAGGACAACCGTCTATATTCTTTCCATTCATGCCACTTCCTCTGAACCTTATTGCTCCAGAACAGGTTTGAAAATTGCTGTGTTTTCTCCTTTCGCAACTAGCCAAATTACTATTTTAAATATATTTGTTCATCTGTTTTTTCATGCTTTACACTCCCATTTTGAAAAGAAAAAAAATATATTTTTTCCATTTCATTTTAATGAGTTAGCTTTGCACACTAATCTGTCCTATGAAGATTGATGGTGTGATGAATTTGGCAGTGGAAGGAAAATACATTTATACCGTGACGTAAGCTCAAAGAGAAGTCTTTGTTGAATGTCATTTCTTTTTCTATATAGATTACCATCTGGACATGTTTTACCAAATAGTCACTCATACAATACACATTTGGTGGGCACTTCTAATGTGTCTGATGCTGTGCTGTATCCTGGTGATACAGGTAAAACAGAGATTCTTCCCTTAAGGTGCTTGTAATTTACCTGGGGACTTGCCTTTATGTGGTGCAAATGAAAATTGCTGTGAAAGGATCAGGACATCTAGAAAAGATTTCGCATAATGTGCCCTTACAAGGGCTCCTGGCTGAGCAGTAATTGCTGGTTAAAATTCACACCAATCCTTCCCTCTCAACCCTGTGCCTCCCTGGCGGCTGTCAGAGGAAGACGTGCCTGTTTCTCATTGCATTAGGTACTATCAGCTTGCCAAACCATGTGCCTGTCTGCATCCTGCTGGAAGGAATACTTTTCCTTAATTTCGTAAAAAGACCAAGAAGGCAGTAGGACCAGCTGGTGTATCACCACATAAAAGGAACCTCTATCTCGTTCTGGATGGTCAAAGAGGCTTATTTCAAAAGCCTTTGGTCAAAAATATAAAGAGCTTTCCAGAATAAGATACAGACCTATGTGGAAAGTCAAAGAAATGTGCACAAGCAAGTTGAAGTCAGGAAACTTTAAGTGTAATAAATAGGATGGTGAAAGGCTGCAAATATATGCAAGGTTTCAGATCTTGAAGGCCTCATATCCCATAGCCAGAATGTGAGTGTACATTTTATACTAAAACAGTCTTTATCCATAAAAGGAGATAACCATACCATAAGTTAGAGATTTATTCGTAGGGGATGACCTTACATATTTTAACTTACTGAGTCAGATTATCACCTCAAGGACTGAGAAAATAATAGCAATGCCAAGAAAAAACAATCTCCATTCTCAAGATGAAACTGGAGTGTTGTAAAATGAAATGGGTTATAATTTGGAAAGAACTGCAGACCTCAGAGAATCAGTGTTTTGTTCGAATTTATAATGCATGACATATGGGTAAAATCCATGGGTAAAATCTGTTAATGTGCAATGTAGTTCAACGGATTTTAATGTAACACAGCATATAAAGTTTACTGATATAATTTGAATTCGCATCCAATGTACTTTTAAGAAACTACCACTTGTTGAATTTTGGTGTAGCATCAAAGAATACCCACAATTATCCGAAAAGACTGTTAAAATACTCCTCTAATTTCCAATGGTGCATCTGTGTGAAGCTATATTTCCTGGAGATACACCAATCAATATAGCATTAAGCAATAGATTGAAAATGAAAGCATATGAAATCCAGTTGCCTTCTATTGTCACATGTAAAAAGAGATTTGCAAAAATGTAAAATATTATCCCTATTTTCACAAACTTTGTTAGCTTGGAAAATTGTCATTTTCATAAAAAATGTTATATTAGCATGTAATGAAATTATCAACATTTTTAAATGAATAACTAAACAAATATTTTTAAACTTTCTCAATTTTAACTACCTATTCAGTAATATTGATAGATATAATTGGCATGAACAAAGGTCTTTGGATCCCTCAATAATTTAATTTAACAGCTTTATGGAGATGTTGCTGGTATACAATACTCTGCATTTATTTATAGAGTACAATTTCATAAATTTGACATAACACTCCTGTGAATTCATCAGCATAATCAAGATAACAAGTATATCTATCACCATAAAAAATTTCCTCATGCCCCTTGGTAATCCTTTGTCTCTTCCCAGGCCTGCTTTCTGTCCCTCTAGATTAGTTCTGAGTATTTTGCTAGCTCTAATGTCTTAAGCAAACCTTTGACGTCAGCGAGTCTCAGAACGAAGATAATAATTTCAACTGTCTGCATCAGAGACGCTGTAAATATCAGATAAGGTAATATTATTTCCATATAAATCTTTTGGTAACTGGGAACCAAGTTAGGTTCACTAATTATAGTTATCAAATATTCAGATGGCACGTGCATGGATGGAGTATAGGATTAGGGAATCACAGAATCAATGTATAGAGAAGATCAGTTATCTCTGGACTGTAGAGATTATCTTGTCCATTCTGCTTTATTTTGATTCAATAGATAAAATTAAACCATTTTACGGTTCTAAGATTCAATGATTTTAACATTTCAAATCATTGTTATAAAACTAATAAGATAATCAAATCAATATTATGGAATTTAAAGGAACAAATGCCAACATCTACCTTTACTAGTTAGAATTAAGCAATCAACTGTGTAGGCAAAGACTGGGAAAAACTGATATGATAGCACATTTGAACAGAAAATTCTTGTGTTTTGTTGATTGTGACAAGCTCAGCATGAATCAACAGTCTGATCAGGCCACTGAAAATATTGTCATGGCATGGTATTAAGTTGTATTAATCAAAGTCTCATGTCCAAAGAAAATTATTCATCCCATGTATTAAGCAGTTTACACTTGGAATAATTTCTCTAATACTGTACACTACAATGTAAAAGAGACATTGGCAAATTTGCATGTGTTCAGAACAGTGAGGTGTCTGAAAACTCTGACACATGAGGGAAGATGAAAGGAACTGGGGGATTTTATTCTGGAGGTAAAAAGACTTGGGAGAGCCACAATAGATTCTTTTAAATATTTGAGTAGCTATTCTATTGAAGAAAGAATAGATTCTATGCGTTCTATATATCTTTCAGACATCATTGGTATGTATTTATTAAAGTTTTAATGAAGCAGTTGCTGCTTCTTATAAGGAAGGTTCTTGGAATAATGAATGAGCTGCAATGATAGAATAGGGAGACAGATCACATATATAGTGAGATCACCTTTATTCAAAACATTTGAGTAGCAGCTAATTCATTATCTGTATGAATGTCTGGTTAACACATTTTTTTTTTTTTTCTGAGGAAGATCAGCCCAGAGCTAACATCCATGCCAATCCTCCTCTTTTTGCTGAGGAGGACTGGCCCTGAGTTAACATCTTTTGCCAATCCTCCTCCTTTTTTTTTTTTCCCTTTTTCTCCCCACAGTCCCAGTAGATAGTTGTATGTTGTAGTTGCACATCCTGCTAGTTGCTGTATGTGGGACGCGGCCTTAGCACGGCCGGACAAGCGGTGCGTCCGTGTGCACCTGGATCCGAACCCGGGCCACCAGTGGTGGAGCACGCACACTTAACTGCGAAGCCATGGGGCCGGCCCCCAACACATGGGTTTAACAGTGGAACATCCATAATTTTGAGAGGAAATTTAGAAAAAAATCAAAATGAAATTGATAAAATCAGTCATCTGCTGAAAATGTGCTAGCAACTCTCCATTAATATTATATGAAGAAATATGGGGACACGCAGTCTTAATCAAAGCAGGATTGGAATGTATTCTTATTAAAGAGTCTAAACAAATCTGAGACCTCTACTTAATATAGGCTCCAGATAGGATGCTACTTAATTTACTTGATTGTAACATTTTTGGGGCACTTTGAATGTAAAGATACATAAATAACTTTAAATTCAGAGTTAGCAATGAATGAATCATTTGAGGAAGATGCAGACATGGAAAGAAAGAGATAAAATACACATGGAAAGGAGGTAATAAGAAAAGCTGAGTCATAAGAATGACTAAGGAAATAGAGGTGGTGACACCTACATATGACAGTACAAAATATGTTAGATCACCAGATCTTCTACTAGATCACCACAGTTGATGTTAGATGTGATGTCCTAAAAAATGATTTACAATTTTAATTTTACAGAAGCAGCTGTACAGCTGTTAAAATAGTTTTCTTTGCTTTTTACCCTCCTGAGTACCTTGATACTAAATCCTGAAGAGACCTGAGACTGTCTCTATTACTTGCAATCTAAGGAACCTCAATTAGTATACAGTACCTTTATGTACAAATGTTTAATTTGAGATAGGTGGAATGTGATCAGCATGGGGTCTAAGGCAAGGAGATGCAAGAGCCAGGCTTTAATGGATGCATGAAATTAATGCATTCTGAACATTCTTAATCCCATCACTCACCACACAACATTGGACTGATTTCTTTCTCAACAAGCAGTGTGGTTATAATTTGGCCTTCTGTGGAAATTTCTACTTAATATTATACTTACAAATGTGGCCCATGGACTACTTATATTAGAATCACCAAAGATATTTGTTAAAAATACATCATTAGCCCTAATACCAATCAATCAGATTCTACTATATCAGAATCTCTGGAGGTGAGTCCTAAGAGTCTGCTTTTTAAGCAGTTGCTCATATAACTTTTATACACATGCAATTTGAGACCCACCGTCTTATATAGAGAGACTGATCAGTCAATATGAACATGTCCCAGCTGCTACCAGATAGTGCTGGTTCCCTAACCCTAGTAAACCCATCTCCTCACTTTGTCCCTTCAGTTTGGTGGTGAGGAATGTAGAGGCTTCCTATTGTTGTGAATGTCTGGATTCCCTCACTGTCTCCTGTTTCCTGGTTGGTTTTTTTTTTGAGTATTTCATCATTTGTCTAGCCATTTCCTTGCATTTCAATCCCTCTGGTTTATATATTGAGTGATTTCAGTTTCTCCCATTTGTGTCCTGACACCATCTCTAGGATGGCCAGTGTTCCTACATGTCATAGACCTCTGATCTCTCTTTAACTGAAAGAACACCTGCTTGAGTCAAAGACCATTTGAAAGAAACATTAGTCAATTATTAACTCTTAGTTTCTAGGAAGCTCTGCATATTTCCAATGTACAACCATTGAAAATAGTTATGCGAGAAAGGCAAATGATTTAGCCAAAATTTATACGCCTTTTTGACCTGGCTATATACCACCCATATCAGAGGCCTAGCAGCTTTGAATAAGGGTGAATGTAATATTCTTCTCCTAGAGTCAGTATCTATCCCTTTACACAATTATATAAGTAATCATTAAGGTAAAAGCCTCTGTTTTTCCACTGAAAACAGAGAGGGGTACTTCACAAGCATGCACAATGAGTGGAAGCATTTCAAAGTTATGACTAACTAATCAAAGTAGTGGCTATCTTGACATTTTATGACGCTTACAGAATGTCAAAGAACACTCAGTTTTTAACTTAGATCTCAGACTAGGTTGGGAGAGTCATTTATTTCTCATAGGTGCTAGATTTTACTGTTATTCCTCTTAACTCAGGAAGAAAAAATGTGAAGAATTTATTATCAAATTGTTTTTAGTACATCAAGTTAAAGCAAACATAACTGTGAGAAATATAAAACATTATTTCTTACAGGTCAGATTCCTGACTGTCCTGAGAAGGAGTAGGAGCTAGATCAAAGACTTCGTTAGAGCGGTGGAATGACCTGTTTGCTGAGAGTACATTCATTCTTCGAAAAAAAAAAGTTAGTGTCTTTCATTTCCAGATAATATGCTAAATGGTAGAGTTACAAAAATGAAAAAGCCATTCCTGTCCTGGGAAATTAATCAGTGATTCAAGATATTAAGAAAGCAAGCAGCGGTAATACAAATGCATAAATGAATTGATTAAGTTTTTTGTTGTTTTCTGAGTTCTATGGGAAGACATGGGAAATGAAACAGAGGAGGGAGACACTACAGTTGGAGTGAGGGGACAATTTTGTTGGGTATTCTAGACAGTTTAGGTAATATTTATTTTTATCTTTCATTCGCCAGAAATACTAAGTAGGTATTAACACCTTTAATTTTATAGATGAGTGAATATGTTTGGAGAGCTAAGTCACTTGCCAAAGTTAATTTTCAAGTTTCCATTGTAGGGCACACATCGTTTCTTTGATCTCTAAACACTGGTGTGCTTAAAGATTGAGTCCTTAACTTTCTCTCTTCTCTGTCTCTACTTACTTCTTATATCAGCTTTTCTCACTTCTTGTGGCATTAAATAGCATGTCATCACTGTGCTGACTACTCTCAAATTAAACTGCCGGCTCAGATGTCTTCTCTGTTCTCCATACTCACATATCCGACTGCCTAATTGACATTTACACTTGGATGTATAATAGGCATTTAAACTTAATGCATCCAAAATTGAACTTCTGATATCTCTCATCTCTCAAACCATCTCTTCCTGCAGTGGTCCCTATTTGATTAAATAATAGATCCATCTTTCTAATTTCTCAGACCAAAAACCTTGAGTTACTTTTGATTTCCCTTTTCTCTTAAAGCCCACATCCAAACTCCTTTGTCTCCTCAAAAAGTATTCACATTTTGATCAATTCTCATCACGTTTCTTCTTGGAGATTTCTTTTACCTTTTAAAGAGAACTTCCTTAAGATCTATCTATCTATCTATCTATCTATCTATCTATCTATCTATCTATCTGTCTATCTTTCTATTTCATCTATCTATGTAATCAGGGCCAGATTCCTGCATGTGCGACCTGTGCAGCCTCAAAGAGTTCCAGGTTTCAGAAGGACCTATGTTTGGTTTAACTTTCTGCTGTCACCACCTTGAAATTCCTCATAATTTTGTCTTTGAACTTGTGTTTTGTAAATGGAGTCCAACAGGAGAATGGAACATGCAAATTAGTAGAGGAGATACTGAGATATGTATGTTCACTGCCATTTTTTGCCCCCTATTCACGTATAGCTTTTGTGATGTCCTGTGAGCACAGAATTCTAATGTATTCATAATGCATGGAAGTTCAGCAAGACTCAAAGTAAGTACAAGGGAAGCATATTGTCTTTGACTAAGTGGCAATGTGGACAGCCCTGAGAAGCCACACTTTAGTTTACCCCAGAACTTACTTCCAACATAGAAAGAAGGCAATGGTGTTCTAAGAAACATGGACAACCAAGGAACCCTGACATATCCTTTTTTAGTCATGTTACTTTCCTCTTTTAGCCAACCACTTATAAAAATGATGACACTGAATGGGAAAGATGGGAAAGAATTGCTAAAGGTAGAGAATATTGGTTGAATATGCCTGTATCAATAAGTAAAATAAAAACAGTTAATTTGTGCACCTTTCCATCATTTTGGCAAGAACAAAATACATATGCATGTCCCAACTATGAAATATGAAAAGTACAATCTCTTGACATTTGCCAAAGACAAGTGTGTTAAGGTCTCTATATTTACGGTGTTGAAGTAAGACAAATAAAATTTTACATTAAAGTTATTTATTTACCTCAGAGATTACAGCTTAGGTAAAGATTGTAGATACCAAAGTCCAGCGACCAATGAAAGAATACCTTTCAGTTACCCGTGGCAGTTTTGCTGGGAATTGTATGATTTTAGCTGACAGTGTTACTTAGGAGATGCTTTGTTTCCCAGGATAAATATCTGCATAATAAATAGAAAATATATTTTTTTGCTTTAGAAATCCTTTCCATAAAAATGAAGTGGGTTGTTCCATTCAAACTGATTATTAAACAAGATTTCAAAAGCGATAATAAAGAACTCTCACAGGAAAAAAGCATTTTCTTTTAACCACAGGGGAAATGTGCAATAAATAAATTATGCTATTCAATGAAGTGTGAACCCAGAATGTAGTTATTAGCATTACCATTTAAATGGTAACCTTGTTGGGCATTTCACTGGAAATTTATTTTCTTAGCAATAATAGCCAACACCACTTCTGATTATGGGTTATTAAATGTATCTGTTGCACCTGGATGCTTATATTCATTAAATGGGTCACACAGTTTCTAATTTTGTATCTTCCAAAAATATCTGGAACACGCTTCTTATATGTTTTCACATTTGAGGCATCTAAGATATTTTTATTTCCTTCAGAAATCACATTTCATCTCTAGTGTTACCTATTTATTGTTTTACCATAGTTTCATTTTGAGAAACTCCATGCATTTTTGTTCCTATTGATTTTGTTTTAGGATATCATAATCGTGAAAATCTTGAGCTCTAGATTCAAACATTGGGTTCAAATCTTGACTTTGTTACCTCCTAGCTTTATATCCTGGGCAAGTTATTTAACTTCTCTATGACTCAGTTTTCTCATCTATAAAATAGAAATAGTACATGTACTTATCCTGTAAGAATATTCTGAGGTTAAGTTAATTTTAAATATATACACTAAATTAGTGTGTGTGTGTGTGCATGTTTACAATGAATTGAAGATGTTTTAAAATAACATCCACTTAAATTCTTAAAAAACATATTACTAAATACCCTTGGGTCAGGGAGAAATTGGAAATGATATTATCTTATGTTTAGAACATTATACAATGAAAATATTTATTACCTAAACAAGGGAAAGAAGGGAAACTCGATTGCAGATTTGGTAAAAAGATGAGCGGTGATTCAGAAAGAAGTGCAGTTGACTTAAAAGTATGTGAAAAGTACTCAAATTCATTAGTAGTCAGAGAAAGCCAAACAACAATGAAATACCTCTCTACACTCTTAGTAGGTAAAAAATAGAAAATTAGATAAAAACAACATTGACAAGGATGTGGGGAAATGAGAATTTTTATAAATTTTTATAAATGATTATTATGAGAACATATACTGGAACAACCATTTTGGAAAGTAATCCGTCTGTACATAATGAACTTAGATATGTATTTTCTTATGCCCCTGAGAAATGAGTTCTAGGTGTACATCCCAAAGAAATTCTTGTATAGAACACAAAGATGACATGTTGAAAATAATACCTATAGGGGAAGTGGATAAAAGAAGGGTGATTGTGGACACTATGAAATATTATGTACTAGTTAGAAGCAACAAAACAAGTTATCCAAGTAACATTCAATGATTTTAGGACCTTTGGACAGCCAGAGTTGCCTTAACTGAGGTTTCTTTTAGGAAAAGACCCATAGACGCCCAAAGAAGAAGCCTCCCCATGAGAAGAGAGGGTGGAGGTGGTCTGGTGTTCTGGCGGAGCTGGGCCTAAATTTGATAGACTCATGGAGCAAGGGCTAATTTTGACAGATTTTGTGATTGAATCTCATCCTTGCTTTGAAAAAAATGGCCAAATATTTGAGAGTAATAAAAAACTAAAGCCCTACTGGTAACACAAACGTGGAGCAACCTTGGCAGAATGTTACATTGAAAGAATAGAAACCCACCAGGGTCCTGGAAGGGCCCTTAACTAGCAAGGGCACAATCTCGGCAGGGGCCAGGATGGATCCTGGAAGATCTTTGGACTGTCTCCAGGAGCACTGGAGACTGGTTGGATGGCAGTGCACCAAGCAATACTAGAGGGCCACATGAATGCTTGAGTGCTTCTTTTCTGGAAAACAAAAACAAAAACAAAAACAGAAAAGATAGACCCTTCTGCACACTTTAAGCAGCTGCAGCAAATAACAGTGGATCCTGACAGTTAAGTAAGCAATAGGCTCTTTCTCCTCTCCTCCTACCTCTGAATTTTTTAACTGACAGTGTTTCCTTTTTCACAATGACTGCCAGAATGTTTAGACTACTGTGAATGTATAGATCATTTTTTGTTCATTATTTTCCCTTTATTCCTGACATTATTTTATTTAATTATTTTAGTGCGTTCTTCACTCCAGCTTAAAAAAAAATTCACTTCTAATTTTTGATATCTTTTTGTATTTTACATTTTTCTCTAAATTTTCTTAACCCTTGTCTGGAATAAGGCAAAGCATAAGACAACAGATAAATAAAGAAGCAAATAAATAAATCTATAAGGATCCAAACAGGAAAATCTAACCCGCTTAAGAATTTACAACAGAGAAGAATTACTGTAAGGATGTGCTTATATAGGTGGTAGAGATGCAGAGAGAATGGTGGTTAACCCAAATATTAGCGATCGTAGGAAGTCCATACCACGTGTAGACAGTTGAGACAAAGGGAATAGGATGATATCAGAGTGCAGAGGCCACTACCATCTGACAGAGGCTGGAATCCATTGGGCCTTTCTAGTGGGAGCTAGAACCATGGAGGAGATGGGGAGCTGGGGGAGGAGTAGCAGAGGCAGGGAGAGAGGAGATATCCTCTGGCTTCTCCTGGTCTCCCCTCAGCTGAACTCAGTGAATCCCGGGAAATGCAGCCTAGTAAGCTTCTTGGCCTGTGATACAAAGCAGAGGGCAGGAGGGGCCAGGAATAGATCTTAGGGCAAATAGGCCAAGACTGTCTTAATCATTTAATAAATAACTCCTTCAACATTTTCAGGAGTTATTCCTTTTCCCTTGGGCTCTTATATAGAAGAAAACCAATAACAATGAAAAAAGGCTCCTGGACGTTTGAAAGATGCCAAGATGACAAGGGGAATTCTCTCCATATTTAACCTAGTGTCTATAGACTGCCTTCACTGAGGAAAAATAAATCATAAGTTTTCTCATACACAACACAGTTCATTCTTGTAACTTACTGTAAAAATGCTTTTCTTTTTTTTTTTAATGACAAAGCTTAGTTTTGGGTAAAGATTCAATTCATTGAACTGTATGCTATGATTTTTTTTTTATTTTTCCCCTCTCAGGACCAAATGCCAGAAAACCATACTAAAAGAGGATCGGGAGCTAATAAATTTTTTTTTTTAAAGATTTTATTTATTTATTTTTTTCCCCCCAAAGCCCCAGTAGATAGTTGTATGTCATAGCTGCACATCCTTCTAGTTGCTGTACATAGGACTAGGCCTCAGCATGGCCAGAGAAGTGGTGCATCGGTGCGTGCCGGGGATCCTAACCCCAGGCCACCAGCATCAGAGCGTGCGCACTTAGCCGCTAAGGCACGGGGCCGGCCCAGGAGCTAATAAATTTAAGGACATTTTTCACTTGGTGAAATTGTCACCGACATTGTCCTCAAACATCTGATGTGTCAATGTGGATTGTCTAGAGCTATTCTGTGGGCAAGGGTCATCGAGGCCTCATGCCTCAGGGGCTGGTTGTATCATAGACCATCAAGTCAGACAGATTTCTGCTTAGGGAATGTTGAATCATGATTTTACAGCTAACTGGATGAAAAAATGTGCTGTTAATAATATAGTTCTATAAAAAAATATAAAATGTTATAATTGTATAAATAATATAATTTTGGTATAAAATGTGAAAACAACATTACATAAAACAATAAAAACAAACTATAATTATAAAGAGTAATACTTTTAGCATTTTTTTATATTTCCTAATTGGGATCAAATATTAGACATGGTTTTATAATACTTGAAATACTATAGATCTTGGGGAAAATATTTTTTAAGTTAGAATGGAGAAGTTCTATTTCTTTATGGTTTGTTGACCATGGATGCTTGTAGAAAAACATATTAGTTTTTTATTTCCAAATATTTAAACTTCTATGTCAGAATGTCCTTGACAGATATAGTCAAAGCTGTATCCTAAGTGTCATAGTTCTTGTAACATCAGCCTCTTGTTAGAAAGTTGTGAAATCTTTCCCCTGAATAGCCCAGCACACTGCCTCAAATGCCTCCATCTTAAAGACATAAATGGAATATTTATCAAAAGAGAATAAAAATAAACATTGTATGTCCCACACCAGGCAAATAGCAGACCCACAGTAGTCCAGGGTCTGACATCAAGCCTTTCCCAAAGTCAGAGTCATTTGATGAGTAATTGTTTTCACTCAAGGTTTCCACTGAAGGTAGAATTGTGGCGAGGCGGCGGGAAGGCCTGACAGAGGAGTTTCTGTATTAGTCAGCTCAGGCTGCCACAACAAAATATCATAGACTGAGTGATTTAAACAACAGACATTTATTTTCTTACAGTTGTAGAATTCCAAGATCAAGGTGTCATCAGAACTAGTTTCTGTTGAGGGCTCTCTTCCTGGTTTGTAGATGGCTGCCTACTCTCTGTGTCCTCACATGGCCTTTCTTCTGTATGCATGTGGAGAGAGAGAGAGATTTCTGGTGTTTCTTCTTCTTAAAAAGACATCAGTCCTATCGGATTAGGGCTCCACCCTTACGACCTCATTTAATCTTAATTATCACTTTAGAGGCCCTATCTCCAAATACAGTCATAGTAGGGGTTAGGGCTTCAACATATGAATATTGGGGGGGAGACATAATTCAGTCCATAACAGTATCCAAATAACTCTAACTTAGCAGTGACTGTAGGCTCTCTGGTAGAGAATCTATACTAAGGTAAGTGAGTATGTATCAAATGCTACTTGATTAGTAATAGGATTTGAGACTTAGAGAGGTTGCATCATCCTGGTTACATTATGTTGGCTTTACTTGAACCCACCTTGACCAGCTACCAGCTAAGCCTGTGTATTTACCCTGGAGAAGTAAGCCAATGTGTTTGTAATGCTAAACTGAACTCCATGGTCAAGCAACCCTGCTGTGTAACACGTACAGAAGAGCCCACGTGGGGAAAGAGTAGCTGTCTTCCCATCATTTTGCAGTAGAGCAGCTCAGAGAGGCCTGAAGAGGGCAGTCATTGGTGATGACATCAGTGGTTAGGGTAGCAGTCTTCAAAAATCAAGGAGAGAATGCTCCAGGGTAGCACAGCAAAAGTTGTAGCTACTTGAGTGTAGCTATTGCCAGCAGTTCTGGCGCAGCAGTATGTAGGTGGTTTGCGTAGTATTCTGGGCAGATCTATAAGGCTATGATCCAGATACTAGCAACACAGCACTGTGGGCACTGGCCCAGTGGCTTGTAGGTGATATCAGCCGACAGAAAGGAACATAAATGTGAACTGGATTGATTTATGAGTATTGTGTTTTCAAAAACCATGCAGGGTCTGAAATTTTACATTGCTTATCAGGTAATGCTAGGTTGCCACAGTTTCATGAGTGCTGGCAGAAGACATGAGGTTCCTGGGTCAGAAACAAAGGACTTTCTTACACATGGCACACACAGTCATCATGAGCTTCTGGGTCACATCCATTCCCCTTGCCTCCTAAATCCCACAGGGTGAAGCAGTGTGGCCCAGGTGATAAGGTTCAAGCAGTGGGCTTCTATCACAGCTGAGTACTCCTGGCTTAGGAACCCTAATCTTTTCAAGGGGGTTTCTGGCTAACCTGCCCAACTTTTGCCCTGGAGGGCAACGTTATTTTTATTATCCTGATCAGAAAACAAATTGTCCCACTGCCCTAGAAGGAGATACTATCTTTATCCTCCAAGGCCTTTTGCTATACTAACATCCTTGATAAGATATTCAGGAGCATAGCTATCAATACCTTTTGCTCAGAAGACATGCAGAAATGTCAAAGACCATGGAGAATTGTCTCCCACAGGCATGACACACCTGGAGACTGGCTGAGTTGTGGGCGGAGGGGCTGGAGATATTAGTGTAATCTCATTTGTATCCATACGCTTGAGACTACTGTGTAATATTTTTTTGTGTGTGAGGAAGATCAGGCCTGAGCTAACATCCGATGCCAATCTTCCTCCTTTTTGCTAAGGAAGATTGACCCTGGGCTAACATCCACTCCCATCTTCCTCTACTTTATATGGAATGCCGCCACAGCATGGCTTGACAAGCAGTGCGTTGGTCCACACCTGAGATCCGAACCTGTGAACCCCGGGCTGCCAAAGCAGGGCGTGCATACTTAACTGCTGCGCCACTGGGCTGGCCACACTCTGTAATATTTATAAAGGTAGCTGTGCAAAGTAGTTTTTTAAATTTTCATCTCCTTGGATTAACACTGATTTTTCTTCTCTTAATAGAATCAATTCTGAATATAAAATATTGCCTACATAGTAATCTATGGAGGAAAGTGAGCAAATAATTTGATAAATCAATACAGTATGTTCTTTTTGGCCTTTGAACAATTAATATGCCTAGTAATTGAAGAGAGCTTGGGCAACCAAAAATGACAGTTTGAAAAGAAATTTCAAGCAGGAGATGAATTTTCTAGTACTTAATCCTTGCCTTTTTCTGGGAACTGCTGGGCAGGGAAGGAAAGCACTGGTACTTGGTATCAGAGCTCTTGTTAAAAAGTACATCTGGGACTGGGGAGACTGGTAAGGAAGATTCTAAACGTAAAGCTTCCACAGACCTTTAAGATGCCAAAGATGCACAGCAAATATCTCGGAGAGAGATAGTTCTTCTATTTGTGATATCAGAAAATAGGAAGGAAAAGAAACACTTCAATAAGTCTTTGATTATGATCAGGAAAAAGTTATCATTTGGTTCAAATGAATGAGTGGCAAAAATATCTCTGCTAATTATTTCTTTTAGTGAATTCATTCATTCAGTTTTAAAAGATTTGAGGATTATTTTGGAGGGTTTAGGAAGACAGGAGTTTGGGGATCCCGCAAATGGGAAACAAGTTTAAGAGGAGCTAGAATTTCTGGTATGAGAATGAATGAGGAAGCAAGGGCTATGTACAAAGAGGACTTCTAAGAAAATTCTTTGAAGATGCATACAAGGGATATGAAGAATAGTATTGCACAATAACCATTTTTTAAAAAGTGAGGTTTATTGAGGTATAATTTCCATATAGTAAAATTCCCTTTCCTAAATGTGTAGTTCCATGAATTTTGATAAATACATGTGGTCAGGTAAATACCACCACAACCAAAGTGTCTGGCGCTTCCTTCACTCCTTAAATTTTCTTCATGCCCCTTTGTAGTCTATTCATTTCTCCTGCTCCTGGTGACCACTGATTTGTTTCTGTCCCTATAGTCTTTTCTATAGAGCGATATAAGTTGGATCATACCCTTTGAGTTTGGCTTCTTTTTCTTAACATAATGCACTTGAGGTTCATCTCTGTGACTGTATATTTTCATAGTTCATTTCTTTTTATGTAGCTTCTACTTTTTGGTTGTTTTCTCTTTCATGCTATGGTGGCCCTCACCAACTTCTCACTCTGTCCCCCAAGTCTTAAAAACGTTTTATTAACTTATATATTTGGTTTTAACCTTGTCATTGCTCTGTCTTGGAGAACTAAACATACTTTTGTTCATGTTTTGCGATCATAGAAATCTAGAGTAAGCTGATACAGTGTTGTGAGAGATGATCAAAGAGTTGTTGGGAAGAGTTTGCAGGGAGAGGTATAAGAAAACGAGTGTCCACATTCCCTCCCCTGGCCTGTCTTCACAAATTTTCAAGGTGGGACTCTAATTTTTGCAACCAGATAGGATCCAGCTTGAGTCATTTTATTTAGACATTAAAGAAAAGAGTAATGTCAGTAGCTAGAGAACTTGAGGTTTCTCTGGTTATAGATGCAGTGGAAAGTGTCTTAAAATTGAAAAATAACCTAAATCAAATTCAAAGCATGACATTAATCTCTGTCCTATGAAAAGAGATACAGAGAGAGTGGTGTCTAAATTTTATTTCTACTTTTGTTCAGTGCTAACATTAAAACATGGCCATTATGTTTCTAAGCAAACACAATAGTAAATAATAGTTCTTCGAGATAAAATTTATTTTAGATTTGGCTTCAGAACTTCTTATAGAAAATCCTTTCCACTTAAATATGAAAATTTAACACAAGGGAAGAGAGCACATACTAAGATTGCCAGTAGGAAAAATTGAAAAACAATGAGGAGAAACTCACCTAAATGATTTTATGAATTATCTCTTATGCACCTCACAAGTTTGACATCATTTTATATTCGGTAAAAGAAAAAAAAATAGTACTAAAAGTCTTGGGAAGGACCAAGTAGCAGTGAAATTTGAGGAAACATTTTGCTTATTTTTATGACAATCTTATTTAACAAAAATAGTGTTCCCCTAGGACATCAATGAGTGAATATGACTCATCAATTCATACTCCATCAGTAGTTGAAGATTTGATAATGAATGAGTGACTAATTAATCTGACAAATATTGTGTAATAAAATGGAAGTCCTAATTCTGAAGTTTTAATTTTTAAAATGAGTCATAAAAAACTAGGCCCTTATTATAGAGTTGATATTTTGTAAGTTGTTTGAAATGGATAGGATTTTTCTACAACGACAAATGTTTCTATCATTTTAGAATATTTTATGAAAATAATATCATACTGTTGATAAACGACTACCAGAAAACAGAGAGTTAATTCTTTAATCGAAATGTGCCTTACAAAAATAAAACTACAGTAATCACTCACGGCAACGTCGATCGCTTAAAATAAAGTTGTAAAGAATCTTTGTTTTTATATTCACATTTGATTAAAAAATAAGACTTCATTCTCCAGATGCCACTCTTTTTCTTTTAAACCAGAATGATCTATTGATTTGAGCCCTTAATTTTTAAAACATTTTCTTCTAGAGAAATTAGTCTTCTGTCAACGCTTCTACTGTACACAGTTGGCATTCATAGCATTCCACCTGCGAGGCTCAGCTTTCGTCTTTTATTCTGTGGTCTTTAGCTGTGAGAGAAGCTGCAGCTTGTTTTCCTTTGCGATCATTTCCTCCCCAATAATCCCTTTCCTTGTCTCTCTTATACTGAGTCAGCATTACATTTCTACTATATTTTTTCAAACTATTTTATGTTTTGCTACAGCAGTTTTCTTTAAAGGCTGCATAACATACTTATTAACTATGTGCCGTTGTTTGTTCCACATGGTAGCCTCGACTCAGGTTAGGTAAGGGATAGACTTTGAGACACTCTTTCCAAAACAGATCTGCATTTTCTTTGATCCTGCTACACTCTTTCACCTAGGTCCCAAATGATTGTGATGAATCATTTGCTGTTTTTTGGTTCAGGGTTCAAAGTGTAGATAGAAGTGGAGGTAAATTTCCAATGGGAGGTCAAGACTACGACCTGCCAACATCATCTTTTATCAATGTTTTTCAACAAACACTGTTTGTCAGATATTCATTAAAAAGTTAATGGCTTTCCAAGAAATACTTTGCCAAGAAGATACTAGACTATTTTATATGCATCATTGATTTAATTTCTAAGCACCCCAATGATTATCCCCAATTTGCAAATAAACGTACTAAATGTCAGAAAGGTTGACTAGCATCCCCAAGGTTGCTCAGTTAAGAAGCAGCAGATTCTGGACTCATCCCCGTCAGTTGACTTTGAGCCTGTATTCTTCAACACGGGGCAACACTGATTTCTTACCAAAAGTAAATATGAATAGTAGAAATGCCTCACTTTTCTATAAGATTTATCATTTTAAAAGTGATAAGGGCAAATAACAGACACTAATAGTTTAACAAAAAATGATTCTGTTGTGTAAATCTCTCTTTTTTACTTCTGACTTTTACTTAATTTTCTAAACCTCCTTTGATCTCAGTCAAACAAAGTCTTTGTTTTATTTTAAGAATTTTTGTGCTCTTACAATAAAAAAAAGGTTAAGAAAACAGTTTCTCAACTGTGAAATGAACAAGTCCATGCTGCACAATATTGGAGGGAAGAGGTGGTAGAGAGATGACTCCATTCTTACCACCCCAGACCCTTTGCTCAGTCCAGCTATAGAAAGTGCCTATAAAAGTTAGACCAGATGCATATCTTAGTCTAGTCATATTTGGCTAAATTATTTTATCCAAGTTATTAAATTTGCTAAGCCTCTGTTATATCATTTATAAAATGAGGCTAAAATTTCTTGTCATCCATGCTTGTGAGAGGATTGAACGAGATGATGTAGGAAAATCTCTGTGAAGGTATAGAAACTCAATAATTGCTATTATGTTATCCCTACACCGTACTTCCTGCTGCCTGTACCGCAAATGAGTCAGATGCCTTCAGTATAATGTATCACACAATTGTCAACCCATAGCTGCAGGCCATCAACCAGCCTTCCCCCCCGTAACTTCTCTGCCTCCTGTAGACCTCTTCCTCCGATCTCATTTGGCTTGGCTTTGCACTCCTGTTGACCTTGGTATTTTGACTTTCTGTGTGTCACTACTTTTTATTTATTTACTTTTCATAATTGATTTTACTGTAACTCCATGTCACTCCATGTGATCCTTTTTGGGAACCTCTTGCTGCTTCCGTCTTTAATTTGGCCCTATGGATCTCAAATCTAACCCTCAACCCATGGTTAGCTCCCTAGTTAGGGTACCTCAGCCTCTGCCTTCATTGTTTATGAGCATAACATTCAGATACCTCTCCCTTTATGCCACCTGATTGGTGTATTTTAACACTTAAGAAAGATAAAAAGGCTCATCTTGATTTATTTCTAGTGTTTTTAGTATATAGCTGTGTATAGTTTTCTTGGTAGTTGCTCGAGGTATGACGATATACCCATGTAATTTATTACAGCCTACTAGTGATGTTTACCACTTCAAGTGAAGCATGGAAATTTTGCCTCTATTTAGATTTCTTTACCTTCCCTACTTTTATGATGTTATAGACTTAGGTATTTCTTCTACATACATTCAGCACCACATCAGATGGTGTCAAAATTTTCTTTCAATCATCAAATATGTTTTAAGATTCATGAGAAGGACAGTCTATTGTATTTACCCTTATTTTCACTTATTCTGAAGTTCTTTCTTTTCTGAAGTTCCAATCTTTTTCTATGATCATTTGCTTATTGTTTACAGAACTTCCTTTAGCCATTCTTTAATGATAGATTTGCCAGTGACAAATTCTCTTGGTTTTCCTTCATCTGAAAATGTCTTTTTCCTGAAGGATATTTTCATCAGATGTACAATTTATGGTTATTGTTGTTCAACACTTGAAAAATATGCCACTTTTTTCTGGCCTTTATGGTTTTGGATGAGAAATCCTCTGTCATTCAAATTGGTGTTCTCAAATAAGCAATACATTATTTCTCTCTGCTGTTTTCAAGATTTTTTTCTTGTCTTTAGTTTTCAGAAGTTAGATTAGGGTACGTGGTGTCATGGATTGCTTTGGGTTTATCCTATTTGGAAGTTGCCCAACATACGTACACGCAGAAAAACAAACACATACACACATGCATGTGTACTTCCAGATCTTAAAAAGGAAGAATACAGCTCAAGGATATTGAGTTTAAAGACATTGTGGGTTTAATTTCAAAACTTTGTAAGTCATGCAATTGAGTAAAACCTAGTAAATTAATGGCCTATAAATTTAAAAGTAGTCCGTGCTGAAAATAATAATTATATCTGTACTACTCCTAAATTACAAATGACTCTTTAAATATATGGTTAAATTCCAATATCGATTTTACAAATAAATTAAAAGAAGTTGAGAAAATTAATCTGTAAATGAGTATTTGATTTGAGACTAATGTTCAATTCTGAGACTTTCTAAAATAGTCCAGTGAATTCCTTTAAGAAATGACATCTTTTGAAATGAGTCAAAATTTATTTTTTGAAATTACTTTCAAAAGAAAATTGAAAAACAATGACTTTATATGTAGTTGGTTGAAATTCAAGAATACAAAATGAGACATGTCTTTAAGTATCTAACAGAATTTTACTTGGTTTTTGTACAGCATTTCCTCTACTGGGAGAAAAATCATCTACTGGTTCAAAGGAAACTTATGGGCTTCTAATGTTTTCTGGGTAAATATTTAATCAGTTCAGTAATATCTACCTCCACTTTTTCCTTCGATTTTTGCCAGAAAGTGGTCTAAAGTCGAGATCAGGTGATAAATGGCACATTCAAAGGAATAAAGGAAGAGAGTATAAAGACAGGATTATTCACAGAGGTATGGATAAGGTTAAGGGATATCAGCAAGGGATGGTAAATCACTCAGGAATTCAAAAGAGGAGGCAGTTCTTACTAACCCTATACCTAAAGAGGCAACAGGAGAGGCAATATCTGGAACACAGTGAAAATGAATAGTCACAGATCATGGAGAGGAAGGCAGCCACTGCCAAAATTTGTCTTGGCAGGAACATATGGAGTGTGGTGAGGTATGGAGGGAGTAAGTCGGAAATATAGGTAAATACCTTGACCTAGTCCTCTTTCTCTCTCTTATTTCTTGCCATGCTTCTTATTGTCCAAACCCAATCATGATCCAGATGGCAACAGAGCCTGCCTCAGTGAGGCAGTCCGTACAAGTAAGCTTCTAGGCCCAAAAACAAGGCAGATCTGGAGGGATAAATGGAGAATATCAGTTAAGGGTTTGCATATTATTCTCACGTAGAGGAAAGATGTCTCCTCCATCGACAAGCATCTTCTTGGCGTCTGTGGTGTATAATTCCCTCTGATTTTTAATCATGGGCTCCTATTTTCATTGCTCAAGTTTTGAGTTCTGAGCTCTCTATCACTGTGAACATGCAGGGTCTCTGCTCCCTCCTCACCCCAACTATATAGTAGCCCTTAGCTATCTCTGTGCTCCTCTTTGCATGGAGATGGAGAAACATTAAAATTTTCGTGATTCTCTGAGTGCAAGAAGTTTTGGGATGCAGTAGGAATCTCTTTCTACCAACTAATACCCCAACATTCATTTTTGAAACTTTCTCCTTATATGCTCCAATATAAGAAAGTAAGTGATTAGTCCTTCTGCTATTAAGTTCCTACCGAACTATTGGTCTTTCATCATCCATTCTTGACCCTAGTAGGCAACTTGGGGAGTGAAGACCAGTGAGAAAGTGTCAAGTCATCCTTTGCGGCCTTCAAAGTTATCTAATTTTCTTTCAAAGTTCTCCTCTTATTTCAAA
Organism: Diceros bicornis minor; assembly: GCF_020826845.1. Lineage (NCBI taxonomy): Eukaryota > Metazoa > Chordata > Mammalia > Perissodactyla > Rhinocerotidae > Diceros > Diceros bicornis. The sequence goes on along the minus strand of NC_080749.1, from coordinate 27,628,383 downwards.
CCATCCATCTTTATCTAGTTTGGAACAAGAAATTCCTCTTCTACCATCATCTGTTTTTTCATTTTATTGTTTATGATATAAACCATATGCTTTAACTTCTGAAGAAAAAAACAAAAATAGAAAACTGTGATAAAACATCAAAACTTTTCTTAAACAGGCCACATATTCCAATTCAAAATGCCTTGGTTAAGACTGTAGAATGAGCTATGAGTTTTTTAAACAACCTCAGGAAACTTGGCTGGTTGCTTTGCTTTCATTTGTATCCCTATCACCCAACACCCCCTGCCCAAGCAATGGGTGCCACTAAGTTAATTGGGTAGGAGATCAAGGTGACAAGAAAAAATCATGGAAAAAAAATCAAATCCATTATTATTTCCCAATATTATTGTGCCATATGCACTGAATCAAAAAGATTTATTTTGGGAAGTTTTACCCTTAGAAATGCAGGATGGTATACATATTGGAATCCAGAGTAGCAAAAGTGCTTAATGTTATGTGCTTATTTTGCTAGAAGATAATTCTGTATTAATGGAAGCAATTTGAGTACACAATCACTTTACTTGTAAACCAGTATTGTACATTTAAAAATGAATTAATAACAGTAACTGCATACATCTTCTTTATAAACATTACAAAAAATATGCCTGTACCACACAAATCTTATAAAAATTTATCAAAAATAATGTTTTTGGTTTCACCTCTCTTGAGATCAACTTCATGTTTTACTTTGCTTTAAAGTGATTGTTGAGAGAAATAAGTCAGAAATTATAGACTTTGACCATACATAGAAACATAAGTTACAACTGTATGTGTGAAAACTATTTTTGGAGAATTTAAATGTTCTGTTGAAACTACCTTTCTCAGCAAGGTAAAGAAAAGAACATCAAAGCATGTTTACATTCTCGTGCCCACAGGAGTACAATGAAAACAACATATTGCGTTAAACAGAGCCAGATAGGCCAAGGTTTCTTATGATTACACTATTTGTATTCTGTTCCGTGTTACCTAGGCTACAGATCTTTTTCCTATAATTATTAATAGTTAACAAGAAGTAAAAAGAGTCTCAAAAAATTTAAATGTTTGACTACCAGTCTTTCAAATGTAATACTTTAACTACTTAAGCCCCTAAAATGTGTTCACAATGGTTTGACTACTACAAATATAGACTGTTACCCCTATAGTAGTTTAACTGTTAAGTATTTAAACCATGTGATTTATGAAATATTATATTAGTTTATTTAAATCATCTCTATGAAAGAATTTACCAGCTTTGTGTCAATTATTCAACAATATTTATACAGCAGGAGGTTTCTTCCTAGATAGAAAATATTTTTTTTACTATAGTTTCAGAAAACAATACAGTTTCCTCTTTCAGATTTGATAGATCATATTTAAACACAACTAAATGATTGGTTTTTTTGGACAGCAATTGAGAGAGCTTCTTGAGACTAGTGCACCCAACTATATTTAAGTCAAATTCCAATCCCTTTCTCCCAAAACCAACCAACCAACTATCCTACAGCAACCAGAACAAAACAAAGACAAAAATATCCACTGCATATACAACCATCTAGAATAATAAATAATTAAATATATAAGCAGTAATACAACAATATTCTCCAAATCTATTAGGAAAAGCAATGCCATTCTTAAGCTAAGTTATTTGGAGAGATTTGGTTTTTAAAAAATAAGTTCTATTTAGATATAAATATAGATGATTGAGAGAGGGAGAGAGAGAGAGATAGATGATTTAGAGATAGAAACTATTTTTTCTCTCTATCTATGGATGTATGTGTGTGTGTGTGTATATCCAACCTCTAAGAGTTATACTTAATGATTTCATTTACGTAAAGCCTTGAAGTGACATAGTAATGCAAAACATATCAGTGAGTGCCAGGTGTTAGAGGTAGAAGAAGAGTATGACTATGAAGGAGTAATATGGTAAGATGAAGAAGTGTGTGTGTGTGGTAATAAAACAGTAGTCTGTGTCCTGACTGTGGGGTTCGTTGCTGAAATCTTTACGTGTGAAAAACTTTAATAGCATGATATGCCCCATGCAGCACACACACACACACACACACACACGCACACACACACGAGTACGTGCAAAACTTGAGAAATTCCAATAAAATTCTGTTAACTGAGTTAATAATATTGTCCCAATGTCCATTTCCTTAGTTTTACAATGTACTATGGTTGTATAAAATATTATCATTGGGGAATGTCAGAGGAAGAGGACATGGCAAATCTCTCCTATTTTTGCAACTCCTTGTGAGTCTTAAACTCTTTGAAAATAAAAAGTTAATTTAAAAAACAGGCCCAGAACTGACATAGATGTTAGACTTAGCAGCAAAGGTTATTAAACATTATTATAACTGTATTTTATATGTTTAAAAAGTTAAGCAGAAACCTGGTAGAAATAAAAATGACCCGAGTCAAACTTCTAGAGAAATGTTTGAGATGCAATCTAAAATGACTGGGATGAGAAATGCAATGAATTTTATAATTGTACTACAGTTATGGAAGAGAGTATCTTTATTTTAAGAAATCACTAGTTTAAAATTATTTCAAAATGTTTTGAAAAGAAAAAGAACATGGGACTTAGAGTTAGGTGATTTCTCCTTGGTCTCATAGATGTTGGATGTCAGAGACTACCCAGTATTCTTGCCAGAACAATACACTGTCTTGAAGTGACTCTTTCCTTTTCTTACGTTAGATGACTGTCTTTATCTCAGGCTATACTCTCCTTATATATTTACTAAGATATTATGTATGCATATACAAATTGGAGTTTTTCAAGTTGTCGGCTCCCTCTTACACAAGATAAGAAGAGTAGAAATATGCTGCCTTCGTGTATTCTACATGATTTATTCAAATGAATGGCCTAACAATTTACAGTAAATTATTGTAGTGCTGATCTCATGGTAAGCTCATCTGTTACTCTGAAATCTGAAAATATGTTTCTGTACTCCGAGTAGAAATCTGGTATTGATGACAAGGAATTGTATGACTCAATAACGGCACTCTCATAGAAATGGTAACAAATGTGACCCATGTGATGGGATACTTCAGCAGAAACCTTATGGCGTGTTGGTCTTTTAGTAGATTTGCTTTAAGAACAATTAAATTCAAGATGTGGTTTCATGTTATGCTTAATTCTGAATAAAAGATATGCCATTTATGGGATTTTTTTAAATCGTCGACATTAAAGGGATTAGATTTTGACTTGTAAATGAAACTGTTTTAATAATCCCACCTTGTGTTTCAGGCACCATTCTACACATTTTGTATTTATCATCTTATATAATTGAAGGAATTCTTTTTTTTTTTTGAGGAAAATTGGCTCTGCGCTGACATCTGTTGACAATCTTCCTCTTTTTTCTTTTTTCCAAAGCCCCAGTATATAGTTGTGTATCATAGTTTTAGAGTTGTAGCTCTTCTATATGGGATGCTGCCTCAGCATGGCTTGATGAGCAGTGAGTAGGTCTGTGCCCAGGATCCAAACTAGCAAACCCCAAGCCGCAAAGCGGAACACATGACCTTAACTGCTATGCCACCAGGCCCCCCCCGAAGGAATTCTTATAACAGTAATACTCTTGTAGCCATCATGAAGATGAAGAAACTGAGGTTAGAAACACTAGGTAATTTGGTCCAAATAACACAGCTAGTAAATGGAAAAGCTGGGATTTAATCCACAGTCTGTCTGATAAGAGACTGTACCATTACTTTAATATCTCCATGCCTCTATACTTTGCCTAAATGAACAGCTTCACTTGGATGTCTCACAGGCAACTCAGACTCAACAAGTAGTGACAAACTGCTGCTTGAAGGAACTTTACATCCATTCCCTTTCCTGTCCCATGCACACACACACACACACACATTAATTCTCATGGATGAGTGATATTTTCTTCAAATATTTCTTCATATGAACAAGTGATATTTTCCCAATCTTAGGCAAAATGATATAAAAACACAGCTTTAGCAACTCCATCTATCCTGACTGCCAACCATCAGGCCACGCTACTTAGAAATTCTGGAAATGCTGCTGAATTCTAAATTTTCAAAGTTGAATTTGTCATGCTTTTTCACTAAATAGTAACCTTTTCTATATTCCCTAATTCTGATTATGTCACAATCAACTTGCTAATCACCCTAGTGAAAAGTGGAAGATCTTTAATTTTTCTCTTTTCCTGCACCCCATATCTAATCAGTTTCTATCATCTATGGATTCTGCTTCAATAGCTGTTCTTCTTTGTCCTTTCTTTATTTTCCAACATTTCATTTTCTACCATTCTGTGATTTCTCTTTACTTTGCTTTTTCATGCCTCCCAGTGCCCATATTTCCTGTGTCTTTTCGGACTGATTGAGTTTTATTTATATTCCTACTTCCTTTCCCTAAAACACGCACTTATACACTCATAGTCTGGAAACAGCATAATCTATATCTATTTCTTAGTGATTACTTTTAAAAAGTAATATGCGTACTTGGACTTAGGAAACTCTGAAACAGTACAAGAGTCTTAGAATGATTTATTTTCAGTTGCCTCTCTTCTTTTACATTTTATTATGTCTTGCAATATTTCTTTTTTTTTTTTAAAGATTTTATTTATTTTATTTTTTGCCCCCAAAGCCCCAGTAGATAGTTGTATGTCATAGCTGCACACCCTTCCAGTTGCTGCATGTGGGACTCGGCCTCAGGATGGACAGAGAAGTGGTGCCTCGATGCGCACCCGGGATCCGAACCCGGGCCGCCAGCATCGCAGCGCGCGCACTTAACCACCAAGCCACAGGGCCGGCCCGCAATATTTCTTTGTTTACAATTTTTCCTTTTTTCCATTACACTCAATATTAGTTATCAAACTCATTATTATTTTATACTGTCAACACTTATTTAGATTTGCTCATATTTGCAATTTGCTTGCTTACCATTCCCTTTAAATATTTGTGTTTTCTTCCAGAGAGTCTCCTGAAAAACGTCTATTCTGATTGCTTCAAGGATGGTCTGTGCTAACTTTATATTTTCGTTTGCTGTTGTTTTGTCTCATTTGTAATGAAAGTTTCATGGAGCATATATGTGGTAGGCAGCCTCTAGATAGCCACTAATGATCTCTGCCTCCTGGTATTTACATATTTGTATAACCTCCTCCCCTTCGATGTGGGTTGTACCTACTGTCTCTCTTCTAACAAATAGAATATAATAAAAATGATGGTATGTTGCTTCCAAGATTCAATTTACTGAAAGTTTGTGGCTTCCATCTTGTTGATCATTTCTTCATCTCTCCATTGCTCATTCAAATGGAAGTGAGCTGCCACGTTTTGAGTTGCTACAGGCAGAAGGTCACATAACAAGAAACTGAGGGAGGTATGCAGGGAACAGTCATTGAGGAATTGAGACCCTCAGTCCAACAGCCTGCAAAGAATCAAATCCTGCCAACACCAAGTGAGTGAGCAAGTAATAGTGTTTACTACAATTTCATTGATAACCTACCTGGAATATCTTCTGAACTCTCAAACCACTTTATATGTTTCTCTTTTATGGAATTGCTCATTTACAATCACGCATGAGATTTGTATAATGCACATGCCATAGATGTCTTAATAGATTCTAAGCTCCTATATGGTCAAGATTTATTTATTAATTTGTGTAAAAATATTTATAGAATATAAATAAAACATATATAAAATACGTATAGAACACTTAGCATATTTTTGATACTGCTTGAAAAAAATTTAAAAAGAAAAAAGTAGAGAAGAAAATTAAGAAGAAAAAACTAAAGAGGCACATGAAAAGACGCTAAACATCATTAACTATCAGGGAAATGCAGATCAAAACTGCAATGAGATATCACCTCACTCCTGTCAGAATGGCTATAATTAACAAGACAGGAAACAAGTGTTGGAGAGGATATGAAGAGAAGGGAACTCACACACTGTTCGTGGGAGTGCAAACCGGTGCAGCCACTATGGAAAACAGTATGGAGATTCCTCAAAAATTTAAGAATAGAACTAGCATACCATCCAGCTATTCCACTGCTGGGTACCTATCCAAAGAACAAGAAAACATGAATGTGTAAAGATACATGTACCCCTATGTTCACTGCAGCATTATTCACAATAGCCAAGACTTGGAAGCAACCTAAGTGCCCATCAAGGGATGAATGGATAAAGAAGGTGTGGTATATATACACAATGGAATACTACTCAGCTGTAAGAAATGAAGAAATCTGGCCATTTGTGACAACATGGATGGACCTTGAGGGTATTATGCTAAGCAAAATAAGTCAGAGGGAGAAAGTCAAATAGAGTATGATCTCACTCATAAGTAGAAGATAAAAACAACAACAATCACATAGAGACAGACTTTGGATTAGTGGTTACCAGAAAGAGAAGGTCAAATACCGAATGATCTCACTCATTAAGTAGTAGATAATAACAACAACAAACACACACATAGAGACAGAGATTGGATTGGTGGTTACCAGACGGGAAGGGGGGAGGGAGGAGGGCAAAAGGGGTGATTAGGCACATGTGTGTGGTGATGGATTCTAATTAGGCTTTGGGTGGTGAACAGGATGTAATCTACACAGAAATAGAAATATAGTGATGTACACCTGAAATTTATATAATGTTACAAACCAGAGTTACTGCAATAAAATAAATAAATAAAAATAATAATTAAAAAATGAATAAATAAAAATAAATTCAGAATTCTCTTAATTGTCCATGCTTAGAAAGAAATATAGAGTAATATAAAATACCATCATTTTTTGTTTTTGAATTTTAAGCAGTGGGTCATATTGTAATATGCTCTTAGTGTGGATTAAAATGACTATTTAGCACATATGATGTTAAAGGAAGAAGCTTGAAGTATACTTACATTCTTGTTAAATTGTGAAATACTCTGTTAGATGTCTACATTCATGATTTCCACAAAGTAAAAACAGTGTTTGGGGGTAAAGAATTTTCAAGGCTCACAAATACAGTACACACTGAGAAAAAAAATAAGAACAACATAAAAATAAATATTTTCCCATTATACTTAAGCATCCCATTGCTCACATATCAGGAAGATATGAACTAAACCTGCTACTGTGACCCCAAATCCCCAAAAGACTAAGCCTTTTCAAAAGAAGGATATTGAAAGTCAAATAGAAAACACCACTTTGGTACAAAGCCAGTTCATCTATGCCTAAAATGTACCCATGAATGGAGGATCCACATACCACAAGAAAGCAGTGGGCTGCACACAGTCTATTGGAAGAAGCCTGAATGAAAATATACCAAAAGGAAAATACACTGTGTGAAAGTATGAGAAGAAATGTGATTAGCAATTAGTAAATAAAATAAAGATAGTTCTCTTGAAAAAAAGAAAAAAAAAGTGTAAAGCAAATAATCTCAGGTAATTGTACATAATCGGGGGATGGGTCTCCAGGTCTTACGTTAATTGGATGGTGGTAGCCACATTCTACATGGATGAATTAACATGTATGAAAGATACAGGATATTGGAGAGGATTACTTTTTCTATTAAACATACTTCTACTACACATTTACTCTTTTTCAGACATTGTATTAATCATGTGATGTTTAGAATACCCTTGTCATTGAAGAATCTACTATTTATTGGAGAGGGTAGAAAAGTGAAGAAATAATTATATTGCAGTGTCATTTATACTTATAGAATTGTTGGACTCAACAGACGCACCTAATATGTAATAGGGTTTGAAGAGTCAGGATTTGAGAAGGCTACCAAAATTAATTTGTTTATCTAGATGAAGAAAGAAAACAGGGAAAAGAGATAAATTTTACAATAAGCAGAAGAAATAATAAATGTGGGAGCAAGAAACCATATGAGGGCCCGGCCCAATGGCATCATCATTGGGTTCCCACACTCTACTTTGGCAGCCTGGGGTTTGTGGGTTCAGATGCCAGGTGCAGACCTACACACTGCTCATTAAGCCATGCTGTGGTGGCATCCCATGTACAAAAAAGAAGAGGTTTGACACAGATGTCTGCTCAGGGCCAGTCTTCCTCAACCAAAAAAAAGAGGAAGATTGACAACAGATGTTAACTCAGGGCCAATCTTCCTCACCAAAAAAAAAAAAAAAGAAGAAAAAAAAGAAACCACTCTCATAGCTTTTATAACGTAACATGGCCACATGGTCACACAGGAACACAGAGTGTGTTAAGGTTATGATGAGCAATAAGAATTAAGTGACAAGATTGAGTGTCATCAAAAACAGTGTACAACAGATATGTTAATGAGTTTGAATTTTATTTTGAAGGTTATTGAAGCTACTTAAATAAAAAATTATATTAATGCCACCTAAAAATTTGCTATTTACAGTATGGTCCATGGACTAGCAGCAACATCACTTGGGAGATTGTTAGAAATGCAGAACTTTGGACCCCACCTCAAAACATACTGAATCAGAATCTAAAGTTTGCAAAACACTGACATAGACCACAATGGTTTGTGATTCCTAGATTTTTCAGACACTATTTGTGCCTATCTAGCTATAATTTCTACCCCATCACTCTGGCTATCAAGACAGCAATTTCATTTGAGAAGAGTCAAAATTTGTCTGAATCTATCTTGATGTTCTCATTCCCCTTGCTAGTGAGTAGTTTAAGGTGAGCATATAACCTAGCCCAGCCAATGAGATGTGAAGAAGGTACTGGGTGTATATATGAGAAAAATGTCTCTGAGCTTAAAGAAGAAGCACTTCTTCTACTTTTTAGATGATGAGATGATGTCTGCAACTGCTTTCCCTATGAGACGAGTGGGCCAAAGAATGAAGGTGACATTCTGAAGTTGGGTGAGCAGAAAGATGTACAGAACTTCCCTATGCTCTTGAGGACGTTTCTGAGCCTCAGATAAACCTATCCCTGGACTCCTGTTGTGAGATAACAGATGTCTTCACTGTTTAAGCCATACTGAGTTGTGTCTTTCACTACTTTCAGCCAGATAGTCCTAACTGATGCAAATACTAACTGATGTAAGGTCAAGTTGCTGCCTCAATAACATCTACTAGAACCTCATCCTTTTCCTTGTGTCTTTAGAAATTCTCAAAAATCACCAGAGGTGACTTAAACATGATCCAGAGTGACCACCTATGACTTTTGGTCTCACTTTTCTTTATCTCTGGATCCCAGGGCATTACTGTGTCTGCGAATGATTGTATGCAACCATCTTTGGCTGGATCTACGAATGCTTTGTGACCCATATCTGGCTTCAAAATGTCAGGGATATCTGTATTCTATCCACTTCCATTGTCAGATTTGCTTACCATCTCTTCTACTCGTATCAACTCTCTATTTCTTTTAAACTGGTAAAGAAAGGGCCTCTTATCTTTAAGTGCTTGACTAAGAAAAGAAGAAGCCCAATTGCAGAGATCCTGTGATTCATACTTACATAATTATATAGGGTTTTATTACATGGCACTCATCCTTGCAGAATGCATAGACAATTTGAGAGTGAGGTACATGGCTGGGTGGGGTGGACTCAAGTTTGGCTTTACCATGCATTTCAAAAAATAGCTAATAGTTGTTAGGAAACTCTTGTCCTTCCTGTTGGATATAGTCCACCTTGATAAATTCATTCCTTTCTTGGAGATTTTCTCTCAGGGCCAGGGTTAGTGCTTCTTAACCTCAGGTTACCATATGGTCTCCCTTTCCATCAGACATGTCTGTATAGATCTGGACTCCTAGTGTGGGCCACGTTCAAGGTCTTTCTCATGAAAGTTCTAAGTCGCAGCAGCTCAGGATATGTTGCTTGACTCCTGTTTCTGTGCTCAGGTATTACTTGCCCAAGGGACATTTAATACTACTAACAGACGTGCTGTCTTTGTGAACATTTAAGGAATTAGCCAGGCAAACAAAAGATTTAAACAAGATAGAAAAAATAGCAAATCTGTGCTGTAGACATAATGCAGTGGTACCAGTGTACATGATAGAACAATATAGAGACACACTGGAGGCAGAGGGATCAGATGCATTACTACTATAATCCAGGTGAGAAATAATGACAGCCTGAATTAAAGCTGGGGTAGCAAGACAGGCAGCAAATAGAGCCAACCTGAGAGAAATTTTTATTATCAAGTTAAATATGAAGCATGAGAAAAAGAGAAAAATCTAGAATACTCCCAATTTGTTTGATTCATGTAAATTTGCTGTCTATTTCCCTCTTGTCACCAGAGTATTATGTTTTATTAAGAGATGGCACAGGTTTAGGGTACTACAAAGAGATCATGTTGACCTCATTAACCCAATGTACACTGTGTAAGACCAAAAGAAATTATAGTTACACTAGGGGGATCAGCTTGGGGCCCTAAATAAAATGATGCAATGAAACTCAATAAGTGTAATGCATTCTGCCTGTCCTGTCTACTCTGTTTGGTTCTTCAAGGGAATATTTATTTGTAAAGGAAAGCTAACACATATTATACTGCAAGCATTTACTGCCAGCCCATACTTATGTCGTCTTAACCCATAATGCAATGGGAGAAGAGAAAAAGGTTGTGCAAGCAATGAAAATATACAGAATTTGTATGCAAGGCTTATGTGGATTTTGCAAGTCAAATAGATTTTCCACAGATATGAGAGACTTCCCAAACTATTTTAGGATGGGATGGTTTGGGCTTTCACAAATAAGTCAGTATAAGTTTGCAGCAGTAAAGAGTCTCATTTCTTCCCTACAGCTGTGCCCTGAAGTAAGCAATTATGATGTCAGTTAGAAAATACAAAGGGCAAAGAAATTTCAGACCTTCCAGCTGCTCATGAAATTGGCCGGTATTTGTATGCTCACCTCCAGGTGCCCATCTTGATGGTGTTGTAGCTAGTGCTCAGCCCCATTTCTCAAAGAAAAAAAATCTGCTAATTTAAGCGCTAATGGTACCTGCTGTTTATAATTCCCCTAACATAACCTAATCTTTAAAAAACAAATCCTTGTGTTTCTCATATCAGAATGTCAGAAATATTTTTGCCCAGTGAATGGAAATTAACAGTTCGTTGGATTTTGATAATTACTCCTTCACTCTCAACTAGTGCTGATGGTAGACTCCATAATGTGTTAAAGATTTTTAATTTCAAAGAATATCATCCCATCGTCCATTCTTCTCTCGGCTATGACAGGTTTACCAGGGAGCTTGTTTTTCCCCTTGGGGGTCATAACACTTTGATTTAATCATTCCTAAAATGCATTTGTCATGAGGTGACTCTGACAGAGGTTTTGTAAAATGCTCCTGAATTTGACCCTTTGGGACTGGGGAGTTATTTTGCCGTTCTTGTTATTCAGAAGTGGATCAAAGTCTTTGAAAGCAGCAATGCATTCACTAATGTACTCATTGTATTTGTGAGATTCATTAAAATCCTGGCACAGAATGCCTTAGAATCGGAATATTTCCAAACACTTGCAGTGTTACTGCTTTATATTCAGTAAGTTCTGTGATTTTTACCTTATATGATGTTATTATTTATGCACATTTTCTATTTTCAGAAGTGTGCTATTCTTTTCTTTTCATGTTGCTCATCAGGATTTTAGAAGACAGTAAAGAATCTATTTGGACTTACTCTGGCAATTAGAAGGAAACTTCCCTAAAGGGAGACCAGAAGCGGTAGTCTCCTTTGAGGAAACCCCTGTGGAATGGGGAGTGGTGATTGGCAGCAGCTGACCAGGACACGTGTCTTCTTTCAGTCCCTGTTTCCTGAACACACAAATTCCTTAGCTGAATGCAAAACACTGAGTATTTCATAAATGCCAAAGGTGCCCCTTGTGTTGGGAATTGGCATTGGAGAAATAGCCTGACCTCTAGAGAATGCAAAGAAAACATAGCATGCGTTTACCATTTGTGCAATGCCCCTTTTGAATTCTCTCTGTGTTGCTAGATTTGTGCCTCTGGACTTTTTGCTGATAGCTGTCCTACTGCCCTTTAGTAACCCAAGTGAGAGAGAAAAGAAACTAAGTTTTTTCTCTCTTATTAGCGCATTAGGTGTATGCAGTGTTCTGCTGCTGGGTTTTACAGAAGTTCTGCCACAGGCAACAGTCACATCAGCCTCCAGTGACTAGAGCTAACAAAAGGAACCCCAGGATGGCTATCAGTATTGCCACCTTCCTCTGCTATTCATAGCACTCTGGGAAGTGGATGGCTGCAAACCACAATCCCACGAGAAGGTTCTGCCTTGGAACGGTCAGAAGGAGTGGTATTATTTTCATTACTATCCAAATCACCATTCAGACACTGAGATTGGACCAACAACTCTATCTTCATTATATGAGTGCACTCATTCACCTTTGGTGGTGGTTCATTACTCCTGTGCACATGAATAAGTGTTGTGCTCTTGGCTCAGGGGTAACCAGATCTTAAAGGTAAAGGATAAATTAAGATGTGTCATGAAGCATTGGATTTTCTCTGAAATCTAAATGAGATCATAAATAACAGATGAAATGCAATGGCTTAGTATTTAAGGATAAATGATTGCACAGAGATCTGAATTTCCAATTAGATTCAGATAAGCATGTCAAAAATTTGGTTCTTCAGTGTATTCAAAACTGTGGTCAGCCTGGCTCAGGGCTCATACTATCATTTCAGTAACTCTCCCTGTTTTGTGTGTGGAGGTATGTATGTGTGTTTTATGGCTAAATTGTTGGCAGAGAGGCTAAGAGTCTGTTACTGATCAATCTGACAGCCCATAATCTAAAATACAATCTCCTCTATTATGTTGACGGTACATGGGCAATTGTGAGTTTCCCCCATTTATGTTCAATTAAAGTATTGAAAATAGAGGCAAGAGCTTCTTCTCTAGGAATTAGCTGAAAAGCGATGTATAATTAATCAAACAGTGGTATGCAAAGACTCCTCAAAAGTCAGAATAATATCCACAACATAAAACAGATTAAAGAAGTCATTTAAATACAAAATGAGTAATCAAAATATTTCATAGTAGCCTTGCTTGTTGATCAAGACCTCTGCTATAGATGCAAATGCAAATAACTACACAAACATTGCATGTGGTAAGTAGAATACTGACCCTCCCCCCACAAAGATGTCCATGCTCTAATCCCTGGAACCTGTGTATACGTCTTCTTACATGGCAAACATGACTTTAAGATGTGATCATGAATACAGGCCTTGAGATTATCCTGAGATGAAGGGATTATCCTACATTATCCAGTTGGCCCAATCTTATCACATAAATCCTTAAAAATGGAAAACCTATCCTGGCTGGGTTAGAAAGATGAAGGGGAAAGAAGGAGAACAGATTCAAAGCACAAAAAGACTGGACCACTGCTGATGGCTTTGAAGATGGACCAAGGGGGCTATCAGCCAAGGAATTCAGGTGAAATCTAGAACCTGGGAATGGCTCACAGCTGGCAGCCAGTAAGAAAATTGGGATCTCATCCCACAACTGCGAGAATTTGAACTGTGCCAAGAACTCAAACAGTCAAGGAAAGGAATTCAAAACCCTAGAGCCTCCAGAAAGAGATGGAGTCCTGCAGCCACTTTGACTTTAGCCCAGTGTGTTCTGTGTTGGGCTTGTAGCCTACAGAACTGTAAAATAATAAATCTGTATTGTTTAAGCACTAAGTTTGTTGCAGCAACAAAAGGAAACTCATACACTGCACTACAAACCAGGCATCTACCTATCTCATCCTTCTGTCTAAATATCTGTATCTATCTTTGCAGTGGTGTTTAAACCTCACAGTATAACATCACAAATTTGCCTTAGAAATTTCTCTGCAGCAAGTGCTGGAGGGAAGTAGGGAGCAAGCATGTGGACCTCTTGGCACTCACTATGCTTCAAACACAGTAGTTCTCCTTTTACATGTTGTTTGAATAATGGACCATTCTGCTCATGAAAAACTTAAAACCACTGCTTTATTGCATTTTTTTCTTGTTTATTTTATTAAATGAGTAAAAAACAGAAAAAGAAAGTGCTAGTTCTAATGATGAGAAATACAGATCTCATAACCTTGATACACTTGAAGTAAAAGTTGAAACTCATTAGGGGAGTTGAAAGTGGAGAATATTTTGACTCAAATGGATGCTCATTAGACCTAAGCCTGTCAACTGTGTGTTCAATTGTGAAGGGAAGGAACAAAGTAGGAAATGTATGAAATGCTTGAAGTATGTCAGCAAAGATCACATCTAAAATGTGGTATGCAATTAGAAATTCTATAATAATTTAAGCTCCTGGAAAGGGCACCCTTTTCCTTAAAACATGCAGGCCATCTGACTTAGAAAGTTAAGTCAAACGCATTTTCAGCATGATAATATGTACAAGACATATCTAAAGAGAGGATGCTTCACTCCAAGAAAGGTTATCAGGAAAGCACTGAAAAGAGAGTCAGGGAAGCAAATGCTGGCACTGTGCCTAAGGCTCAGGGGAGAGAGAATGTACTCTGGGCTGCAAGTAATCATCCAGTCTTTGCAGCAAGTCTGTCTTCTTGGGTGGAGAAGTAAATCAGGTACTTATGACTCAGTGGTACTATTACTTTAATCGCCAGGAACAATCTTTCAGATAATAATCGGTCTTCATATGTGTGTCTGCCTGCAGGGATTGAAAATGCTGATCAGTATCTGGTAAACTCAATAGTCATAATTCTCGTTACAAATTCTCGTTACAAGAAATCTTGTCTTTCTCAGAAAGAAAGAAAAAATAAGATAGATAGAGATATACAAATATACGGGTATATAGATAGATATACAGATAATTACATATATACATATAGATATAAAATATATAGGTAAATATAGATATATTCAGAAATAAACATATATATTGGTCTCTAGGTCTTTCTCAACTGGAATATCAAGAGAGAATTAAGTCCTACTGCTCTAAGGCATCCACTGTAGCTTATGAATTATCTTTTCACCTATGCATTTAAATGATACTCATTGAGACAATTAAGAAAATAGTCACTCAAAACATTTTCTATGTTCTGTGATTCAAATGTGGAACCCTAGTTGAGAAACCTCAATTAAAATGATTGATTAGCATAAGTTAACTTGTTGCCCACTTACCTCAAATTTTCTAGTCTGCAAACCTGTAGACCATCTCTCCCTATGGAGGTGACTGAGATCTTAATATATCCTATTAAACACATGTTACTTGATATAAAACTCTCAATACAGACTTAAATATGACCTCTTCCAAGAAATCCTCATTTATCAGTGAAGCCAGATGTGATCTCTCACTTTTCTGTTACCTTTGCTCTGTGTTTCATATTTTCTCGTCTTATTATATTATATTCATACACTGGCTTTTTCTCTCATATTTTAATTACCGTTAGAGAAGTCTACCTCTGTGTTTCTTCCTCTGACCCTGACGAGAGTGTCTAGAACTCTCTCCAGGTACATACAGCACATTAGTGGAATGAGAAAATTCATTATTGTGCATGCATTGGTGTCTGGAAAGACGGTTCACTAAAGTAGGACACTAGTGATGGGAATTCATGGGTATGATCCCCATGTGGTCATGTGCTTATATACAGCTACTGGTTTCAAAACTCTTTCAAACTGCTTCTCACCAGAAAAAAAATAATAATAAAGTTACAATAGAGACCCAAAAGCATGTGGATAAGCTAGCGTCCTCCCTCTGCCTAGAAGAAGCAATAATGAACCTAAAAAACTGGAGAGTCTGGAGTGTCATCTTTACATACAAAAATAGCAATTTATAAGCTTATTATAACTATTTTTTACTCATGATACTCATGATTATCCTACTTTTCTCATCCATTAATTTTACTAGTATTTGTATCTCATTGCTTGTATACTTACACACACATATATCTTAAAACCTTTCAGACAAGGAGGGGTACAAATAAACAAATGGAAATAAATAAAAACTGATTTTATAAAGTATCTTAAATCACAAAAAAAAGTATTTGTGTTTAAAACTTTCATATTGAAGTTTGACGTAGGACCATCTGGTCAACAAATTTTGCAAGGAAAACAGGATTAAAAATCTTGACAAATTTATAACATAAAAACATTTACTGATTTGTTTATCCAGATATCAGGAGTGACCAAATGTGAGTTTGAAAGTCATTGATTTGTGAAGAAAGTAAAAATTACGATTTTACAGGATTAGTTTGCAGAGAGCAACGTTCTGTTTTCCAAACAAGTCAAGCCACCTTAGTAACCTAATTATCAGCTCAATTAGCCATTCCTTCCTTATGCTGAGGTCACAATTAACCTGCTGAGCAGGCAAGAAACAATTCAAGGGCATAATGCATTTTTGTTTAATTTGTTTTATTTCTGTAACTAAAGAATATTTTAAAAAAACAATACCTGTAGGTTCATAAATACTATGCAAGATGAATATTACATAATAGCTATTGTAGCATCAGAAACAGAACTTTGGGTGTTGCCAAGAGTGACTAAGGAAACAAAATTGGAATTAATGGGAGATGATTGATTAGGACAACATTAGATTTGGACACCAAGACAATAATGAGAAGAATTAGAAATCCTTTTTCTTTCACATTTAAAATGAGAAAAAGTACTCAACGATTCTTTGCAAGACACGATTCGATGCTGGAAGAGAAAGGAACACACTGTCCGGGCCAGAAGTCTGTACTTTTATGCAATTAATTTTTATTACTCTTTCACATTATGGTATTTATTGCACAAAAGGTATACTCTAGAAAATTCACTTTTTTTAATACCATATGGTATTTTACTTCTAATATAAAGCCTTTAAAGATGGCTTTCCCTTCTTTAGCTGTATTCTTACATTGAGAAAATGATTGAAAAGTTAAGGCCATATGAAATTCTCTTTTAATTCAGGCCTATTTAAACAATGTAAGGGCATTTCTTTTTTACCGCCAAATTGTTGTGGGAAAAACAAACAAACAAACAAAAATTCCTGCCAATTCGTGTTGATTACCTTTGTGAACTATTATTGTAAACACTAACAGGAAGCCATGTTGCCCAGAACATTCTTTGCAGAACTTTACCACCTATTCTTTTGAATGATTTTAACCTGATTTTGGGGACAGTTTTATGTAACACATGTAAGTAAGAGTCTATGTAACGTTATTTTCCGGGAGCAGATAACAGGTGTCAGAGTCCTAGACCCCCATGATCAGGAACCTTCTCTGACAGCTGGGAGCCCACTGCCGTCTTTGTACTGGGAACTTCTGCTGATCCTCAGGACACATCTGAGAAAAATCTATCACTCAGGAGACTCGCTGAGCTGTAAAGATGCGAGTTAATATTCGATGATTGCTAAAGGTAGAAACTCTAGTGTGACATTCCTTGCTCTGGGCAGGAAGCTGGAGAAATTGCCTTCAGGAGGTGGGGTATGGACTAGACTCCAGCAGCCCACCTAGATAACAAACAATTCTCAAGTTGTGATCTTGATTGGCTAGCACAATCTTCTGCCTTGTAGAAGAGAACAAAAGTCGTCTTCAAAAGCATATACAAACACCTTAGGACTCAAATTACTTCTGAAAAAATAATTGTTCAAAGATAATAAAGCAAATAGCTGAATGAAAATGCACCTACTAGAATCAGTAGAACAACGTTCAACAAAAGTTGATCGAGAAGAAGTCTGATTAAGGCAGTTATAGATATAGATTGTAATACAATTATGTTTACTGTGTTCAGGGTAATAAAAATGAATTTAAAATTTAGAGAAAGGAACTGGAAACTATAAAAAGTGATACTGTGTATATGAAGAAGAATCAACTAGAAATTATAGAACTGAAAAATATAAAAACCAAAACCAAGAAAACAACGTATGATTTTAACAGTAAGTTAGACACAGCTGAGCTAGAAAGAAGCAAGGAGAGACAAAATATAGAAATAAAGAGGAAGGGTAAGAGAGGATACAATGAGAAGATCTAATACCCTTTTAACTGAAATTTTAGGAAAAAAGAAGAGCCAAAAAAAGGCCACAGAGAAATTTTCCATAAGATAACGGCTGAGAATTCCCATAGCTGATGAAGGAAACAAAGCATTAAAATATTAAAAGTAGCCAGAGATTATCCTCAGAGGAATGACGGAGTGACTATTGAACAACATTAGACACCACAGGACAGTGGAGCATCTTCAGGACGCTAAAGGACACAATTGCCAAGCCTAATTTCTCCACTGTTGATAATATTTTTAGGAATGAAGGTAACATAAAGGCATTTGCATACAATGACTAAAGAATTCTCTACCAGCAGACAAATCCAAAAAGAGACTATGAGAACTGTCTTCAAGCAGAAAAAAAATAATTCCAGCTAGAATCTCAAAGAGTAAGCAAAAAAAAAAGGAAAAGAATTTGAATTGGGGAATAAAGGAACACTGATAATATACAGCAACTATAACAATACTGTGGGATTTAAAGGTTATAATATTAAGATATATAAAATATTATTTAAGAGGTCAATTAAAGGAGTTAAAGTGTGATAAAGTGCATATGTAATGCAAGAGGAGGGTGAATGTGTGCAGAAAAGTACAAACTCAGTGTTTAAAAAGGCAGATTAGGAGCAGTTCCTAACATAACAGTGTATATTTAATGGAAATCATTCAGTGGAGGTCCACCGATTAAAGCCTTTAGCCTGAGAACAAAACAGTATGAATTTGATGATAAACGCAATGCAAGGCTCTGCAGATAATGGTGTTTTTTACTAGGTAAGAGTGTGCATAAATCAGCACTTACTTGAATATTAGTTTATCATTTAAAAAAATAAAGAGTTGCATGAGTTCATAGAAACAGCCAAATAAAGATCTTTCTTCCCATTAAAATAGAACCTCACTTTTTACTATCACCACAGAAGGTGTAATGCCACCTAGAGAGATTACAAAAAAAAAGGAATGGAATCACAATTTACTTGTGTCTCCAACATGTTGTGTGGATTAAGCATTGTGGAAAGGAGGAAAAATGAATCCAAAACCAACAGCCATTATCTCATAAGGACTTTAGACAGATCTTTGACCTGATTATTCATACATCAGGAAAACAATGATGAAATTTGAAAACTATCCACAAAAGTAATATTGTCTTATGTCAGAAGACTAATATTCTGTAAACGGAAGAACAAGAAGCCTAACAGATTAAATCCATGGAGAGAGCTAACACTTTTAAAACACTCATAAAAGTATAAAGAAGCACTCTGAATAGTGAAAGGGGTTAAGAGTGATTTCAAAATTAGTTTGTTTTTATGTATTTTTCTTATTAATTTGCAAGAAGGAAACTTATGCATTTGCCTTAGGATAAGGTTGGGGATCATAACAACTCTAAAGTACTGACTATTTTATTTTTGTAAATGTGTAAAACACTTAAAATATTAGAACCAAATGCTGCATATTTTAACAAGTAAAAGGAAAGCTGACTATCAATAATTTATGATATGGCACCACATAATAACAAATGTATGTTTTCATGTTCTTTAAATAACATTTTCATAAACATGAAATAGAATGGATCTTATTTCTGTGTTAATAAATTTTGAATTCATTTGAATGTTATTTGATTTGAATTTTAGTGAAATAATATCAGACAGGATGATGAAAATACTTGTAAGACTATTTGCTTCAAAACTAGATACTTTTTAAGAGTTACATATGTTAATTAAAAGACTAACAAAAGGGACATGAACACTTTGCCTCTACTTGCCGTTTATCCCAAAGGCCTAGCTGGAGCATAGAACATGTACCTAGTTTATATTCCTAGCATATATAAGCTTATTGAATAAATGAAAATGACTGAGTTAGAGTAAAAAATATAGGATTTTTAAAAATCTTGTTCATCAATAGTCATTAACTTTATTTTCTGAAATTGGATAAAATCTGTGGATTTGTTCCCTGGCAAAATGTAGATATGGAATCTGTATTTGAAAATCTATACATTTTGGACACAATTTTAAGAGAATAGCCCATAATGAGATACCTCTAGGCTTCATGAAATACATTGAATGCCAAAAATCTTAATGAAGCCGCAAAAATACTTAAAATTCAAAAGTATTGGGACTAGATTTTAATGTATTTTTAGAATTTAAATCTTACACTACTCTTTCATTTTTGATATTTCTAATTTATTAAACTTTAGCTCTTGTTTATTGATATTTTTCCTTTATACTCCACACATATTCTGGTAAAAAATTGTGTATATGTGGATGCCTACTGTGTGTTGTGTTATAAATGTATTATGTGAGCACATGCACAAATTTTGTGCGTAAACGTTTGTCCAAAATGATGGTGCCCCAGCCTATGTAGGGATTGGATTCTAAAGATCGCAAATAAGGTAAAGAATCACATATGATCAAATGAACTGCCCTTAAATCTCTAGGACTTTGGCCCTTGGAAGTTCAAATTCAAGAAATTCATTATTCAACAAAGACTTATTCAACACTTACTTGGTGTCAGGTACAGTTCAAGATGCCAGAAATACAAAATGGCAAAAATTCCTACCTTCATGAAGCTTACATTTTAAACTGTGAGACAGGCAATAAGCATGATAAATTTTCTGTGTTTTATATAGTTATGTGTTAAAGAGAAAAAACAAAACACTTTTGATTTCTTTGCTTTTCACCTCTCCCTATAATAGAGGAAAGGACAAGAGGGTAAGGAAGGTAACTCTGTTTCTTTCCTTCCTTCTCTCTGCCTAGTTCCTATTGTTAAATCCAGGTCCCTTCAACACCGGGATTATACTAGTGTTAGGTATAATAGATCTTTTGAATTTTAGATTTTGACAAAACTCAAACTACACTGAGCACTCTTATTAAATGGATATATCCAATCTGCAAAATGTTTGAGGCACAGGCTAAAATAGGTGATATATTTTGAGACTAGTGTGAAGGGAAATTCCTTTAGCTAAGTGAGTGAGCCTAGCTGATCATATGCACATCTCAGTGTAGATTTATTTTATTTTATTTTATTCATTTTATTTTTACCAGTGAGCTCCTTTTTGGATTTTATCCTCTATTTCCTCTTGATATCATTTCATAGAGCTCTTTGCATTTGTCTCTTTAAAAATCTTCCATTCCTTGAGGTCCATATATTGTAAAGTTTTCGATTCAGCATTATTTCTTAATATTTTGCTGTCTGGCCTTTTCACTTCTCTAAACAGCCACCCATCTTTTCCCCAATGTTCCATACTTGATCTGCTCCTATTTTCTCTGTAATCTGTTTTCAGGCAATCTCATGACTTCAATCCGTACTTCTCTGTCAGTGAGTTTTATACCTGACTTCAATGACTCGCTCTCTCAAGATCCAGCACCATAATTTCAACTGTCTTCTGGAGACCTCTATCTGCAGGTATTCTGCGTACTTCAAATCCAAAGTATCTAATGATGAACATTTCATTTTTCTTCCCACAGTTACCACTTTTCCTATTTCCCTTTATTCTATTAAAATGAAAGCTGTCTTTCAGAATTAAAATTTTAGCATCATTCTTGATGTCTCTTTCTCTCTAGTCTAATACATTCGATCATCAATTATTATTGTTTGAAGTCTACACAATCTCTTCTCTTTTTCTTTTGTCATCAACATTAAGGAGTGTATGGTCACTCATGTTGTGCACTAGACAACTCTAGGGCTTCTATTTACATATTCTATAATGGAAATGGCATCTTTTAGAGTTGTGCAAAGTCATCTCCCTGAAACATTTCTCTGACCTCTTCTTTTCCTCTAAACAGAGAACAGCGATACAGGAGAGTGGAAAGTGCATATAGTACAGGATATGATAATCCATGAAAAGTATCTCTCTAGGACGATCTCTGGCAAGATATTTAACATATCTGGGACTCAGATTTCATCTTCTGTAAGAATAATTGTGAAGTAGTCAATTTTTGAAAAGCACAGCTCTATCTCAAGAGGAAACGCTACTTGGGTGTTATGATGGGGAGTTCTGGGTACCAGTGAACAGAATGGAGGTCTCAGTCACTTGATAAAGAATGAACCACAGAAAATAAAGTGGCATGAGAATGTGAAAGGACATCAAATGCCAATCTTTCCCACATCAAAACTTGCCCAGCATAGGACTGGATAATCCACTGAAATTGCCAAATAAATATAAATATGGAAGATTAAAAGTATACCATCATTCTTCGTCCTTGCACCCTTGTAGTAAAAACTCAAAATAGAACAAAGACACTGGAAAGAATAAATGATTAGTTTAGTTCTTCAAGTTGTCTCTTAACTCTTCTCTCATCCTACATACTGAATTGGACGTCTGTTAAGATAGGTGGAATAGTAGAATTAATAGTGACAAGAGAATTTGGTGCTAAAGAATGGCGTTCATAAGCTATCCATTCATCTAACCCTGTCACTGAAAGTAGATAATCAATTTGCGTGGCAAACAATTAATTCAGTCAAAGTTTCTAAAGTTTACAATGAAGAGGTTATCTTAAGATCATGATCTTTCTCCAGTTAATTGAGCTAGCACTAAACATTTTCACTGTGATAATTAAAATTTTTGCTTTTGAGATGAACTTGGTCTCCGAAATCTCCCACATTTTCCCCTTCAACTTTATACCAGCAAAAATCGTTTTGTAGTTAAGCAAAACAAAGCAATTAAATCAGTTGTTGAAGAAAGAAATGGAATAGAAGGTAACTACATTATTTTAAAGATTGTGTCAGCTTTTCCAAAAATTTTATTTTGATTATAACGGATTTTTATTTGGAAAAATAATGTTTTGAATGATTAAAAAAAATCTACTTGCTTTCTTTTTAGAATAAAACAAATTTAAAATGTACTATTAAAACATGTATACTCCTAGAGCAAAAATATTAAGGCCTTAAAATATATTTTTATATAGCATTTAACTTTAAAAAAATATTTGCTCACTACTCTGCTTTCCCTGTCAACAATGAAATATATTTTAGCTAAATGCTGTTTTCAGTTTAGGGAGAAAATTGAAGAATGCTTTAATTTCTCATTAACTGCAGCATTAATCAGTGGTTAATTGTAATTATTTAGCCTGTAGAAAAAGTGAAAGTAGAATTAGAATCTGACTGCAAGTCAAATAAACTTTGTCTTTCTTATTGATTTAAGCATTTTTAAGACAGATATTCAATAAGGTTTGCTTAGCAAAATTTTGGTCGTGCTTGGTCAATGTGTTGAATAATAATTGAAATCAGTTGCTATGTCAAACTCTGTATCTCTTTCTGTGTTAATTTGTAAACGTTACTACTCTTTAATAATACTGGACAGCATTAGTATTGCTTTTCCAATATCAGTGCATAATTGCAATTAAGTTTTTTGAGTAGTTATGGAATATATTACCTTGCTTTGTGGATTTCAAATTTGATATTGATATCAATTATTTTTCTATGTTCGAATATGTTCACTTGTATTTTATTTAGAAGCAATTTAAAATGATATAAATTCTCTCTACAGATTTCCCCAGCACTATGGATGTCTCTAGCTAGTTTTTAAGATGTTAAAGATACAAATCATGAATCTTATCTGTTTCAATTGGTGTCTTGCTTTTAAGAGCACCATTTTGTTTGCAATACAGGGAGAAAATTGAAGACCTAAACTTGTCTGAACGGAATGTCAGGAAATAAATAAAAATCCTATTTCAAAATGTGAAAATATTAATAACATACCACATCTAGTTTCTTAGTTTGGGAAAGTGTGGTGGTTCTAGGGTCTCATCCTTTTCCTAATAACTATACTTGGAGCCTCCTTATAGTGTTTTCTTAACAGAAATTGCTCATTGAACAGCAACACCTGAATTTGCCATTCTTTTGCTTTCCTTTCATCAGTGTCTAAATTATCCATACATTTTCTAAATCCTGTGCTAACAGACCTCTGCAGTCAAATGCTAAATGTTATTAACCTCCAACAAATTGGATTCCTGATGAATCCATGTTCTTTTTGGAAATAGTGTCAGTAAGTCATCACAGTGCCCCAACGGGGGCTCCTCCGGCAGCTCCATGAAAGGGCCCAGGCTACTTAGTCTCTGCATTTGATAATTTTGAAGCCATCTTTTTGTGGTATATGAAATAATTACAAACATTAAAATGCAATTTTTCTTTCAATTTGATAAATATTTATTTGGTATGAGTTATGAGGCTGATGCTGTGCTTGGATCTGTTGGCTCTAAAAAGGCAGGTGCGTCTACAGTATTGCTTCATTTATTCAGTACCTTTGGGTAGGAGTGGTTTTACAGAGATAAATTTCACATTTCTGTATCTTCCTCAAACTGGGGGCACTGGACATAATTTAACCTTTCTATAACTTGAGTTAATAATGAGACAGGGAATTTTAATATAATCTATTAATTTGTATTTTATTTTCAGATGTTTTCCCACCTTAATGCCATATATGTATGTGTGTGTATATGTGTGTGTGTGTGTGTGTGTGTGTGTGTGTGTGTGTGTCCTTCTTCTATGGGGTCATAAATAGCATTTAGAGTGCAAGGCTAAAATGTTGCCATTTCCAAGCACATAGAAAAGATCTGCGCTCAGCCTTTTGCTTTCTGTAGGTTAGGTGTATATTTCAAGTAAACTGTTTAAGAGAAGGTAGAAGCTTCCAGCTTTTGGACTAATAATAATAAAGACTGACTTAGGCAATTTCTTACAACATAC
Organism: Diceros bicornis minor; assembly: GCF_020826845.1. Lineage (NCBI taxonomy): Eukaryota > Metazoa > Chordata > Mammalia > Perissodactyla > Rhinocerotidae > Diceros > Diceros bicornis. Next base: position 27,603,851 of record NC_080749.1, on the reverse strand, counting down.
CAAATGTAGCCCTAAGCAGCCATAAATGCTGGGCTCATCTAGGGTATTTTTGCTTCTCTTGATTTTTAGATCTCTAATTCTTCACTACCTTATTAGCTCTTTGATGTTTGTCTGATGAGCTTTATATTTTGCTCTACCTTTTTAGAGTTCCTGAGCAGGAGGGTTGATCTGGACACCTAATTCGCCAGTAGCAGAGTTGAAGTCTGCTCTTGCCATTAGAGAGCCCTTCTGTAAGCGCCTCCTCACACTCACACGCTCTCTCTGAGCTTTGTATTTGCAGAGCAGCAGAGCCAGCCCTGATGGCCTAATGGTTAAAGTTTTGTGCACTCTGCTTTGGAGGCCCGGGGTTCACTTCCTGGGTGCGGAACCACACCACTCGTGTGCCAGTAGCCATGATGTGGCAGCGGCTCACAAAGAAGAACTAGAAGAATTTACAACTATACACAACTATGTACTGTGGCTTTGGGGGGGATAAAGAAGAAAAAAAAAAAGGAGGAGGATTGGCAACAAATGTTAGCTCAGGGCTAATCTCCTGGAGAAAAAAAGAAAGTCAAGCCTTATTGGTGTTTATATTAAAAAAAAAAAAAGCTACAAGACTCCCAATCCTTCTATCCTGTCATTTGTATTTGTGATAACAGTGTTGACAATAAAGAGGACAATCCTCTTCAAAATCGTGATTTTTAGCAAAGTTTTTATCAGAACTTCCCAGTTTCCAATCATTTCTCCTTTTCCTTTCTCTTTAGTTATTCTCTGCTTCTTTCACTGGTGGTACTTCAGCCTTTCAAGTGTAGAACAGCATAGCATTACTGGTTAAAAGGTAATAGAATTACTTTAACTACAAAGTTAGTTGCAGGAGGAAGGAAAGGGAATAAGAGATCTTGGAAAGAAAGATGAGTTTGAAAAGTAAGCTGTCTCAGAGAAGAATTACAGAACATATAAATTTTTTTAAAGACTTTCCAGATGGTAACACCCAGGAAGAAATGGATTGAGGATCTATAGGGAGAAATACAAGGAATCTCTACCCCGGGCATTAGGAATGGGTGGGATTAGGCATTGGATTCAGGAATTGTGGCTATCAGGAAGAGGATCTGGAAGGTCTGGCTTGTAAGAAATTTGCACATTAGGGTTCAAATGAGGGTTGAGGACCAAACCGTACATATCGCCAATGAAATCATTCCATAATGTCATTTATACAGGGCATGAACAAAAATGTGAGAATAAATTCAGTTTAATAATGAAAATCTATGTTAAGTATAATCATTTATTTAAATTTCTTTTTAGGTATTATATTAGTTTTATGAGGGATGGAATACAAATTACTATAAACTGAGTGGCTTAAAAAAACAGAAATTTATTCTCTCATACTTCCGGAGGCTGCCGGTCCAAAATCAAGGTGTAGGCAAGGCCGTGCTCCCTCTGAAAGTTCTAGGGAAGAATCCTTCATTTCCTCTTCCTAATCTCTGTGGGCTCCCCACAGTCCCTGGCTCTCCTTGGCTTATAGCTGTATTACTCCAATCTCTGTCCTCATCTTCACATGGCCTTCTACCCTCTGTACCTCTAAGTCTCCTGTCCTATTATAAGGATACTAAACATTAGATTTAGGGCCCATCCTAATCCAGTACTACCTTATTTTAATTAATCACATCTGCAAAGACTGTATTTCCAAATATGGTCACATTCTGAGTTTCCAAGTGGAGATAGGTTTTTGGGGGGCACTGTTCAACCTACTACAGGTATAGTTGTCACTATTTATATCAATACCTAAGTATGCATATTATTACATGTGCCATACTGTTTTTGTATTTTATTTTATTATAATCCTGTCTCCTATATTCGTATACCTGGTCTTAGTTTATCACTTTTTTCAATTATGGATTGGATTCAATTATCCATTCAACAAGCATTTATTTGTATAGGTGCTATGAATTTTGCTAGACACTTAGGTTATAATAATGAATAAAATATAATAGATGAAAAAACAGAACATAATGGGAGAGTCAAGCCTCTAAATATTCAGCAATAATAAGTTGAAATTTTTAATGGCTATATTAGAAGTGATACATTCCAAGTAGAGGAAACAGCATGATAGAAAACGACAGCTTTAAAATAGCATTGTGAGGTTTGAGAACCACAAGCAGTTCTACATGGCAAGAGAATACAAGGAAAGTTTTGGTGAAAAGAGAAGCTAAGGAGGAATTCAAGAGCCAAATCTTGCCATATCTTCTATAACCTCGTAGACAAGCTGACCATAATTCTCTTGATATTAGGTGTCACTGAAAGGTTTTAAGCTGGATGAGGAAGACATGATAAAATGATTCAATTGGTGTTTCAAATTTTTTCACTTGCTGTAAATTTCTATGAATTAAGGTTACTGTTGTCTACTAACCTTCAGGTTTGCACATTCTAATCTTATGTGGTATTTTATGTTGACTCTCAATTTTGGGAAAATATTTCTAAAAGGGATAATGAGTTTGCTGACCACTACCCTCACCCCTCGGCTGACTATCCACTGGAGTAAATTTTGAATATTTAATTAGTACGTGGGGCTTTATAATTTGAATTACTTAATTGAAATTGTGCTTGTGATATTGTGTCACATGGACACTCTTAGGTAATAGAAGAAATCATGAGATTGTTCTGATTCTTTATTCAAGATGTGTGAAGCGTAACCATCCTGCCCCTCATCCCCAACATTGTTGCTGTTGGATCAATTTTAAAGCGGAAACAGGAGATAATAATTTTTTTGTGATCCCATAATATTATACTGTCTTGTTCAAGGTATCAATTACACACATATATTCCATTCTTTGATCATTGTCTTTTAACTTCCTTGCTCTGGTAAACCTCTCTGAAGGAGCTGACCATAAGGAACAGAAGGATCTTTCCTGTTGGATCTAGATGATAAGAACACTGAAGGTCAATCATCCAGGGGATGTTGTTAAGAGATGTCAAACAGAGGGAATGAGGAGCTATAAGGCATCAACCAGGAATCTAAGATACCCAGAAAGAGAAATACACAAAAGAAGAAAGTCACAGAACATGAGTTTTGTGATGTGACTATAAGCCTACAGGTTGTTGATACTGGGAAAACATGACCTTGAAGAGTCATGCAGTTAGGAGAATACTATATACACAGAATGTACAACCCTCTAACAGCATATAGATTTCTAAGAAAACAATCTCATTGACCAGGAATCCAGAGATGTACCTTCTTTTCTCTTTCAATTGGCTCTGAAGTAATATATAATGTTAAGACCTTTCTGACACCAATAGGAAATTATAACAAGCAATAATGACAATTTTAACACAGAAAAAAATACATTCAAATAGCACTAAGCTGAAAGGCATTTTGTTTGTAGATGATAGAAGTTTTCTAAGAAGCAATAGTCTTTGGCTAGGAGACTATAAACATATGCTCCTGAAAGAAAGTGACTTTAGATTGAGGGATTGCAGGTAGGATTAATAGTTAATCATTAATAGTAAATAGTGAATAATATATATAGTAAATAATTAATATGGGCTTGAATCTTTTGTAAGAATCAGAGCATGACTGGATGGAAAAATACAACAGTAGACTGGATTCTAGAGAATAATATAGACCAAGTTCAAATTCTTCACAGAAATAGTCTTACCACAGTAAGTTTCTCTTTTTCTGCCTTATTCCTGCTGAGTTACAATAAGCATTTACACCCTAGGATCCAGAAATGAAACTTTTTTATCAGGATTGGTGCAATAAAATGGGTGGTTTACTATTTAACTGTGATAATCCATGATTTTTGGACCTGCTATGGAATAGAATATTTTCTAAAAAATGAATGCTTTGAATTATATGAAAAGTTAAAGATGAATAAGGAAGAATTATTTTGTCTACTGGTTTAGATAATTGAGCTTCTATTTAACATCTTCTATATTAAATACTGAAGTGTGGACATGTGAGCTGAAAAGAAATACAATCAAAACGGACCTTAGTGGGCCGGCCCCATGGCTTAGCGGTTAAGTGTGCGCGCTCCGCTACTGGCGGCTCGGGTTCGGATCCCGGGCGCGCACCAACGCACGCTTCTCTGGCCATGCTGAGACCGCGTCCCACATACAGCAACTAGAAGGAAGTGCAGCTATGACATACAACTATCTACTGGGGCTTTCGGGGAAAAAATAAATAAAATTAAAAAAAAAAAAAACGGACCTTAGCATTTGAGTTGGAATGTCACTCTCAATGCTTACCTATGTAAAGATGTTTCTTAAATAAACTTTTTTGTGTAACAGTCAATGGCATATATGAGCTCCAAATCTCAGAATTTTCTGGTAGAAAAAATAAAAACAAAACATTATACATCACAGAACAGAATTTGACCTCAGTTCACAGAAATACTCTTGATATAATACTGCATAAAGAATATGATATATGTGGTTGGCCTCAGTTCTTTTTGCACATATGCATCCACCATTCTCTGATCATTGCTCCCAGGTTGTCCTCAAAAGTCTGCTTCTAGAGCATCTTGTAGTGTCATAGAATAAGAAAGTCCTCAAGAAAAATCCCACAATGTTGGAGTTATGTCAAAGGGACACAGGAGCCAGCTAAAAGAGCTCCCAAAGGCCACAGCCGGAACAGTCTGAGCAGGAAAAGAACGTACTATTGGATTATAACCTAAACTCTAAAATAAATATCCATGAGTCTACATTGATACGAATAAATGATTGAATAAATAAATAAATGAGGGAGGATAGACTAATATCCCATGCAGAAGAATACCAAAGAGTTTATGTACATACTCTGCCCTCAAAGAGGTCGAGCATAACTCCCTACTTCTTAAGTCCGGACTGAGCATAGTGACTTCCTTTCAAGAGCACAGTATGGAAGTGGAGGAACAAAGAGTAACTGTACAGTGGAGAAACCTGACGAACGCTACCTCAGCCAAGGGATCTAGGTTAACATCAACAGTGATAAGCTATGTTGATAGTATATACCCTTGATATGATGTATTGAAATGGCAATTTACCTCTGTGGTCTTCCTCCCAATAACCCATATCCCCATTCTAATCATAAGAAAATATCAGATAAATCCCAAAAGAGATATTCTACAAAATACCTTACCAGTACTCTGTCAAGGTGATTAAAAATGAGGGAAGTCTGAGAAACTGTCTCAGTCAAGAGTAACCTAAGGAGACAGATGTAAATGTAATATGGTCTTGGATAGGAGCCTGGAATAGACAAAGGATATTGGATAAAACTAAAGTCTAAATCAAGTATGGACTCTGCTTAATAATAATGTTTCAATATTGGTTCATTAATTGTAAAAAATTTACCAGACTAAAGAAGAAGTCAAAAATAGGGGAAACTGAGTACAGAGTATATGGCAACTCACTTTACTATCTTTGTAACTTTTTCCCGTAAATCGAAAACTGTTCTAAAATAAACAGTTTATTTAAAAAAAATCCACTTGTTCATTCTGAGATGATGCCACTATAGCAGTGCTGGCTCAACGCCCAGCTCCATAGTGGGAACGTGAAGCAAGCCTGGCTCATTTGAGCATTGCCTCTTACACAAACACAGAGACTGGTTCTGAGATAGACATATAATCCATATAATTTCAATCAGAGCAAATCCTGAAGTGCTTTCTGGGGGTACTGAAAAAGAGGCGTTTTTTTTTTCTTTTTTGCTAGACTATGACTTGTGTGCATATAGGTCTAGAGCCATCTTGCCACCCCGAGGCGGAACCTGATTTAGGACAGAATGAAAAAATGAGCTGTGATTTGCATTGTATGAAACTAATTCTTAACCACATTGTTTGAGCTCCTGGATCTAGTAATTTTTTTTTTTAATTTTTTGTTTATTGCAGTAACATTGGTTTATAACATTGTAAAAATTTCAGGTGTACATCATTGTACTTCTATTTCTGCATAGATTACATCATGTTCACCACCAAAATACTAATTACAACCCATCACCGCACACATGTACCGAATTATCCCTTTCACCCTCCTCCCTGCCCCCTTCCCCTCTGCTAACCACCAATCCAATCTCTGTCCCTATGTGTTTGTTTATTGTTGTTATTATCTACTACTTAATGAAGGAAATCATACGGTATTTGACCTTCTCCCTCTGACTTATTTCACTTTGCATTATACCCTCAATGTCCATCCATGATATCACAAATGGCTGGATTTCATCGTTTCTTATGGCTGAGTAGTATTCCATTGCGTATATATACCACAGCTTCTTTATCCATTCGTCCCTTGATGGGCACTTAGGTTGCTTCCAAGTCTTGGCTATTGTGAATAATGCTGCAATGAACACAGGGGTGCATGTACCTTTGCAAATTAGTGTTTTCAAGTTCTTTGGATAAATACCCAACAGTGGAATTGGGAGAAGATATTTGCAAACCATACATCTGATAAGGGCTTAATCTCCAAAATATATAAAGAACCCATGCATCTCAACAACAAAAAAACTACCAACCCAATTAAAAAATCGGCGAAAGACCTGAACAGACATTTCTCCAAAGAAGATATACAGATGGCCAACAGACACATGAAAAGATGTTCAAAATCACTAACTATCAGGGAAATGCAAATCAAAACTACAATGAGATCTCACCTCACGCCCGTCAGAATGGCTATAATTAACAAGACAGGAAACAACATGTGTTGGAGAGGATGTGGAGAGAAGGGAACTCTCATACACTGCTGGTGGGAGTGCAAACTGGTCCAGCCACTATGGAAAACAGTACGGAGATTCCTCAAAAAATCAAGGATGGATCTAGTAATTTTTAAACCAGCTATGACTTTTGTTCTTTTCTGTTTATATGAGGCAATATGGTCCCCCTTTTGCTAATGCCAGTTCAAATTGTGACCCTGTGAGCCAGTCACTATAATTCTAGCTGATATAATGTATTAGAGACAAAGCAGAGAATTGCCAAGGAAGAACAAAGCTTCTAACAGAGTTCTCCTTGGACACTTTTTGCATAGCTTTAACTAGGGACCCAGTGACAAAGGGTGACAATGTATAAATTGAAGAAAGTTGTCTGATTTATTCCTCAACATTTGTATCAAATACAGCTGTTCCATTTATTGAACAGGTTATGTGTGTCTCTGTAATAAGTTAAGATAGTGCAGTCCATATATTCCTTCATTATCATTATTTTTTTAATGACTGCTTGAGTGCCTATGTGTGGGAAGTCAGCAAAGTGAACAAAACAGACAATATCTCTGGCTTCATTCTAGTAGGGGAAAATGGACACTACACAAAAACCAACAAACAAAGAAACAAAAAACAAGTGACTATATTACCAGTGAAGTAATGATAAGTCCCACAAAGTGAATTATGGGGACAGAGGAGACCAGAAGAGGAGGGAGGGAGGGTGGGTGTTGCGCAGATGACTGGGGAAGAAATATTACTGTTCGAGAGAATGATGCAAAGGCCTTGAGGGGGATATGACAGGTGTGATAGTTAATTGTCTGTGTCAATTTGGTGAGGTCACTGTGCCCAGATATTTGATCAAATGTTATTCTGTATGTATCTGTGAAGATGTTTTTTAGATGAGATTAACGTTTAAATCTGTGGACTTTAAGTAAACCAGATTATCCCCCACAATATGGATGGATCTCAGCCAATCAGTTGAAAGCCTTAATAGAACAAAGACTGACTCCCCAGCAAGAAGGAGTTCTGCCAGCATATGGACTTTGGACTGAAACTGAAACGCTTGCCTGAGTCTCCAGCCTACTGGTCTACACTGAAGATTTTTTTGGACTTGCATCTCTACAACTGTGTTAGCTAATTCCTTAAAATGTCTCTCTTTCTCCCTCTCTTTCCTTTGCTCATTCTCTCTCTCTCCCTCTCCATATATATATATATATATAGTTGGTTTGTTTTCTTGGAGAGCCTTAATATTTTTGGGATTTTTGGTGAATTTAAGAAACAGCAATGAGGCCAGAGTGGTTAGGGCAGAAAGAGTGGAGGGAAAGGGTGGTGGAATATGAGGTCAGCGTTATTCCCTTTGACTCAGTCAGGAGAATTTTATTCATAGGTTGGGGGCAGGTCATTCAGCAAATTGACAATCATTAAATCCACTTACAGTTTCCACCTTCCTGAGTTCTATATTGTTTCTTCTTTTAGAATAGTCTTCATGTGTTGATATCTTTGTACAATAAAGAGCACGTATCATTTTTACATTTTAAAATGCTCCAATTAAATTTGTCCCTGGCAATGACTAATGTGTCAAATAAAAAAAAATAAAGCAAAATAAAGTTGATTGATTACTTTGTGTTGTGTAATAAACAAAACAAACAAAAGTCTGCCCCCCTACCCTGCCACACACATAATTATTTTAATAAATTTCCATTTTCCCTGATGCTTTTCTGGCCATGGGAAAATATATCCTAAGAAATTAAAATGCAAATATTTCTAAATTAGTTCCTCACAATTGAATATTAGAGGTAAGCTTCCAAAATTTTGATTCTTTGGGGTTGACTCCAAAAGTTCCAATATTTTTTAACTCATAAGAATTGTGATATACAGTGCTGTTTTTAAAAAGAAAGCCCTTTGTGGAATATTAACCACATACACACCCCCACGACAGCTAAGTAATTCTAGTCTGCCTATATTTCTATATATTTTTCATGATTTCTGGCTCTGATTCCTAATAATTGTACTTCATGTTTCTCATTTGTGATTTTAGCTACAAAGCTAATGACAATTTATTAGCTTCAAAAAAGAAGAATCCTTTACTGTGTCTAATGTACTAGCTCTCAGTTTTGTCATCTGATTTCAAAGCCCGCTTCCTGTTCCAGAGGAAGTTGAACAACAAAACCAAAATCTTTGATATGATTAGCAGACAGATCTAGGCCATCATATAAAGTAGGATTCAAGACAAATGAAATAGCTTTTAAGAAGCATGCTTCTACTTATACATTCAAATTAATGTTTTCTGCCAAGTGGTCACTTCTGGAGGGGTCATTTACTTATTCTAATGACACCGTTATTATTCAAAATATTTATTTTATTTTTGCTTGAGGAAGATTGTCCCTGAGCTAACATCCACGCCAATCTTCCTCTATTTTGTGTGTGGGATGCCTACACAGCACAGCTTGATGAGCAGTGTGTAGGTCTGTGCCCAGGATCTGAACCCGTGAACCCCGGGCTGCCAAAGAGGAATGCACGAACTTAACCACTATACCCCTGCACTGGCCCTTGAAATATTCTTAAAACTTTTTTTACTTTGTTGTGTTTTGATTCAGCTTCAGAACATATTTATGAGTCACCTAAGAAAATTGTCTCCGCATGTATTATTTTTTTAAGAAACACTTATACATGCTAAATATGATACTGACATTATCCTAAGATAATGTTCTTTCTAAATGTTCACTTACTAAATCCTTACAACAACTTCATGAGGTAGCTAATATGACAATCCAAATTTTATTGATAAAGCATTGCCCAATATTACACACCTTAGAGCTTAGAGATTTAGATTGAACTCAAAAAGTCTGGCCCCCGTAGTATCTGCTTAATCACTTCATTATGTCACCTCTCACATCTAACTTTTATCCAAAATTATCAACCATATTTTTCACAAGTATAAAATACTTCTGAAAATTATTTTTGTCTTTAATATAAAGTGGTTTTTTCAATGACTCTTCATAGATAAATTAAGAAACTTGAAGCAAAACAAGAACCTGAATCATGAAAGATTCACTCATCTATGTACTTACTAAGGAAGGAAAATGGAAAAATTCCTACCAGAAAAGTTTTCTGCTTAGCCTTTTGTTAATCAGAGGAACCAGTATGGACATAGCCTTCTTTCTTTTAACTTCTGGTGAATTGAGGTTTTACTGAGGCAAATGTAGCATTAATTCTCTTAGCCACCCATTCAAAGCTGTCATTCTTAAGTTGAAGATGTGCTTTGTCAGCACTATGTTGACTTCCACTAACTCAGTCGGACCATTACTCAGTTGATCTTGATGAATATCTCCTAGTGAGATGATTTTGATGAGCTATAAATCAGCCTAGATGTCTTTTTTCCCCCTTAAGTCTGTCTTGGTAGACTATAGAAACAAATTAGCTGAGATATTTTGTCCAATTCTAGATTCAAAGAATGCAGAGAAAGAATAAATTGTCTCTCTCTCTCTCTCTATGTATATTTTTTGCATTGTGATTTCTCTTATTCTTTTATTCTTCTACATATTAGGAATCAAAGATCTAATCCAAAGAGAAGAATTAAATGACTCCAAATTTCCTATGGTTTTATGAATTGTTCATAGACATAAATTAAAAATGTAATTGCTTTTCATAAGAAAGCTTATTTCTCACAGGAGTATCATTTAAGTAAAATTCTTGTAAAATGGATTGCTTCACCAGTAGATGTAACCTCCATCAAGGTAATGATTATGTCTATTTCATTCACCATTGTACAAAGCAACTAATATAATGCCTGGTACATAATGATAAGTGTTCAATAAATATTTATTGAGTACATAAAGATTGCTTTCTCACTGTTATAGTTAGACCATTTTCTGGGCTGGCAGAGGCAGTTCATATCCTCAGAATGTTCTCATAGTATTTCAGGAATAGACACAAGTGGCCTCAGTGTTAGAGAAATAAGTTATTTGGAATGCCAGGATTAATCCCAATACCTTGTATTTTTAGAAAATTTCGACCTATTCTTGTTGTATAATGTGCACTTGTTATTTGTTGAAACATTCATAAGTATAGTAAAATAGAATTTGTTGCTTCTGCTTTTACAGATGATACAATAGACCTAGGCAGTTTAAGACACTGGCTCAAAGGTCACACACTGAAGTCAAAAACCTAAGCAAGGAATTTGTTCTTCCCACAGAGTTCCGAAGGATGTAAATCTGCCTCAACAAGATAAATTATTTAATAATCTAGATTCATCTTTTTGCATCCAAAATGAGGCTACTATATTTGCATCTTTGTGACTGCAGAGGAGAGAGAAAACTCATGGCAGCTGGCAAGAAAGGCAAGCAAATTAGTCAGCTTATAAAATGTTTATAAACTCACAAAAATATCAGGAGTGCCCTGAAATTTCAGGAGTGCCCTGTCTTTGTTTCTGCTCCTACTAATTCTATATACGGTTTCTTGCAGAGCCTAGATCTGATGGTCAGTTCAAATTTATTTAGTTTATTTATATGTTTTAGACATTTTGAGTTGTGAAACATATTGAGTTTCTTAAAGAAACTGGTTATCAGAATCAATGGTATTTGTGAAATGTGTTAATAAATGGCTAATTATAATTTATTATGAAGCCTCCCTACATCTATTGTGCATCAAGTAATGTGCTCTTCACAGCAGGCCCTACTTTCATTAATCTTTTCAGAAATCAGAGAGGCGGTAATCTCATTCGGAAATCTTATTTCTGAGCTTTGTGTTCATACGCACACTGATTCCTTCGTACCTGGGGGGAAAGGACCAATGTGCAGTCGTGGATTGGTTTTTCAGGTTTAAACTGTTATGGGAGATGGGGAAAGACAAAGAAGGAAAAGGGGAGTAATTTCACTAATAAAGCTAATGATGATGGTTTTCAAAGCATTATTTTCTACTTTCTCTTTCCTGTTGTTCACTCCATCCCAAAGAAAATGATACTGTAAAAAAACAAAAAAACTCACAGCAGATGAAAGAGTAATCAAGATAAATAATGATGTGCATTTAATGGAAAAAGAAAAAAGCCACAAGGGTCTCCTCTGTCTCTTTCTCTGTCTCTCCCTCTCTCTCTCCTTCAGTTCCTTTCTCCAGGTAGTCAGTTAATTCCCTTGATAACTTGAGGACAGTGAAAATGCCAACTCTTCCATCATTATTCTACCTCCAGTATAAATCTTTCCTCTATTCAATATTCTTTCTGATTGGAAAGACCAGAAAATTCCTGATTCCTTTGTATTTTTTCTAAAAAAGCAAAACACGTCAGCAAACTAAAGGTATATTCCTTTTGCATACTTTCACAACAAAAATTCTAGACAGTAACTAAAGTTTTATAATCTCTTTCTCCTCTGTCTTAAATGCCCTTAGATTTCCGTAATCTTCATGGAGGTAGTAAATGCAATGAATGTAGAGCCTGTCAGGGCTTCAGCCCCCATAGTCCTCTGGCTATTGACACTGGAGTCATTTAAGTTTCTTAGGTAAATTTAGCTCTTCCACAGACATTGAAACCCTTGGGTAGATTAAAAACAAAATCTCTGGGCTATTGTTTATTTTCTTTAGGATCAAGTTATCCAGGCTTCTGGTTTTTGATGTTACCACCAGGCCTAGTACCAGGACTTTCCATTGACTATAACCAGAAGCTTGCTCCATATTATATTTCTAATTATTGCACCTCTGTTGTGTTAGCATATTATCGGGTTGTTTCTTAGTTCTTTAGGTAATATTCACGTTCTGCTAAACTAAAATCCTTCATTCTCCTGTCCTCCATCCTTCCAGGGATATATTTCCTTTCTTGTTCTTCTTCTCCACGGTAGAGTCTTCACCACTGGCCTTCAGACCCCTCTGAGGCCAATCGCCTACCAAACTCCTTAAACGGTATCCTTGGAGGATGAGTGCCTATCTTCTCTGATCTTTCATGAATATTCTAACCCACCTGGTTCCCAGGCCTTGGTCATTATTGATGAGACCATTCTCTTTCCAACCAAGTTCTAGTCAAAATAATACACATAATATAGGCACCGTATTTACATAAATGTTTTAATCATACTCTAAAGACAAATAATTCTATAGCTGATGCAAGTATCAGCTATGAGAAGTTTGAAATTGTTTGAAAATAAGTCACATTTGTTTGAATAAGTACACACTTAATTTAGGCAATATACATCTTCATATTCTTCCATAAAGCTTTTTAAAAACCATTACAAAAGATATCACTGTGAAATCTGAATTCTGTCGCTTAACCACAAAAGTGCCCTGGCTTAATAAATCATGAAGAGAATCAATGAGGCTTGCATCGAATGCCTGAAAGAAAGCTGCAATCATTTATAAGGAGTAACTTTGGTGGTTACTAAGTTCTCTAAAGTAGTTGAGACTGCAGAAACTGTAAACGCTTCGTCCAACAACTATCACTATCCTGTATACCAATGGAGGCATTTTGAAAGAATTTCCAATAAATTCACAAATGCCTTGACTGGAACTGATGTGGACTATCTTTGCAGAACTCTTGTAACTCTCAGTTACAAAGGTTGGGTTGCCATCTGAATGAAATAATAATGTTCTTTTGTCAGGATGATAAATATTTGTTTGTAATTGTAGATCTTTTGATCAAATGCTTCTACTCAAGAGGAAAAACAACAAAAGGAATGCTGTTACTACGGAAAATAATGTAATACACATAGAAATATGATGGAATCACAAAACTGATTTAGTATAGACTATAGATGATTAAGGGGCAGCCATTTAGAGGCTTAATTGAGTTAATCTCTCTTCTTTATAGTTAAGAAAATACATTTCTTGAATATTTTGTTCTATGTGCCAAGCACTGTGCTAGATTCTGGAGGAAAATAAAGATGAATAAAATTGAACTCTATCCTCAAATTACTTCAAATATGGAGAAAGCTCATAATGGATAAGAAAGCACAATAACATGGTTATGGCTGGAAAAAAGTATTTCCAAATATAGCCGTTCACATGGTCAGTTTATGCTTTTCACCATCAGCAGGGGGATTGTGCCTGATTTTCTAAACAAACTATTGAGATATTAAATATACGACAATTGCTATTGCTGAAGAGGACTTTCTAGTTCATTTGAAAAGAAAATTATACAGACTCAAAACAAATAATCCCTATTCAAGGGGGTGGAAGTTGTTTAAGTGACAAGACTACATCTTAGCCTAAGCACAGCCAGAAGACAAGGAACAGCTTCACTAACTTGCTGGTGACTGAATGAATCTAAAATAATTATAAATCCCATATGAGAAATTATTACTCATGTTGTATGACCTGTATTTATGAACTTTGAATATATGCAAATTAATGATGTTTAGAGAAGAAAAATACAATAAAGAGTTAGCAGAAAGAAGCGATTAGATGTGAATCAAGGCCAATGTGTAGTTAAATCATGGATATATAGGCCAGTAATAATTTTAATGACTAATAGATTTACAAGGGCAATCTTGATTTGCAGCATGTGTCTCCTGTCAAATCAAATTGATGGTATGTGAAAATGTGTTTACTAGAGTACATCATTGAGAGTCAGTTTGTACTTCTAATCTATTCCTAAAAATAACTTATTTTGCAACGTGTTTCAATACATGAGAATGTTTGGCCTTAGTTCACCGGAATCCAGAGTGTGGAAGAGTGAAGGCATCTGTATCTACTCCCAATGGCAACACTATTTAATTTACATAGTTCTCTGAATCATTTTCGCACCTTTCTTTGCACACCATGGGTAAGAGTCCAAGTGCTGAGTATTCTCTGAAGTCAATGGGAATTTGTTATTAGGTTAACTTGATAATGGGTGTTGCAAAAAGTTAGAGTTTTTTCCTTATGACTAAGGACCAAGAAAAACAGATGGTTGGGTGAGGAATGCGGAGGTTGTCGGATAAAGCACTTGCCAACAAGATTCGGTGCTAACATAATATATTCAGTCAACTGGAGCATCTTGACAACACCAAATATAGAAAAGAAAGATGCTTCTGGTTGTCTTTGTAACTTATGTGATGACTGAAAGAAAACTCACTCTTCTGAGTGAGTGATACTGGCTGAATGATATTTGCTTATTACTATGGAACGGAAGTCTATATTTTTAAATCAAAACAAAAAAGTTTCCCTGCTCATGTATTTGACTTTTACAAGTAACTAATAATTTTTTACTTTTGAGCCAAAAACAATGTTAATAATTAAAAATTTGTTTTCATTCTATTATCAAATTATACTTATCTATTTTGGGGATAGATGGATGATAGACAGATAGATATACAGCTCAAGCACAAAAACAATTTCAATTGTTATGTGGTAGAAATAATAATCGATTTAAGTTCAGAAAAAATTCCTTATCTAATTGGTTAATGTAATACAATATACAACAAAGCAATTATGTCTGCATATAATCCTCATTGCGTTCCAGTACAGAGTGGGCAATCTATGGTGCCATTCACAGCATCAGAACAAAATTTTAATGGCACTCACCTGCTGTATGCCCTTCTCTAATTTCTCTTCCTCCTCTTCCTACATTCCAAGATTGTCTTTCTCCTAGGCAGCCTGTTTACATCCTCTTTACATCTCTGTTCTTCCTCTCATGATTGTGTTCTATGATTATCTCCCCTTTCTTTATTCTTCAAATTAATTTTCCTTATGTCTTCTTTTATAACTTATTTATTTATTTTATTGAGGTAGCATTGGTTTATAATGTTATATTTCAATTTCTGTATAGACTACATTATGTTCGCCACTCAAAGGCTAATTACAGACACATCCACAGACATTTTTCGTGATTAATACTCTATCTTTGGGACTAAAGCATTTAGTGTCTCAACATTTAGGACTGTAGATGTTGTCCTACAATAAGACTTAGTCATTCTATTATCCTTTCTGATGGGCAATTTGAAGAAGAGTGGAAAATAGGCAGCTTTGTCCAGGGCCAAATATGATTGAGGATGTCTTCAGGAATAGGAAGACATGGAACATAAGAGATCAAAGATGCAAATTATCTTTTCCACCCTGGTTTTTATATACTAAAGAGAAGACGATCCATATACTGGATATGGAGATATCATAGTATCTTGAAAAAAACTTGGAGTAAGATAAACTTAGATTTTAAAGTAAGACAGCTTGAAATAAAACTCATTTCTTTTCCTTCCTGACTGTATTGTCTTAGGCAAGTCACAGCTACCGTGAATATGTTTCCTCTTCCCTGAAATGAACATAATGGTACCATCTTTTAAGGTTGTTGAGGAGTCGGAAATAATGTATATAAAGAATCCATCATAGGATTGAAATTGTTTTTCTATTTATTTTTATAATTTTTTCATACAGAGTTATTGATGAGAACAGGTGAGGTAAAGGACAATAGTGTGACATCTCTGATGAAGGCCAGATGCCTATTTTTATGCTTATGCTTATTTTTCATTTTCTGGGTATATACTTGATGCACTAACGTAATAATATCAGAAAAGCTAATGCTAGGCTTTGAATTTAACTTTGGCAAATTTGGTAAAATTTTTTTCACTTTAAACTTTTTGTGTGTCTAAAATTCTCAGTATTTGAGTTCCTAACATGAAAAGCAGTTTCTGAAAAATTGTTCCATTAAACCTATATGTACCTCTGAGACTTCATTTCTGTAATTACAATAAAAAAATGATAGTACTCTCATTCTTGCACGGTGATTCACAGTATGCCAACATCTTTATAGAGATAGAATGTAATTAGAATATATTTTATATACAGTTTTCAGAGGAAAAAAGCTGGAGAAAAAGGCAAATTATTCAGGGTCATAGAGTTTTTGAGTGGAGAATTCAAGACACAACCTCCATACTTCACTAGCTCTTTTTTTCTATCCCGCACAACTTCCTCGTTCCTTGGACTTCTGTTGCCTTTGATTCTGTTTTGTAGAGAAGCAACTTCTCCTGGGTTAGTATATTGGTAGAATGAAACTTACGGGTTCATTTCTAGAATTTAACCCAATATTCTTAGATTTAAGCACACTCCCTTGCAAATAAGAAAATGAGGCTCCATCTATGCTAAACAACTTCAAGTATGCTTTCTCCGCATGAAAGGGAAATTATTTGAAAATCAATAGAATGCTAATTTCATACTACCCATAGCTTGCCTTGGCATTTTGATTAGGAAACAGTCTTTACAGCACTTTTCTGAAACCAGAATTATTTTTCATGTGAGAGAAAGAATTTGTCTTCTTTTAAAAGATCACTAAAAAAAATAAAGTTCCTTTATTAGTCACTTTTTTTAATTTCTTAAAATATGCTGCTATTTGAGAATAGTAAAATTTAGTATGAATATCAACTTTTATAAATTGTTCCCAACTTTTGAAAAGCCTCAATTATTTTCATTTAATTTCTGACATTATTTTCTGTTTTCATGAGGAAACTAAAATATTCACTGATCTCTTTCTATGTGTAAAATATTCATAAAAATTGTCTTTCACTCCTGTTAGCACAAAACACCAAAGCTGGCCACCTAAGCAAAAAGATATTTAGGATAACTTTATTTTGTCATTATTTTTCCTGCAGTACTAATAGAAATTTCTAAGTTAGAGAAAGGGTATTTGATGGGTTACAAAGTAAATTTTCAAATATAAGTATATTGTGTGGATTATTGGTAATTTGCTGGACTGATCTCATTCTTTTCAAAGTTAACTTGTATAATACATTTCACAAAGGTAGGTGACTATTCTTAAACCAATTCACTCATTATGGGAAATGATCTTAGAAGCTTTTAAAATCCCGTAAAGTATAGCAACTTCCATAGTATCGTTAAAAATACTCATTTAACTCTTGCTTAAAGATGTCTGCAGTTCTCCTTACTTCAAAGAAAGCCACTCTATTCCTTTTTGTATATGAAAGAGCACCCTATTTCCACAATCATTAGAGAGTTTTTTCTTATATTGATCTGAAGTCTATCTACCTATAATTCCAATTCATCAGTTCTCGCTCTTATGTATGGAACTATACCAATTGTTTTATTCCATTTCTAATGCCATTCCCTCAAATATCAAATATTAAATATCCAGATTTCAAAGGTCTTCCTAAAATATAACAAACAGAACTGAACACAGTGCTGTATATTACCTAACAAGTGCAATGCATAACGGAATTATTCTCTTTTCTATGGACCATGAATACGTATTAGTGCTAAGGTCATTGTCCCCCAGCCATGCCACTCTGCTGGTCAAAATTGGGTAAATTAACAACTATACTCATACTTCTTCTGGTCAGTTATTATGTGTCAGGTACTATATTAAGCAGTTTGGTTTATTTATATAGTAACCATCTTATTTGGGTATTTTTATTCATGTGATATAGACAAGGAAACCAATGTTTTCCCAGGGCTACATAACTACAAAGAAGATTGAAAGCCTGAACTCTCTCACATCAAAGCTCATATTCTTAGCCCCTAGACAATATCGCATTTGCAAACTAAAATACTAAGGACTCTATCACATGATCAGTGGTGTCATATAGGTACCGCTGGTGATTGTGATTTCCTCAGAAGACTAGATCTGTTAGATTCCTGGCACCTGATCTTCAAGCTTGATTCTCCATCCTTCCCAATAACTGTGATTTATTTATCCTCTTGGAAAAAATCATTTTCTTTTAATCATTTAAATCTTTAAATAGTTTAATTTTAGGATAACCTTTATATTATGATTTTGTTTTTGTGTTTTAATCAGCCAGAATTAGATTCTACTGTTTACAACTAAGACTGATACGCTCATCTAAAGGATGTTATACCTCTATCAAATCTTGCTGTGATCAAGATGTATTATGTTATGGCACTTTTCTTGTCTTTCCATCCAGTAATCTTATCAAATATGAGGTTAACTTGGTTTGTTCCATGAGAACTACATTCTTTTCTAAGTGCTTACCAACTCTCTGTTTAATAAATAAATTCATCTATAATTTTTCTGGGGATTCAAATAAAAAATAAAATCTATTTTAGTAACTTTAATGTATCTCTTTCCCGTTCTGAAAATTATGAAAACATTTAACCTTTCCAAGTCTTCTGCTGGTGATAATTGTAATAATATTGGTAACATTTTATGTGTGAGGTTATAACACTTTGATGTCAAAAATCAATTGTCACATGAATCTAATTTATTTTTTCTCTGATTGTTTTAGAGAGAAAACAAACTAAACATCGGTTTATGTAACCAGTATATCTGACAACAGGCTTCCCTAGCACTGATTTTGAACTGGCTAATATTGTTTTCTTGATGTATCAGATGTGTCACACTGTAACTAGAGTGCAAGCACATCTAAATGGAAGAAACTATTGTCTACTTTCCTCATACTACTTTTGCATCTATTTCTCTACGGGAATTACAAGATCCCTATCCTTACATATTAGTAAGTTCATTAGTCTAGTTCATTAGACTACTTAGTTATGAATTTTTCCTGAAGAAACTACAAACCTATCCTTATATAAATTCAACATCTGAAAACTGAGTTGCATCAATATACTTTTTGATTATAGTAATTCTAGAAACTGTTTCTTTTTCTTCTTTTTTTTTTTCTCCCTGACATTGGAGTGCTTATATTTTGGATACCCTGTGGAAAAATATTTTTTGTTATTTGATTTTAGATAGTGTAATAGAGACGTTTTAGATTGTCTGCCAAGCTCCCAGAGGGGGTCCTGGCAGCTGTGATTGTTCTGGGTGACTTCATTTTCCTGGAAGTAGCTATTCGCAATTGGTTTAGACACTTGGATGGAGCACGAATTTTGAATTAAGAATTCAGAGGTACTAGTCAGTTTTGGTTCTTTACTGAAAAGAAACCTGTAAACTACAAAGCAGTTGGGCAAACACGTTCCCCATATGTAAGAGGAAGAGAGACAGACTTCAGGCAAAGAGAGTGGAATTTAAGATACTCAGAATGAATCAGATTTGAAAGGCTCTGTGGCCCTAAAGAGTGAGGGAGGAGGGAAGAGAGGAGGGGGATTAAATGAATGAGAATAACCAGAGGGACGGCAGAGGAACTGCCTTAATTTCTGATGCCTTTTTGTTCTTTCCCCCCAAAGGCTGACATCACTATCTTCCCCTGAGGTCCATGCTTTAGTTTTATCATACATGTTTTTTTTTTTTTAAAGCTAACTTGAGTAGGTTCTTGTTACTTGCAAACCAAAGAACCTTAACCCAGACATGCAGCCATGGATGTAAAATGGGAAAAAAAGTAAATTTCAAAGTTAAAGAAAGATAATTTAATAGAGTTACATTTACATTAATATGGTCATAACTTCCATTTGATTTGGAAAACTTTTTAGTCTGAATCACAAAGCAAGGGGCTAAAGAACATTTCCTCTTCTGTAGGTGGGAGTGGAGCATAGAAGTAATTCGGCACCTGCCCACAGAGGCACAGTTGGGAGAGACACATCTGAGGACCCCAGCAATGCCCAAGAAGACAATTCCAAAGTTCTAAAGAGAGTTAACATTCCACAGAGTGAACAGAAAGCAAAGGACTTTTTTATATCTAATTGGAGTTATAAGAGTTATAACAGCATTTAGAATCTGAATTCTGAGCAACTGCAAACCCAGAGTCTGGAAATGATTTTCAATTAGTGTAATGCACTGATATAATGTACCACCTACCATTCCAACAGAGAACCCACAGGCTCTGGAAGAATATGAGATGTTGAGCTAGTCAAACAGGTAGCCCAGACCAAGCCATTAGACAAAATTTCTTTAGTCTGGTTAAGAATTTCACTTATTCCTTAGTGAGACATAATTACAAGTCAGTTCCAGTATCACACTGCACCAAATTGGTAGATTTTCATGAATTTGACTCAAATTAACTACATGGTTGATATTCTATAGCAGGAATATAATCTTTCTCATAGAATTATTTTTGTGTGTTTATATATGAGTTTTGTTTTGTTTTTTCAAATGCATACAAGACAAAAGAGAGTTGTTTGGGTAGATTCAACACATAATTTCCCTTTAGACTGTTGATCCTAGAAAGGCAGACAACAATAAGTACTCTTACAGACTAGCCTTTATTAGAGCTTGTTCCTCTCTGTTGTCTCATACTACATATGTAAACCTTTCCTGCCTTCAATTTTAAGAAACCAGGGAGAGTACTAAAACCAAATAGTTCAAACTGATGTCTTGCTAGTCCTAGAGGAGAATTTTGTCCATAGGCCTGATTCACTGTTTCTTAATCAGGAAATTTCCACGTACAAAAGAAGTCCCTAGTGAACTTTTAAATACGGGTTTTCTATTGTAAAAGTAATATGCATTTATTGTAGAAATTTTTTTTATAAAGTAGACCATGAAACAAAGCAAAAAAAATCCACTCATAATCTCACCCAACCCGGAGATATTAACACATATGTATATTGACTTTAGAATATGCACAACCAGGAGTATTACCACAACAGTATTTAAAACAGCAAAACACTTATAACAGTGAAAATGTTCAATAATGTTTACTAACTGATTAAATTTCATGTAGTCAAACAATAAAATACAAAGCAACCATAAAAGAGGTATTTTAAAACCATATTCAATACTATGGAAAGATTCAACAATAAATGCTTATTATACTTCCAATTTCATACATTTATATGTAGACTTATATTTCTACCTATATCTATATATTATTTATCATCTATCTAGCTATCTATATCTGGAGAGTCAACACAGAAAAAAATAACTTACTGGAAGGAAAAGACCATGCTTTCAACCAAAAAATGCAAGAATGAATAAAAAAGAGGGATTATCAGTATTGCGATTTGAATTAGTGGTCTGGGAAATCACGTAGAAGACTATCTCAAAACACAGAGCAAAAATATAAAGAGATGAAAATCATTAAGTGGAAGAAAAGAGGCAAAGAGAACAAATACAGAAGACATAACACGTGAATCTAGAGGTTTCAGAAGGAGAAAAAGGAACAGATGGAAGAAAGACGGTAATAAAACGAATAAAGAAGAAAATTTCCCTAGTGTGAAGACATACTTGAGCCTGCAAATTAAAATTGTTCACTGAATTCCAGGCAGGATGGGTGGAACACAGAGCTAGGTGCGTCCTGGCAAAATTCCTGAACTCCAAAGTTACAGAAAAATATTATAGTCTGCCACCCAGAAGGCTGAAGTTATATACAAAGGAAAAGAATCATTTTTCATCAGTGACCCTGGATACTGCAAGAGATTATACTATAGATTCTTGAGAGAAATGGACTCCAACCCAAGAATCTTCTAGCCAGTTAAAATAACTTTCACATGGCAAGGAAATATTGGAGAATACATAAGCCTTCATAAGATACGTTATCCTCATATTTAGTATTCAAGCAAAACTTATAGCAAATAATAAATGAATCAGATCAGTGATCTCAATGTGATGAAGAGGAGAAAATAATGCAGTGGTGAGTGGTCTGTAAGAATATGGTAACTAATAATAATCAGCCCTAGTTATGATTTCTTAAAGTAGAAGATAAAACTGCTATAAGAAACGAAAAGTACTAAATCTAAACTAAAATCACAACAGGGGCTGGCCCCATGGCTTAGCAGTTGAGTGCACGAGCTCCACTACTGGTGGCCCAGGTTCGGATCCCAGGCACGCACCAACGCACCGCTGGTCCGGCCATGCTGAGGTGGCGTCCCATATAGAGCAACTAGCAGGATTTGCAACTATGACATACAACTATCTACTGGGGCTTTGGGGAGAAAAAGGGAAAAAAAAGAAGGAAGATTGACAATAGATGTTAGCTCAGGGCCGGTCTTCCTCAGCAAAAAGAGAAGAATTGGCACAGATTGGCAATAGATGTTAGCTCAGGGCTGATCTTCCTCACCAAAAGAAAAAAAAATCACAGAAAAATCTGCAGAGTGTGGATGGAGGAGAGGAAGAATTGAAATATTTCCCAAAGTTCCATCTCTTGGTGGGGATGTAAGAAAGTAAAAGAATTTTCTGTGTCTTATTTTCTTAATTAGAGGGGAAGGGTATAAGAAAAGAGAGAGTTGGTATGGATAAATAGTTGGTGGTTTTTATACAGTGGCTGAGGATGTGTATTTTGTCAGGAATGTTAGTAAAAGAAATATAATCACCAGTGGAAAGCAATCAAGCCCTGGTAGTTGTCACAGCTAGTGTGAATGGGTAGTGTGTGTGTTTAATGGAGAATTCTACCTGGCTTCTGTGTTATCTGCCTTTCTATTAAAAAAGGGGGGAGAAAATAAAATAAAATATGAATTTTGATTCAAACTTGCTCAGAGAAATTTGGGTAGTTATTCTTGTTTAGGTCCTAAAGAAAGAGTATTTGTTAAGACATATCATAGAGCTTTCTGTCCCTTACTTCTCTTAAAAATTCTACTAAAAAATTATTTCTTTACCATCCCATATATACTATCTAAATAAAAGAAAATTCAAGAACAAAAAAATCTAACTCTCCTTTCAAAAATGAAATCCTAAGCAAGGATCTCACTCTTCATATAGAAAAGGATTCCCAATGTCCCTTCCCAAGTAGAAAAGAGAATGCTCACATGTTTCATCACTTTTGCAATAAAGACAATGAAAAAATAACTTTCTAAAAACAAACTTGGGTCTAATTTGTTTGACCAAAGTATAAATATTTCTATAGATTCTATTTAATTAAATAATTATTGATTCGATAAACTTTTATTAAGTGCCGTGTGTGTTTTACACTGTGATTGTTATAGGAGAAACAGAGATTAAGGACATAATCCTGCCTCTGGAGGATTCCTTAAGGAATTCACAGAAATACACATACACACTGTAACCGTACAAAATAGGTGCTAGAAACAGTGGCAGCTAGAGGCAAGCTTTTTATAAATAGGTTAGGGAAGTCTTCGGAGAGGAAGAGCCCCTTGGAGAGGGCCTGGAAGGATGAGGAAAAATGTTCCATGGATTCTACAATGGGAAGAGCATCTGTGAAACCACAGAAGTGTGAAATAGGTTGAGGATACTGACCATTATTGTACTGTGTATGGTGGTGATATAGGTACAATAGGGAAGCCTCAGATGAAATGCTACAGGAGACTTGGGGACCTAGCTCCTGCCTGCTTGGAGATCATGCTGAGGGTTTGCACTTTCTCCTGTAGGCAATGGAGAGCCATTGATAAGCATTAGTAAGACATTCCTTATTTAGAGCTGTGACTCATTTAGTCCCAGATTTCAAATTGTCAATAAGCTATTGTGGTATGGTGTTTTCAAGTCTGAATCTTAAGATAACTCTTTTGAACAAAACATTATAGTAGTTAGTATTCATTTTAACCAAAGTAAAGTGAGGAATTAAACTAAGTTAAAAATCTAAATTAGAGAGTTTGATATTTGTTCCAATGAAAACTTTTCCAAAAACATAATATGCTTTCTAATAATAGAGTACTCTTAATTTTTATAAGCCTCTCTCACTGCTGGAAATAATGCCAAGAGGAAGGGAAACATATATGAAATAGTTTATTTTATCAGGCCCGCTTATTTACACTTTTTTTTATTGAGGTAACATTGGTCTATAATATTATATAATTTTCATGTGTACCTCATTATATTTCAATTTCTGTGTAGACTGCATCATGTTTGCCACCTAAAGTTTAATTACCATCCATCACATTACTGTCAACACAAATAATCCATAATCAATCATAATCAAATGTTTGAGAACTATAGCCTGGGGCCTTCCGTCCCAAGGAAGTAAGGGCACCAAAGAAGTAGGGTGTACAGAGTCCTTACATATCGCCTTAGAACAAAGAGCATACATCACATATGTATGACAGGAATATCTCTTTTACTACTGTCATGAGATGCTTACCTGGCACAGCAGGTTGGTAGTCAGTGGGCCAGTGGTCATAAGGTGAGCACAATAGGTGAGTAATTAAGTGTTAGTTGCCAGGAAGGGATGACTATCCTTAAAGAAATGCCAATATGGGAGGAATCCTATCTTTAAGGACATCATTCTTGTCTTTGGGACGTAGTAAACGTTTAAAGCAGATATACAATGCATGCTCAACAGGCCACGTCAGGTCCTTTTGGAAAAAGGTCAGGCCAAATTAGTTTTAAACTAAATAGCTTCCTCATGTACTCCAATATATCCTATTGTTTTTCATTTATTTATCAACACATTTGTGCCCTTTTACTCCTTTTGCCCTCCTCCTTCCCCTCTTCCCTTCTGGTAACTACCAATCTAACCTCTATATCTATGTGTTTGTTTATTGTTGTTTTTTATCTTCCACATCTGAGTGAAATCATACAGTATTTGTCTTTCTCCATCTGACTTATTTCACTTAGCGTAATGCCCTCAAAGCCTATCCATGTTGTCATAAATAACAAAATTACATCTTTTTTATGGCTGAGTCATATTCCACTGTGTGTGTGTGTGTGTGTGTGTGTGTGTGTGTGTGTGTGTTTGTGTGCATACCACATCTTCTTTATCCATTCAGCCATTGATGGGCACTTAGATTGTTTCCAAGTCTTGGCTATTGTGAATAATGCTGCAATGAACATAAGAGTGCAAATATCTTTTCAAATTAGTGTTTTCATGTTCTTTGTATAAATACCCAAAAGTGGAATAGCTGGATCATATGATAGTTCTATTGTTAGTTTTTTGAAGAATCTCCATACTGTCTTCCACAGTGGCTGCACCAGTTTACATTCCCACTAGCAGTGGATGAGGGTTCCTTCTTCTCCACATCCTCTCTAATACTTGGTATTTACACATTGTAACATCACTAATATTAGGATGTCTTACAACCAATGTCAGCTTACACTTTTAATCCTAGTTCGTTTTTTAATTTTTGCAGCAGTATATAAAATGACAATGCATCATCTCAGATTAAGTGGAGTTGCTGTATTCAGTGAGTAACCTCCATGTATTAAGCCTCTACAATTAGGAGCAAAGTTTTCACTCAAGTGCAATCTCTGAAGTTTGGTTGGAAAGAGTAGAGCTCACTATTAATAACACTACAAGTCTGATATCTTATATTTCTGTCAACAGAATAATTGTATATTCTTCAGACGTGCTAGCTGAAACTTCAGAAAGATTCTTGCTTTTTTATATTAGATAATTTAACAAGAAAAACATAAAATTGAATCAATACATATAATTCTTAAAATTGAGGGTAGGACTAAGACTACATGAGGGAGAAATGTACAAGTAAATATAATATTTTTAACCCAATATCCAGAAATTCTGGTTTTAGTCTGGTAAGTTCTATAATATATGATGAATCCAAAATGTTCCAAGCACTGTTACCTACTGGGTACAAGAAATATAATAAATAATTGCAAAATTGCAAGTTATTAATATCTTTTAGTTGAAAATTTCACTGAATATTCATACTTCATGAATTGATAATGATTCATCAGCTTGCAAATGTCTCACTTTTTGTGTAAAGTCTATTTGTCAGAAGGGTTGGAAAATAAGAAGTGATACGATAAAACTAGTTTAAATATTTCAGTAGAATTAAAATAAGCCCAAAATTTTCATTTATGTTTGCGTGTGTGAAAATCATTGTTATTTGAGGGTTTTTACAACTTTTTCTTCTGTTGAAAACACATATTGGCTGACATATCAAGATATATATTTTATAAAATATCTCATATTGTTTGATGTCCTATAAGCTTTCAAGTTTGCCTTTTTTCTTTAACTTACATCTCTTTAAAAGAAAATAACTGTGATCCTCCTATCTTCAGGGAAAGTGTCAAAAAAGTGCAAATCTGAACTTCTGAAAATGTTTTTTACCCTAAAAACATTATCGTAAGTGACTCCCTCCCAGGAGTTCATAAAAGGTGACAGAAACCACTGAAGGGATTATAGATTAGTAAAATATTACTTGTTGTCTGTATACATGATCAACATTAAATCATTCTATACCAAGACTATCAGTGTTGTTTCATTATATAATAAATCAACGATGAAGCAATGACTCTCTTCAAAGAAGTAGCGTTGGGCTCTAAGAATGAAATAATTTTGGACCTAAGAGACTCCCTCAGCACAAGACTGCCCTCCTACACATGTACATTGAAGATGTCTTTCAGACTCATTTAGGTGCCAGCCCAGTGGCACAGTGGTTAGTTCGCGCCTCCCACTTTGGTGGCCCAGGGCTCACCAGTTCAGATCCTGGGCGTGGACCTACTCACCATTCATCAAGCCATACTGAGGCGGCGTCCCACATAGAGCAACTAGGATATACAACTATGACATACAACTTATCTACCGTGGCTTCGGGGAGAAAAAAGAAGGAAGATTGGCAACAGAGGTTAACCCAGGGCCAATCTTCCTCAAAAACAAAATAAAACAAAAAACTAGTTTAAGAAGAAATGCAAGATAATTAGTGTATATCATAGAACCAGGCATATAATAGGTGCTTAATAATTATTGATAGAATTAGATCATTTATTAACTTACTTCAGTTTGAAATATCTCTAGCACATTTCAGCTTACCCTAATCATCACAAGGAAAAGAACCATGTCTCTTTATGATTATTTTACTACAAGTTTTTTAAAGCTAATACAGTATAATTAACCACAATGTAGTATCAACTTTCCACTTTAATTTGTGTATTATCTGACCATTCTCTATAACTCTGCTGGATTTCTCAGTGCATGATACAGTGTAATCATATTATGTTAAGGGGAAAGAGAGAGAAAGAGAGAATTTTTTAAAGACAAAAAGGAGAGGGTGAATATGGCAGAAACACTGTTGGTTTCCTATCCAATATGTGCTCCCTCCATTTCTTCCCCACTATTAAAACATTATAGCTTTATAATACCTGGCTCTAATAAATACCTAATTATGGTATTTATTTCCTGACAGTGTGTTTCATATTAGGGATGATAGGTGGGTTAAGCCTAGGATTTTCAAATGTTAGCAGGCATTGTCTTCACCTGGGGGGAACGGCTAAACTACAAATTGCTGGTCCCACCCTGAGCATTTTCTAATTCATTGGTCTGAGGTGGGACCTGAGAACTTCCAATTTTAACTAATTCCCAAATGCTACTGGTGCTGCTGATTCAGAGAACAAAATTTAAGAACCACTAGTCTAAGCCAATAATAGTAATTCCTAGTGCTATATAGGGAGACAGATAGTAGACACCCGAATATTCATACATACTGGTTGATGACCGTTGTCCACTCTAATCAATAACATTCTATTCTAACTGATAGGTGACCATGCTATACTGGTTGTTAAATATGTAAATATCACCCCAAATAATTCACTTTCTTTTCCTTTATTGGCGTAGAAGTGTGCAGGAGATCCAATTCTGGCCAGTAAGTAATCAGAAGAGGTCTACTAGGGGCTTCTGGAAGATATTTTTCTTGTTTTTGAAAAAGATACATGGAAAGAAAGACACTTTTTCTGGATCTAGGTATTGTCTTCTATCTACATGTGACACCTGGAAATATGGTAGCTGCCTTTGGATCAAAAGAGGAGTAATTTTAAGAGGATAAGTCAATCACTGCAAAAGGCTGAGCAGAAACGTGAAAGGAATCCAGGACCTTGATGCTATTGTTGAGAGGTCCATTTTGGGGGACCACTAACCCTTCATATTTTTTGTTATCGAGATCATATGTGTTATTTTTTAAGCCTCTTTTCATAGAGCTTTCTTTTCCTTGCAGCCAAAATCATCCTAACTAATACAATGAATAGTCCATATAGCATAGGAAGTTAAAAAGTACTACATCTCTTGATTGGTCGGTAAAATGTGAAAGAAGAAAACAAGAAGATAATTATTAATTAGATTAAAAGTCATTAGTTTAAAATAATTATATGTGCATTCATTAGGAAAAAAAATTTCCTAAAAAAATTTAATGATTGCCAGTGCTATGTGCTTTATTTTTGTTTCTTTGGATTAAAAAAAAAAAATCTAACACTCTAACAGATGTGATCGTTGTCTTTTTGACAGAAACCAGGTGGAGCTTGAAAATAACAGTTTTTTATTTAAATCAGAGACTTTCATTTATCAAAAAAAATATTCCCTACTGCTGATGACTTCGTAGTAAGATAAATTTAGGGAAAGAAATGTTACCTTTTGAAAATCAAACTAATTATTGATTTTTCATAATTTGAACAAAAATTATCTCCACTGCCAACATTTTTTTATGTTACTCATAGATGCTTCTATATTAGAAATCCACTTCTTTTTCTTTTTTTCCTATTATCACTTATGTATGGTTTTGATATTTCTGGGAAGGAGACATCAGGTTTTGCACTGACTACTATCTGTCATTAAAAAGTGATCCTGACACCCGGGCGTGCACCGACGCACCACTTCTCTGACCATGCTGGGGCCGCGTCCCACATACAGCAACTAGAAGGATGTGCAACTATGACATACAACTATCTACTGGGGCTTTGAGGAAAAAACAAGGAGGAGGATTGGCAATAGATGTTAGCTCAGAGCCAATCTTCCCCAGCAAAAAAGAGGAGGATTAGCATGGATGTTAGCTCAGGGCTGATCTTCCTCACAAAAAAAAAAAAAAAGTGATCCTGACAAAATTAAAGAATAAATGTAGAGCTGACATGGAAACAATGAAACTTTGAAGGTACAAGGAAACTATTAAGCCCAGTTGGTTGACATACAGTACCAAAACCTCCATATTTCATCTTGAACAGAAATAACGCCCCCACTATTGCCTCCTGAGTTCACAACCAATTGAAATGTAGACATGAATCAAACATTTGGAGATCAGACTTACATTTATATTTACTGCTAATGAAGTTGGTTGAAGAACATGGTTTGGGATCAACAGGAAAAGTGGGCTAACTCTCCTAAATTCAGCAGATTTATCCCCCAGTTATTGACCCAACTGGACAACCACATCCTACCCCAAAGGAACAGGCAAAATGCAATATCTTCACAGGGAGGCAAATGTAGAAAGAGACAGGATACGGATGAGAATGAGTGGGGGCGTGATACAGATGGAAATATTTCTTCCACTATTTTTTCCACCTGGGAAGTGGAGTAAAATTTTGCTCTCCTTTATATGTAGAGGAGAAGTAATGAATATGTCCTCCCCCCTTACCCATACCCAATACTTTGTAGTTTCCTGTCTCTTATTAGGCTTCACAATTAGGTTTGTAGTCAATCAGCAACATGGCTGGTTTCAGCAGGGAGAGATCAGCAGTTCAGCAGGCTTCTCCACGATACCTAGTATTGCTCTTTTTTGGGTATTTTTCTGGGGACACTAGTGTTCAGTTTACCTTTCATCATGAGAAAATTCTAAAGTAGATCATAAAATGACATTGATATAATTAACTCCAAGACCAAAACTGTATTCTTTATTTTAATTCTCATCTCAAATTGTGTCCCGGCACCTTATGTACATCAGAGGTGATGTCAACCATATAGAGATGCCTAGGATTTGAATTAAATTCTGAGGAAGAAATTAAAGAACCCAAAATATAATTTTCTTTCCTTAGTAAGTGAAAGTAAAGAGCATGATCGAAGCCCAAAGTAAACAATTATACATTCAAAAAAAAAATTAAAGTATGAAAAAAATTCCTCAATTGCTTATTCTGCTCTGTCTGTCTCAGCCAGAACTGGATTTTTTCTTCTTTTTTTGAAGCCTGGATAGATTTGGGGTTCTTTCAGCAGCAGCAGACTGGGCTGTCTTTAAATAGACTAGGTGTTGTTTCTTCAGTACTTTCAAAACTGAAATTAATCCAATGCAATTTCACGAATGTTCTTTAATTTTTTAAAGAAATTAACAGCATTAATTCTTGTAATTGGATACACAAGATGCACAATCCAAATCCCCATCATAAATTTTGGAAACGCAAGTGAGTCCCCAGTTGCTAGAGTTTTGTCCTAGGCAAAAATGATGTTCTCAGAACTCAGTACTTCGTGTAAACCAGACAATTGATGTTCATCCTACCGAAAACCATAGGAGACCCTTGGTGATATCCGAGGAAAGGATCAAACCACAGCAATTTTCTAGAGTTCAGCCTCGCTGCTCAGTCTATCACAGTTGTCCAGAAATCATGACTTATGAACTAAAACTCAGTAGGGAAGAAATATCTTATCAAGAGACTATTTATGATACTACATCTGCCTTATTTAATGTTTCCTTGGTAGATAACCTACCTTCGTATATTGGATCTACTCTCTGGGTGTGCCCACTGAGACACTCCTACATTCTTGCAAAGTTGAGAAAATTGTAATTTGGCAACTACAGTTACCAGGACTGACTTAATTTGCCTTCCTTCCTACCCAACATATTCAAAATCTCTTCTTGTCTGTTTCCCCACTGACTCTGTGTATCTGGTACCCTCGGCTGGACTCAGTCATCTCAGTCTCCTCTTTGAGATTTTGTCTTTCTTTTTCTGTTTTATAATATTGGTTCCCATTCATTTTTTCATTCATAATAACTAAAATAGCTCCCCCTTTTCTTATGACATTTTTATCAGCAGTTAGACCCAGGCACATCTTTGATATTCCTGACCTCATTTCAAGCTTGTTCTATAAGATTATAACCTTTCTTTGAAGAAAATCTCTCCCTTAACCTTCTCTTACCTGATATTTCTATCATCTTCACATTGCTCTTGTTCTGAGAATTGTACCGAAATACAACTTTTTTTCAGTGAGGAAGGTTAGCGCTGAGCCAACATCTGTTGCCAGTCCCCCTCTTTTTGCTGAGGGAGATTGGCCCTGGGCTAACATCTGTGCCCATCTTCCTCTACTTTATATGTGGGAAGCCAGCCACGGCATGGCTTGATAAGCAGTGCGTAGGTCCACACCCGGGATCCAAACCTGCCAACCCCACGTTGCTAAAGCAGAGCACACGAACTTAACCACTATGCCACTGGGCTGGCCCCTGAAATATATTTTTAAAACCACTCCAGTTGCCATTTGAATTCCTGGGCAAACCTGTTTGATAGAGACTGAGATTTCCAAACACAGGCCTCAGTAATTGCTTTTGTCATGTTTGAGTGTGCAACAACTTCATTAAGCTATTTCCTTCGTCAATCAAAGAAGATTGAGTATTCTCCATGTCAATAGTCTTTATGAAGGGATATGTGAACCCCTGGAGCTACACAGGAATCTTTCAAGGAGCATAGTTTCTACATCTTCAACTTTTATGTACTGTCTTTCCTAGTGAGTTCACAGTAATCTTCACACTTTACAAAATAGAGAGGATTTTCCATCTCAAATCTTGCTGTTATACCCTACTTTAGAAGTAAAAATAAGAGATCGTAATCACAGGACCATTAAAACAATATATTTTGGAGAAAATCTTCTTTAATGACAATTTAAAGTTCCATAAATCTACATTAGTGCTTTTAAAATTCAGTATCTTTAATATAATTCATTGCTTAGAAATGAGGTATTTTG
Organism: Diceros bicornis minor; assembly: GCF_020826845.1. Taxonomy (NCBI): domain Eukaryota; kingdom Metazoa; phylum Chordata; class Mammalia; order Perissodactyla; family Rhinocerotidae; genus Diceros; species Diceros bicornis. Next base: position 27,571,907 of record NC_080749.1, on the reverse strand, counting down.
ACCTTTGTTGAGATATTTCAAAATTGGATGTTTTACATATTGTGAATGCTAAAATTGATGACAGTTTTCATTAAAGACTTCATAATTTCTGTGGTCTATATATATCTTACTCTTGATGGAGTGTCTAGTGAGATCAAAGTAAAGATAGCGTTCATAAAAAATTATTAATGTAAAAATAATTTTTAATGTCTTTAAACATAAAAGTTTCCTTCAGTTTTTTTAATGCTTAGTCATGGGACCTGCTATTTGCTAGAATCTTCTAACAGAGGAAACAGTACAGCTTATGATATTGATTATTTTAAATAAAATTGGAACTTTTTCAAAGACCATCAAATATTCCAGGTTGCACTTGAGAAAACTCATAGATAGATATTTTGCATGATTTCACCTAGATTCAGTAAATGTGGTATAATCAGATATTTAAAATCTATCTAATCAAATTATATCATGAAATACTTAATCTATTTACAATCAAATTATTGTTTCATTTCATAATATAAAGTGTTTAATATTTTTTTGCCTCATATTGACAAAAACTAAAAATACACATTAGTCTTAAACTATATATCTTTTTAAAAGTAGTGTAGATCTTTCTTTTTCATTATATATATAAGAACAATTTGGTTGTGATGTTTTAATGGAGTTATTTCTGAATTGGTTCTTATTTTTTTTAACACAGTTCTTACTTAGTTATTAAAGTTGAATCAATACAGTTGTGCACCTACATTTACCCAATGAACATAATGTCTATCATCATACTATTCACTTCAGAAAAACATATATAATATAACCTACACATTATATTTCAGCACTACAAATTATATTATAAGAAATGGAATGTCAGCTTATTTCTTTTGTTTTTTTTTTTAAGATTTTATTTATTTTTATTTTTTCCCCCCAAAGCCCCAGTAGATAGTTGTATGTCATAGCTGCACATCCTTCTAGTTGCTGTATGTGGGATGCGGCCTCAGCATGGCCAAAGAAGCGGTGCGTCGGTGCGCGCCCGGGATCCGAACCTGGGCCCCCAGCAGCAGAGCACGTGCACTTAACTGCTAAGCCATAGGGCCGGCCCTATTTCTGTTTATTTAACTTATTATGAAAAAAATCTAAATTAACTATATTAGACATCTTTTATTTTAATCTTAATTTAGCTAATTTCAGCAATCTATGTCACAAGATGGATTCCATGATTTATATATCAATGATTTTTATATTGCTCTAAGTCATATTAACATGTTTACTTGATTAAAAAATTATGCCAGACTCTTTCTATAACCAAAAGTAATTCTGATTGGTTGGTTAGTTTGATAACGATAATAGTAGCTTTGCTAATTAAGTTAGATGGGGCTCATGTTCAATAAATGAAATGAGTCAAATCTGTGGCTTTAGTATTTTGATAAAAAATACACTGAGAAATAATAAAACTATTCATCATGTATATTTTACTGGAAAATGTGTTGAAATGAAATTTAGACAACTTCAATGACTTTGAAGTATAATCAATTAACAAGAATTTCCAAACAAAAAAAAGAAAGGAAGGAAGGAAGAATGAAAGGAAAGAAAAACAAGTAGAATCAACTAACCAGAATAATTGTTATTTGATAAATTATCTTAACTCCTCATTGATATATTTTCCAGTGAATTAGAAAATATCTTTCAAGACAGGTTACCAAGTCATTTTTGCAAGTGAGGGCATTTCTAATTCTTTTATTTCAGTAAAATTAAAAGAGGAAGTAACCAATTTGTCAGATGATATATCATTAATAATAAATAATCATAGATGACTATGTGAATTTTGGCACACACCTCAGAAGAAGAGAATTGAGTGTTACCACTGATAAAAAAATACAGAACAAAACTCTTTCTTTTCCTATTTATTTATTAATATGAACATGTTTTCTCAGTGTGTACCTATACAAATGAATTACAGAAATGGAACTTATGCTAAATCTTGTTTTATTCTAGCTACAAATAACAACCATCTATGTATATAAGAACTATTTAAAAATATGTCACAGTAAGAGATTTAATAATTTTTAATAAGATTTAAAGAGTAACTGTCAAATTTTACAATGTATTTTCTATTGTTTTGATCAACTGAAATTAGGAATAATTATAGTAATAATTTAATTAAAAAATTTTAACTTAGAGCCTATGGCAAATAGAAATTTTTTAATTTTTAGATTTTAAATTATATGTATATTGCTTGTCACTAGGATATGTGATAGGTGATTAACAAAAGTCTTTCAAGGATGAAAATATGTTATACTGAATAAAGTTATGTGAGGAAAGTAGAACGGAAATACAAGTTCAAGGAAAAAAAAAGAAATGATGTAAAATTTTTCATTGTTAAAAGCAAGCTTATTTATTTTATTTTTTAAAGATGACAGGTATTAAGTCACTATGAGACTATGGTACTTAGAGTCCATTGGTCCTATTTAAGCAAAGTTATTTGATTTTAAAATGTCAATACCTACAATATAACTGAAACTATAGTCTTCACAATTATTTTAATCTATGAATAAAATTTTAATTATCAGTCTAAAATTTTATGAGAGTACAGAATTTTCAAAATTCTTTTAGACATACATGAGCAAAAGACGAAAAATTGAAGATTAATGCTTCATGTTATATTATGTTAATATGTTAGCTAGTAAATATGTTCTCTGATCTCCAGATGATGCCATAGACTAGGTCCCTGAAATCTAAAATCATTGTCAATGTTTATATACTTTGTAAAGACGGAGTCAACGTGTAGAAGATGACTTCTAAGTCTGTGGATAAGACACATAGTTCTAAGAGGTTAGTGTCTCCACAATTCTTTCTACTACCCTGAATGTAGCTGCAGACAGCATTAGATGAACAGAGTTTAGACAGCTGGTCCAGTGCTGGTTGACCAAGCTTGGCGTGGAGCACGACATTGCCCTCTAATTATGTGACTTTTGCAAGTTAAGGTCAAGACCTTTAGGCCTGACTGAGAGATACAATGATAGCAGCCAAAAGGACTCCATCCACTAATGCCTAAAAGGCTTTTATATAACAGCTTTTTACTAGGACTTCAAGGCTCTTCATTCTGTGCAACCTAATATTGGCCTCAAGAGTGCTTATTTTGAGATGTATAAGAATCAAGTGAAGGTCAGTTGAAGACGTCCTGCTTTTCTACCCTTGTTAGGACCTAGCCTTACTAAGGCCAATTCCTGTTAAGTAACAAACGGCCCTGAGTCTGTAATGATAGTCACTCACTAGTGGACAAAGTACCCATAAACTGCAAGAACCCAGTGAGGACAATCCCATGTCAGTTGCACTAATTTAGATGAAAACTTAAAGCAACCCACATGATTTCCCCATAAACTTTGACCATCACTTGTTATTTTGGTCACTAAGTACTAGTCTTTGTTTATTTCTCAAGGTCCTAGACAAAGACCAAGCTGCTATGGTTTTAGAACACTAATAAATACACTTTTTTTTTTCCTCTTCTGAATTTAGAATCAATTAAGTAGCAATTTCTAGAGGGCAAATAGAATTCAAAATGTCAGCTGTAATACCGATAAAGCTGATTGGAGAGCATGTCTTTATATCTGCAATAAAAAGAACCTTGCTAACACCATGAGTCTCTCCGCAGTCTAAGTCTTAGAACAGTCCACCCACAGCACCAGCTAAGAATTATCTCATCTGTGAATAGCTGAGGTGGAAAAAAGAGAGAGACAATGAGTCTTCAGTATTTTCAGATTTTTAATACATTAAGTCCATCATTGGGAGGCGTGGATACACCCATGCCATCGACAATCAGATTCTTACTTAATTTCTGTGAGGTGTAAATACTGGGGAGAGAGGATAGATGTGCTACTCTAGCGGAAATCCCTCTACCTGAAAATATTAGCCCTAACATGGTAAATACAGAGAGTAAATTTAAGCTAGTGTGATGGTTAATGTTATGTATCAACCTGGCTAGCCTATGATTCCCAATTTTTGGTCAAACATCAGCTTACATGAGGTATTTTTTAGATGTGATTAACATTTAAATCAGTCGAGTTTCACTAAGCATATGACCCTCCATAATGTGGGCGAGCTTCAGCCAATCAGTTGAAGATCTTAAGAGGAAAGACTGAAGTCTCTTGAGGAAGAGGAATTCTGGCTGCAGATTGCCTTTGGAATAAAGCTGCCCTGCAGATTTCAGACTTGCCAGCCCCTACGATCATGTGAACCTGTTCCTTAAAATAATCTCTCTTTCTCTCTCTCTCTCTACACACACGCACACACACACACAGATACACACATACACAGACATGCACATCCTATCGGTTCTGTTTCTGTAGAGAATTCTGACTAATACACCTAGTACAACCATCTTGTGGGTATTGACTGGACTTCCGAAGAATTTCCCTTCCCTACTGGAAAATTGCACTATTTGGACTTGAAAGTGCTGAGTCCTTGTAATGGTTGCCGTAATCTTTAAGATACGGCATACTATAAAATGTCACATTAGTGACCACACTTTGAAGTATGTCGGGGGGAAAAACTCTCTGGGTTTTCCAAAATCACCTGTTTTGTCTTATGCTTTATTATCTGTCAAGTAGAATTACTCTTATTTCTGTATTTGTTTTTTCCTCTTTGGTTATGATCTCCCTAAGGTCAGAACTTGTTCCTTCTTTCTATATCCCTGAAGTGAGAGATACTCAGAGATAGAATAGGCCCTAAATAGTTTATCACATAAATGAATTAAAAGGCAACAGTCTAGAATACTGAATTAATAAAACTATGTCAATTATTTCTTTTACTGGGAAATGCATAAAATTCAAAACTCTTGCCTGCCTAGTGATAATGTATGCAGTATTACTTTTGTGAATAATGATAATTCTTCATCAGGGATAGAGGCTCTTGAAGCAAATGAAGGTTCAGAATACTAATAATGAACAAGAATAGGCCCCTGAAAAGAATTCTTAAAAGTGGAAGCTAACTGGTGATGTTGCAAAATTTTAGGTTATGCCAAAGAAAACATATTTTAGATGAAATATATTGTATATTGCTTTGATTGGCATTTTGATAAAGTATATATGAATTAAGCTTTTCAACTCCTTCCTCCTTCCCTCCCTCCCTTCTTTCCTTTTTCTCTTCCTTCCTCTCTTTCCCTTGTTCCTTCAAGTCTTTTAAATATTTCTTTCACCTCTAATTTAAAATTGCTTATGTCAAAGTTATCCCCGATTGCAACACCTTCCTATTTAGATAGATCTTCATTAATTGATCTGGCTGTGTAGTCAATGGCCTCACCTATATTACCAAAAACATAGTCTCTAAATTAAAATCTTAGTAGACATCATAGTCATATCCATTACAGTATTATCTTTAAGCAGATTGGGCTATATTGTCCAGGCTTTAAAATAGTACATTATTCAGTTGAAAACAGTTTTTCTACCACTTGGAGACATTTCCTGAACTTCTGTCATCATTGTTAGGTGGTTATGGCTGTCCCTACAATGACCTTTTAGATTTTACTGCTTTGGGAACGTGCAATTTCACTGAAACAGCATCTTTGAATACTAGACCTTAAAAGTGAATACTGTTCTTCTCGTGACCTACTTTCCACATAACAATGTGACATGTGGGAAACATACATTGATAAATGAGGATCTCTGTTGAACATTATAACAAAAAGAACTAAATTGGGTCTCCAGGTATTAATTATTCTCAGAGACACAGTCCATCTTAGTGATCTTCAAATTGAGAGACAATTTTCACTTTAACGTGATTGAGCGTGAAAACGTTTTTGACCTGGGGTACAGTAAGCAATATTACAAATGGGTTAGGAAGAAGGAGGCAAAATAAACTTATGAACACATTTATAAATTAAATTGAGAATGGTAATATTCCCAGCCCTGAGACATTTTGGCTAAGCAAGGCTATCTAATTCAAAATCTGAAAAGAAAGAATAATTTACCCTCTTCTGCTAAGTCTGTTATTACCCCAGGGGTAACTTGCTTTGTAAAACAGATCAAAGCACTTTTATAAACAGATGTCACTTGATCAAAGTCAACATAAATGATTCTGATTAATGCTCACCATAGGTAAAATAACAAGGAAATGCATCCTTTGCCTTTTTATTTTTGCATAATGTTAGCTTATTTTAATCTTATGTGTAAAAAGTGTACATAATCAATTAATATTGCCAAATGGATACTATTTATGTTGATTATTATAGATCCAGACTTGTTACGAGAACAGATTAAATAATGTATACGAAAATGGTTTTGGAAAATATAAAGCATTATACAAATGAAAATGATTATTGTGATTATAATCATCTTAAATAGTGAGAGTAACTGCTGTGAACATCTTATGCTTCCAACTAGGATAATCAGTCAATCTGTCAGTCAGTTGCATTTATTTTATGAGTACACACAGAGAATTCTGTATTATGTCAACCGGGGAGATATAAGGAAGGAAAGTATATGATCTGTTTCTTTTGGAGAACTTCATGGTTGAAAGGGAGCATGTGACAATCTTAAATGAATATGTGAAAGATAGAATATGCATATTATATACCAAATGCCAAGCATATAAATTGTGACAAGATTAATACAGAGCATCTACTCTTGAGGAACAGTAAGAAAAACAAATGTAATCAAATAACTACAATAAAATAGGCTAAGGGGAGTAATACAGGTTTGCATTTGCACGAAGCATGTGTAACACATAGGTTGGACAGTTTAACATAGTGGCGACAATTCAGCAGACCATAATCCAAATCTGATTGAAAGATGTGTTTTATTTGGCCAATACAGTGTCACATTTTTCCTCTCTCCCTTCCTTTCTCTGTATTGTGGCTTACAAGAAAAGTCTTCAATAAATAAAATGTACAATGTTGGCTCTGAAATTTTGTTTTACCCCACTTGAAAGTTGACAAATTAGGCTGTTACTATTTCATAGATTCTGGCAGAAGACACAAGACTCCTGAGTTAGAAACAAAGAAACTTTATTACTCGCAGCTAAGGAAGCAGCACGAGTATTGCCTTATTTGCTTTGGTCCTCATGATCCCCAACTCCCAGACCACAGGGTAACATGATGAACCTAGGTAGATGCCCGCACCCACAGTGCTCTGGATCATAGCGGAGGAACATTGAGTTGGAGGAATCCACTGCTTTCACAGCAATCAGTAAGCAAGCTTGTTTTTGTTTTTCAGGTTGAAGAGAGATATTACCTCATCTGTCAAAGTTACCAACTACATAAACAACACTGAGAAATGTCCTGTTTCAGTCCACTAGAGAGCAGTCACACCCAGCAAGATGTATAGAAGGAATACAAGATGCCCAAGGAGAACCGTCTCTCCCAACATGTACCATGTTCAAAAACGGTATATCTAAACATGGCTATATCTAAAGGTATACATAAATCGTATAAACTTGCTAACTCTCTCCAAATTAATTTATCAGTTTGTTGCAAGTCCAATCAAAATCTCAAGTTCATTTGAGGATATGGAAGAATACACATGGATGGAGGGAGTGTATATTGACACAATGTTATGGATTTTTATTTGGCAATATCTAGAAAGGTTGATAACGGTCATGTTGAATGATCCAGAATTTCTTTTTGAAATGTATCTGTGTTAGTGAAACTCTCCTAAATGTACATAAGGATGCTCATAGTGTGATGTTCCTTAGAATACTGTTTATCTTGGAAAAAATTCTAAATGCTTACCAATATGAGAATGGGTAAATAAATTTTAAAATAGTGATTAAAATAGATTGGCTAGATACAATGGGTTAACTGGGATAATACTCAAAAATGTAATGTATAATAAAATAAGTTACAAAAGGATATATGCCATTTATGCAAATAAAAATATGGAACAATATTATTTATTATTTATGAATACAAAATACTAGAAATTCGACACTGTATACTGGAAGAATATACCACAAATTGAGGATAGTTGTTACCTTTGGATAAAAAGGAAAAAGGGGATATACAATGCAGTGGGAAGCTTTAACTGTTTGTGAAATGTTTTATTTCTTTAAAATAAAGATTTGAAGAAACTATGGCAAAATGATAACAGTTGTTGAATCTGAATGGAGGGAACGTGGATATCTGTCACGATATTCTTTGTTTCTGTCCCTATACTTAAAATATTTCAATATTAAAATTAAAAATAAATACAAAAATATAAATACTTTGCCTGCCTGCCTGCCTGTTTGAATAAATGAATGCATACAAAAATATTAGGAATGTTTCTCAGTAGCTACACTTACTAGATATTAGTTTTAATTAGTTTTGAGCAGGAGCTATGTTCTCATGTTCATGTTTACAATTTAATCAAAATCACTGTGAAAAATAGAAGAATATTTAATAGTTGAAAGACAATATTTTCCTAGAAGCAAAAGAATGAGAATAAGCAAGACAAGTTCTACTTGGAAGGTTATATGAAATAGGGATTAAGTATTTTGACCCAAAACAGTGACAGCCTTAATATTGAAAGTTCTGCAATGAAGAGCAAAATAATTCCTGACAGCTGTTCAAACTGTGAATTTATGTTTTAACATCAGACTGTCTTGGGGGTGTGTATGCTTTTATAGTTTCTGATTCACTATATTGTTCACTTCTAATGTATTTTAAAAACTCAGTCAACTGTTGACAAATTAATGTAATCCTTAAGGCCATTGTACATTTAGAAGTTTCAAAATTGTTTTCTCTGTTTATTTACTGCTACATATTCATGCCCGTTTCATTTTTATTTTATGAAGTTTATTTTATGATTTGAAAAGTAATAAGCACTTATTACATAATAAAAATCAAACTCCCAAATAAAGAAACAATAACAACCATATCCCATAACATAAAGAAACTGACTTATTAACATTTGGCTTCTTTTAGTACTTTTATATGCATACCTTTATTTTTAACATAATTGTAATCATAACGTATATAAACCATTTTCACAGCTTCTGAAATTTATTTTGAGATTTATTCCCAGAAGACAGAATCTAACATTAAATTTAGCTTTAAGAGTTTTTTTTTTTTTTCACGATTTGCATCACGGTGGTGAAAACGACAGAAAAGTTTGAAGCAGAAAACTATATGATTATCTATATATGTTTAAATATTCAGAAAAAAAAATTTTTCTCTCCAAGGAAGTGCTGTAGCCAGAGTCATCCTCTGACTTTAAGGCTGGATAGCGAGAGCAGGTGGGGCCAAGGCAAAGTAGGGGAAGGCTTCTGAGGGCATTCACCTCTGCCCTTTCAGTCCTCTTGGAAGGGATGCTCAAGAATAACAGAGTGGATGAAAACATGGAAGAAAATATCAGAGAAATTAAGTTTTAAGCCTAATTTCAGATTTGCATTGGAGGAAAGTTTTGTATCTCTGCGGGACCAGAACATTTTTCCTTACCAAATAACTATGTAAATGATCAAAGTCTCTGTTTTGCACAAGCTGCCAAAGGAATGAAATTTTGTATTCTGTGAGTAATTGTAGAACACAATGACAAGCACAGGACCCCCAGTCTTGATTTGCTCTGTATCATCCCTAAGTTTGATCTATTTGTAGTTTCAGTTCTGCATATATTTGCTTTGTAAGAAAACTCAAAATATTGTGGAACAAAGCTGAGTGAATAAGCCAGTGCAATAAGCCTCAATATATTGATAAAAATCAGCTTAACACTCAACTCCCACTACACTATGTTAAATCTCTGAGCTATTTTAAGCTGCTCTGACATTAGGTGACTAGTTGTGTTGCAGGAGATTTGGGAAAAAATATATATTCAATTTATGTGGGCTAGGATTGCACCGTCGATGAAACAGTCCACATGCAACCGTTATTTCTCTTCCAAGAAAAAAACCGTTCATCATCTCACTTGCTTAAAAATTATAAAATTATTTTTGCTAAATGATACCTAATCAACAGAAGAAAGAGGATTGATATGCACATATGTTAGGGAAAAAACCCAAACATAAATCAATTAAAAGGATTCAATTGGGATTTTCCATTCCTCACTCGATTTGGTTAATGAAGGTTTTACTTTAACATACATGAATTTGTGAGTGTGTGTGTGTGTGTGTGTGTCTGATGTTTTGACATAGTATTCTGTTAAAGGTCTGTACCTGCACTGTTATCAAATACAGTATCCACTAAACACAAGTGGCTACTGAACATTTGAAATGTGGCCAGTCCTAATTGAGAGAAATGTAAAGTACATTCCAGACTTTAGAAGAATTTACATGAAAAAATGAATATAAAATATCTCATTGATGTTTTATATTGATTACATGTTAAATGATAGTATTTTGGATAAATTCAGTTAAATACATTATTAAATTTAATTTCATCTTTTCTTTCTAACTTTTTAAATGTGGCTACTAGAAAATTTAAATTATATGGATTTAGACTTTAAATACACATTTATGACCAACACTATATTTCTATTGGTCTAGAACACAATTAACAATGACAAGGATACACGTAACGTGTTACATTATTTTCTTATGTTTTGAATCTAGGACTCAAAATATTTTTTTCTTAAAATTGGTAACTATCATTTATATATGTTTACAGATCTCATAATATTGCTCTTACATATGTTATTACACAGTCCTCACAACCCTTTGATTTCAGTAGCTACTTCATTTCCATCTAGAAGATAAGAGAATAGAGTCTCTGCGAGTTTAAGCAATTTGCCCAACATTATCCAGCCAGAGAGTGGAAGATGCTTTTACCACACTCTGCTACTGTCTGTTCCATTTTCATTGAAATTAAACTTAATCTCCCCAAAACTCTACATCCAATTTAGTCCAAGTTTTGTGAATGAAATGTATTAGAACGGTGATTACAATTACTAAAACAAAATGAAGAAAAACAGACATTTTCCCTCCTGTGGTTCTGAGTTATAGTTATAAAGAGAAGTTCCAATTTTTTTTTGAAGATTTGTTATATTTCTAGAACTGGTACAAAATTTACCAAAACAATTACTTTGAAAAGGACGCTACTCATTTTATTACTAAAATCTAGTAAGTTTTTCTTGAAAAAATTTAAAATCTTACATTTTCTATAATGACTTGTAGTCAAACTTTATATTTTTATTTTTTTGATACATCATTTAGCGTATAGGTCATTGTCATGGCTATGACTTCATAGACGAAATTGAATACTAGTAGAGAAAAGCAAAATGTTTTACAATAAATTAATTTTTATTTAAGGGTGACAATACAGATAATTTGAGGTTAAAGGAATCTCCAGCTTCTCTCCTGATCTATTGATATTTTGGAAGGCTGTTGGAAAATTATCTTATAATCGTTGAAATTTAATTCAAAATTTTCCACTCTGTTTTTCCACAAAAGTATAATTAAAGAAGCTATATTTAAAGTATCTGACATTTTTTGTTTGATTGATTGTTTGCAGAACTACCTGATTTCAATAGCAGTAATACTTTAATTTATGTGTCCTTATAAGTTAAAAAAATGCTTCATATTATTTGCATAGTCTGTTGAGACTTATGTTACAGTTCTTAGGCAAATCTTTACCGATTTCAATGGAATTTTTGCTTGATTAAGAACTATGGAACCATTCCTTTTAATATCATTAGACCATTAGGTATAGCGTAGATCAGGACAATTTCTCCTTTTTTTTTTTTTTTACATGAGTGTGAGGGCTTACATTTCCAAGACCTTTGTTGTACTAGGGAAACTATTTGGCAATTTTCTTTTCATTTCATACCATTATTGATGTATAATTTAATGATGGAAGATTCCTAATGCATTTGTTGATAAATAGGAGACCAGCTTTTCTCCCTATAGGATTACTGTGTTTTATCTTTTCTTCATTAAACTGTCAAGGCTGCTATCCTCAATCACAAGTACATCCTGTACGTTAATGTGCAACAATGATTGGTGATAGAAAAGTGCACTGGAGAGCATTTCAATTTTTGAACTTCCTGGTTTTAGGTTTTAGTTAATTATACTACAATTGATGTGCATGTAGGGATGTCATTGATCTCCATCTCCCAAATGCCTCCTTTACCGTCTGATGTTAGACAAAGCTTTCAGGGTGGTATGTTAACTCTCTCAGGCAAAAGGAACACTATTAAGTGAATTATAATAGAGCTGTTATTATATTTGGGTTTTCTTTATTCAGGTCATTTATGGCAAGCTTTGAAGTTGATGCAGTGTATCATCACTGTATTCCTGACCAATTCTCCTATCAATGTATGCCCCAGTCAAATTCATGATGTCATAGAGTTACAAAGCAGAATGAGAGCTTCCACTTAAACAGCCTAATTTTAGGGAAGCATAAATTGTAGTCCAGGAAGATTAAAGATTTTGTGACATCATAAAGGTACTGACATATCTGGGGATAAGAAGAAAAGTGACCTGACCTAAATATATAGTTTTGGGAGAATCCAATGTTCTTACTGGCTGTGTGATATTTGGCAAGTTATATAACCTATCTGTCTCAATTTCTTCATTTGTTCTTTGTTGATAATAACTACATCATAGGCATGTGTGAAAAAAATGGCATATATGCAGTAATAGTTGAATTCTTTCCTTTATTTTTATAGTTTCAGAAAAACACACCAGATCTTGAAAATTATTCCTTAATTACAGTATTTTTGGAAATATTACATTTATGATTGTAGGTTAACAAATTTTGTTTCAAATCATCCTTTTTAATCAGAGAGTTAAAATAGAAAATATTTCATTGTCTTTGGTGGTTGAGCAGAGGGAGGTGCAGTCAGGCATCCACTAAGTTGGAGTTTCAATCTCACTGCATTTGAAATAAACCAAAGCTAGAAATATCTCAGCTTTTGTATTTCCTTGAGTGGAGGATTCTTTATAAATTTTTACTTCTTTCCATTGCATTTCCATGAGCAAGAGTGAAAATGAGTGGATTCACTTGTCATCTACGTAGCTTCCTTTACCTTTTCTCTATTTGGTCTTGCAAGCACAGGCTCCTGGAATCCAATTATTGGAGTTTTATCTTTTTTTTCCCGTTGAGAAAACACTTCATCCTGTGTATGATACAGGTAACGTATTTCAAAAATGTCAAAATGTAATTGTTTGATTGTTAACTTGGATTGCTGTTAAAATTTAGGAAATAGAATGTAATTGTTGAAATTATTTATTTGAACTAGAACTTTAAATCTTATGGGTATTCTAAAATTAAAATAGTATATGTGTCTAACCATCTTCATTTCTATTGTTGTCTAATTCTAGAGGAGAAATTTCAGAAGTGAATCAGATGTTTTTAAATATCAGATGAAAGTGGTTAACCTCACTCTAGATGTGTAGAGTGAGGTTAGACAAATATTTAGTTTGAGGCACCATAGCATTAGGATGAACACGACCTAAGATAAATGTGCCAGCAGAACTCTTCCAAACAAGAAGAGAAAGGGGATACTATGTTTTTAAAAATAGATCAAACTTTTTCAAAAAATTAATGTTTGACATAAAAGAGGTTGTTAGAATTATCAACTAATCAGGAATACACAACTTTTAGAAAATAATTATGGGCAAACTATTTATTTGGAATAGAAAGTAATTAATGATAGGTTAGTTTTGAAATACGGGTAATAAAAACGTATTAGGATAGCATTATAAATATGAATTTATGTTCCATCAGTGGATTATTTGCATTATATAATATAATTGCTTAATAACAATTCTTATTTTTAAAACTTTTATGAGGTGGTTCTATAGTAATTGATGGCTAGCCCAACATTATCATTTCATCTTCAAACCATCCCTTTGAAATAAGATATTACAATTATTCTCATTTCATGGATGAGATAACTGAAGATCAGAAACATTAAATGAATTTCTCAAAGTTACCCAAGTCAGAATTTGAACACAAGTCTTCTAATTCCAAGTCCTTTGGTTTTACATTACACCTTGACACAATAAATAAGAAACGCTGTCATAATGTGGAGAGAAAAGAGAACTGAGAATTTAAAACCTGGACTTTACCATTATCCTGACTTTATTATTAACTCATTGTTGAGCTCAGGTAAGAACTTTTGAGTTTACGTGGAGAAAACTGAAGTCCAAAGAACTCAACTTCCCCAACTGCACTGTTTGGGGTTCAATAGATTTTGTATTCACATGGTGATATTAAGAGAGAAAAGTAACTACAAATCAAAGAAAATAAAAATATTATTTGAAACAAATGAATTATATTAGGAAAATTTTGAAAGAAGTATAGCTAAACAGTAAAAAAAAAGCCATGTATTGGAGCTCAAAGAAACAACCGTTCTTTTATGATATTTGGATGACCAAAGCAATTATCTTCCTAGTTTTATTTTTCTACCATATTTTCTCCAGGAAATGGCTAGTCACCTTTTTTGGCTCACATTTCTTAATTCTGTCTTCCATCTCAATGTTTTTAATTCCTTATCTCTTCTTAGGACCTGGTATCTTTCTAGAACTTCAGCTAGAATGCCTACAAAGAGAGTGCATTTTTTTAGCTGAAATCAATATCAACAATGTCTAGAATCAAGGTTCAGTTTGTAGGGTTGGTAAACAACTTTTGGTGGTGAATATTGCCATAACAGAGCACGGATTTAATGCTCTTTCTGGTGCCAGTGAGATCCTGGGTCACATATTTGCTTGGGAACATATATTAAAGTCCTTTCTCTGTCTTCATGTCCCACTGGGTTACTCCAAGGCTTTCTGGGTGTCCTCTCATTACTTACTACTCAGAGTGTGGTCCACCGACCAGCAACATTGGCATATCCTTGTCAAAGGCTTGTTAAAAATGCAGAATCTTAAGACCCGCTCCCGAGACCTACTGAGTCAGAACAATACCCCCAGATGGTTCCCATTCACATTAAAGTTTGAGAACCACTGTTCTTTGCTGTTAATTATCTCAAAGATTGATATTTTTTCATTATATCTCCTTGGACCCATTCCTCTAAGTCCTCTTTGCCCTGATTATATGGATATTATTTTTGAAAACATTTATTTAATATTCATTCATAATTGATTCTCTGATGGATATTGCAGAATGTAGAGTGGGTTGGAGAGAGAACTGACTTTTTAAGCACAGTCTGTGCTTTTTATGTCTCCTGTTATTGACTTCCACTTTACAGATTAGAAAACTGAGGGTCAGAGAAATAAAAAGATCTATTCATTGTGATAGGGCCAGCTAGTTGTAAAGTCAGTACTAGGTTTTCTGTGTTAGAAAGTTAAAGAGACTTGAGTTGACACTAAGTGCCCTCGTGAGCTAACAATATGGTCCCTCTTGGATGTTCCATGTAATTCCTGCAGAGGCAGACAGAAAAGCCATGAGAGAGTTGCTTTTCAAAGTGAAGGCTTTAGTGCCAATGCAACCTCACATTCATTCACTCCTTGTGTTTCTCTGGGAACAGTAGAATTTTACCCAATATATTCTTAATGAGTACTGAATACTTGGCAGCTAGAACCTATGAATTTAAAAATAATTGATTATGAATTTTATATAGGAGGGAGAATTAGAAATTTTGAATTATATCATAACAATTAGCAAATGTCATGTGCTTTTTATGCAATTTCATCACAAGCCTACAGATAAACATTTTAAGATTCGGTAAATGTCAAATTCTAAAAAGTAAAGCCTCTACAATTTTTGAATAAGAGTTTCATCAGCTTTTCCCAACTAAATGCAAAATATTTAATCTAGATAGCCTATGCAGCTCTGAAAGTTGTTTGCTAAAAGAAAGTAAAAAAAAAAAAAAGATTTCACTGGAAAGAAACAACAATGGACTGTATTGTGAAGCTCAGCTAAAATGAAATTGGCTCCAGGTTTGCAATTTCCCCTTTTTCAAATATAACCAAAGAAAATTTGAAACTTAGCTAAAATAAAAATTCTTATAATAATAGGAAACCTAAGTGAATTTTCTCAATTTGATAATCAGCTTTCTGAAGAAGAGTTGCATATATGAAAGAGTCACCAAGCTAGAGAACAGTGCGGTACAGATGTCAGCAGTATTTCAAAGTGAGGAGTAACTGAGTTCTGCAATCCTGGCAGAATAATATGCAATAGCCAGTAGAAGGGCTTCTTGCTCTAAAATGTATGCAGACTCCTCCTTTCTATCTCAAAAGGTAAATCCTATCTTCTGTCTCCATACCTTTAAAAAATATGTTCTAATGTTCTCCCTCTCTCACTCATATCTCCTATCTGAACTGTGTCAACCAACTAAAACCCTATGAATCCATTAAGTGCCATCCCAAATGCGATATATGCCATAATTGACGTATTTCCCCCCCAGGGTATTCAAAACCAATTTCCAGTAACATAGCTACTTCTGTGCTATACAAAATTAAAACACTTTTATGGTCAACACCAAACTACATTTTGTGGTATACATATACGTTCTCCTTTCTATATTCTTGAAAGCAAAGAACTTTCCTAGTTAATCTTTAAAGCTCCCCCATTATCCAACATATTTCTTAGCAATAATGTGTTTTTAATAAGTTTGTTGTGTTGAATTCACACTAAAATATGTATGGCTATTCAAATGTTTTAATATGAGGTTATTATGCTTAGGAAATAATCAATTTAGAGAGAGAGAGAACAAGACCGCCTGGGAAATGAGGCAGAAAAATATACAGAGATGGATGTCATGAGGAGTGAAAATAATTTCCCAATTGCTAATTTATAGAAAAGGCAATTAGCTGGCCTGCTGCTAATGTCATCTCTACTGCATATATGTAAATGGTTGATATTATCCGCTATAAAATAATTTATATTATCGTGTATTCCAGTCCTAAAAATGACTGTAAATAATTGAACTATGACAACTCCATTTTCGCAATTCCTAAACCTATTGAAGTTACATCTTCTGCTCTGCAAGATTCTAAATCTTTCTTGATCAGAATTTTGAGACAGTTTTTATTTGCAAAGCACAGACATGAAATTGTTTACTACCAACCAATATGTATATTCTTACACAGATTCCCTAATGATTAAGTGTCTTCTAAATCTCTTTCTTTTTGATCCCATCATCAAACCATATAATTTCAAACATCATTGTTTATTTTTTATTCCATGTGCTATAAAACATTGGTTATGCTATGTATCCTAAGGGGATTTCTTCTCTGACCTTACCATTTTGAGATCTTCTCATTAGAAGATTTTAACTCTACATTTTGAAAGAAACATAAAAAATAAGCATTACATTTTCCAGTGAAGCATCTGTTATCTTTAATATGTTTTTTTTGTAAAGCTAAACAGAGGAGAACTTATGACAGCTTAAAAAGAATATGAAGGCTGAATAGAACACATATTCTGCCAAATTTATGATGTAAATACGGATTTTTTTCTGCAACTAAATTATTTTACCATATCATGGACATACTCTTACCAAGCACAAATGGCTTTTTCTTCATAGATACATAGGGTCATTCTCTTAAAATTAAAGAAATAATCATATCACAAAGCTTCTGTGAAAGCAATTAGCTTTTTCTATCTTCATTAGATAATTAATTTGTGAATGATTTATGTCGTTTCATTAACAACAATGAAGACTTCCATTTATATTTTCTGCCAGGGATGTTCTCCTACTACATATTTTCTTCTCTTCATAATGAAAAGTGTATCTTTTAGATTTGCTTTTTAAACTCTTTTTTATTAATACTTGAAAGTTATTTTTTATTCATCCTTCTTTCTTCACTTTTAAAGTGTTTTATTTCTTCTGTAATTGGAATTTGCTCTTAAAATATTATTACTTGTTATGTATTGGAATTATGAATTTCACTTCTATTATATTGCCTTTTGTTCTTGCACTTAACTCTGTTGACTTACTTTTACTTTTTTTCTCACTTTTTTGTCTGACCTTGAATAACTGTTTCTTCTTTATTAAATCTGTTGACTCATAATTTTACAATATGTAATTTAAGAGCTTCAAGGTCAAATTGCCTTCAAAACTGTACATTTCTGAAAGCTTCTTGGAAATGTGAATGTAAGTTGCAAGCTCAGGAAATAAAACTAAGACAAAAATTTTTTTCACGTCCATCATTTTCACAAAAGAATTACAACTAATTTAAAAAAATCTCATATCCTTATGAAACTTTCCCAAGTTGCACCCTATGAATCGTTCCCTTTGATTTCCTACTGTATTTTTATGTATATATTTTCTTATATTGTTTTCTAATTGTTTTACAAGTATTAATATAAACTTGAATAAGATTGTACAATCCTTGAAGATATGGTTAATGCTGTTTTGGGTATTTTCAGTATTTGAAAATGCCTATCATCTTGTGATTATATTTTATAGATATTCAGTACTTTGATGAAACAACGTATGTCATTAATTTGACTTCTGTGGACCATATTTGAGGCATCATGAGCAGAAGTAATTTACAGTCTCTTAATATCCTTTATTTAGATTCATTTTATATGTTAATAATAATGTTTAAGATTGACAACATAGCCGTGTGCATTATTTAGTTTTAATACCCATTTAGCTATGCCTAAACAGCCCACCAGCAAATTTTCAATTATCTAATAATTAAAACATTAGATAGGCTATCTGCACCGGTGCAAAAGAGACCTTTATCCCCATGGCTCTCTAATCAAAGCCACTTTCCTTCTGTTCAAGTACTCACTCCAGAGGCTACAATTCACAGAATGTACACAGATTTCCCTGACATCTGCTTCTTTGTCAATATAACATTTCTGCTGGAACAAAGTCATGAATCTCAAAATTTAATTGAAGCAAATAGGGAGTTGTGGACTCATTGAATCCTGCCCACATAAGAAAAGAGTTGTGTTTAATTACACTAAAGAAGAATCTCAGTTGTTCTCTGCAACCAGGCTCTCAACTGTGGTCTCTTTAGGTTCCTATCACTGTGATTGCTTTAAGTCATGTAGTTTTAAAGTAATAAGCATTCAGAAAGCCTTCATTATGTTTCAGACATTGTGTTATTATCACATTTAATCATCCTATGTGATAGGAAGCCCCCACCCTCATCCCCAGTAGGTTTTATTATTCACTTTTAGAGAATAAAAATCAAAATAACTTGAGTTAGATCGCTCCACTAACAAGTTCCATGAGAATTTAAACATAAACTTGTCTTTCTTCAAACCCACGTTCTTGACTAAATTATGTTATTGCCACAAATCCTCTCAAAAATAAAGTGTAAACTAATAACAGATTTTTTAAAAATTTACAACATTTACTCTTTACATTTGTCTTATTTTGACAGCTGGAGAAATTGGGTAGCTTCTATTCTGGAATATTAATTTTGGAATCTAGAGGCAGTTAGCCAAAAGATTTAGATACATCTTTCATGAATGTGTTTTACTTAGTTTTCCAGATCAATGGTTGATATCAATTTTACCAATATAGATATCTCTAAATCTTTGGAGAAAACATAAAATACATTTTTGATCATTTTTTTAGCATTCACTGTCTTTTTAATTTGAGGCGTATCATTTATAACCTGACATTTTGATTATATCCTTAAACAGCTACAATATAATATCATATTCACTCAAGACAAACAACATAATCAGAAAAACAGAGTAATTCTCTAGTCATCAAATTTTATTAATGCTGATAATCAACTCGAAAACTTTCTATGAAGTTATCCTCTCTTAGCTCAATAGAAATACTGTTGCTTGCTGGGTATTTATCCAAAGAACTTGAAAACACCAATGCGTAAAGATACATGCACCCCTGTGTTCACTGCCGCATTATTCACAATAGCCAAGATTTGGAAGCAACCTAAGTGCCCATCAAGGGACAAATGGATAAAGAAGCTGTGGTATATATACACAATGGAATACTACTCAGCCATAAGAAATGATAAAATCCAGCCATTTGTGACAACATGGATGGACATTGAGGGTATTATGCAAAGTGAAATAAGTCAGAGGGAGAAGGTCAAATACTGTATGATTTCCTTCATTAAGTAGTAGATAATAACAATAATAAACAAACACATAGAAACAGAGATTGGATTGGTGGTTACCAGAGGGGAAGGGGGGAGGGAGGAGGGCGAAAGGGATAATTCGGCACATGTGTGTGATGATGGGTTGTAATTCGTATTTGGGTGGTGAACATGATGTAATCTATGCAGAAATAGAAGTATAATGATGTACACCTGAAATTTATACAATGTTATAAACCAATGTTACTGCAATAAACAAAAAATTTAAAAAAAATAAAATAAAAGAAAAGAAATACTGTTGCTGGTTTTTTTACTATATGTTTTGGACAGCACCTAAATGTTCTTGATTCATTCATTCATTCATCCATTCATTCATTCATTCCCTGCTTATGTTTCTTATAGGACAATGATTCTCAAACACTGTTGACTATACAACTCATCTGGGGAGTTTACAACCGGCCCATCTCAGAGATGCTGATTCAGTAATTGACAAACAAAATTGGGTAATTCTGAAGCAGGTTAACACAATGACCACACTGTTTTAGGGAATACAGCTCATTAACATCAGTCACTTAGTAGATAATATTTATTTAGTGAAAAATGCTGTATTAGTTTCGATAGCATATATTCCTGTGTTTGAGTATTTTTCAATTTATTTAGGGAGATAAAATATACACACAGATTTTAAGACATTCGTGGAACAATCACCAAATAGTAATTGTTCAGTAATTTCTAACAATCAGAATTTCCAAATACATATGTTCTTTACTACATTTATTTCAACATTATTTTCCCTGACAAGTCTCATTCAGCATTAATATAAAAGATAGGTAATTTTACATCTTTTCCTATATGTAGCATAAAATATTGTCAGCTAGTTGAAAAGCAGATAGTTCATAAATATAAATGAATTATTATTATGAGACAATTAAATATCTTATAACTCAATTTGATCTGTAGGTCTTTTTCATTTTTTTGTCTGTTAAAAATAATGCTATCTCTTGCTATATTTAATTAACATAAAGCACAGAAAATATGTGGTTAACTCATTTTCGGTTTATCCCTTCTTCTAATTCTGGGAGTAAGTCATCAAAAATGTGGCAAAATATTAACTTGGATTTTATAATTATATGTATGTAGTTCTGATATATGCACACCATCTGGATTTATTTGCCATGCAATATGAAAAATTAAATAATTTTTACCAAACTAAAAGGTATTGAAGTATTTATGAAGGTTGACATCTTTCATCACTAACAAAATGAATGTCAAGGAAAACATCTGAAGGAGTCGCTATGGGAAAAATAAACATATGCATGGTTAATCGTGGGAGAAATAAGCAGGATTAACAACTATAGCCATGTAGAAGATCTTTTGTATTAATTATAGCCAGGTTTTGATGTGTCTCATTAAGTCTCAGTCACAAATTTTTATTCAGAGAAGCTAATTGAAATAGGCTTTGCATTGAGCATTGTCATAATGTTTAAAATCTGGACGATGGACTTGAATCAAAGAGTGACAGCAAACAATGTCATGTTCTCTGGGTGCCATAGGGATGAATGTCAGCCTGGTCTTATTTGAAACCTCATTAATGATCTCGGAGAAGGAGTAAATAGCGCGCTAATGTAATTCTGAGATGAGCTCAGATTGGCAGGTAGTGAAAACACCACTAAATATAAGGTCACCATTTGAAATTACTTTAAATGGGTAGAATCCTGGCAAGAGAGTTAAAACACATTCAATTTTTTAAATGGGATATAGCTGAAGAAATTAATGGAAACTATAGATTGTCAGAGTGTGAGCTCAATCTTTAAAAGGCAGTTTGAAGATATGTAAGAGTAAATATTAAATTAGAACATTTTATTCTAATTTCACAACAGAATAATTCCATAGATATTGCAGCATTACATTCAAAAGTTTTACAAGTTAATAGTTCATCTTATATACACAGATATCCACATATCTATATGAAAATCTACATGCACTTTTCTATATTTAATACTCTAGACAGATCTACATTATAGCCCCTCAGAGACTCAGCTTTAAATCTTGTTATTGATGTTGGCTAACTCATCCCAAGAAATTTGTAGATGAAGTGGCAGGAAAGAAAGAAAAAGAGCCATAAAAAGCAGTTAAGAGGTGGAAAAGTAACAAGAATTAGAAAAGAACAGCATTGGTATGACACCTCTGGGAAAAAGAAAATGAGTGACTGGAATCATTTACACAGAGCAGAAGAAGGGAAAATAAACAGTAAAATGTGAAATCTAGAAAAAACACCGCGAAAAAAGTGGTAAAATAATGGAAATAGTAGCATTTACAAATGAAATCAGTTTGAAAATAACTTTTACTATGGAGATTACCTTTCAGAGCAAACAAATTTCAGTCTCTAAGTTATGTTATAAGAGCTTCAAACATAACTTGCCTTGTTTATTATGGTCCTAGAATCTATGTTGCTCTACTGATTTATACCTTGCTGTGACATAAAACTGGGATAATTCCAAAACATCACACATTAATTAATTTTTTAAAAAAGTCCATTTAGAGCGTATCAGCTTATTTGTCAGTTCCTGAGCACTTTTTGCCTTAGGCAACTTTTAAAATTTATTTGGAGTCTAGAGTTTGGTAGAGTTTTAAAAAGACTGTAAACTAAAAATGTATTCTTTTAGGGCCGGGGAAGAGCTCTATTTTTGGTGTCACAGCAAATATATTTGAAAGAGTAGGAAATTATAAGTCTGGGGAGACAGCTTCCATTAGTTAAGTCATTCACCAAGTAACCTTAAACTCTTTTGTTTAATTGTATAATTGGAGGGCTGGAATTAGGTGATCCTACAAGTCTAGGATTCTATGGGTGGGAGAGAAGTCCTTTGTCCCTCTTCTCCTCTAAGATCTAGCAAATATGAACAATATTTCCAAAAAGAATACAGAAATGAGTGGCATAGTATAACTAACCAAAACAGGTTCTACTGCATGAATTTAATGGAAATGAAATTATTACTTATCAGCCATTTAAACACTGTAGCAAGACAGTATAATTAATGTATTAAAAGCAGTCTAGAATCCTGAGGATTAATGAGGTTAAGTGAGGGTATTTTATGACACTTAGAGATTTCCAATAAACTGAATCATAAATATGAAGAGAGAGTACAAGTAGACAGAAAGAAGAGAATGATAGTGTTCCTTTGGGGTCTATTGTTATTAAAGCTTAACTTTTAGATCTTGTATTTAAATTTTTCTTATGGGATTTTGACAAACGCCACTTGGAGGCACTCTTATACTGTTGTAGTGTAGAACTTATACTATCAGGACATCATATAATGTAACTTTCAGTTTTTATTTCCTTTTTTTAATTCTAATAATCACTTGGGGATGGGTAATTAACACTGGTTGTGGTATTTAAACTTTGATATTATTCATATTTATCACCTTGTAATTTTTACTGTATAAATAATCTCCTGTTCATCTAATAAAACAGATTTCATTAATTCCTGTAAGGAATGAAAGAAAAGTTTTAGGACAAAACCTAAGAATTAACTTGAGAATAAATTTTGGCTTCAAGCTAATGCCTATCTTTCTAGTTAGGAAATTTTACTATTTAAAAAAAATGTTTATTTAAATTTGCTTTTATCCAAAGCAGAACAATCAACAGAGACCTCAGAGACAATCTTGATGCAAACCAATCTCATCAGTCATTTTTAAAATTTTCATGGAAAATATAGAGAATTAACAAGATTATATTAAAATATCTAATGGAATACAACAGCATGTACAGTGGTATACGTTAAAATTGATTTGCTCAGGAAAACTAAAGTTCATAGCTACCAACTTCTGTTAAGAAATTTTTAAAGGAATGGAGTCATATTATTTGAGATTTTCTCATTTTTATTCATTTTTATAATGTTAATTTATTCTTAAATACATACATATAAAAATTCTTTCTACACATAGAAAGAATATGGATTGTTACTTCATACTTTGTTTCAGATATATTTGAAAGATGCTGAATATTACATGATTAAGTAGATGCATTTTATCTCATTTCTGTTTTAATTTGAACCTGGAATCTGCAAAATAATGCATTAAAAGTAATCATTTTTGGAGGTCAGCCCTGTGGCCGAGTGGTTAGAGTTCCCTGAACTCTACTTCGGTGACCCGGGTTCATGGGTTCGGATCTCTGGCGCAGACCCACTCCACGCGTCAGCCATTCTGTGGAGGCAGCCCGCATACAGAATAGAGGAAGACTGGCACAGATGTTAGCTCAGGGCTAATCTTCCTCAAGGAAAAAAAAAAAAGAGAGAGAGGAAGATTGCCAACAGATATTAGCTCAGGGCGAATCTTGCTCATCAAAAAAAAGTAATCATTTTTTACTATTACTTTCTCATAAGATATTTTAATATTTTTATGATGAGTGATGTCATTGTAACATTCAAACTGCAAAAATAAAATGTTGATTTTTATCAGCATTTTAGTCACTTGATAATAGATAATACTGATTAAAATAGTATATTTGACTATGCGTGAAATGAGTAAACAGTAACAATTAGAGTTCATGTATTGTTAGCAAGCTACATGTTTGAAAAGGTTAATGAGATTTTAATTCTTTAAATTCTTGTTATTCCTGTGAAAAGGACGTGTCATTTGGATGGCTTCAGGTGGGAAAAAGATTCTTCACTAACCTGACTTGTCGATTATAGTCCCATCCACAGTTCTGAGCACCAGCTCAACATTCAGTCTTTTGATTTCATTCCTTTGGCATGGTTATTAATCTCTAGGGTCTTAATGGCTGACATTTATTTTTCTCAGCACTACAGAGTTTGTTTTGTCTTGTTCATAATGAAACACCTTCTTTAAGTAATCCAGAAATGCGATTAATATTTATATATATACATACTTTTTATTGATTGAAGTTAATAGATCACAGATTACAAACTAACAATAAATGGCAAGATCTGTTTATTTAAATTCATACGTGAACTATATTCCACATAGTCACCAAAAATGTACTTTTTTCCAGTAAGTTAATGGAAAATCACATTTAGAGCTGAGAAAGCCAAAAATACTGATCAATTGACTGAATTTTCCTTTTTTCAAGTCAATAGGGAAGCATTGTATAAAGAAAGCATAACAATGAGATGTCTGTGAATTTTGGTTGTTTATTTTTGTGTAACAAACCACTCCAAAACAGTGGCCTAAATCAATAGCAATCATTTATTTTACTCACAAACCTGGGCATTGATGGGACTCAGCCAGGCCAGTTCTTTTTCAGGGTAGGACAGGGACATACAGAAGGCTTTTTTCACTCAAGCATCTGATGCTGGACTCTGTGGGCATCACTCTCTCTCCTTACGTGGTGTCTATCTCCACAAGGCAGGTCAGGGTAGCTGGACTTCGTATATGACGTCTTAACGCACCCAGGCCAGTGTCCCAAGAGAAACAACAGAACATGAATGACCTTTTCTGAACTACCCTTGGAAGTCATACAGCATCACTTTCACCACATTCTTTTTGTCAAGGCGGTCACAAAGGCCCACTCGGTTTCAGGGGGAGAAGACACGGATTTCATCTCTTGATTGAGGATTGTCAAAAAACCACTACATTTCATAATGCAGTTCTTTTATCAAGTTTTCCAATCAAAAGCAGACTTCAATTTCACCCAGACTACAAATATCAACACAACATATGTGGGCATGTTTTAATTATAAATCCATTCAATTTACATTTTGTGTGCTTTGAGATTTCTAATTCAACCAAATATACATGTTCTTTCAAATGGACAGTGCTTTTTCTCCCAAATTTAAAATAAAATCTGTTTCTTATATACCAGTGAAGAAATATTTCCTAAATCTGTAATGTTCTATGACACTTTGATTTTTTGATTCTATAAATCTTAGGATGGATTCATTAGAAGTTATTCAGTCTAATGCTCTGTGTAAAGCTTGAACCCCCTGACAACAACCCCGATGGGTGAGAATTCGGCTTGTACTCAAATACACACAGGAATTATTGACTAGCCCAGGGAAGTCCTTTAAAGTTATACCCAGAAACAATAGTCAGAAAATTTCTTCCTTAATTTAAACCACCTTCTGCCTGCTTCTCTACCCCAGGTTCAAAAATATTGAACCTGAACCTGATGATATAAGAGTATATGTACACATCCTGGTGCCTTCTTAGACCCTTGGAGTATGTAAGACAGTGAATTCCTAGTGAGATCACCTATATCAAATAAGTAATCCCTACAATGTAGATCAAGCTTATACCCAAAAGTCACTTCCCATTTAGCACAAAGATCCACTTAAACATTCTTGTCTCTGCCCCATCACTAACGCCCAAAATCAGTAGCAAGTTTTACTGACTGGAAAAACATGCTGCTTAGATGGAACAACAAATGTAAGAGACTGACATACAAACTTGACACCAATAATGTGGGTAGTGAATAGAAAGAGTGCTTGGCTTATTCTTGTAGCACAGAGGATGATCTAAGACTTGGAGAGCTAAAGAAAAGCCAAGACTCTGTTACATTAAAAGATTTTGGATGTGCTCTTTGTCCTAATATGCTTATGTTGAAAATTCTATTAGAACACTGAAATCTTGTTCATCTTGTAATGTTTGAAATGATGGAGAAGAGATAACTATTCTTTTATTTGCCTTCATGCTATCTCTATCTGCTCCTCTTTTTTGACTGTAAATTGAAAGACAACAGTAAATATGCTTTCAATTGTATGCAATGCCTACAGTATCTGGCATTCAAAACTTCAATAAATATTTATGCAATAAATACATATTTACTGAATGAATAAAGTGATAAATATGTGAAGTCTCTTTGCTGTCAGAAATGTCTCTGACTTCCATTGAAGAAACAGAAAAGAAATTTCCACAAGAGAATATTTTCTGGAATAGAGATGGGGCTGGAAAATCACAGAAGAAAGCAGTATGCCCCTTCGCCTTTTAATCACAGAATATGCTCCCTTTTAGATTATTTTGTTGTAAATGAAGAGATAACCATTCTCACAAACTCCGTGATTTCCAAAAGACATGTTCACCTAGCATGAGGATGGCAATGCCCTCTGACTTTTCCCAATAGAATAAAAGTGCAGAGGCCAGTTCTAGGGGAAATATTTAAGCAGTAATTCTCATGCAGTATAACCTTATTTAACAAAACAGATCAACTGTTGGGCTTACTGCTGGTATGAGTGCATGAAATCTCTGCTTAATATGAAAGTAAATGGTATGTCAAGAAAAGAGGAAAAGAAGAGAAATAGGATCTGCAATTTTTCCTGATGATGTTTTTATTTACTGGAGTAATAAATATTCTCATTGTGGAAGAGTCATTGTGGGATTGAGGAAATACACAGCATTTGGAATCAAGTAGATGTGAGGTCAAATCTCAGCTTTAACACTGACTTTGGAAAGTTATCTCTCTAAACTAATTAACTTGTTTGTCTATATGATTGTTGTGAATATCAAATAACATAATGTATGCATCATGCCTAGAACAGTCTCTCTCCCATTCTTCTGTTTCTCTTCTTTTTGCCATCAGTGGTTTATCCTGGAAAATTATCATATCTAGGGATTTAGAATAGTTATGTGGATGTTAATCAATAATGAACACCAGATATCTCTCAAAAGATATTGAAATTGGACTTGATGACATCAACATACACATAAATATGAATACACCCTGGTGTATCCTTTGATCTTTGGACTATATAAGACAGTGAATTCCTGATCAGATCACCTATATCAAATAAGTAATCCATACAATGTAGATCAAGCATATACCAAAAGCCGTGTTGCTCGACCTTAAGAAGTTCTCTATCTAGTGGGTGAGATAAACACAGCGTAAGGTTGTTTTCAAAATATGGGACAAAGAGAGCAATATACAAGCACAGTACTTGGATTCAGAAGACATAGAGCCAGCTGTGGGCTTAAGTTCAAGAGTAATGGTAGTCATTTAAACTCTGTGGGCTTCCTTGATTTTCTCACCCGAAGAGAGTAGGGATGAGCCATATAATCATAAGCTATACTGAGGGTCTAAAAGTCATGATTTTCTAAACCTATATACCAAATATGTGCTTTTTAAAATAAGGCAAATTTTAGTTCTATAAATGCAGTGTAAATGAAAGAAGGAAAAAAGGGAGGTCTATGAAGACAAGTAGAGAATTAACATGTGTTTCATATCTGGTCTGTTAATATTTCTTGATTCTCCAAATCTAAAACTCAGTTTATTTCCTAGTGTAGAAAATTATAAAATAAACGAATCAAAGGGGTTCCACTTTACCAAGTAATAACTGGTTATATCTGAGTTACGTTCTCCTGTTGTCCATTTACACGTGTTTCTGGCATCTAGGAGAAGGTTGTTGTTGTTGTTACTATGAAGCATGAATGTTTTCCGACTCCTGCTGTGGGAGTGCCAGTTGCATTTGCCAAACATTCCATCCGCACCACCACATTCCTGGTCCCCTTGACCATGTGATGAGTTCTAGCCTATAGAATGTGGGCAGAAGTGATATGTGTCACTTCCAGCCAATGCTTGGAAAAGCCAGCACACAGCTCTCTAGCTCTCTCTTCCCCTGAGGTAACAGCAGACAAGGCCTCATGCGGATGTGGTAGAGCCGTAAGATCAGTGCACTCTCAATTGTTGGGGCTCTGGTTGTCCTGAACATTTGCCCTAATCCATAGTAGATCATATAGAAAGGAGAAATAAACCTTTGTTTTGTCAAAATACAGAGACCTTGAGGTTGTTTGTTACCACAGCATAACCTACTCTGTACTAACTAGGTTTTCTCTGAGATATCAGCATGATGGCCTCCTTACTATATCATTTGACACTTAGTTTGCCCATGTAGCCATTCAGCAAATGTAACAAAGTGCACTTGGGGAACTAAAACAAGTTACAAAATTAGGAATATATGTGTATATGAATAAGTTGCTGAAAGGACACTAGGGCTTTTGGAGGACCACTAGTCTTCAATGATAATATTATCACTTAATAATTATGCTGGAGGAAACTAATAAGGATTTGAGCAGAAAATCTGGGAAGTTGTATAAAGCATATAACCTTATACTTTGAACTCAACAGATCCACTAGCACACCGAGGTAACCAGCAGCATTCTCAGAGGAGTCTCAACCTATTCATTACCTTTACTTTCTTTCAAATTTATATAAAAGAGTCTAGTAACTTACTGGTAACTTTTTACTTAGTCCATAGGATGGGGTTGCAAGTTCAAGAGCTTCTTTTTTTGTTTCAGCAAAATTATGTTATATGTTAAAATTGTGGAAGCAGCAGTTGTGAAAGTTTAATCTGAAAGGCTTCCTTTTTGCAAAAGGACTTTGAAATGAACTATATTGAAACTGAATGGATAAATTACAGGAGGTTTCAAATTTTTGTAAGAAAAGATAAGTGAATTAATAACTACATTTCAAATTTGAAGTTTTTTACTAGAATTATTTGAATGCAAAGGTGTTTGGCTGCTGATGGGAGAGGATGTTTAGATAACACCAGTGATATTCTAAATATGATGTTTGCACACTATTAAACCCAATGAACTATGAATATGTGAGTTGAAAATGTCATTTCTCCAGTCATTTCAATTGATTTAAATCAGGTTTTGAGGCAGTGTGTGTCTTACTTCATAACATTTTGAATACTTAAATCCAAAAGACTTTGATTACTTTGGTTATTTGTTTGAAATATTTGGATGGCTAGTTTTAAGCTTGATCTGTATCGTATAATAATTGTCACTGGCCAGAAATTTAAACCAACGACAAACTTTTTTTTCCTGCAGCTCTCTAAATCTTAACCAATGATATTCTCAACTAGAAAGACTCTTTTGCAGATATAGTCTTGCTTGCTCGTGAGTCACTAGATGGATTTATGCTTGTGGTTTACACATTAACTGGTGCCTGATGCTAATTCAACCAGCCAACTGGTAGACCACTTAAACACCTTCTTGTTAAAAGGACTCAACAGAGGTAGAATTATGCACTAGAGCATTAACCAAAAGACCATCTGTTCTAACAAGAAATTTTCCATGTTCTCTGACAGTTTCGTGAGACTTCTAGATTACAAATATCACCATTTGCATAATATTGACACAGATTATAGATTAGTTGAAAGTATTTATAAGATAAAGAATGTAAATTTTCATCGACAGGTGAATGAATAAAGAAAATGTGAGATATATATATATATATATATATATATATACACACACATATATAATGGAATATTATTCAGCCTTAAAAAAGAAGTAAATCCTTTCATTTGTAACTACATGGATGAACCCGGAAGACATTAGGTCAAATAAGCCAGATGTAGAAAGATAAATACTGCCTGACCTCACTTATATGTGGAATCTAAACTAGTAAAACTCATAGAAACAGAAAGTAGAATGGAGGTTCCCAGGGGCTGGGAGGAGGGCAAAATGGGGAGATGCTGGTCAGGGGTACAAAGTTTCAATTACACAGCAATGTGATTTTAACTGACAATATTGTATTGTGCACTTGAAATGTACTAAGGGGGTCGATCTTGAGGGTTCTCACCACACACAAAAATATATAAATAGGAAAATGGTAACTGGGTGAAGTGATGGATATGTTGATTGGCTTGGTTGGGTGAATATTTCACAATGTATATGTACAATACCATATGGTCATCAGGTTGTACACCTTAAATATGCATAGTTTTTGATTACCAATGATACCTCAATAAATCTGGGGAAAAAAAAGAATGTATAATAACATGCATATATAAAGGTAATTTAGGTCTCCTAAAATGATATACAAATTTAAATTCTAATTAATTCAACATTATTCATTCCTCCTACATTTTAAAATATAGTGCCTAACTGTATAGTTACCAAAGTTTGAGGGAGATACCTGATTTGAGATTTAATACCTAAGAAAAGTACATGTTCTTTCAGAATGTACCCTGTGGCAGCCTCACCAATGGTTATCTGGGAGAATGTTTGGTCTTTCTGAGAGCAAGGATTCAACACTTCTTTTAAAAAATCCAAGATTCTGGAGCTAAAGTGAAAGCAGATAATAAATATACATGGGTCCTGAATGTAAGATATATCAATTACAACATCAACAACAACAAACAAACACATAGATACAGAGATTAGATTGGTGGTTACCAGACGGGAAAGGGGGAGCAGGGACGGCAAAAAGAATAAAAGGGCATACGTGTGTGGTGACGGATGACGATTTGTCTTTGGATGGTGAACATGATGTAGTCTACTCAGAAATGGAAATATAATGATGTACATCTGAAATTTATATCGTTATAAACCAATGTTAACTCAATTAAAAAAATAAAAATAAAAAAAGAATTGTTTCAGCTTCAGGTAGAGCCATACCCAACTCAAAATTGCTTAGATGATAATGACACATGATTTCATGTAACAAGAGTTCCAAGTGATGAGTTTCCAGAATTCGTTAAATCAGTGGCTCAGTGAAATCATCAAACATTTAATTCCTTTAATCTTTCTGTGCAGGCATCCTCAACCTGTCAGCTAATTTCCTCAGACTTGACTTGTTTTGGTGTTACAATAACTGAATAGCTCTCAGCATCCCACCCTCACACAACCATTTAAATGCCAAAAGGGGCAAAGAGGATGTGGATCTCTCTAAGAGCGATGAAATCTTTTCCAGAAACCCCTGATTTCCTTGTCTAGAATTGCATAATAAAATCCTTCCTAAATCAATCAGGGTTGAGAGGAGTAGAATTGCTACGATATTCAGTAATCACGATTCACTCTCCAGCAAGGTCTGAGGAGAAGCCCATCTTTCTAAAGCAAGGGGCCACCTGATGTCTGAGTAAATCTCTGGTTAGATTAACAAAGAAAAATCGAGGAAGGATGGCTATTGGGTAAGTGACCAATAGTGCCTACCACAGAGCATGATACCATTATTTCAAAGAAGCCATAAATAAATACTAAGAAGAATGTGATGAGAGGCAGAAAGATATTTTGGTACTATTTCCCATTTACAGAAGTATCATCATTACTTTCTTAATTACTAATCCTTCTGATGATTAGTATTGTTGTATAATTAATAATGTAATGGATAGTAAGACTGGGCATTGGAAAGAAAACATCATTTTAATCGTGAAAGACTGGAAAATATATATGGAGAAGCAAAATAATGCTTTTTAGCATTTTTCAACAGCATGGTATATAAGTGAGTACCCTTGACTCAGGTCAAGAGATTAAGAAAGCTTGAGACAATAAATACTTTCTGTTACAATATAAAATAAAGTTCATTTTTAGGCTATACCAAAATTCTTTTCTTAAAATCTATCAGAGTGTATTAAATTTCCTAGTTCAGAATTAACTCTAACACTAAGAAGAATTTCAACACTAGCATATATCCCTAAATTGTTATTAAGAAAACTTAATTGCGTTAATTCGTAGGGTAACATTTAGGTATGGAAGTTTTAGCATACAGAATCACGAAAAGCCTTTAAAAGAAAGAGGTTGATACTTTAGCTAATAATTTTTGTTTCTAATTATAACAGTAATACTTTGGGATTTAAAAATGAGCAGAGAATTCAATAACAGGAAGGTGCTCCATGATATTACTTAGATACTGACTCATCCAATATTAATGTGGTAGAAATTCAGTTTAACTCACAACCAGAACTGCAACACTGTTATCTCCTGAAGTCACCCAGAGGGCATCCTTCAGGCCGCTAGACATAGCTCTGGGGACTTAATTGAGGTTCTTTTGTTTGAACAACGGATGACTGAAGTTGGCTCATTTGGAAACCCCTTACAGCCAACATCTGTAATAAATTTTTCATCACATTTTATTTTCTATCTCCTCAACTTTAATACCTTTGTTCTTAATACCAGCAGACTGAAGGTAAGGCTTTCGATTTATTCAAAGTTTGCTGCATACCACACATTTGGTTTGGATGAGTCATTGACTAGGTGGCTATTGTTCTAAGACAGACAATGCGTAGGTAGTAGTGAAGTTGTCTTAATGTCTGGAGAATCTTCTTTTTATCTCCTGGAGTGCTAAGTGAATTTTCTCCTCTGATCTTCAAATAGGTCCTGAAATTCCACCTTTTTCTAGAAGCCTTAATAATAGGAGGAAAATGAAAAATACAGTTGTGACCTTACCTAGTTAAACATTAAACCCTAATTAGCTGTTGTTGTTCGCTGTCTCAAAAAATTAAACAGAACCTTTTTTTAGATTGTATATTCTTCTGTTCTTATTTTTTCTTCCCAATATCATCTCTTTATGGAATAATAATTAACATGATTGTACATGCCATATTTTTTTTGACAGTTCGGGTATCAAATTCTGTGCCGCTGTTACCATAAATATGCACTTAGTGGTCAGATTAACACATCATAAATATTTATCAGGTCATTGCCTCATATAAGGGTAGACTATGTCCTCACTGCTCATGCAGAGGACTCTCCTTACACAAATAAAATTTACGTAAAATTATAGCCCTCCCATGTCCATATATGAAGCTAGTGTTTCACGCTTGTTGACATGGTCAAATAGAAAAATGACGGGTGCAGGACTGCTGATTTTCCCCACAGAATATGAACGCCAGGGGAATAGAACCAATGTAAGGACTATTTCTGAATTCTGCAGACATATTACCTTCATTTGGATTCAGGCATGTCTGGGTATTCTTGGAGTCTCAGTAGAACATTCCTAAGAGAATTCCCTTTGCATGACATCTGAAGAGATCCTTAGGAAGAAACTCTACTTGGGAGCAGAATTGTCTGGAGCATGTCTTGGCAAAATAGTGTAACAGGCCAACCTGACACTGACAGAGAGAGATAATTTATCCCAAAAGAAGTAGCTCAGCAGGAGAGCCGACTGTGTTAACCAGAGTCGTCATTGTGTAGAAGGAGAGTCATGATTCTGATAATACCATAATGAGTACTTCCAGGCCAGTCTCATAGATTCCAGGGAGAAAAAGGACTATAAAAGAAAAACTGTGCAGAAAAACTGTGTAAAACACTGGAGCACAAGCTGCTCTGCTTCAGGAGCTCTCTGGCAGAACGCTGTATGACGGGGAGTGGCCTTTTGCTTCACTTTGTTTGAGATCACTGTGTGGCTTGGGCACCATGACCGGCTAGGTCATTGATGGTGGGGTCTATATTAATCAGGGTTCTTCAGAGAAAGATTAGATAGATAGATAGAGAGAGAGATAAACAGATTATTATAAGGAACTGGCTCACATTATTACTGAGGCAGGGAAGTCCAAAATCTGCAATGTGGGCAGGCAGGCTGGAGACCAAGGAGAGCTAATAGTGCAGATAAAATCCAAAGGCAATCTACGAGAGAATTTTCTCTTGCTTGGGGAGGCCAAACTCTTTGTTCCACTTGGGCCTTCAAATAGATAAGGCCCATCCACATAATGGAGAGCATTCTGCTTTAGCCCAAATTCACCAATTTAAATGTTAATCTCATCCAAAAACACCCTCCAAGTTGAGACATATAATCAACTGTCACAACTGGTAACAAATAATGGGAAAAGACATGATTAATGAGCATATCTGACACCCTTGGGAATCCCCGAAACTTTGTGGTGAATGGAAGGACAACCCTGTAGGTTGTTAGATTATTACAAGAGCAGTGGAGAGATGTCAGTGGAATTTAAATCATTACAGTTATTTAATTTTATACTATCATGTAGAACAAGCTATTAGGCCAATACAAACTCCATTTACATGTTGTTTTTTCACTTGCACAGTGGGCATCTTGGGCTATAAACTGTTAAAAGGTTAGAAAGTATCTGATTTAAAATGTTTAGCAAAATATCACGTTTTAAATGATATTTAATGATTATTTTTGTGAAGAGGGTGACATTATATTTTAGTATTAAAGAGCATGATGGGATTAGTTCACTTGGGTTCAAATCCTGGCTCTAATTGCTAATTCTGTGGCTTTCTGTAAATTTACTTGATTTTTCTATGCTTCAATTTCCTTATGTGAAAATAGAAGTACCTAAATAACCTTCTTCACACTGTTAAGAAAAATAAATGAAACAATATTGGACATTTGGCACGATTTTTAGTACACAGTGAATACATTTTAATTATTGTTCCTATTATAATTTTAATAGTGTGATCAAGCTCTCCAAGTGTTCAACTAATTATAAATCCATCCATTTGTATGCATATATTATGCAGCCAAAGGTTTACCAAAAATTACCATTTAACAGTAGTAAAAGAGCTGGTTAACATCAGCATAAATGTGGAGCAATGACGAGAAGAAAATGATTAATGATGTTTGTACTTCATATTTAATTGGTCTATCATCAGAACAAATAAAATTTTCTGTGTGAATCTGTTTTGCAGTCTATACAGTATGGATTACATTCAGTGGACACCAACATACGAGGAAAGTGTCTTTCTTCTTTTTTTTTTTGTTAGATTTTATTTTTTAGAGTAGTTTTACATTCACAGAAAAATTGTGCAGAAAGTACAGAGATTTTCCATATACCTGCTGCTCCCAGACACGCATAGCCTTCTGCATTATCAACATCCCCCACCAAAGTGGTACATTGGTTACAATTGATGAACCTACATTGTCATGTCATTATCACTCAGAGCCCATAGTTTACATTGAGGTTCACTCTGGTGTTGTATATTCTATGGGTTTGAAAAAATTTATAATGACATTTCCACCATTACAGTATCATAAAGAGTAGTTTATTACCCTAAAAATCCTCTGTGCTCTGTCTATTCATTTCTTCCTCTCCTTTAACCCTTGGCAGCCACTGATCATTTTACTGTCTCCATAGTTTTGCCTTTTCCTGAATGTCATATAGTTGGAATCATATAGTATATAGCCTTTTCAGATTGGCTTCTTTCACTTAGTAATATGCATTTAAGTTTGCTCCATGTCTTTTCATTACTTGATAGCTTCATAGCTTTCAGTACTGAATAATATACCGTTGTCTGGAGGTACTACAATGTATTTATCCATTCACTGAAGGACATCTTGGTTGCTTCCAAGTTTGGGTAATTATGAATTAAGCTGCTATAAACACTTGTGTGCAGATTTTTGTGTGGACAGTAATTTCCAACTCCTTTAGGTAAATACCAAGGTACATGATTGCTGCATTGTATGGTAAGAGTATGTTTAGTTTTGCAAGAAACTGTCAAACTCTCTTCCAAAGTGGCTGTACCATTTTGCATTCCCACCAGCAATGAATAAGAGTTCTTGTTGTTCCGTGTTGTCATCAGCATTTGACATTGTTCATGTTCTGGATTTTGGCCATTCTAACAGGAATGTAGTGGTATCTCATTGTCGTGTTAATTTGCTTTTCCCTGATGACATATGACGTGGAGCATCTTTTCATATGTTTGTTTTCCGTTTACATATCATCTATGGAGAGGTGTCTGTGAAGGATTTGGCCCATTACTTAATCAGGTTGTTCGTTTTCTTATGGTTGAGTTTTAAGAATTCTTTAGATATTTTGGGTAATAATCTTTTATCAGACATATCTTTTGCAAATATTTTCTCCTGGTCTGTGGCGTGTCTTTTCATTCTCTTAACAGTATCCTTCTCAAAGCAGAAGTTTTTAATTTTACTGAAGTCCAGCGTATCAATTATTTCTTTCATGAATTGTGCCTTGGGTGTTGTATCTAAAAAGTTTGTCACGAAACCCAAGGTCATCTAGACTTTCTGGCATGTTATCCTCTAGAAGTTGTACAGTTTTGCATTTCACATTTAGGTCTGTGATCCATTTTGAGTTAATTTTTGTGAAGGATGTAATGTCTGTATCTAGATTCATTTTTTTGCATGTAGATGTCCAGTTGTTCCAGCACAATTACCTTTCTTCTTTATGTTTGAATAAGTTTTTCTTAATCCAAAAATAATTTGTTTATTCATTCATTTATTCATCAGGGACCAATTTTTGAATGACTCATACATGCAAGACACTGAGCTAGACACTGAACTTTCAAAATGAAAAATAAGACATACTCCTTGTCCACAAGAAGCTCCATTATCATAATGGATACAGAGAAGTAAATCAATAATTAAAATAAAATTACACAGATGTATATTCCTGTAAAATGATTACTCTTGTATATTGGTAAATATAAATTACAATGCATGTATGTATTATAACCTGACGTTGTGTATAGCTTAAGTACAGAAGGATTTAGTGGGAATAATCATCAACAAGATTACAACATATACTGTCTCTTTCAAAAAAAAATCTGTTAACTTACTCATTCAACAAATACTTATTAGACTACTACTATGTGGAAATCACTGGGGAAGTTGGTTTGGAGTGTAGAGTAAAATCAAATGTAAATCCTGACTTCAGGGAGCTTGGAAATATGGCAGAGACAGAAACATAATTGGTCATAATTCAAGTGAGTACATCAAAGTACATGATTCAAAATACATTGAAAGAGCTATGGGAGTACAGAAAAGGGAAAAATGATGGTTAAAAGGCAAAGTGGGTAAAATTGCTGGTGCCTTAACAGGAATCAAGGCATATACTAGTAGTCGTATTTTTAACTGCTACAGTTTGCAGGTATACAATGACAATTCTACTTATAAATGTCCTTGGTAAAGTTGTAAAAAATATTAATTTTATTAAATCTCAACTTTTGAGTACACGTTTTTAATATCCTGTGCAACAAAATGGAAGATGTGTATAAAGTACTTCTGCAGCGTACTAAAGTATGACGGTTGCCTAAAGGAAAAGCCCTTGTGTGATTAAGTTGTGAAATGTAGAAATCAGTGAACAATATTTTCCAAATGACCAATATTCTGTTATAAAATCATGTGATGGTAACATGCATTCAGAATGCAAGATTGATCAATGAGTATTAGTATAATAGAGTGTGAAAGGTTTATTGATTTCAGATTTCACAGTGAAACTAATCTTTAAGAAACTACCTCTTGTCAACTTTTGGTGTTGTATCAAAGAAGACTACCCACAATCATATGAAAAGGTTATTAAAATATTTCTCCATTTTCCTACTGCATATCTTTATGAGGGTAAATTTGATTTTTTTTAAATATACTGCAACCAAGGCAGCATATTACAACAGATTGAATGCAGAAACAGATATAAGAATTCAATTGTCTTCCTTAAAGCAGACATCCAAGAAATTTGCAAAATGTAAAATAATATCACTGCTCACTACTGTCATGTGTCACTTAACTATAGGGGTATGTTCTGAGAAATGTGTCATTAGGCAATTTCGCCATTGTACGAACATCATAGAGTGTACTTACACAAACCTTGATAGTATAGCCTACTACACCCTAGGCTATATGGTACTAATCTTATGGGACCGCCATTGTATATGTGGTTCATTGTTGACCGAGATGTCATTACGCAGTGCATGACTGTATTTTTAAAATATAGTATTGTTCATAAAAACATATATATATGTTACTATTTAATGAATTTATTACCAGTTTAAATAAATGAATAAAAATATTTTTCAGATTTCTATAGTTATAATTTATAATATATTTAACTCACATAAACAAAAGTTTCTTTGGGTCCTTGTGCCAATTATCAATTTATTGCTTCTCAGCTCTGAATTCATTCTTTTTGCCTGCTCTGCAATAATGGAGCTGTGCTTTGTAAGTATTTCTCCTTAGCCAGTCAGCAGGAAGTTAATCTCAGTCTGTAAGGGCACCGGAGTGGCACTAGAGGTGGAGGAGGTTTTCCCTCCTGCTTCTGGTATGATTTCATTGCCAGGATCCTGGAGAATGTGCACTCTGTAGCTTTCAATGTAGGCAGCTGTGGTAGAGCCAGCACCCCCAGACACTGTGGAATCTGCAGCCCAGCCAAGATCATTGTTCCCTGCATCCTCTCTTCAGCCCCATGTGCACATGCACGTGCCAGAGGTCCCATAAGGCTGCCATCCAGTGAGCAGACCAGGCAAGTTTTATTCCACACAGCCCAGGTCATGCACAGAGTATACTAAGCTCATTCAGAGGGAGGTGAGGCTTGTCCAGCTCCTGGTTTTAGTAGTTCCTGCAGTGGTGCTCTGACTCTCTCTGGGAGCCTGGCCACTGGCTTCAGCTCACCTGCACCTTAGAGGGTTCTCCCACTGGTCCAGTGACTCTGGACTACCTCTGCCCAGACAACTCAGCAAAGTTTCCTACCATCCAGTGGGTTGCACCAGAACTTCTTCAACAAAGTGAGCCCCAGCCTTGCGGACAGAGTTCCTCTTTCAAGTTTGTCCTTCTTTGGGAACTTTCCCTCCATTCCAGAGATCTCTTCAGAGTTATCTTTCCATCTTTATAGTTACTCTACTATAATAGCTTGATAATAATTATTTACATTAAACTTCCCCTGTTTAAATTACTATGTGGTTTCTGACTCCTGGTTAGACCCCAGAGTCCTCAATAATTTCTAAAATGGTAAAAAGATCTTGAGACCAAAAAGTTTGAGAATGATATATATAGGGTGTAGTAAAAGTAAAGGAAGGTGTTGACCACTGCCTAGAGGGACTGGGAAACAGTATTATTGAAGCACTTGTCCCTCTAGCACTAAGTTATCCACTCGAGTAAATGCTTGAAGATTGAAATGTCTTCTAAAATAGGAGAGAGAAATCCACTTGTGGTTATAAGAATTTAGAACTCTCTCTTTTTAGTCTTAAAGTTTTAGTTAATAAAACTGGCATTGATTCTGGGACATTTAAAAAATACATACTGATCTTTTTCCAAAACCCATTTCTCCTTCAGTCTTTTGCATTTCAGTTAATAGTCCAGAATCTGGCCACTTCTCACCACCTTTATCGCTATTACTCCTGAACCAAGTCACCATCATTTCTGGCCTATATAACGACAATGACATCCTAACTGAATTCCAGGCTTCTTTCCTTCCCGGCTAATATCTACATAGCAAACAGATATCTATATAGTAGCCAGGGTGATACGGCTAAAATACGTGTAAAATAATGTTATTGTTCTACTCAAACTTTCCAGTCAGAGTAAAAACAAAAATCTTTACAATGCCTAAGAGTTTTTACACAATCTTTCCTTCATTACCTCTCTGCCCTCACCATCCGGTAATTTTCCTGCCACTGCTGTTCTAGCCATATTTGCCTCCTTGAAAACAAGTGGTACACTATAACTATATAAACACCTTGATGGCTGGATAGTTTTCTCACTTTGTTTATTTCTATAAACTCAGCATTCAGAACAATACCTGAAAACATTAGTTACTCTGTAAATCTTTTTTGAATGAAAGAATAAACCACAGTCTGAACTGAAAAGCTAGCGAAACCTAGGCTGAAGCTAAAACTATAGTTTTCCTTGAATAAATATTAATCCCCAGATTTATCTCTGGTTATGAATATTTTCTTATATTCTACATCCTAGGAGATATTGTCATTTCATTCCAGTTTAAAACTATATTCCCAAGATAGTGTCAGAATTAAACCATAAATTAGAATCGAGGCATTTAATTAAATCATTCAAAAAGCGTTAATTGAGCACCTAGCACATTTAATATACTCTCTAAGGTGCTGCGTAATCCAAGATGATGAAAATATGATACTGTCAATTATGTGGAAGGCAACATAAAGTATACAATGGACAATTCCACTATCAAAATGCCAGATAGAGCACACACTGAAATCACTGCTTGCCACCTCAAATCTACAAAAGTATAGGAAAAGAATTGCAAAAACTGATCAGTGAGTGTATAGTCATGACCAAAATAAAGGGGAATTCTCAGAGGCACTGGTTTTGTGCAGTATACTTGGAAAAAACAGGCATCCAACTGAAATTTACCACAAAAGCAATAAGCTAAGGAACCAAATAGAATGTCACAGCCCACAAAGGAGATCAAACAGCTTAGAATGCAAATGGAAGAATTCTGTCATAAAACTAAAGCACACACTAATGATCAGCAAACATCTGAGGAAGATCAACACCGTGAATAAGAAAAAGAAAAAAAATCAAATGTACAAAAACGCCCAAGGAAATAGAATTAATTTATCAATCCAGAAATGGATTTTAAGTAACACAAATGAAATGGGAATTGTGTCTCATTCTCCTTTAGCTAACAGGGTATGTGGTTAGAAAACATACAAGCCCTAGGAAGCGGAGAAATTCAAAGAGAAAGAGATCTGTGAGATAGTGGGTCAGGACAATCTTTTGGGAAAAGTTGTGTTTAACCATTTGTTGTAGCAAATTTAAACTTTGAATTGATAGAGAAGAGAGACAAATTCCATTCCTTCTGAAATGGAAAAGTGATAATAACTCAGACATTATGACAGCATAGTGGGAGGACTGAAATTTCTGGAACAGAGGATTGGTGTTAAGGAGAAGAGGAAGATAAGAATAAAAATTCAAGGCAGAGACAAGGGAAGTTTGAGCAATTTGGATTTGAGTTAACAGATAATGGGAAGTGTTATAGGTTCATTAGTAGAGAAGAAACATATGTCACTGGACAGTAGAGAACCAGTTTTAAAGACAATCGCTCTTTTTGTACTGAAAAGAGTAGTTGTAAGTCATAGAAGGAGGAATCCTAAATACAGCAAGGGTTACTGAATACTTTTATAAGTCTAAAGATTTCTGGAAAAAAATTCCCAGGCTATTAGAATCTTCGTTAGCTTCACACTGTTTCTCTCATTAATTTTACACATTTTCAAAATGGTATGAGTTGATATCATCTGTGAAAGTTTTAATAAATGGTTCTAAATTTGTTGGTACTTTTCGTATTGAGCAGTAGGGTGTGTGCATAGGGTCTGTGCACTCTCCCTTTTGAAACTGGGTAGTTTTGGGATCTTCTTTGAACATGAGGGTAGAGCAAAAGTGAATGCATGAACGTAGTACAGTGGTTGTTGTATGCCCTCAGTTTGAGAATGGTTCCTAAGCAGCAACACTAATTGGAATGGAATTGGGTACATTGAGGTGGAGTGAAAGCATAAAACAAAAATGAAATAAAAAAAAGACAAAACACAATAATCTAACACCTGTGAAGGAGAGAGAGAAGGAAGGAGGATTAGATAGGCAATATCTTAGACTACAGTACAGTTCTAAGAAATTTTAGCCAGCCAAAGTTGATGGGAATCAAGATCGTGGTACATAAATGGTGGTAGCTTCAGAGTACAGCAGCTGGGGTCATCTGCCAATTAGAATGCCTGCAGCAGGAAATCTGGGTTGTGGGTTTTCTTAGCCACCATAGTTTACTACTTACACCACACAGATGTACTTCTCTACACCTGTTCAAAGGGCAGCTCCTCCATGGCTCCTATGGACCTCTTTTCCTAAGGGTAAACTTAGAAAGGGGAGGTTAGTGGAATAAATTATAGCCACTATCACTGTATCTTATCTTAGAGTCATAAACAGTACCCATGCATTCTCTCCTCCACTATCCATCCTAAAAAATGGATAAAAATCATTCCCCTCACTATCAGTTTTTTCTTGGCTAGTTTTTGTTGCCTACTATGGTAATCAAATCTTCATTCTTGAGAGGCTGAACCCTTGGCAATCACATCCTATTAAATTCAGTGTGCCATATGTGCCCATTCACAGCTACAATGGAGCAAGGGAATGCCAGGAGGTGTCCAAGTCTATCACCTGCATTCCACACGTATCTCTCCATGTCCTCATTGAGTAAAAACAGCCCTGCCTTCTTTCGCTGATTAGGGTCCCTAAATATAAGAAGTCCTAAGTGTTTTCAAATGCCCTATGGAACACCCCATCTTTTCAGAGCATTTTCTCCACGTTAACACTTCCAATGTGTTTTTAGAAGGCTATTTCAATGCATTCTGCCAATCCATCTGCTTCTGGAGAGTGTGACATGATAAAACCAGTGGATCCCATGGTCATAAGCCCACTCCAGTTCCTCCATTGCCA
This sequence comes from Diceros bicornis minor, assembly GCF_020826845.1. Taxonomy (NCBI): domain Eukaryota; kingdom Metazoa; phylum Chordata; class Mammalia; order Perissodactyla; family Rhinocerotidae; genus Diceros; species Diceros bicornis. The sequence goes on along the minus strand of NC_080749.1, from coordinate 27,529,231 downwards.
TGAAGTGGTCCCCAGGCCAGAAGTTATCCTGTATGATTCTTTGTCTTGAATCAGGCATCCCATAAGCGTTTATATAATGTTGTTGGCTCAGGCTTTTCTGGAAGGAAAGACAAATTCATATTCTTAGCAAATTTATATACCTATGAGGAGGAACTATTAGCCCTTTCAGAATGAAAGTGGCCCAGTGCAGTTGACTTGCTCTCAAGCGTCTGGTCCGTCTCCTTGAGGAATAGTGCCATATTGGCAACTAGGCATTGAGGTCTATTGCTGATAAGTTAGACATTCAAAGGCAGCAGTAGCTAGATTGCCTTGGTAAGTGTGAGTTTATGCTTTTGCGCCCATGTATAGCTTTCATCTTTGCCGCCATGGCCACTCCAATCATGAGCCCATCATGGTGGTCATAGGGTGTCTAGTAAAGAAGTTTGGATATTGTCAACAGGATAAGTAATTTTGTGTCCTTGGTTTTTCACTGCCATTTCCATGGTATATGCTTTCTGGTGGTCATTAAAGGGTGGTACAAAAATATCCAAACCCTATGCCTACTTCTCTATACCCATCTACACGCTTCCACCTCAACCTCCTTATCTCTTATCTTCCAGTCATTTTCTTTTGAAGACTCACCAGATAGGAAGCCAGGCCATTGACTACTTCCCAGGAATCTGAACATATTCTTGGCCTAGATCATCACTTCTCCTTCCTCAAAAGTAGATATACAGGTGTACCATTCAAAGCTCTACCCATTAAGAAGATTTTGTCCCTCCATTGTCTGTCATGGACAACCATGAATGTGGTTGTAACACAGTTTCTATCCATTTTTGGTTTGCATCCATGTATAGAGCTGAGCTATCCATAAACCAAGATGGAAAGTTTTCCTTCTTCAACTAGTCTTACAAGATTCCTAATATGGCCATAGCGAAAGATGGAGCAGGGGTGCTACGGCAGATATGGTGGATGACATGAGGATGTGGACTTCCTGCTCATGCAGCTAACCCATGGCCTGTGGTTCTGTTCTGTTCCAAGCCGAAATATTCTATTTCCATTTTACAATGGACTGCTGCTGAGTCTGTCCACCTCTATGAATTGGTGCATCTGACAGAACTCAATTCGTGATAGAAAGTTCCAGATATGTGGTCATTTTGTACTCCAAAGTCAAGCATTTCATCTCTATCATGCTAGGAGTTGTTTCTCAAATGGTGTATAATTCTCTGATGGAAATGGCATGCCCTTTTCCCAAAATTTCTGGTGTCTACATTTTGATTCTCCCACTGAGGCTTACCATGAGCTCTATCCTGCATCTTTTCATACCACTGACACCTCCAACACCATGGGGTCTGCTAGATTTTATGACCCAACTAGGGTGACCAACCACTTTGGTTTGTCTAGGGCTTTCCCATTTTCAGCATTAATAGTCTTATGTCTCAGGAAATCCCTTGGTCCCAGGCAAATGGAAGTAGTTGATCACACTAAAAATGGCAGGGATGCTTGCAGGCCCCATTAAAAGCTGAAAGTCTTCAATGTTATTCTGTAGATGGGATGGAGCAGTAGCTCTAAGTATGAGATATATTGCCTACAGAACCCAAAGGGGCTTGTTACTATATTCTGTGCTGCTTTGTGGTAGGGGATACAAGATTCAGCAATGTCTCTTTTATTTTGGAGGGGATATTCTGGTATGCCTCTGACGTGTGGACCCTTAAAAACTTCACTGAAGTGGCAGATCTCTGAACTTTTGTAGCATTTATTTCTCAACTCTGAGATTCATGTATCTTTATCGAGGTCTCCAGGATACTAGCCACCTTTTGCTCATTTTGTCCATTAGCATGATTTAATCAATGTAATGATCTGTGTAATGCTCTTTGTGATGTCCAGGTGGTACTGATCACTTCAGACTATATTATGGCAGAGAGTAAGAACATTAACATAGCCCTGAGGCAAAACTATATATCAATATTGTTGTCTAACTCACATGAATGCAAACTGTTTAATATCCTTTTCTAATCTGAGTAAAAAATAATGCATTTGTTAAATCAGTGGTCACATACAGTGTACCTGAAGTCTTACTCATTTTTTCTTGCAATGATACCACATCTAACACAGCAGCTGTAATCTGGGATACTACTTGGTTAAGCCTTCAGCAGTCTACAGTCATTATTCAGGATCCATCATGTTTTTGCAGGGGTCAGACTGGTGAATTAAATGGAGGCGTGATAAGACCATCACCGCTATATCCTTTAGGTCATTAATGAAGGCTCTAGCCTCAGGATATGATATTGTTTTTGATTCACTATCATGTGGGATAGTGGGCAGTTTCAGAGGTTTCTACTTAGCCTTCTCCACTGTGATTGTTCTTACTCCCAATGTCATTTGTGTTAGTCAGTTACTCTAAGAAACAGACAGGAAGAGGTACCTAAATGTGCAAGAGATTTATTGGAGTAAATCTAATAAAAGGAAGAGTGGGGAAGAAAGAAGTAGAAAAAAACATCAGACCATGATGCAGGTCTGTCCACTGTGAAGGAGAGAGGAAGGAAAGAGTGTTAGATAGGCAAATTATCAGCCTGCGGTCCAGTTCTAAGAAATTTATGCTAGGCAGATGAGGAGGCCTTGAACCAAAGTCTCCCATCAGAGGAGTCCTGCTTCTCACAAGAATGTGCTTGACTTAGTATCCTTGCCACAATTAGTCACTGAGAGTAGCCCATGGGAAACACAGGCTTATCATGTACCTGGTGAATTGAGAGAGCAGCAGGTGGAATTATCTGTCATTAAACTTCACCCAGCAGAAGATCAGATCAGAAGGGTATGTTTTCATGGCTACCACATCCACTATCTCCAGCAGAATATTTTCAAGTAGCAAAAGGCCTCAAGGCAAATCCAGGATGCTGTCAGGAAATTATGGTTTCAGGGTAAAAAGGAAACAAAGTCTTACTTCACAAGACTTCTGAAAGATTTAAGGTGTGCCTTGCAAACCCTTTCAGTATATAAAGTCTCTCTCAGACCTACTTTGTTAAACAATAGGGGTCCTAAGACTCTTAAGGGCTTATTTCACAGCAGCTTCACAGGAAGCCTAAGAGAGAGAGAAATCTGTAGGTGTAGCTTTTGTCTAATGGAGTGAATGACAAATCAACACATGAGAAACACATCAAGTTTTAAGGTTATTATACCAGCTCAGACTTAAAGGGACAGAGACAGTACAAAATGAAAAAAAACTTGGACACCCTACTTTTTCTAAGCAGGATTCAAGTTGAAACAACTACTCAGCTGCAAACATGGGCTATCTTTTACAGAAAAGGAAGGATGACACAGAGGCAGAACAAGGGCCCTGAGAGTGGAGTTAACAGCCGCAGAGAATGCCACAGCTAGGAGCCAGGACTGGGCTCTACTCTAGAAACTGGCAACTTATATTGGCTGGACTTCAGAAATGCTATGGGCCAGTGACTGCTGTATACTTCCTGTCTCTTTCCTTCTCTCTGCCCCACATCCATTTTTAAGCAGGAGTGCCACTGCAATTATCCTATGCTTATCCCACTGTTGTACTTTGAGTATGTGGAGCAAGATAACATGTTTCTTTAGTTCACCAGTCTTCACATCAAGAGAAGCTATATCAAGGACATAGTACAGGGATCCCACCAAGGATCCTCATCCATACCTGAACCATATTTAGATGACAAAATCTTGGATCTTGAATTTGAACCTAATTCCATAAAAAGTTTAGACATTTGGGAAGTCTTGGGAGAGCCTGATTCTATTTTGCAGATGAGCTCAATATAAATAATTTGTGAACAGATGAAACTTTGGGGGCTTTTAAAAATAATGGCAGATTATTTGACCCTCCTCACATGATAGGTGGTTCTATGTCCCCTTGCTATGAGAATGGGTGAGATTTTCATTTGCTTCAATTATTAACAGAGCCCAACACAAGTGATTCCGTGTGACTGGGGCTAGTCTAAAAAAAACCCATGTAGCTTCTTCCTAAGTTTCATCCTCACTCTCATGACATTGTCTCTTGGAACCCAGACATTATATTATGATAATATCATTTCACATGGAAGGCCTCATGTAGGTGCTCCTGTTCACAGATCCAGCTAAGCCTGTCCTTTGAGTCAGCCTATCCCTGGTACAAGAAAGGCATGAGAAGAGAACTCTAGATGATTCCAGCTCTCTGCTGCTCAAGTCTTCCCAGGTGAGCTCCAGACACTGTGAAGCAGAGACTGTCACCAGTGTGTTCTGTCCTAATTCTTGGCCTAAATTAGGCCTAAAATAGGATCCTAAAATAGGATTGTTTTCCACTCCAAGTTTTGGGTGATTTGTTTTATAACAATAGTCACTAGAATGTCATCCACTATTCCTTATTAGAAAAGTTGAAAACAAAAAAGTTGAACTCAAAATAAATCTCTAACTTAAAGACTTTCTTCTATATTACAAATAGTATATTTGTTTATTTTTTTCCCCATATATTTGAAATTACAGCAGCTATTATGGTTTTAGAGTTCCTAACTCACATATACTCTAATCTTGACTTTGGAATTTGAAAAATACACATAAAATGATGTTATGCAAAAGATTATAATCCAAAAATAGTATTTTTAGAATAAAAAATAATATTTAATGATTAATCTTGAGTCGTTATTAAATAATTATTGACTTAATATTTTATTCTTAGGAAAAGGGGTAAAAAAAATACTTACGCTGCTAGAATACATTTAGAAATGTAAACATCCACTGAATATTTTAAAAGTCTAATAAACCAAAAAGCAGAGTTCAGTATATGAAACACATGTACCTAATCATAGAAGTGGAGGTGTCTACTCACGGAGAAACGGAGTCAAGCAGGGGGATGGGGGAGAAAAAAAGTGTCTGAAGTATGGAAACATGGTAATTTTGCATGTTTCTATGGACCATATTTTCCTAAAATTACAGAATGTGAGGCTACAGAGCCAAGTGATTTCTCATTCATCAATTAAAATTTAGTGAATTTCACTCTACTACATTTTTTTCTTTTGAGTAGTAATATTTCCAGAGCTTAATGTGCCATTTAGGCTCTCAGAAGGGCCTTTGAACAGCCTGTGGTTATAGAACAGACCTTCATTCAGTGAAATCTTGCTGACAGCTAAGAGCAGAACATTGCATTTTGTACTCTTAAGATAATATAATTGCCGGGATGCAATTGTCGTTTCATCTTATGGTGGTAATCAATCAGTGATTGACAAGTCTAATTAGAAGCCTTGGTACGTGCAACATGTTAGCTTTTTCTAACAGCATTGTAGCCTAAAACATCTTTTCAGCAATCCTACAAGAAAAACATAATATTTTATAGATAATTCAATTTACATTGCTGCCATTATTGTTTGCAAATATGGAGAGGTTTTATTGGGGTAGAAGAATACCACCTTTAGAAGTATAAATATACTGCTCTAATGGTTTTATGGTGTCTCCCAAGGCCTCAGTATTTCTGCTCCAAAGGTTTGATGATTTTTCAAATTGGCAAAGATAGATTATTGTATGTGTATAATTTCTGTATTGTCTTCAAAATAGTGTATTTCAGGTGCATAGATTTATGTTTTGATGAAAAGCTTCCCCCTCCTTCCCAACAGAGGTAATTCATAATGGGATACAGTAATCAGAAGAGAAATGGCATCTGTTAAAAAATATGGTGCTTGGTTACAAAGTCAAGATAAAATACCATATTTTTTTAGGCACTGAAAATATCTAGAAAAATCAGTGCTCATTTCTTTCTATAATATGACATGTGTTAAGAAGTCTCTGAACAGATTTTTCACGTTGAAATATCTTCAAAAATGTTAAACTTCAAACTGGATAATTACGCTGTATATTTGTCTTTTAGCATTTCAATTAGGATCTGTGAATCTTGAACTTGTGTAACTTACTTTGTATGCAGAAGGAGACAGTGGAATTACAGGAAGTATTAAACTGTTCTTTTGTTCTTGATAAAATAATGTACAAAGTGCTTTCCTTCACTTTTCTGATATTTCTTTTAGAAAATGAGGCTTTCCATCATACAGAAAGTGATAAATTACTGAGAAGACATACTATTCTTTCTGGCAGTATGTGGCTTGTATTAGAGACAGGGATTTTCCTGAGATGCCAAAAGAAAAGACAGTATAAAAAATATAATCATAGTTTTGCTCTGAATATCCCAATACAGTAGTTTGAATTTAAATACGTCGTTAGACATTCTGTAAATTAGTGAACACATATTTTCAAAACTAAATTTGAAGCCAAAAGGTAAGCACAACAGCTGCAAGAGCATGGAAAAATAGTCTTTAGCAATGTATGGATGAAAAGGTGACTGGGGGGGTCCATTTGAAGTATCAGCTTCAAATGAACATGATGTAAAGCACGACAGAACAGATACAACAAGATGGTGTTTTTTTATGTTTTGTGAAGTATTTATCATTTTTGATATTTTATAACACCATAAGTGTTCTCCTTGATGCTGTCGCTCCACACACCATTGCAGTGCATCTAGCACTGGGTAGAAATACTCTGCCTTTGACAGTTTCATCTCAGCTCCCATCAACTACATGGTAATTTTTAAATTCAAATTAAAAATACTACCTGAATATGATATTTGATCATACAATCCAAAAGTCATGTTAAAACAAAGCAAGAGGAAGGTGTGTATTTTGCTTAAGAAAAATGTTTAGAGAATATTCTTGAAAATTGTTCTCTGCACTGACTAGGGATCACAACTAAGATGCATCACCTCATAAAATCACTCCGACCTATTTCTGAAGACAAATTTCTAGAATTTGTATTCCCTTGACTTTCTCCATCATGATATTCTGTGGGTTGTGTCTTTTTCTATTTAGTACCCTTTGCTTTTACATATATGTCAAAATTCTATTTCCACATGTGCAATTGACTTCCACAAAATCTTCAGTTTTCATTTCTGTCACTGCAGCGAGCCTATGCATCCTTTATTTATACATAAAATAAAGCTCCACATCTCCACTCTGTTTACAACCATCATCTAGAGTGCATGAAACAGTAAAGCCATGGAAAAACAATGTCATCTTGCAGATTGTTTCGTTTGGGTCCTGGGTGCCATAGCCTAAAGTAGTTGCTAGTGGGAGATAACCATGAGAAGAGACTTGTGAGTAGTGGAGGACAGTGTTGTAGACAGCATTCATTCCAAAAGACATTTGTCTGCCTGCCCAAGCCTCTAGGAGGCTTATAACAAGTCTCTCCTTGATGCAACTCACAGGCAGGGTGTGCTCATATCTGAAAGCATCATTCACACACATCTCTTGGAATCCTGTTATTGCAGAGATTGGTGTAATGACAACTAAAAAGAGAAAAAGCCATTGAGTAATAGCAGGAATATGTGTTGATCTAGGCTAAGATGATACAGAAAGACTTTATTATTAAAATTTTGACTTTTGATTAATTGCAGTCAGAAACTGAAAATATTGTTGGTATAGCTACTGATGTAAACAATAATCAGAAGTAATTGATTCATACTTGGCAGAGAGGGCAGAATGGCAAAAGGAGGAAAAATTTCAGACTATGACTGAGACACAGACAACCTAGTCACTCCTTGCTTTAGAAATATTTTTAAAAGATTAGGAAGAATTAACTTGAGATCTGCAGTATAACTACAGCTATATATTGTTTGGAATTTGCTACCGAACATAATTTTTTCATAAGCTCTTTATATGCTAATGTGACTTTACATCTTTTCAATTATATTTTACTTGGCTGTAAAAGGTCCTGAGCTTAAAGGAAAAATAAAACTTCAGGAATTTTAGAGAGTGCTTGCAGAACTAGAAGAACATCCCCAATATTCCCACCATCCTGTTAAGTATTCTAGCCCTTACATAAACTTCAATGATATCCTGTATCATCATTGTTGTCATCATTATTGAGATGCTGTAATTAGTCCTCATTCACTGACTTCCCAAGGAGACTAGGCATAGGAAAGATTATTCAGAAATATCATGTTGCAATTTTAATGGAGTGAGAAGATAATTATTTAATGGAGATGTTCTTGAATATTCTATCCATCTACTCCCTCCTAACTACTCAATTTTTTTCTCCTCTATTCTATAATTCAACTTGCTGCCTCCACGTGAATTTGTAGAGTACATAGGCTTATTTTAAAAATGTTTTTGGATCTGATAACTCAGCTGAACCACATAAAAACCTGAAGTAAATAAATTTTTCTATGTATTTGACCATAGAGGAAATGATGCAAGTTAGCTAATGTAGCTGGGTATAACAGAGAGAAGACTGAAGACCGTTTCTTGATTCCTGGTTCATGTCTTTTCACTGGACCATATACATACATATCTATAACATAGGTAGTGCTATCTATTTTCTTCTGAGTTTAGTTCTTGCAAGTGAGCACTGCTTATCTTATAGCACAAGTAAAGCAAGAAAAAGAACCAAGTGTCCAGATACAATGAAATCTACTACCATTTGCTAACTTATCTTGATCTTCAGAACAAAATGCTATGAATTCTCTAAGTCAGAACTTCACAATTTTAGTTCAAAGTCTAAAACTTAAGAAAAAATGCTATGTATTCTATAAATGACTAAGTCAAAAGCAAACTGGAAAAAAAAAGCAACAAAATTGAACATGCGTTTATTGCCCAAATTGCCTTTTCAAAAAGTGGAGAAAACAAGTATAATATAAGCCCCCAATTTTATTTTAGCAGGTATAAAGAGAACACAAATTTAATCTAATAAAGAATATCATGTAAGAGGAGTCCTAGGGGATTTTCAACACAAAATTTAAGGTTCTTCTAGGAGAGAAACATCTCCTTGGTTTAAGAGAATGAAAAGAAACTACATTTTCAAGAAGATTTTTTCCATATGTGCTTGTAATAGATGGTGTTCTTATTAGTTTGACATCTTTTTAAATTAGATGCACGTTATAATTCCCTATGTTTGTGTACAGTGATATTTCATCACTTTAACACAAAATTCAAAGATCGTCCACACCGTGAACAAAATACTCTGTAGCAGATTGGAAAGGAATATGCCAAATATCGATTCTCCTTGCCTGAGTTCACAGGTGAAACTCCCCTGCATCAAAGCATAAACTGTAAGCATTTTGATGCTCAATGCAAAGCTTGGACATCTAAATTCTTCACATATGCTATGTGTCTTCTCAGGACTATTCTTTTCCCAAATAACTATGAAGAGCATCCACTACACTAAACCCATCAACAAAAATATTGCAAAGAGGCCATGGTATCAAGTGAAAAGCTAACTAAATTCAATTTTAAAATTATTTGAACACTGAAAGACTTTAGGTGTTTTAAGGGGAAGCTGAGAAGAACTATTTCTAATATTACTCTTTAATTGTGTAAGACTAAATAAATGACCGATTTTCCACTGAAATTGTATTTCCTTACGGCATCCACCTAGTACAGACAATCTGCTTAGACTGAACTCTTACTGATGACCATGAAATACTGTCTGGACATGAACTGTTGCTTTCAACTTTTCATGTATAAGTTGAAACTGTTGACTTAATGGACAAATATGCAGAAGTATAGAGTATAAATCTTTTGGGGGAGTGTCAGAGAAGTAAAGTTTCAAGATGAAATAAAACTAAAAGTAGGGGCTCCAAGTGCTTCATTTTGATCTATTTAATTTTAAATGGGTCAAGCTTTTGTTAAATACTTACTTAGTAAATAGATACTATAGGGAAACAAAAATGAATAAGACATAGTCCTTGATCATTAGAAGTTACGATCTAGTAGAATGTCAGAAACGTAAATGATTGCACAAGTATCTCTAATATAAGAAAGAGTAATAGTGTGACGAGAAAGGTAAAAATGCAGTCCTCTGAGAATTCAAAAGAGGGAAAAATGATATCTATCTACTGAAGTTCTGGAAGATTGTATGGAAGAGGTGACATTTAAATGGCCACGTAGAGTGATAAAAATTTTAGTAAGCAAGAGACAGGAAGGGAAATTATTCCAGGAAAAAAGAACTGAATAAGTAAATTAATAAAGTGTAGAGTTAGTTTAGAGAACCATGAGTGACATATAAAGGAGATTAGTTAAGTATTGAATGTCCTCCACTGTTCAGCTATGGGTTTTTTAAAAATATTTATTCATTAATTCAGTAGGCAATGGAGGAGCCTGTGAAGATAAATGATATTATTTGAGCTATACTTTAAGAAAATGAATCTTCTGGCAATTGAGACAATTTATTGAGTATTCCAGTTCAGAGACCATTAAAACATTCCAGGCAAAGATATAGTGACATTTCTTAGCAGAGTGATAATATTAGGAGTGGAAAGCAAGTGATGTTACAGCAGATACAGAAAAATAGGGGAAAAAAGTACAAGAAAGAAAAGAGTCAAAAACAAGAAAAAAAGAAAAAGAAAAATTACTTTGAGGATGTAAGCTAATTGGGATGATGGTGTATAGACACGTAAGAAATAAGCTAATAGGGACGTGAAACATGTTGGGGCCAGAGGAGATTAGAAATAGTAAATTATTTAATGAAAGGGTAGCTGGGTGCCTAGGATGAGTCTCAGAGGGTGACTGAACAATGCAGTTGGGGTTAATAAGACATGAATAAAACTTATACATCCCTCCTTCCTCGTTATTCGAGGGTGAGTTTGGTCCTCATCTTTATACTCGTCAACAAAAATATCATTGTATCTTAGGAAATTAAATTTCTCGTTGAAAATTAATATATTGACACTTTGGCATGTCAGAGATATTTTTACATATTTGATTAACATGAATGAATTTTTATGCCAAAGATGGTCTGGTCTGATAATTTTCTGAGTGAGCTGCAACATTGAGTTCTTGAACTTACTCAAATGTGGACTAGATTCATACTTGAAGAGTAAGGAAGGAGGGATGTATAAGTTGTATTCATATCTTATTAACAACTTTGCATTTCAAATCCTAAGTAAATTGTTTTGTTCAAGAAAAGATTGATCAAAATTTATCTATTCTAAGACACCTAATGATTTTCAGGAAACGAAGATGTGGGAAGAAAAAATATAAATCTCTATATACTTCAGTTTTCTAATCTGTGCAAGGGGGGGTAATAACAATACCTCCCTTGTTGTATAGGTATGAATAGTAAATTAGATAATGTGTGAAAACACTGAGAACAGTGTCTGGCACGTAAGCAGCACAATTAGTGTTTGCTATGATGATTGAGATGAAGATGAAAGAAAGCGACAATAGAAGGAAAGGGAAAAGAAAAATGAAAAGATTTAGTTTCAAAATGGCTAGGTTCTGCAGATAGAAAATAAAAAAATAAGCTACTTGATGGAAAAGTCAACATTTCCCCTTACTTTCTATTCTGGAAAATGATTTATTCTACAGAATCTTATTTCACTATTAAGTGTTTATTAAGTGTTGCTTACTTGTTTATTTCCCATAGAATATTAATATCCATTAAAATGTGAAAGAATTCACACCTTGGAAATAACAAAATATATTCAAAACAAAATTTTAGTAACGTAAATAAGAACAAAATAGACCTTTATTGTGGTGTTTACATTTAATATGTTTGAAAACAAAAGAAATTTTGACTGACTATATTTTATTTATCTTATTTATAATCTGTGGAATATTAGATTAGGAATGGTGCATTTGAAAAATAACTCTGAATTGAATTTAAGTATTTTTATTACCTTGGCCAATTATACATGTAAAACATTTTCTAACAAATCTATTTTATAACAGCTTTCGAAGAAGAAATAGACTTAAAAATAAGCCACCAAGCTTCCAAAGTAGATAGCAATCCAAGTGAAATGTTTTGCTTTCTTCCTTAATCTAAATGTCTGCTCAATAACTTGGTATTAAAAATGAGCTCTAAGTTTGGTCTAAGTACCAACTTTTTCAATTTTATGGTTATCTATAAACCTGGATTTAGTATGTGACTCTTTCCCAAAAGCTATAATTTTGAACTTACTATAATTAAATTTAAGTTCTTATCTACTAGAAAGGATGGTAAAATATCTTCCAAATACATGTAGGGTCAGGTCTACAGAAGGTTGTGGGCAAGGGTGGTGAGGGTATCTATGATAAGAGCTCACATTTTCTCTCACCTCAGGAGCAATGCTTACAGGATAATAAATATTCACATTTAGTTCACTGAAAGGAACCATTAACTGTTAGTGTATTCAAGTAACTAGCAAAAGCCAATTTTAAATCAAATTAAATTGATAGATGCTTGTGGCATATTGACATTTGGGGCCATGATTGTAAAGTTCCTGATGGTTAACTGTTCTATGCTCTCAACTTATAATGAAATGTCATCAGTTAGTAGGGAATTAATAAGACCTAATTGAATTGAGCAGGTAAAAAAAGTGAAGACAGTAGAACCAAAGTATGAAATATAGAATTTGGGGATAGATAGATAATATAGATATAGATAATTTAAGCTTAAGTCATTTGTTATTCTGAGGTAAAATGTAATCTTCAGATCCTCAAATAGCAATAGACAAAGAGCCTTCTAGATTTTTGTTGGTAGGCAATGTAAGGAAGAAAAATCTAAAGGCACACTGATCATCAACTTTAAATTAATTTCCTTGATATAAACTGTGAAAATACGATACTTGATCTGTCTTCCTTGATCAATTTCAATGATTTATGTACAAACTCAGTAGGAATTTAAGAGAGTTTGGAACCACCATAAGGCAGATTGGGACTGCATGCCCTTTGCAAATTCGCATAGCTGGGTATAGAGAGGGAAAAAAGGTACAGCCAGACATCATGTGGTCAGGATGACATACATAGTTTCACACGCCAGAGATTCAAGGGTGTGACAATTTAAATTAGCTGTTCTCTCTCAATCTTTGTATGTCAGTTTCCCTCTGGTATCTTTTCTATTTTCTGAGACTAAAAGTCTTTACATTTGACCACTTGCTTATGTAATTTAAGATAATTACCTGATTAATCAAAGATTTTCGTTTCATTTTCTGGAGTGACAACAACTAGGTCGTCTATTGTTAGGTTTTAAGATTCATGAGGCCAAAGACTATCTTTTTCTCATCTGTCAAACACAGAAGTAATAATATATGTAAGATAATTAGGGTTTATTTTCTCTACTATATTGCAAATAGAAGAGGTTGCAGACTGATAATTCCTCCTGATTGCAGCTTATATGTTAAAAGACTCAGATTTAATGGAATAATAGTATTAAGGTATATATTATGTAATAACCAATTAATCAAACCTTTTTTTACTTTTGGGTAATAATTTGAAAAATTCATTTACATGTTCAGTTGGAAGTCTATTTTCAACTGAAAAGGTAAAGAAATTAGGAGTCTATACCCTCTAAAAGAATCACAGTTAGGATTGGGTTTGATTCCATTTATTTTTAGATTAGATTAGATTGTATGGACTTTATTAAGAAAGAAAATGAGGGAAAAAAGTGCCCTTAAGGAAACTATATGATATCTACAGCTTCAAAATCACTTAAAAAATGAAACGGAAGTACATTTTTATTATTAAAAATTATATGAATTAAGTTAAACATTTATTCTTGACTTTTCAATTTTGGATTAAATGTGTGACTGTCTATTGGCAAAAAAAAAAAATATATATATATATATATATACACACAAACACATTAAATTATACCTGGGATATTTAATACCCCCCCAAAATTGTGGAAGGATAAAACTCCGGGAGTTTCTCATTTATTTTGTTTTCTTTAAGATGCTCCAGTGACTGTAGTGTGCAGTGAAAGTTAAGAATCACTGAATAAAATTATTTGGCCAAAGTTTCACTATGTCAAAACCTGGGCTAAAATACAGCTGCCCTTACATTCAGAACAATAATTACCCTGGTCACTGGTTATACCATGATTGCCTACCTTGTTTTCAGATCACAATATGATGGCTTTGATAGATGCAATTTATCATGTAATCAAGAGTGGAAAATTAATGGTAAATTGATGTCTTGATATGAATAGACTGGCTTGTTTTCTATATTTACACTGTGCTTATCAATGACTTTAACTGCTGGGCTCGAGTAATACTGGAAATAGCTTCTTGGGGTCGGTAATATCAGCCAAAATAATGAAATAGTAGCTGGGGCAGGAAACAACCTCACCTGACTTCTCTATTAGTGGGAAAAGAGTATAAAGCAACCTGTCCTCTCTAACATGATCTTAGACCAATTATTATAGTGCATTGCTCTCAAAAGGCCAAGATATCTTAAACCAATGCCCATCGATAAAAGCTTTTCCCATAAACTCTCCCTATTAATTAAATCAAATGTAGCTTTTAAATTGATGAGACTGCAAAGATAAGTCGTTCCTTAGGCTCAGTATATTTATCAATAAAATAATGTAAAACAAAATGATGAGTAAGAGTACTAAAACCCTAAAGAAAAGAATCCTGCTGTCCATATCCAGTTGTCACCGTGTGTTCCTTTAATTGAAGGAATGGAGTTACTGAGGAAAATTTAAAAAACAAACAAAACAAAACAAACTCCTAACACTTGGCTAATATCCAAAGCATAAAATGTGGTTACGTGTCGTATCTATTTTGGCTTTTCCTGGATAGGATGATCCTAAAAGTGAACTCAAGGAAGATGAAGGGTCAATTAAGCTAATATCAAAGACTCCAGATAAAAGATCTAATATTATTTTAGAAGAGTGAGGTTTATATATTGATGTATTTAAAACATACAGTTTTTCAGAATCAACTTAGACACAGAAGAAATTGTGGAACCTACTGAGAAGCCAAAACAAGCATTTCTGTTTCTCCTGAAAACAAATACATAGCCACTTTTATATACTAGTTTCAGAAAACTAATAGATAAAAAAATGAATAAAATAGCTTATTTTACCTATTTTAGCTTTGAGACATCCTTCAATCCAAAGTGTAGTTAGGACTGAATTCCTAAATATTGTACTAATTCTGAAGATTACTTGGAAAATTCTGATGCCTACTAATATTTATTTAACGATAACAAAGAAACATGTAACAATATTTCTGAAGTCTTATGCCATTCAGATGTTGCCTTCAGTTTCCAGAAAGACATAATATAAATGGAGTTATTTTTATGAAACCTTTGAGTAGAGTGTTTCATTAGGACTGAATGTCAGACAGACAGTTTTATTTATCTTTTTTTTTAATTTTTAAAAGTTTATTTGAGCAAAAATTGATTCAAATCAGGGAGTACCAAACCGAAAGTGGTGAGGAGCACTCTCCGGTTTTATTTATTTTGAAAACTAATAGAAAGCATCTCTGAATTTAATGTAGGCCAAAAAGTATCCTCTATCTTCCAAAAATATTTTAAATTAATTCCATTAAAGAGGTTAGGGAAAAGTATAGGTTAGATCAAGGTAAAATTCCTCTTATTGAAGACAGATTTCAAAATATATCTTGATACCCATAACATTAGCATTTCTATAACATAATTAAGGTCCTTAGAAATACTAAATTTTCACTAAAAATTTTCATGTTCCTTCTCAAAACCAAAGAACATGTTCTAGTTAGTGAATAAAATCTGAAAATTAACCTATCAATCAATCACATTCTCTCTCCTGTGCATCATTAAGAGCACTAGAATCTCACCAAACATTGGACTCTGTTACTGACACATATGTGGAAACACAAAATAGGTTTTGGAGGTGTAGAGACAGGTGAAGAGTTATCTCTTGGTTCCACTTTTTACAAGATGGGCAGCCACGAGTAAGCTCATAATAAATGGTAGTCAAATTTTTATTGACTCATAATATTTTATTCACTCAAAGTCAGTTTGTTGAATGCAAGGCTCTTGTTGGCTATCTAGTTGTGAACAGAACAAAATATAGTCTCTGCCTTCATGGAGCTTATAGTCTAGTGAATGTTTCTTAGAATTTTTGTTTCATCTGTTTTATTGATGTAAATCTTCTGAAATTCCCTTTGTCTCTAGGATCATACACCCTCTATTCAAATTATATTTCGTTGTCAGTTGTTAGTCTCAGCAAAAACCACCCAGATTTGGAGTAACATACTAAAAGGCAGAGACTAGTTTGGCTTACAGAATTTTAGGAGATTTCTTTTTTTAATTAGTGCTTCCGGGGACACCATAGGAGTAGATGAGATACCACTTCTAGTTTGACTCAAAAAGGTTATGTAAAGGTCCCTTTTTATTCCTTGTTCCTAACTTCTGGGCCTAGTTCCCAAGAACCTCAATAATTATTTGAAAATAAAAATATTTCTAGTATTTTCTCTCCTCCAAACCAGTTTTCATTTAGATGCCCCTTTACCTCTCATTTTTTTGAGTACCTAGGCTCAAATCAGCAGAACAATATAGCAATTTTATTGTTATAAGTTATATGAAGTTATTATAATTAATGTAATCATAAGTTAATATTAAGGTATACATTAATAGTTGTTGCATTCTCCCTAACTGCCAGACATCATGTTAAGGAATTTATATGTATCTTCTTACTTAGTCTTGATAACCACCAGAGGAAGTAAGTATCATTTTTGTTCCTATTTTACAGCTGAAGCACTGAGGCTAAGAAAAGTTAAGAAAATTACTAAAAGTCCACCACTTGGTAGGATGTTTGAGACTTGAACCCAGAGCATTTCTCCCTTTTTATTACTCTCTCTTCTTGCTTCCTGACTGGACTGTCTTTGGCTCTTGATTCTTCTTTCTCCCTTTACATCCACTCTACAAGGACAGTCAGCTTTCTAAATTTTTAGTGTTTTAAATCTGTCACTTCTTTGGTGCCATCACAGTCACCATCTTTATACAGGTTTCCATCAGCTCACCACTTAGATTTTACTTCTCTAGGTTATGAATCTCTGTCTAACTTACCCATCCTTCAAATTGCTACTAAATTAATCACCCTAAACTCCACTTTGTATAGGTCTTTCCTATCTGCTTTGACAGTCTTAACTCCATAATTGGCTTTCAATGACCCTTCTGGCTTTACTCATGCCTATACATTCTAGTTTATATCTCCATGATGGAAATTCTTTACTTTACTTAAATTGTCATGCTAATTTCACCCTGAATATGGAATTCTACTTCTGAATCTTTTCTTACACATTTCTTCCTCCTTGAAATGCCTTCTCCTATCCTATTTGTTTATTCAAATCAAAAAATTCTCCAATGTTCAGTTCAAGTATGACTTCTAAACATTTTCTCTTAAAAAAAGTCAGCCTTAATTCATCATCACTTTCTTCTCTAAATTTATGTATTATTAAATTTCCCTTTTGGCACTTTATATACATGCTATTATATAATTAGCATAATTGTTTCTTATTCACTTATGTAGTAAATATTTGTTAAACACTAACATCAGCAGACTCTGTAGTCAATTCGGTAAGATATTCTAGGATAGTTCACATAATCCTCAAATAATTTTTTGTCCAGTAAGGAAGTGTAAACTTAGTTATACTTAATTATAAAAAATATATTAGAACAAACCATATTTCCTCAGAGCTAATAAACCAACTATTGTATGATACGTCATTGACTTATGTCAGATTTGGGTTAAGCCATGTTATTACCTCATGGTCAGAAATATCTTCATTTCAGAATAGGCAGTGAAATACAATGGCTAAGGACACAGTTTTTGGAGCCAAACTTTTTGGGTGCACTGCTGTCCAGGGACAGGATCTTGGAAAGGACATTGAACTTTTCTATACTTTACTTTACTCATCTGCAAAATGTGTTTAATAATAGAGCTTACCATATAAGGTTGCTGTGAGGATGGAATGAGTTAATATATGCAATCTCTTAGAAAATATCTGGCATATAATAAAGGCTATATACTAGTTATCATTTTTAATTATGATTGATCTCACATGATAAATATGAAAAATATACACATCTTAGAATTGATGTTATTCTGTTCAAGAATAATTCGACGGGAGGCCTGCCTGGTGGCGCAGCATTTAAGTGCGAGCGCTCCACTGCAGCAGCCCGGGGTTCAGATCCTAAGAGTGCACCGAAGCACCGCTTGTCAAGCCATGCTGTGGCGGTGTCCCATCTAAAGTAGAGGAAGATGGGCACGGATGTTAGCCCAGGGCCAATCTTCCTCAGCAAAAAAAAAAAAGAGGATTGTCATCAGATGTTAGTTCAGGGCTGATCGTCCTCACACACACACACACAAAAAGGATAATTCTATGGGGTAAAAAACATGGTGCAATAGTCTATATCCAGTTGGGTGAATCAGTGCAGGTATAGAGTTAGTGGCATTTCAAGTAGACTTGATGGATAGATAGACTGTTAACTTGTATCTAGGCCCAGACATGTAACAACAGCATAGAGTATGTAGAAGTAATTTGACATTCATTTCTTTTTCCCCTGGGGAGTGTGTAATCTGTTTAAGAGCAAAGTCCTTGCTTCAGACTTCTTTGTCAGATTCTAAGTATCATTCAAATATGAAGGTCATAGTAGGCCTTCAATAAAGTTTTAATGAAATGAATTAGACATCATGCTGAAAATTACTGGAAATGTGTACATTAGTAAGGATCTCTATAAAAATCATCAGATTTTCAACTGCAAGGCAATTAGCATTGGTAATAATGATTTGTGCACTGTACCAATTTTATAAAATGGAAAAAAAGTTCGCATTCTACACAAGCACAGAACTTTTCTCTCTCAAAATAGTAGTCTTTTAATGTGGGAATTTAAATAAACTAAAAAATTAACAGTGAAGGTTCAGGGCCAAGGCAAGAACATTTTATTTGCCAAAATATATTATAGAAGAGGTGGAATTAGAAATTCCATCATCCTTTCACCAGAGGTATTTTAACTACAATTTACCAGAAATAGAAGTAATGGAATCAAATGTTGATACCCATATACCGTTCTGTAGAACATTTTAATTTTATTTCCTGCTTTCTACTCATTAGAAATTACCCACCATTCTTAGGGATGAATAAATCATTTAAATTAGTCAGAACTAGACTCTTTGGGAAAATTTTGACCTAGCATATTTTTTCCTAGAGATCCAAAATTAAAAATTAAGTATAGGCATACAGTTTCTTTTATTTAAATTTCTTAATATTAGCTGTAGCTAAGGACAAAATTAATAAATAGAAATGCTTTCTGCTTTCCCACATCTTTTCAGCAAAAATCTCTAAGTGTACCTTGTTCATTAGAAAACTAAACTAGCTCCCTTACTTTCAATTTCCTTATAGAAATATCACTTTAGTTACTACCCCAGGAGTTAACATCTTAGGCATGCTGAGTTCTCAGAAAACTTGAGTGGTAATCACAGACAAAAATGAATTAAAGCTCACTCACCAGTTCCTGTGATTATCCCCAGTATGGGAGGTAAAGTAAATGAGAACTGAATGGTGTAGGTCCCTTACTCGTTGGGGCCAATAAAATAAATCTTAGAACAGGAGATTATTTTTATAAAATTATGTTATGATAATAAACGTTATTTTGTGCACAAGTAGACATGTAAAACAGGGTTTTTAAAATATTGTGATGGTTCGTTTTTGCCTAACACATTCAAAATTTTTCTCCCAGAATTGACAGTATTTTAGAGATCCGACAATTCTTCACTATTTCCCTATAGTATGTAATATGCAGGACGTTGCCTAAGAAGATAGAATACTAGATTGTAAGCATCATACGTAGCAGAATATGTCCATTAGAGAGGCCAGTTGACTCTGTTTATCCAAAGGTTATACAATAGGTTTTCATCATGATAACCTGTAGTCCCATTTTAGCTTTGAAAACTAAATGCTTCATATGGGTTATTTTTAAGTGTATAGAAAATGACCCATAATAATTATTCTTGACGGTTGAAAATGAAGACTGAATATTATCCCTCTCTGAAGAAATGGAATTTAAAGGAGATATTAGGAGTCCCCCAAAAGGAGTCTGAAGTTGCTCTTATAGATTTATACTTTGTTCCTTTTGTCAATGAATTTTGATTCTTAAGTCACAAATCAAGCATAAATATTCTTCCAATATTTCAAACTTTTCTTTGCTAGATTGACATGGCCTCCTAAATGCTACTTTATACCAAAACAGAGAAAATAATCTCAATTAGATAAATTCGATATATTAATGTTCAGCAATTACATTCAGATTTACAGTGCATATTCTGGTACCTTTAAATTTGCACAATTTCCGTCTCTTGCAATAAATTATAATCAGATCCTTTGTGTCCAGTTGTGCTCTTGTCTGAAAGCTTCCAAAGTGCTGCTGTTGCCACGGAAACCATTTCCTTGTTATCTGTGCAGTCAGCACTGTCTCGCTGTCTGGCTCATTCTCTCTCCTTCACTCTTTCCATGACTCAACCTGAAACTTTATGTCATACATTAGTTCAAAGAAAACATTGTTTTCCTCCTCAGAGTATAATGCTTATTTAAAAGATGCAGAACACAAGTTTTAACAATGGCTTCCTAGCCATACTATTATTATTTGTGTCTATGAAAAAAGAGAAAGAAACTAAAAAAGAGAAATATAACTTTTGTTTCATTCTTTAGTCTACTTTTGATAAGCTGAAAAGTGTATGAAGTCTTTCTTTTGATCTCCTAATTATTTATGAGTGCTGTGAAAGTCGGAAACAAGTGCTCTTTGAATAATTTTTAGCCCTGACCCTTTGCATAGAGTATAAAAAGGAGACATGAACATAAAAGAGAACTTTAAAATGATAAACTGGTTTAGGGTCAAACTTTTTCTAAATACTTCTTATCTGCTTCCCCTCTCACACCCTTTTGCACACTCCAGATTTGCCATGGACAGACTACTTCATTTGCAGCTCCTTTGCAAAGTACACTTGTGTATATTGTAATTAAGAAAAAAAACTCTCGGTATTCTTTTGATGACAGGATTGACTTTTTTCCTAGTAAGCTATATATGCTTAATGCATTGGATAGCACCACAAGCAGAATTCTGCAAACATGGATAGACCACCCAGGATGTGATTGCTGCCTGTTGAAGATAAAGGCAGAATCAGAACTTGATTGGTGATAAAAATTAAATAAGATAAAATCCAGAAAAATCTAATAGATATAGACTTTTGATACATACACGTAAGATATGGACTTTATTTATCTAATTATATTTTCCACATATTACACAAGCACCTTGCATTGCTATAAATAATAAGATCTTTTCTTATGAAAAATGTTTTGTAAATTACAAAGCACACTCAAATTGGGATTTTTTTCTTCAATGCATATACACACACAAAGAGGTAAAAATTTGATCATCTGCAACACAGAGGTATGATTCATTTTGGGTAGCTAAGTTTACCAGATTGCTAATGATTGTTCTTCCTTTTAGAAAGTTTAGTTTCAATCTTACAGAATTTAATTTTTTATAAATGTAACTGTTTTAACAATGATGTGTTAACTCAATTCAGACGGACTGGACCATTGAAAACAAATGGAAATTCTGGGCAAAATATTAATTTTCTTTATTTGTTTGATTTATGATTTCAACTATCTCTTGGAACTGAAGGAAATGAAAACTGGAGTTCAAGGTCTTCCAGCAAGGAGCTGCCCCAGTAAATACCTCAGACTTACAGTGCAGACTCACGATTTTCTACGTTCTCACATCCTAGGAGTGGGGAATCAAGATAGACCAGCTATCACAAAGATAGAAACCCAAATTTGAATCAACTCACCCCATGATCCAGAAGCAAAAATACCTCTGAGGAAAGTAACAGCATTTAGATCCTCAAATTATCTATGCATTGAAAAAAGTTACAGACAATGTCTGACATTCAGTGAGAAAATTAACTTTGTAACAAGCAAGAAGTGAATGAAAATTAAAAAGAAAAATAATAATACGAGCAGATATTTCCTTTATCAGACAGGTTTCACAATAACTGTGAGAAATTTGTTTAAAAAATTAAATTAAAGATGAAGAATTTCAGCAGAGAAACAGAAGTTTAACATAAAAATAGAACCAAAGGGAAAATTTAGAAATAAAATCTGTAATATGTAAAATTAAATACTCAAGGAAGGATGAGTTTTAAAACAGATAAAACCCAGTTGAAGAGAGAATTAGTAAACTGGAAAATAGATCATAAGAAATTGTCCAGACTGAAGCAAAGAAAGAAAAAAGAATGGAAACGTAATAAAGAATACAAGTCATATAAGACAGAAACTTCTATCATATGCATAATTGGAGACCCAAGAGGAAAATATAGAGATCATTAGACAGAAATAATATACAAAGAGATAATGGCCCAGAACTTTCCCAAAATAATGAAACTCATCAAGTCAAAGATTTAAAAATTGCTACAAACCCCAAATAAGATAAATAAAAAGAAAATCATACCTGGACACAAAATAAAACTGCTGAAAAGCAAAAAAAAAAAAAAAAGAGAGAGAGGGAAAATCTTAAAAGTATCTGGAATGGAGAATAATACATGTATACAAATGCACAGTATCTGCTATCGTCGAAGCTAATAAAACTGACAGCTGATTTTTCAACAGAAACAAGGGAAGCTAAAGAAAACACTGAATTATATCTTTTAAGTGCTAAAAGAAAATAACTGCTAAGCTAGAATTGTAAACCCATCAAAATTCTCCCTCAAAACTTATGGCAAAACAAAGACATTTTTAAAAGTAACAATTAAAAAATGGGCAAAAGACCTCAACAGACATTTCTCCAAAGAAGATATACAGATGGCCAACAGGCGCAAGAAAACATGTTCAACATCATTAACTATCAGAGAAATGTAAATCAAGACTACAATGAGATGTCACTTCACTCCAGTCAGAATGGCTATAATTAACAAGACAGGAAACAACAAATGTTGGAGAGGATGTGGAGAGAAGGGAACTCTCATACACTGCTGGTGGGAGTGCAGACTAGTGCAGCCACTGTGGAAAACAGTATGGAGATTCCTCAAAAAATTAAGAATAGAGCTACCATACAATCCAGCTATTCCACTGCTGGGTATTTATCCAAAGAACATGAAAACATGCATGCATAAAGATACGTGCACCCCTGTGTTCATTGCAGCATTTATTCACAATAGCCAAGACTTGGAAGAACCTGAGTGCCCATCAAGGGGCGAACGGATAAAGAAGATGTGGTATATATACACAATGGAATACTACTTAGCCATAAGAAATGATGAAATACAGCCATTTGAGACAACATGGACGGACATTGAGGGTACTGTGCTAAGCAAAATAAGCCAGAGGGAGAAGGTCAAATACCATACGATCTCACTCATAAGTAGAAGATAAAAGCAACAACAAATAAACACACAGAGACGGAGTTTGGATTGGTGGTTACCAGATGGGAAGGGGGGAGGGAGGAGGGAGAAAGGATGATTAAGCACGTGTGTGGTGATGTAACGTAATTGGTATTTGGGTGGTGAACATGATGTAATCTATGCAGAAATTGAAGTATGATGATGTATTCCTGAAATTTATGTAATGTTACAAACCAAGTTACCACAATAAAAATATAAAATAAAATAACTATTTGTTAGCCATAGGTCTGAGCTAAAGAAATTTTTCAAAATTTTCAAAGATAATAAATCCAGAAAGAAGCAAAGATTCAGGAACAAATAATTAAAAATTATCCATTTGCATTTATTTTTAAAATATTGGCAAACAATGCAATAAGAATAACAAATTTTGAAGGTTAAAATATCAAGGGAACTAAAACACATAATAACAATAGCGCTGAAGGTGGAAGAGATTTTAATGAAACTGGGATATTGCTGGAGGTAATGCAGGGTTATTGCATTATCTTAGAAACGGTAAATGTACTAATTTATATTAGACATTGATAAATCAAGAATGCATGTTTTAATCTGTAGGGTAACCACTAAAAGTAATAAGAGAATATAAAGTACCACACTACTAGAAAAGAACATAAGATAATTAAAATGTACATAATGAATCAAAAGAAAGAAAAAAATGATAAAAACATAGAAATAGCATGACAAATAGACAACATGTAGTGAGACAGCCCTAATAGTTCAAGATTGCATAAAAGGTAATGGAATAAAGATTGCAAATAAATGACAAAATCATATAACAGATAAAATAAAAGAAAGCAAAATTTTTTACAAGAGACTCATCTGAAATGAAAATGTTTAAAGCAAAAAGTTAGAAAAAGATATTCATGTAACCCAAAACAAAATAAAGCTGGTATTTCTATGTAAAATTAAATAAAGGAAGACTCTATGGCAAGAAGTACTAGGAATTAAAGAAAGAAGATATACCAATTCTTAACTTGTATGCATGTAATAAAATACCTTTAATATTTAAACAGAAAAAATAATGGATAGAACTAAAAGACAAATTCACAATCACTGTGCAGAATTTTAACACAAGGCTTTCAGTACGGAGAGAAAGAGAAAAAGAAGACAAAATAATCAGTGAAGCTATGGATCTTACATGCATCAAATTTGTTTCTGTTTAACTTAAGTTTCTATTACAAGCAATTATCAAACATCTATTGTGTCCTAGGTAAGCTCTAAGCTCTATATCTAGTAATATAATGACCAATCATATAGACAACTACCTTGATTACATTAGATTTATATTCTATTGGGGAAAGATGAGAGATAGATAAACAATTAATCAAATGAGATAATTTCAGATGATAAGTCCTGTGAAGAAATTAAAATCAAGTGATATCATAGTAAATGGGTATGCGGCGGTGGCCTACTTAAGAGCTTAAGGTATGAAATTGAAGACAGAATCCCCTGAGGAGATAACATTTGAGCAGAACCCTTGTGAATGTGGAGAAAGAGATAGACATCTTTAAACAGAACACTAAGTATAAACGAGTAAGTATTTGAAGTCTCAGATGAACACATTTTTATGAGTATAATTGTGATACATTGAAGATGTTACTCTAACGTAGCTGTCATACCATCTTAGCTTTTCCCTGTCAATCTCCCGCAAACCTAGAATCAACAACTGTTTCACTGTTTTTATTTTGTTTACTGGGACAGAAGAGGATGCACAGATACTCTGTAACACTATTAAATTGCAGTTGTCTCTCTCATCTTCACATATGTGACTGAGATGTTTTATGTCTCCAGAGCTATAAAGACTTGTGCTTTGGAGGTACGATTGACCATTAGGTTCTGCCTCTGCTATGTGATTAGGCTGAGCACAGCTGCAGGCAACATGGAAAGTAGGATGGGTAACAATATTTCTTCTGAATCAGTAGATCTTCATTGCTTTTACTTCTCTTATTCTTCATTGCTGAATAAACTTGCAAACCTTCCTTGTCTCTAACTATAGTTCCTCTTTAGTAGTTTTCTGTGTTATGTGGGGGTTGATGGAGGTTATAAAAATTCCTGTCCTGTGCATCTCCCTCCTTTTTAAAAAATTTATGTAAGAGGAAGTTTCTACCTGAGACAAATTCAACTAATACTTAACGAGCTCGGTGTTTTGGAGAAGAAATATCCAGAACATACCAAAGAGCAAGTCAAAAACATCAGTTCATATTTTTAACAGCGGCTGTCTTCAGATGGTAGCATATTGTATCTGTTTTCTTTTTTTTGTTGTTTTTTACTTTTCCTCAATATTTTCTATATTTTTATAAGGAATGCACAGTACTTTCATGATAGAATAAAAGAAAAGTGTTAAAAATCAGAATAAAAGAAAAGTGTTAAAAATTAGAAATGACGATGTTATCTAAGGAAGAATTCTTATATTGCTAAAACAGAGAAAGCAAAAACAACAAAGTAAAAACATAAATAAGAACAAACACCAAGGGGTTGCTGTTGTTGGTGGTCATAGACAATTTCTGTCACCAGCGGTCAGTCTGACTGCTTTCCCAGGGCCCTCAAGGTGAACACACTTTCTGATGTAAAGGCAGTGAAGCCATGTTATTCCTCAGACCCTGTGGTTTTGTCCTGTGTTCTGTTTGCCCTCGACAGTCAGCTCTTGGTTGAGATGCCTGACCTTTCGTAATCTTCACCAACAAATCTACACACTTGGATTCTTTTGCACAGTGTACTGAACAACAGCTGTCCGCCAAGTCTAGTTATAGGTTCTTTAATGCTTGGCAGTATTGTGTGTTCCAGGGTGCTCAAGTGTTGTTTGTCTACCAACGAGCTTCTTTTGTTTTTTCCAGCTGATTCCGGGTTCTGACCTGATCCTGAAGCCTGAAATTCCCAAAGGCTGATGTCTGAAGAGGCATGCTTTTCAACTTTATATGTGAACCCAGAGACGTGCATCCTTAGACAAACACTGAACCCTGGAAGAAAAAAAAAGAAAAGGAAGGGGAAGAGGAGGAAGGAGAAAATAAGGAGTAGGAGAAAAGTGTCAGATGGACAAAATGAAACAAGGGCATATCTGAAATCAATTGTGCTTTCAAAGTAGGATTTAGATTATGATGTTTATGAATATATCAAGAAAAAGTACCTTAGGAAGAAAAGTCTAATAAAGCTTTCTGCTTCTGTTTAGCTTTCAAAGGTTTCCTCTTAGTCTCCTCTGTTAGGATAAAATATATGTAATATGCTCTCCTTGCCATTGTTAGTGTCATTTCCAACTAATCCTAGGTAATAATGTTTTTTTCTCTAGAGAATAAATGAATCACTTTAGATTTTTATAAATGCTGACTTTTTTTTCCCCTAGGTGTTACCTTCTCCCTGTAGGGATTTTAAAATAAGAAAGTACACCTGAAGAAATAAAACAAACAAAAATATAGACCATAGAGTGACAGAAACTCTCTATTTTGACTTTGCCAAATCGGAACTTCATTGCTATTATCACCGAGAATCCTGCTCGTTCAGTTACTCTCGTCCTATTAACTTTCTCTGGATGAATAAGTTCTTGTCAGTAGAACAACTAAAATCCACTTTACAAAAGTTTAAAAAGGCACTTTGCCCTATAAAAGCACATGATGCCTTTAGAGTCAGGCACTGAAAAGCTACGGAAAAGGCAATCTGCAGAGACAGGCATAATTATAAGTAAATAAATTGTAAGGTTTAATCGGGGAACATTCTTTTACCTGTGCTCAAGGGGATAAAGCTATTCTCAGAGTAAGTGTATTTCAGATCTGGAGTGGAACTTTGAGAGTGGCCAGACAGAGCTCTGTGCACCTGGAGCCCTTTTCAACGCAAGTGGATCAGAATGGGATTTATTTCCTAGCATTTATTATTTAAATTAAAGGCACAAGCTGAGTTTTAGAAGTGTTCATTGATGTAGCTCTCCAGCAAAACAAAATGCATACTTCAGGCATGTGAATTGGCACCATCAGCCTGTTCACATTTATTGACAAAAAGGAAGAACGGAGAAGTAGAAGATGAAAGGAGAAATGGGAATACATTTATTTGTAAATTTTTCTTTTTATTCTCAGAACTTAAAATTAATTCTCGATTTTATTTGTCAATTATGCCCTAATAAATTTGGGGAAAAAGTCTCGACCGTGCTGTCTGGAGTTGAATTGACGAGTATTTCATCAGCACGCAGATTATGTGTTGTTAGGAATGAGGGGATGGAGGGACACTCAGTAACAAAGGAACAATAGCAAGAACCAGGAGAGAAGGAAGTTGAAGCAGAAAGAGCAGTAACTTTGCAGTAACTAGATTTTAGATACAGGGCTTAACATCCAAATATCACTCCCCAGCTATTCTCATTGCTGACCTAGGTCATCTCAAACACTAACCAAGATTTTGAATTTCATTTTTCACAAAGCACTTAATATGTTACCTGACATTCACCAAATGGCAGCAAATATTGTTATCCATGTGTTCTGGGCTCAATGTTCAGGTGCTACGTTACACACACATAGCACCATTTAACCAGAATAAATGGAAACATCATTTCAGAGTCATTCATATACCAGATTTCTACTTAGTGAAACTACAAGTGATCTACTTGCTTCCTCCTCTGGAAATATGATAGTCTTTCCTCTTTGATGAATCCTTTAATCCTTTAACAGGTTATTTCTACAGACACATTTTCCTTTTCCTTTTCTTTTCTTTCCTTCTTTTTTTTTTTTTTTTTTTTTGCTACCATCTTAGAAAGCTAACCTCTTCTTTCTTAGCTAACAGAAGAAGGACTCATATGAAAGCAGTCATTTGTTAAAGGCCATTTCCAATTTATTGTTGAAAACATCACTTAGATCCTCAGATGTTCCCTTCATGATGCTTGTCTAGAGAAGCAGAGCAGAAATGATTTAATTTGAAAGCAAGGGAACTGTTCCCTGAGCTATAAGTAAACAAATTAATGGAACATTTCTCCTTCCTTTACTTTGTCACAATCTGTCTACTGCTTTGGACCCTTCTGGCACCTTGCTTTCTTCAGATACGTGGATTGTGGCCTCATTCACCCCTTAATCTCTTGACCCTTCTTCTACTATTTTAAAATTAGAACATATCTGTCAAAATTTCATAGTTGTATTCTAATGGCATCTAGGCGACAGTGGGTCTGGGCTTTAGAAATTAAATGCTAGAACTTGAATAGTGATGTTAGAGAAGGTGGCCAAGGGCCAAGCAAAAATTCATTTCAAGGGAAGGGAAAAATTCTAAAAGAGAAAATTCAGAGCATATTTGCCAATATTTATTTTGACATTGAAAGTTACTTTTTGACCTATCTCTTGACAAAGCCTTGCTCTTTAAGAGGAAAAACTGACCTAACTGGTATGAACATCATAATTACACCTATACCTAAGATCTCAAATACCATTGAGAGGTTTTGCCAAGTTTCCTATCAGAAAGTATCATGATTCAATATAAGGTTTTTCACTAGAATGCATATGTTACGAAAAGGAAGGGTAATTATGGAAATCTGGCCGAAGGAAGCAGGATTGGCTTAAGAGCCACATCTGTTAAAAATATAATTAGTAAAGATTGTTTTCCTATAAAGCTGGATGTAGCTGAGTTGGTCATCTGACAAGGTTTGTACAGAAACCTCATGAAATCTGTGCTTAGGGTATTCTCTTTTCTACAATTACTCACATTACTATGTGTCCATTTGCCCAGAGCCAAAGGGAAGCCAAGTGTTCAGACTGACAAGAATTCTTAAAGATTTCTTCTGTGTGATCTTTTCTAGCTTTTGGCTTGATATAGTTTTGTTTTCATTGGGTAAGAAAGAGGCAAGGCCCGAGCATGTGGCTGGGTGGAAACATGGCTCACTGGGTGTCTCTGTGTAGGAAGCTTAAGATGGCCCGGATAAGTAAGGGCAGGTCAAGGCAAATCTCCCCAGTGGGGTAACTTCTGGTCCATTCTGCAGCACTTCACTAGCATAATATTAAAACCATAGAAGGTTGACAAGCAATATCCTTTGTCTCTTAACAACTACCCAATTTCACCTCTGCTTCTACCGGTCCAATTCGTTCTGATTAGCTGTTTCAGTGGCAAATGAAATAAAAATCCATGGTATTAACCGGCCATATTAAGAAATCCTTTTTGCTCTGGTGCATACATTTGGCACAGCTGTGCATTTTGCATTTAAATATCCCTCCACCAGTGGGCTGCTCGAAACTATTGCTTTTCTATGGGAAATTAAACAACGAGCTGCTTAATGCTCCTTGTTAGTTTTTTAATAAAAATGAAAGTGAGAAAGCTGCAGTACCAGGAACAAATGTCTGTAGGACCCCATGGCTGTGCTGAAAGCAAAGAGGAGGAACCAAAATGCGTATTACTTTAAACTGCCCCTGCACCGGTGGCTTTGCAATACCTGCTCCACTGTGTCCCTACAAAATTGCCTCTCAAATGTTGTTTGGAGGTTATGTTAAATTGGGAGAGTCTTCTCCTGGGATCATTAGGCAGCTCTCAATTTGGTTTTCGAATAAAATACTGAAAGTTACAATGTAGAGGTAGAGCTCCTGCTATGGAATTTGTGTGGCTTCTGTGGATTAGGGAATCAAGAAGAGGAAGACAAGAAATAGGGGAAGGGAGAGAAAGAGAGAGAGAACAAAGAGATTGGGAGAAGCAGACATAAAAAGACAAAATCACAGAGAGAAGACAAGAGACTGGAACAGAGACTGAAAGGCAGAGAAAGTCCGAGAGAGTGAGAGCAAGACAGAGAGAGCAGGAGAGATGAAAGAGAGAGAAACAAGGAGACAAGAGAAAAAGGAAGAGAAAAAACAATGGCCAGCACTCTGAGCATGGGTGTCTGGCATGGCATCAAACAGAAACAACTTGTCTAGGCTTAGTCTTCAGTCTCATCAAACTCATTTCTAGGGCCAAATACCAAACTTTCAGGGAAAATAATTTCAATTACATGTAACTGCAGCATCCTTATTTCAATGCAGACCATGGCTGGTGGATTGTTGCAGAGATTTGTAATTGTAAATACGAAATTAGTCATTAGCAGTAGTGTCCCAAAGCAATAAAGCTTTTATTTCTTTCCCTTCCTTACCTTGGTCATTTCTATGCTAACATGCATACTGTTAAATTTATTGAGATGACAAAATCTAATTATCCAATTTTAAAAATAGTGATATGAGCTAACTTTAAAAAATTTACTGGGGCTAGCCCGGTGCCGTAGCGGTTAAGTGAGCATGCTCTGCTTGGACGGCCCGGGTTCCCAGGTTCGGATCCCAGGTGCACACCATTGAACACCTTGTCAAGCCATGCTGTGGTGGGGTCCCATGAAAGCAGAGGAAGATGGGCATGGATGTTAGCCCAGGGCCAGTCTTCTTTGGCAAAAAGAGGAGGATTGGCATCGGATGTTAGCTCAAGGCTAATCTTCCTCAAAAAAAAAAAAAAATTACGGTATAACAGAGATTGACAAACTTTCCATAAAAGGCCAGAGAATAAATGTTTTAGGCTTTGCAGGCCATATGGTCTCTGTTGCAATGACTCAACTCTGCAACAAAGAGTGAAAGCAACCACAGACAATGGCAAAAAATGGGTGTGACTGTGTTTCAATAAAACTTTATTTACAAAAGCAGGCATCAGGATGGATTTCGCACAAGGATCAGGTATCTGCTTTATAGCAACACTTTTTGAGTAATCCAGGAAACATGCATCTTAAGTTTCTGTGGGGAAACAAATGTCCAGTAAGGAAGCTTTTTCTTATCGTTCTAACCCTTTTGCATCAGAGAATAAATGCCCTTAAAGTTTCTGATACTGCAAAAACCCTTACAGATTTAGCACTCTCAGACCACTTAGAGCTGCATTTGACACTATCGAAAAGCAATCTCTATCCACTCACCCGAAAGTCAGTGTCCATGCTCTCATTCCAATTGGAAGAGTGATAATTTTGAGAGTCTATTCATCATTTTAATTTCTACCAATTTTAATACTTAACTACACTCCTTTGATAATTTTTTTGTTTTTGTTCTTTTATATTATATTCAAGCACACATTTCAGTTTTTCAATCTGTGTTTTTAATTTTTTTCAGTATTGCCTTGATATATGAAGTTCAAATAAAGAGTTTTTTTAAAATTCCACAAAATATTATACATGAGATGTGCATAATTGGGAAATATATGACTATAGTACTTCATTAATTAGGGGTTATAGTTACAGACTGTTCAAATCACTGAGGTCATCTAGGTATGCAGACATTTCTGTAATAAATATCTTGTTTTTATTTCAAATATTCAAGGAAGAAATTAAACATGCCAAGTTGTTTTAGGGGATCCTTCCTTAAGATTAAAGTTTTCTCAACTTTGTTTCTTCAAAAAACAACATTTATAAAGAAATACTTTGGTTGATATCAAGCATTGATATTCATTAGAGACATTGGGGTGCTCTTATGGTGAAACATGGAAAATTGGACAAAATTTCGTGTAAATTCACTTGACGACTATACTTGGGAAGTTAGGCGGAGAAATCTAACATTACTAACCAAAACTTGAATTTTTAGACAATAAACACCATCAAAATAAGATGATGTTGGCTTCTGCAGCATTTCTTTTAAGTCAAAAGAGAAACTGGGGGTTCTGGTGCAGGATAGCGACATAGGTGACATCTGTACTCACCTCCTTCCACAGAGACACTAAAGCTATAGCTACACACAGAGAAATTTCCTCTGAAAGAAATCTAGAAACCAGCTGAGCTACTTCTACACATCAAGCAAATGTGAAAATACCCACATCTGCATTGACATGGGTAGAAAATGCTGAGACACTCTCTTACCATAAACCTCACCCTTGGCATACTGCCATGCATTAGGAGGGAACGCACAACTCCCAGCTTCACTCAGAGGAATGAAGGGTTTGGACTCCACATTTAATACATCAACTTTTAAGACTCTCACTTGGGAATAGGCCCCCAAAACATCCAGCTCTGAAAGCCAACAAGGATTGTGTTCTCAAGACCCACAAGACTATAGCAAACAAAGAAACAGTTCTTAAGGGGCTCCCGAAAACTCACTATGGCTAACCCCATCCCCCGCCCTGACCCCCACCCCAGGGGCTCATCACAGAGGAAGCAGGCAGAAAGCCCATTTCTTAGTCTTTCCCTGAAAGAGGTCTATTTACATACTTTAAAAGCTGCTGCCTGAGGGTAGAACTTCTAATTTAACACACATCTAGGGGCTGAGTGTGATCCTCCCTGGAGACCACAGAAGCCAGCAGACACCATTTTTGCCTTCTCCCTCAAGCCCATTCCAAATAGCCAATATCTCCCTGGAAGGGATTTACACACATATCACCCCTACTTTTATGGCTATTGTCCAAGGGACAGGCCCATAGATTGCCTGGTTCTAATAGTCAATGGAGCTTGCATTCATAAGTCTCACAGGACTGTAGCACACACACAAAAAGTTATTAATGGCCTCAAGAGCACTCTCCCATCCAATGACTATACACCCAAGCCCAGTGCAGATGGAAAAAAAACCCGATCTCCCAGTTTCTCCCTAGAAGGTCCCTAACTACATGTTTTCCTAGCTGCTGCCTGAAGGTCCACCTTCTAATCAGCCTGCATTGAGGTGCTAATAGTGATCCTCCTCTAGGAGACACTGACAACTATTGGTACACCCACAACACTGGGAGTCAGTAAGACAAAAGAAGGTGGCTTGGACAATCACAAAAGTTTAAAAGACAACCAAGTGCTTGAGCTGGGCTGATCAAAAAGTTCATCTCCTACAGGAGATCACTCTGTCAAGACCAGAAGAGGTGGCTGCCTTATCTAATGAGCAGAAACCAACACAGAGCCTTCAGAAAAATGAAGAAACAAAGGAATATGTTCCAAACAAAGCAATAAGATAAATCTCCAGGAACAGAGCCTAAAGAAATGGAGATAAGTGATCTACCTGGCCAAGACTGCAAAATAATGGCCATAAAGATGCTCACCAACATCAGGAGAACATGCATAACAAAGTGAGAATTTCAACAAAGAGACAAAAAATATAAGAAAGTATCAAACAGAAATCAGAGAGCTGAAAAATACAAAGACTGAACTGAAAAAATATGGTAGAAACTTACAAGAGCAGGTTAGATCAGACAGAAGAAAGGATCAGGGAACTCAAAGACTGGGCAGTGGAATTCATCCAATCAAAGAAAAAAGAATGAATAAGAGTGTAGATAGCTCAAGGGACTTACACGACACCATCGGTGGACCAATGTGTGCATTATAGGGGTCACAGAAAGAGAAGAGAGAGATAGGGTAGAAAGTTTATTCAAAGAAATAATGGTTGAATACTTCTCTAACCTGGGGAAGGAAACAGACATCCAGATCCAAGAAGTGCAGAGAATTTCAAATAAGAGGAATCCAAAGAGATCCATGTGAAGACACATTATAATTAAAATTTTAAAGTTAAAGACAAGGAAAGAATCTTAAAAGCAACAAGAAAAAGAAAAACTTGTTTTGTACAAGGAAACCCCTATACAACTATCAGCAGAATTTTCAGCAGAATCTTTGCAGGCCAGAAGGTAGTGGCATGAAATCTTCAAAGTGATAAAAGAAAAAAACTGCCAAGAATATTCTATTCAGACAAGTTGTCTTTCAGAATTGAAGGAGATATAAAAAGTTTTCCAGCAAGCAAAAGCCGAAGGAGTTCATCACCAATAGACTTGCCTTACAAGAAATGTTAAAGAGGCTTCAAGCTGCAATGGAGGGTTGCTAATTAGTAACAGGAAAATATATGAAAGTATAAACATCACTGGTAAAGGTAAATATATAGTTAAATTTAGAATATTCTATCATATTGGTGGCTGGTAAATCAATTATAAATGTAGTATGCAAGTTAAAAGACAAAAGTATTGGGTGTGGCCCAGTGATGTAATGGTTAAGTTCACAAGCTCTGCTTTGGTGGCCCAGGGTTCTCAGGTTCGGATCCCGGGCGCGGACCTACACACTGCTTATCAAGCCATGCTGTGGCAGGCATCCCACATATAAAATAGAGGAAGATGGGCACAGATGTTAGCTTAGGGTCAATCTTCCTCAGCAAAAAGAGGAAGATTGGTAACAGATGTTAGCTTAGGGTTAATCTTCCTGACCAGAAAAAAGAAAAAAAAAAGAAAAAAGTATTAATGATAACTATAAATATAATAATTTGTTGATGGCTACACAAGGTAAAAAAGATATAAATTGTGGAAACAAAAGCACAAAATGTGGAAGGGAGAGTAAAAAGACAGAGTTTAGTATCCATTCGGAGTTAAATTGTTATCAACTTAAAACAGGCTGTTATAAATATGAAATGTTTTACATAAGCCTCAGGGTAACCACAAAGCAAAAACCTATAGTAGATACACAAAAAATAAAGGAAAATGAATCTAAGTGTACCACTACAGAAAATCACCAAATCACAAAGGAAGAGAGCAAAGAAGAGAAGGAACAAAGGAATTACAAAATAGTCAGAAAAAAATTAACAAAATGACAACAGTAAGTTCATACATATCAATAATTACTTTAAATATAAATGAACTAAATTTTCTAATCAACACATGGAAAGGCAAAATTAATAAAAAACAAGACCTAACTATATACTGCCTACAAGAGACTCACTTCAGCTTTAAGGACATACACAGACTGAAAGTGAAGGGATAGAAAAAGGTATTCCATGCAAATGGAAACCAAAAGAAAACAGACATAGCTAACTCAAATTAGAAAAAACAGACTTTAAGACAAAGCGTAATAAGAGACAAAGAACATCATTATATAATGATAAAGGGGTCTATATAACAAGAGGATATAACATTTGTAAATACTTGTGCAGTGAACATAGGAGCACCTAAATATATAAAGCAAATATCATCAGGTCTGAAGAGAGAAATAGGCAGTAATATGACAATAATAAAGACTTTGATACCCCACTTTTAACAATGGTTAAAAGTCCTCTAGACAGAAAATCAATAAGGAAATATTGGTTTTAAACTACAGTTAGACCAGGTGGATTTAACAGATATTTACAGAACCTTCCATCCAACTGTAGCAGAATACACATTATTCTCAATTGCACATGAAACGTTCTCCAGGATAGATCACATGTCAGGCCACAAAACAAGTCTTAATAAACTTTAAAAAATTGAAATCATATTAAGCATCTTTTCCAACCACAGTGGAATAAAACTAGAAATCAATTACAAAAAGAAAACTGGAAAATTCAGAAATATGTGGAGATTAAACAACATGCTACTGCACAACAAATGGGTGAAAGAGGATATCAAAAGAGGAACTAGAGGGCCGGCCCCACGGCTTAGCGGTTAAGTGCACACGCTCTGCTACTGGTGGCCCAGGTTCAGATCCTGGGCACGCAGCGACACACCACTTGTCCAGCCATGCTGAGGTGGCGTCCCACATACAGCAACTAGAAGGATGTGCAACTATGACCTACAACTATCTACTGCGGCTTTGGGGAGAAAGGGTGGGGGAAAAAGAAGAGAAACCAGAAAATAACTTGACATAAATAAAAATGAAACTACAATATGCCAAACCTTATGGGATGAAGCAAAAGCAGTTCTAAGAGGTAAGTTTATATAATAAATTCCTATATTATGGAAAAATAAAGAGCTCAAAGAAACAACCTAACTTTACTCCTCAAGGATCTAGAAAACAGAAGAACCAACTACGACCCAACTTAGCGAAAAGATGGAAATAACAAAGATCAGTGAGGAAATAAATTAAATAGAGACTAAAAAGACAATAGAAAGGATCAATGAAACTACTAGGTGGTTTTTTGAAAAAAATAAACAAAATAGACAAACCTTTAGCTAGACTTACCAAGAAAAAAAGAGAGAGGACTCAAATAAATAAAATCAGA
Organism: Diceros bicornis minor; assembly: GCF_020826845.1. Lineage (NCBI taxonomy): Eukaryota > Metazoa > Chordata > Mammalia > Perissodactyla > Rhinocerotidae > Diceros > Diceros bicornis. Next base: position 27,493,214 of record NC_080749.1, on the reverse strand, counting down.
AATGAAAGAGGAGACATTACAACTGATACCACACAAATACAGAGTATCATAAGAGACTACTATGAACAATTATATGCCAACAAATTGGACAACCTAGAAGAAATGGATAAATTCCTAGAAACATACACTTATCCAGACTGAGTCATGAAGAAATAGAAAATCTGAACAGACCAATTACTAGTAAGGAGATTGAATCAGTAATCAAAAACCTCCCAATAAACAAAAGTCAAGATCAGATGGTTTCACTGGTGAATTCTACCAAACATTTAAAGAAGAATTAATACCAATTATTCTCACACTTTTTCAAGACAGAAGAGGAAAGAACATTTCCCACCTCGTTTTATGAGGCCAGCATTACCCTGATATTAAAACCAGACAAGGACATTGCACTACAAGAAAATTATAGGCCAATATTCCTGATGAACATAGATGCAAATAACCTCAACAAAATATTAGCAAACCAAATTCAACAGTTCATTAAAAGGACAACACACAATGATCAAATGAGATTTATTCCAGGGATGCAAGGAGGTTTCAACAACCTCAAATCAATCAAGGTGATACACTACATTAATAAAATGAAGGATAAAAATCATTTGATCATCTTAATAGAGGCAGAAACAGAATTTGACAAATTTCAACACCCATTTATGATAAAAACTCTCAACAAACTGGGTAGAGAAGGAACAAACTTCAACATAATAGAAGTTGTATACGACAAGCCCAGAGCTAACATCATACTCAATGGTGAAAAGCTGAAAGTTTTTTCTCTAAGATCAGGAGCAAGACAAGGATACTCACTCTTGTAACTTTTATTCAACCTAGTATTAGAAGTTCTTGCCAGAGTGATTAGACAAAAATTAGAAATAAAAGGCGCCCCCAAATTAGAAAGGAAGGAGTACAACTGTCTCTGTTTACAGATGACATGATATTATATGTATAAAACCCTAAAGACTCCACCAAAAACAGAACTAATAAATGAATTCAATAAAGTTACAAGAACAAAATCAACACAAAAGAATCAGTTGTGTTTCTATACAGTAAGAATGAACTATCAGAAGGAGAAATTAAGAAACAATCCCATTTGCTATTGCATCAAAAACAATAAAATACTTAGAAATAAATTTAACCAAGGAGGTGAAAATCAGTACACTGAAAACTATAAGATATTAATGAAAGAATTTGAAAAAGACACAAGTAAATGGAAATACATTCCATGCTTATCAGTTGGAAGAATTAATGTTGTTGAAATGTCCATTCTACCCAAAGCAATCTACAGATTCAGTGCAATCTTGTCAAAATTCCAATAGCATTTTTCACAGAAATAGAACAAACAATCCTAAAATTTGTATGGAATCATAGAAGACCCCAAATAGCCAAAGCAATCTTGAGAAAGAGTAACAAAGCTGAAGACACCATACTTCTTGTTTTCAAACTATATTTCAATGCTATAGTAATCAAAACAGTGTGGTATTGGCATAAAAACTGAAACATAGATCAATGGAACAGAATTGAGAGCCCTGAAATAAACCCACACGTATTTGGTCAATTAATTTATGACAAAGGTGCTAAGAATATATAATGGGGAAAAGATCATCTCTTCAATAAATGCTGTCAGGAAAACTGGATAGCCTTATGCAAAAGAATGAAACTGGACCCCCGTCTTATATCATACAGAAAAATAAACTCAAAATGAATTAAAGACTTAAATTTAAGACTTGAAACTTGAAATAAAACTTCTAGGAAAAAAATAGGAGATGAACTCCTTGACATTGGTGTCGGCAATGATTTTTTGGATTTGACACCAAAAGGAAAGGCAACAAAAGCAAAAATAAACAAGTAAGACTACATAAAACAAAAAAAGCTTCTTCACAGCAAAGGAAACCATCAACAAAATGAAAAGGTAATCTATGGATTGGGAGAAAATATTTGCAAATCATATATCTGATAAGCAGTTGATATCCAAATACATATAAAGAATTCACACCACTCAATAGCAAACAAACAAACAACCCAATTAAAAAAAGAGTAGAAGAACTGAATAGACATTTTCCCAAAGGAGACATACAAATGGTCAAGTACATGAAAAGATGCTCAACATCACTAATCATCAAGGAAAGACAATTCAAAGCCACAGTGAGATATTACCTCATACCTGTTAGAATGACTGTCATCAAAAAGACAAGAGTTAACAAGTGTTAGCAAGGATGTGGAGAAAAGGGAACCCTTGTGCGTTGTTGGTAAAGATGCAATTTGGTGCAGCCACTATGGAAAACAGCATGGAGGTTTCTCAAAATGTTAAAAATAGAACTACCATAAGAGCCAACAACCTCACTTCTAGGTATGTATCCAAAGGAAATGAAAACAGGATATTGAAGAGATATCTGCACCCCCATGTTCATTGTAGCATTATTCACATTAGCCATTAGCCAAAATATGGAAAAAACCTAAGTGTCCCTAAATGGATGAACAGATGAAGATGTATGTACATATATAATATGTATATATGTGTGTATATACAATGGAATATTATTCAACCATGAGAATAAAGGAAAACCCCTTGTTTGTGACAATGTGGATGGACTTTGAGGACATTATGCTAAATAATTAAGCCAGACAGAGAAAGATAAATACTGTATGGTATCACTTATACGTGCAATCCAAATAAAGTCAATCTCAAAGAAACAGAGAGTAGCAAAGTGGTTAGCAAGGGGAAATAGGGAGAGTTTGGTAAAAGGGTACAATATTCAGTTATAAGATGAATAAGATCTGAGGATCTAATGAATAACATGGTGACTAAAGTTAATAGTCAGCACTGTATTGTATAACTGAAATTTGCTGAAAGTAAAACTTAAATGTGGTTACACACACAAAAATATAAGTATGTGAGGTGATGGATGTGTTAATTAACTAGATGGGAGGAATCCTTTCACAATGTATATGTATATCTAATCACCATGATGTGTACTTTAAATATCTTACAATTTTATGTCAATTATACTTCAATAAAAAATCCAAAAAAACATATGTCCACCCAAAACCTTATACATGAATGTTCATAGGAGCATTATTCATAATAACCAAAAGGTACAAACTACCTACATGCGCATCAGGGGCTGAATGGATAAACACATGTGGTATACCTACACAATGGAATATTATTTGGCCATAAAAAGGAATGAAGTACAGATACATCTTGCAACGTGGATGAACCTTGAAAACATTATGCTAAACGAAGGAAGCCAGACAGAAAAGTCGACATATTTATGATTCCATTATATGAAAATGTTCAAAATAGGCAAATCCATAGAGACAGAAAGCAGATTAGTGGTTGTCAGAGGCTGGGGGCAAAGAGGATTGGGGAGTGAATGCTAATAGGTAAAGAGTTTCTTTTTGGGCTGATATAAATATTCTGGAATTAGAGAGTGGTGATGGTTACACAACCTTGTGAATGTACCAAGGGGCACTGAATTGTATACTTTAAAATGGTTAATTTTATGTTTTGGGAGTTTTACCTCAATTTAAAAAAAGAAAAAGAATGAAAGACTGATGCATGCTACAATATGGATGAACCTTGAGAACATTATTCTGAGTGAAAGAAGCCAGTCACGAAAGAAATGAAATGTTCAGAATAGGCAAATATAGTCAGAAAGTAGATTAGCAGTTGCCTAGGGATGGGGGTGAAGGCAGGGAGGGTTGGAATGTGACAGCTAAAGAGTATTGAGTTTCTTTTTGAGTTGATGAAAATGTTCTAAGGTTGATTGTGGTGATGGGTGTACAAATCTGTGAATATACTAAAAATCCTAGAGTCATTCACTTTAAATGTGTGAATTTAATGGTAAATTGTTCCTCAATACAGCTCTTAAAAAAGGAAAAGTTGGGGTCATCTCTTTTAAAGCCTTGCTTCAGTAAGACTATATTTATTTTATACTTAAAGATATGAATATACTCAATTTAATAATAATATTTTCTAGCATTTAATCAAAGAAAATAATGTATGAATTTTAAGACTCTCTAAAGATAGATATTTGGTAAGAGAGAGAGGGAGAGAAAAGAATGCTCTTAAAAATTATTTCTATAGAAAAATCTCTGTATGCCTCACTGCTTCCTTATATACCTCTCTGGCTTGGTTAATGCTTTGGGTCAAAGTGGGTAATGGAAAACAAGTTTTCAAATGACTTGTACAAAGTTTTGAATTTAACTTAAAAATGAGTGAGAAATCTCATAACAAGCATTTCTATGTAAGTTAGCCTGGATTGTGAACAAAAAGTGCATAAGATGAAAAAGATTTCAACTGAAACCCAGGATTTACAGAGAGTGGAGCAGCCCACTCAGAGGGTCAAAGATCTCAAAGCCAAGGTCCTACCTTTGGACTTCCCATCGAAAAGACACTTCTGATGTGTAAACATAAAAAAGAAGAATGACGGAAAGAGAATATTGGAAGAAGGAGATCAAGAAAAAGAAATCAAATAAGAAGATGATTTTGAATAGCACCTATGGATTTTCTTCTTCTCTCATCCTGAATGGAAATTAAAATCTGCTTGTGAGACAGAAAATCGGCGACATGATGTGACCCATACAATTGACTACCAAAGAACTCAAAAGAATCAAAAGCTTTGGAGTGATTAAATGTTTTAGACAACTCTTCAATCTACATTTAGCAATATCTCTGCTTCTGTTTTCCACATTTTCTGATTGTGTAATAATGAAATTTATCCGATTTCAGTCTTCCTTTCCCTAACCTTTTTATATCTCCAGTACATTTTAATGTTTCAACAGAATTAGCCCAATATGCCAATTTTATTCAAGGACCATAATTTCTAACCTATATTATTTCTCCACATTTATCTTCTCCCTCCTCCCCCACCTACCCACAGATTAGCAAATTTATATATCTTTTATTTGATCTCTTGCTCGTAGGTTAGAATTTCTTAGGATTTGCTAGGTTGTAATGTGGTATTCAGTTGTCGAACTTAATATCAGAGTAAGTTATGCACTAAGAGAATTTCACAAATGAAATGGCTTAAAGACAAGATGATGACACATCACAATTTCTCTTTCCTAGTCACAAGCACTGCATTGTATTAGGTGGAAATTATCAGTGTCTCAGGAAGACATAGGTAACTGAAAACTGCTACAGCACAGTAAGGTGCTACAATTGGGGGAAAAAAAGAATAAAACTGCCAAAAGAGCATCAAGGAAGTTGAGAAAATGATAATGTCTGGAAATGCATTTATGAATGACAAGTATACGGGTTTTTATCGACTCACAGAGAAGTTGAAAAAATGCTAACATTATGTTTTTTCTCCTCTTCTCTTTATTATCATTATTGAATGATTCCAGAAACAGACCGTTTTCTTTAAAAAGAAGTTCCTAATTTCATTAGACATTACCTGATTTCATGTCAATCAGCTATATTCCTCTCACGCCAGCACACAATAGCAGTTGATGCCTGGTGGCCAACCTCTTGGCAACTGAAGCAGCTTCATTTGATGATTAATTATTCATCAAGTGACTCCAATGCCCAGGGAAAGCCTTACACTCTTGCTGGCAACTTGCAGCTTAATAGGCAAACAACAACCAAATGAGGCAAACAAAAATGTGACAAATTTACCCTTCTTCTGTGCTTTCTGGATCCTGGAAAGGGGAGTATATTTCCAAAGTGGGATTAGGGTCTGCGTTATTTTAGAAGTTCAGCAAAATCATTTGAAAATGATTAGTGTGGCAGCGTAATAGCATTACAAATCAGGGACGATTCCATGACATAGACTTTCTTTAGTGGATTTAAAATCTGAACTATATATATAATTTTATATACATATAACTACATTATACATATAATTCAGAGTTTAATATATACATGTGTGTATCTACCTATCCCCATCCATATTTAAATATGAGGTCCATGGGGTGGGGGAGACAAAAATATTCACAAGGTAAAACATTTTCAACCTTGGGTTATGACGAATGAGGGAAAATTGGCATGGTATTTTTGTCTAGTGTTGGACACAATAAATACGCAAGCATTAATACCATTTATAAACAAAAGTGCGCACTAAAAAACATGGCAAATGATGATATAATTGTGAAAATCACAAACTGAAGGATAGAAATCTGAGGCCTTTGCTAGAGAGGACACAGTTAACTAACCTATGTGGCTGGGGATTCAGGGAAGTTTAGTTCCAGTTCAGCACCCCATCCTCCAGACGAGTGGTGGAAGCCTTTGTCAATCTCTGAGGCATGAAATCTGAGTTCTCTATATAGGTTGTTACAACAAGCCACCTTAGTGTCCTTGCACTATGATACATGTGATTGCAAATGTTTCAGAGAAACCCATAAATCCCAGGAAATATCCAGAGCTTTGACATTCTCTCTATACTACATACCAGTTTACCAGCGAGAAAATGGAGGTGGGGAGTGGAGTATTGCTCTTAAATGTAGAAAATAAGTATATGTTCACAAGCATGAGACTGAATAGCCCTCGTCATTTAATTTCTAGCTGAGATGACCCTCTGAGCCCCATTCCTATTAACTTAAATGTCTAAAGCTACTAGGCTCGTTGAGTTTTTTGAAAACTTGCCCCTTTTGTTCATTTTCTCATCTGTCAACATTATGAAATGTAAATGACACAGCTATACACAGAAAATCAGGAATCCTATTTAGTTTCTAAATCCTAGAAGTCCTTCAAAACAAACCTTATTCACACATAAAAACACTGATGGAAATGAAGTCTGCGGTCAAAACCAAATAAAGATCAGGGCTACGCCTCTGGTAATAAAGGTTAGAAAACCCAGGAGATAAAATGGATGTGGTCTGTGGGTCTTTGTATCTTCAGCGAGTAAGGCAACATCATTTATAGAAAGCACTGCATTTACCTCCACAGAACTAGAAAGAGTAGCCACCTGGCTCTTATTTCAGGGAACTGTCATTTCTTTCATGCCTAATGTGCTTTGGCCCAGAAAAATGTTGACCAATGGGCTAATATATTAGACTTTTATTTTGATATATCCATTCTTCTTCCTGAAAAGTTATTGAACCATCATCTTATTGTCCATATTCCCAAAATGTCTTCTAGTTGATACATTTTCTAGTAGGGTTGACAAATAAAATATAGAATCCCCACTTGATTTGAATTTCAGACAAAGAACAAATAATTTTTTTTAATATAGCATGTACCATGCAATATTACGGGCATACTTAAATGAAAAAAATCATTCATTGCTTATGTGAAATTTAGCTGACATCTTGTAGTTTTATTTGCTAAATCTGGCAACCCTAAACATGATAATTCTTAGAAAAATTACATACACTTTCGAAGGATATGTTTATCATAACCAAATCTATCACTCCCTCCTTACCTTTCCTAATTGATAATTAGAAATAGGACGGTCATTTTTACATAATTGATAAAAACAGTATTTGCATTTCTTTCTGGCCCTAGAATCCCCATCCAACTAAGAATTTCTCCTTCCTCTGCTGCAGATCTTTTTAGCAGAACTATTTGATATGGAAGCCACTGCCTTCTGTGGCTGCAAAGTGCAGAGCCAGGAGTTCATTTGACCTCTTCACTAACCAGAACCATCAATGTATTTCCGCTTCATTTATTTTCATTCCCTGAAGTAATGGCACAAATAGAAAAAGTTCAGTAGAGTAATTATGTGACAGTAGGTGCAGGGGAAGGGGACCAAAGTGACGTGCTTTGGAGCGTTAAAAATATTGTAATCAATGAGTCTTCTCACTCAATGATGTGATTCATTTGTTTTTAAATATCCTGTGGCCACATATGGTCTTAGCCTGGAGGCAGAATCACTTAACCAACTTTTGGGGAGACTTCACAGAGACTTGTGATCTTTACCTCTCGGAAGAATTCTTTTCAAATAGTAATTGCTGATTTCTACCTATGTAAATTTCTGATGATAAAGTCTCTTGCACTTGCAAAAAAAAAAAGGAAAAAGATACTTCCTTTCCCAGCAGTTTAGAAATCTTTGTCTAATAAGAAGGTCCTTTTTCTTGATTTTATCTGCCTGGATCTGTTTCCTTAATGCTTTTATGTATTTTTAACACAGAATGATCTTAGACTCCAGTTTTCTCATTTGTAAAACGAAGATAACAGTAGTTACTTCCCTTAGTTGTCATGAGAATTAAATGAGATGAATGAATGTCAAAATTCTTAGCTTAGTTCTCAACCACAGTAGTTTATTGTTCGACACTGATTGACTAGATGCCTTCTATGTGCTACACATATTGTTTTGCAATTTACTAACTTATTAACGTGCTTTCTATATAATGTTAAGGGTGCAACCAACCTGCTTCTTGCCTCCATGTGAAAGGTTGGATTCTGCCATTTTCTTGGCAAAATTTGAAGCAATAATTTTTACAATTTCAGAGTTGTTATGCATTTGTCCTAAAAGACTACATGTTTTGTGTTCTTTTAATTTGTTTTTGTGTTGTTAAACTTCTTTACTAAGTTGAGCATTGTTTATAAACATTCTATTACCAAACTTAATACGTATTTAGATTTCCTTAACTGAGGGAAACTTTAAATGGGATCAATCTGAATCTTGCCTAATTGTTACCCTTTAGTGTTCACAACAATTAAACACTTTTTAAGGAACATCTCCATAAAGTATTGAAAAATATCATATATCTACACGGAAAGCATAATTCAAGGAAGGTGATTGGTTGAGAGTGACAGCCATATTTATTATAAATAGTAAATCACTAATATAGAAAGTTACCCAAAGATACCCCCACTCTCCTTAAAACCTTGACAGCCTGAAGAATGAGATTTGTTCAGAATAAAATGATAACAAATCCATCAGAGTTTTTTCAGTAATACAAGATTTTCGGTAATACCAGATTCTCATAACCTCTACAGCTAGAAAAATTAATAAATATCTCAAAATTAGATATAACATTGAATTTTGTGTTATATAACTTGTGAGTTATATAACATTGTGATGGCAAAAGAAAGAAAAAAGGGCCAAAAGGAGTAGAAGGCTTTAATGCTAGCTATTTTCCTATGAACTCATTTATATTTTAAGTAACTGACAGCAGTTTTTATTTTTGAAATTTAACTATCTCCTATAGTAGCCATGTTTTATGAACTCATTGCAATTACCTAAAACTTATATGACAACCTTTGACAAACATTAAAACAAGTTTAAAACTTGTATTTTTAAAAAATAAGATAAATACAGGTCCTTAAATATTGGTGAGATACACATCTAATAGGACCTCAGGTGTCAGAAAAAAAATTAAAGTAAAATATCACTGTGTCAGCATAGATAATCCATAATTAATCTATAAATCAAAATTGGGGTGAGCATATTATGAGCCAACTTTTGAGGACCAAAGCCTGGGGTCTTCCTTCCCTAAGGAAAGAAGGGCACCAAAGAAGTGGGGTGTACAGAGTGGTTATATACAAAGAGCATGTATCACATAGGATTGCAAAGTCCCGTTTACAATAGCCACAAGATCGCCCTGTCAGATTGCCCTGCCAGAATAGCTATTGATGGACACAGCGGGGAGCAGGTCTGCTGTCTCGATGGATGTGGCTAATGTGAGGTCTGTTGTCTCGAGCTGGGTGGTCACAGGAGGAGTGCAGCAATCAAATCCTAGCCTAGGGAGAAATGCTAATCCTTAAGGAAATGCCTATGTGGGGGGAAGTTGCATCCTTATCTTAAGGGTATTTACTCTTCTCTTTGGGACATGGCAAAGCAGATACACAATGCATGTTTAAAGGCGACAGGCCCTGTTGGAAAACAAACTCAGGCCGAATTAGTTTTACCCCAGATGGCTTCCTCATATGCTCCAATATATCCTATTGCCTGTCATTTATTTATCAACTGAAATATAATATGTATTATAAGATGCAACCTCAGGTAAGACTTTTGCTCTTGACCCAACTGCACCAGGTGTCAAGGTCTGTGATCATAATGTATTAAAAATATTCAGGTGCACAGACAATTTACTAAACCTGGTCAAACAAAAGGCATGAGTGATTACTTCATACTTAGCATTTAATTAAAACAGAATTCTTTCTTGAAGAGTAACTCATTTTTTAAAAATTATATTTGTTCTTCTCAAAGGAGGGTTACATTTTCTCTTTCCACAGGATCAATACTGAAAGCTAAAAAAAAAACCTCTATGTATATCACAAATACAACTAACCAATGGAACAGACACTGCTTTTATGAATATGGCTTATGAGAATAAAGGCCTGGTATTACTCAAACTTGTTAGAGATATTGTCCAACCCATAACTGCAGATGTCTGTGTTATCGCCCAACGTGGGTCTTCTGCTCACTGCAAGACATGCCAGTAGTCAAGAGGCAAGGTGGTAGGAAAGAAAAGGACTTTTTTATTACAGCTCGCTAGCAAGAGGGAAGATGACCGACTAATGTCTAAAAAAGACCATCTTAAGGGAGCACAAATCTTACAGCAGTTATATAGGCCGGTGGGTTACAGGAGAGGGGGTTAAGACTGTTGACCTTCCAGTCTTACAGACTGGGAGTTGCCACACCAGATCTTTCAGTTTTCATTGATGATGGCTATTAGCATAGATTCTCTGTTCGGGGGTCATCACATTCCTAAGGAACTCAAAAGAACAAAGTTATCATCTTATCGCAGCTGGGAGGTACATGCACAAGCAGGAGTCATAAAATCTAGACAGCCGTTAGGTCTCCTGGATGGTGCATATCCAGCTGGGTTAGTTTGTCAGAGGTCATTCAAAGTTACAACAGCTGTTTTTTTCCACCATATGGGCTTCCCTTATGTCAACCTTGTCTTGAGCCAGTATCATATGGAATCAGAAGGCAGTGCATCATCATGAATACATTTGAAATTTAAGGGAAAAAACAATGATGACTCATTTAGATGATTTATCAAATAAAAGAGGACTCAAGGAGAATATTTTGACAGCAATCTTAAAGCCAAGGAATTGCAGAGCCAGGGAGGATGTGAGTAAGAGAAAGAAAGTGGCATCAAATAGGTAAGTGGAGGGCAGTCTTGCATTCCACTTACAGGAGCAAGTGTTCCTACACGTAACATAATGATTAAGAACATGAACTTTGGATTTAAAAAGGTCTTTGTTTAAAACATGACTCTTCTCCGGGCCAGGCTGGTGGTGCAAATGATTAAGTGTGCGTGTTCCGCTGTGGCGGCCAGGGGTTCACCGGTTCGGATCTCGGGCGCGCACCGATGCGCTGCTTGGCAAGCCATGCTGTGGCGGTGTCCCATATAAACTGGAGGAAGATGGGCATGGATGTTAGCCCAGGGCCAGTCTTCTTCAACTAAAAAAAGGAGGATTGGCAGATGTTAGCATAGGGCTGATCTTCCTCAAAAAAAAAACAAAAAAAACTTGACTCCTCTCTACTAACTGTGTGACTTGTCATAAGTTCTGGGATTCTCAGGAACTTTGTCTCTGTAATACAGATGATGATGATAATACATGTCTTGTAGGTTTTTACATTATGAAGTCAGAGGATGCACGAAGAGGACATAGCACTCATTACATGTAGCAAATGGTAGCTCTTTCTACTCCATGGGTGGCAGATCCATTTAAAGGAATCTGGAATGAACAGGTTCTTTGTTACTATGTATTATGCAAGGAGAAAATAAAACTGTGCAATCAGAGGTGGATAATAATGCTCCTTTAAAAACAGAATTCAACATGGAAAAAATTTGAAGACAAAAAACAATAAAACTAATATATATACAGTATGAAAAATATCCAAACAAAAATATTTAGAACTATATACTATAGAAAATTAAAAATCACTTCCAGAATCCCAATGTTTAGATATAATCACTTTCAACGTGTAGTTTTCTCTCATCTCAGAATTTTTAAAATATATTCACATACACACATACTCATTCACACACTTTGTATTATTTGATTTTTGGTTAAAATACAACTGTACTAAAAATAAGTATCTTGCCCTTTTGGATATGGATGTCTTTCCATGTCAGTATATATGTTGATATTTACATATAGTATGCTACATATTACTTCACTGAATAAAATTTCATACTTTATTTAACCAATCACTAATGATGGACATTTAAAGTATTTTCAAAATTGTATCATTAAAATGATATTAAAATAAAATTTCCATGAGTCTATATTGATGTAAATATATTATTGAAAAAATAAATAAATGGAAGGGAACAGACAAATCTCCTGTGCAAAAGGATTCCAAAAAATTTGTGTAAATACTCTGCCTGCCTTTGAGGAGGTGAGCTGCACATAGTGACTTCCTTTCAAAGAGTACAGTATGGAAAGAAGAAGAGTCACTTTACAGTAGAAAAATCTGACCAACACTTCCTCCTCTAGGTGATCACGTTTAACGTTGATAGTGACAAGTTACACTGATAGCATGTACCCTTGTGATGAAAATAATACTTTATCTCTGTGGTAAAAACATATAACCTTTCTCTCAAAAACACATAACTCCAGTCTAATCATGAAAACAAAATCAGACGAATCTTAGTTGAGGGGCATTCTACAAAATACCTTAACAGTACTCCTGAAAACTGTCAAGGTCATCAAAAATAAGAAAAGACTGAGGAACTCACAGCCAAGAGACACAGCCTAAGGAGACATGGTGACTAAATGTAATGTGGTACCTTGGAAGAGATTTTGGAACAGAAAAGAGACAGTAGGTAAAAACTGAAGATATCTGAACAAAATATGGACTTTCGTTAATCACAATGTACTGGTATTGGTCCATTAATTGTAATAAATGTACCAAACAAGGAAGATGTTAATAATAGGGGAAACTGAGCATGGGGTATATGGGAACTCTATCTTTGGAACTTTTCCAAAAAAAATCTAAAACTTTGTTCTGCAGTAAAAGTTTATTAAAAAAATAAATAAACCCTATACAATTTTTTTTTCTACCAGCAAAAATACTCAACATGAATTTCTAATAGTGGAAAAATTTGGGGTCAAAACATATTCATATTTGAAATGTTTTGAATATACGTTTTCAAGTTGCTCTCTAATAGGTTGTACTATGTACCTGAATGGAGTTTGTAAGTACATATTTACCAACACCATCCTCTATGCAGAATATTACAATCCTTTTAAGTATTTTCAACATACTAGATTAAAATTATATCACTTTTTAAATTTGCATACACATTTTTAATAATAAAGTTGACTGTCTTTTCACCCGTTAATTGGCCATTCATGTCAATATATTATGAATTAGCTATATGTACATATGTGAATTAACAAGAATATTTTAATGTTCAATATATTTCCACAGTTTAAGGTTGCTTTCATTCTTGCCTATACTGTTGTTTAAAACTATAACTTTCTGGTGCCTAGCAGTATATTTGGGATGAGACAAAAATCTCCTGAACGGAGTCAGTGAGAGTGTTCATATACTGTTTTATTTTTCATATCATCTCTACCTCTGGGAAAGGCATTTGAAGCTGCCTTCCAGCTATTTTTCTGCCATAAAAGATAAGGGAAGATTGTGTACCCAACTGATGACTGCAGTAGATTTATGTGCCATTTAAATTTAGAACACAGAACTATTAAGTATTTTTCTATATGTCTCTATTTTCGGTTTGCAGTGGATAATTCTGTGCAAAAGCAAACCAAATGTGATAACTAATTCAAAATATATCAAAAAAAATCAAGATAACTATGAAGAGCAAATAATTTGCAGAACTACCAGATAAAAAGATGCAAAATATCTATCATCTTTTATTACAAGTCAATTGTTATATAAATGCTTCTTATTATGCTTATCTCTAGACTTTGTAATGGTTTTTCCAGAAACATTGATATGAACCGGAAAATTCTGCAACTGTAATAATCCTCACTAAAATGAATATCCTCTTTAAAAATCAAGTCTAAAATAAGTATGTTCTTTATAGAAACCAATTAAGCAGTTTTTACTGTAAGTTGACACCCAAGGGAAAGCTGGAACTAAAAAATCTGCATAGGCTTTTAGCATTTATACCAAAGATGAATGGCTGACCAGTATTTTGTCATTTTTCTCTTTAGAATTGCTTGAAGATCTGGAATAGTGTCTTTTCCCTGTATTCTCTTTAGAGTTATGAAAACTGCATCATTACTGAGAAAAAATAAATAGTTTTGTAAATCAGTTTTTTGGACAGATTCCAAATTTTTACTACAGAACTCTCCGTACGGACCAATGTCTCAAAAACAGAGCAACTGCACCAGTATTGTCCTGTATAATCCCTCAAATTTTCCAATACATGAAAAATCTGATTGAGAACATTTGCTAATATTTATTGAGCATGTATTATGTGCTGTTCTAAGGACTTTAAAAGAACACTTTTGTTTAATCCTCACATAATCTCATAAATCAATATTATTAATCCCCGTTTTTACAGGCGAGGGAATTAAAACACAGAGCAATTAACTAGCTTACCAAATATTTCAAAGCTAGAAAAGTAGACAAGTCATTTGCACCATGCAACCTACTTTAGAAACCATATGCTTAACTTTATGTTGTGCTCTTTCATAGATCATAAAAGATATTAAGGCAACATTGGAAGAAAGATGCTATTAAAGTTATGATGTGGAAAAGTGGGAGAAGACAGGTGATATGGAGTAACTGTAGTGATGCAATTCAGCTTGATGATATGCAAAATAAATCAGGTCTTTAGACATTTAAAAACATTTCTTGAGTGTCTAATATGTGTGTTTCAGCGCTGGATTATCACTCAGGTGAATACAATTAGACATGAATGATACTCTGTGGAGCTCATTGCCTAATTGGGGACATACATGTGTAATTATAAGTTATAATAATTGTGATAAAGAGGAAATAATTGTGAGTTATGAGAGGTTGTAATGGGGCTATTTCTAGACTGTGCAATTGGCAGTGCTCACTTCAGGCAGAGATGATGAATGAAAAGGAAGTAACTTGCTTAAGGTGGTATTTTTCCAGAGTGGAGCTGGTGCAATGGCATGAGTAGGAAGATCAAAGTGGAATTTTTAGATTTAAAGAAGCTAATATAGATGAAATACAGAAAGAGAGGACAAGAATTGTATAAAATTACCTAAAGAGAAAGTCAGGCATTGAATCTTGAAAGTATATTTATCTCAAGAATAATGGGCCAGCTGTGGAAGATTTTTAGCAGGGGAATTACACAAATATGATTACATTTAAAATGTATCACTCTGACTCCAGATTCAAGGTGTTCAAGGTGGAAAAGGGAAAGAAGAGATGGAATCTATGGTGGTAGTCCAGGTGAGATAAAGCCTTTAACCAGAGGGGTGGTGTTAGGGATGGAGCACATATTTAGGAGATATAAATGCAGAACATGAAAATTTATCTGGTATGCGTAGCAGAGAAGAAGGAAGAATTGAAATCTCTGAATTTCTAATTTGCTTAACTTGGTGGATGGTGGTCCCATTCATTAAAACAGAGAATGCTAGAGGAGGGCATGTTATTTAAGGAAAAAATTGAGTTCAACTTTGGATATGATGAAATAGAGTTGCTTCTGAATGTTCAAATGCAGTTGCCATGTAGAAAGAGGGTGATAAGAGTCTAGAACACAGAAGCGAGCTCTGGGATAAAGAAATAAAAATGTTAGTAAAATCGTAGGTGTGAATGTGATTGCCAAGGGAGAAAGGATACAGTGAAAAGATGAGAAATAGGACCAAATCTTGGGGGCTTCTAATATCTAAAATCTAAAAAGAAGAGGAAAAAGTAGTAAAGATTAACGTGGATGGGCCAGAAAGGTAGGGGGTGTTGTAGATCAGACGAGTATTTTGTTCATGAAAGCCAAGGGAAAAGAGAATTTCAGGACAAAGAGAATGATTAATACTATCTAATGCTACTGTGAGCGCAAATAAGGTAATGACTTAAAAATGTTTATTGAAAATCTCAACCTAGAGATAACAGGTCGTCTTTTCTTAGATAAGCTGCTGGAATAATTTCATTATTCTTTTACTTCCTCACTGTCTTTTCCTTTTTTTTTCATAAATTGTGTGTTTTGCTTAAGAGAGGTGAAGTGGAGGTAGGTTGGAAAAGGATACAATCAAGGGCGTAGGCTACTTTTAGCTTGCAGAAGTCAGTATCTATCAGTGTCGTAAGTTATCTGTGTATGTACTCAAGTTTATTTACGTTTTCAGCCTTAGAGAAATGTGCTTATTCTCGATTTAACTGTAAATGGCCTCTAGACAAAGCATTTAAAATGTGATTTTCTCAGTTTGCAAAAATTAACTACACTTACTCTTGCAAAGAAAATCATGTTGTTCTTCTGGTTGGTGATTGAGTGACCATCATCCTTCTTTGACATCTAGCATGTTGCTCATGGTCAAAAATTTGGTGGGGACTTAATATGAAAATTTGGAGAATTACTGTGTCCACGAAGAAGGTTGATTTAGGCAAGAGAACACACTAAGATAAACTGCAGCACCTGCAAATAGAATTGTTAGGGAGGGTAGTGTGGCTTTTTGGGATGGTTGTAGAGACAGTAGTGGTTTGCCTTTAAGCCCTACTCTCTTTCTAGGCTAAAGGATTGAATTTCCTTTCACTTCCTTGTCCCTTCTAATCCTGATCATACATGTTCTTATCAGACATGATCATTACTACATATCGATTAGTCATTCTAACTTACATATGGATTAGTTATTCTAATTTCTGACTTGGCATAAAATTTAATAATTACATTACATGAGTTAAGCCTCTCAGACCTCCACAAAATAGGCTAATGTTAAGAAATGAGATATCCTCATAAACAAAATAAATAGGGAGATGGGGATTAGAATTCAGGGCACTACCTCAACAATACTTTTCTCATCCCTTAGCTACAAAACTAGTGTTACAGCTTTTCATGGCCATTTAAAATAGTGTAGAACATATTGCCAAAGGAGGGTGTGGGTGTGTGTCAGACACTGTTTTCTGGCCAAATTTCAAATTGAATAATTCTCTACCAACTTCCTGAATCTTTCTGTTATTTTACTGGGACAATTCCATGCCTTTCCTGCCTGATTAATCAGCGTTGTTTGCTGTTAAATATTTGCCGTGGTATATTTCAAAGCTGATTCATTGATATTCTAAAGCGAAAAGTCCTAGTTACTCTTCTGAAAAGTAATAAAGCAAGGCAAGGTACATAAATCGAGTATCTCCTTTGAGCAAGACACTTTGAATCAATTAGAACATCTGCAAGTTTGTTGTTTCAAACAGAATTTCATATTTAGCCAATGGAGCTTTTCAACAGTGCTTTAACTGTGGAGCAAATGTTGACATCCATTACTATCAACTAGGAACTTACTGCTTGGGGTATCTGTTTTGAAAGGCACTAACAATATTTAAAGTCATATTTCCAGCTTAAACCTCTCTGCTTCTTTGCTTTACTGCCCTTCTTGTCTCCTTCCTTCTACACACTTCTAACAGAAGCACTCAAAGCTACTTGAACGGAAAAGCTATCTTGACTTCACATAAAGACCAACATCTTAAGTGGCTTCCAAGTTGTTTTGATGGATATTGTTTATCAAGTCATTTCTGTCCCTCTATTTAAAATACACAAAACCAAATGTCCTCTGAGAAAGACAGTAAAATAAATCAAATAATGTATATTCAGTCCTTTCCCAAATGCCTGAAAGAAACAAGAGCAGCACTTACAGAAAAAATGACGAGTGCTTTCCTGGCTTTATGTTTTTCTTTCTTTATCAGGTTTGAAATCATTTCTGAAAGGAAAAAAGAGTCTACTGTGGACATTTCTATTTCAACAAGATAGCTCGCTATTCTGCACTAAGCAGCATCAGCAAGGTAAATACAGAAAATAGCTTTAAATGGACACATTTAACTGTAAGAACCTGAATGCAATTGATACACTTCTAAGAGGCAGATTCTGAAGTAGAAAAAAATAAAAATTATAATTACTCCACTTTTCCCAGGAGAAAATGGAGTATAAGTGAAAAGAAAACATTGGCTTCTTTATATTAAAAACATTAAAAACATTTCACTGACTAATTGACAAGATATTTATTTTAAGAATTATTTAATAATTTTTAATCTACCACTATTTGGCAATTATACGAAAATATTATGCATTTAGTTATTAGACTAAAATCAGCAAAATGTACTACAAAACTGAGGTGTTACCTGAACCTCTCCATACAACCAGGATATCAATGCTGTTCAAGCACTGTGTTAGTTCACTTCCCCTTTGAAATATCCAACTGTGAATTTCGAAGTCCAGTCAATAGAAATTGATACAAATATTCAAATAGCCAAAACATGTTAGTTTGTAGGTCTCTAGCCAGCTGCCAATGTCTAGCTCCTTTATTACTCTATGGTCTTCAGCCAACTTTCCCTTGATCACTTCCAACATTTGTTCATTTCATTCTCTCTGCTGAAAATGCGACTTTAAACACACTCTCCGTTCTCCTCCTCCTCCTCTTCTTTCTTCTCCTCCCTCTCTCCTCCCCCTCCTCCTTCTCCTTCTTCATGTTCCAACCCACATACACTAATAATACTCTCTTTACTTCAACCAGTCTAATATTTTCAATTTCTACTCAGAAACTTTGAAATCCTTCTCTGATTTTGGAAACTAAAGCAAGGATTTACCATGACTCCTTTCTGTCTGCAATTAAAATTAATTACAATCTTGGTTTTTAATCATATAATTGCTTGGTTGTTCACGTCTCTTGTGGATCTTTCAGGTTAGGTGTGCTAATTACACCTGCTTTAGGTTAAATCGTCCCTGTATATTAATAATATTTCCTGACATAACCATTTGAGAATAGTTCTTCTTTGCTCTTTTTCTCAATCCATATTAAATTTTAGATACCTGTTCCAGCAGATTTCAAAAGTTAAAACTTTCAGCAGCTAAGAGGCCTCTTAGATTTGCTGTCTTCAAGTGATGATGAACAAATGAGGGAGGACAAAATCAGGGTGTGAACAAAGACAGCACATCAGAGGACTTCAGAAACCCTGGGGTGTGCTTGCTTAGCTCACTGTTTGGAAAGAATCCTAGTTACTTGGAACAGAGATGCTGCAGAATTGAGTGATAAGATTCATTTTTTTTCCCCTGGTAATACATCTAACAGGAACAAACAGAAGAAAAAAATGTTGAAATGGTGGATTAAAAAAAACAACTGGGGCACTTGTGTGTTCACAAGCCCCAATCCCATTCCCAAGAGAACCATTTGAATAGTGCCCATTGTTTGGGAGTAGCTATTGTTGAGAAGTCTGTAGACACAAAGCAAGTGGCTGACATTGCTGTCAAGTGGTTCATAAGAGAGTACAAGCCTTATATCAATCTACTTAACTAAGGACTCATGGTTCTATGGTGTCCCAGTATAAGTATCACTGAGGAGGCTGTTTGATTTGACACTACCTATACCTATACACAAAAATATGAGATTTTTATTTATTTATGCATGGGATTTTGTGTGTATCTGTATATGCTCAAAGACATATATGCACATCTATTATTACAGCTAAATATTTAAGCTTTGTACAGTCATAATCTTACTTAATACAATACCATTTCTTCAGTTTTACTCATTTGGCTGACTGCTAGCACTGTTTCAGTCTTCTTCCTGGTCTTGGACATCATAATCTTGCTTTGTTCTCTTTGGCATCTTATTCTGCATCATCTTATTTCCCAGTTAAACAGCCACTCAGGTCTCTATTAGAAAAACTGCAGTGGGCTCTCCTCAATTTTCAGTCAATATTCCTTAATTAAGTCTTGTACCATATAGTAATTGTGCCCAGCTGCTAGTAAAAGAAATAGAAAATCATAGTGAGTGAAACAAAATTCAAGTTGATATTGCCCGCTCATAAGCACAGTGTTAAGTACTCTAGGATGGATAGGAAGGTATGTTGCCGAGCAAGGCTCACTGCCTGATGCACATAGAATCCAATACTATGACACTGACTTTTCAAAGAAAGAACATTATTGCATGGTTGACCTGCAAAGAGGCAGGAAGCAAGGCTCAAATATGTCTCCTTGAACTGAATCAGGGACAGACTTCTAAGGGGTTGGGAGTGGGAGTGCTTATGTAAATTGCTAGCTTGGCTGAGAGTGTAAAGGTCTTGTAAGCGCCCTGTGCTTCAAATCAAGGGACCCCTCACTTCTCATTAGGTTCCACGCACTGCCTTTACAGCACATTGAGTTCCCTAATCAGGGAACTTTTTGGTCCCAGGGCTGCTCGAGCTCATCTGAGGACAAGATTTCCACCTTCTGTGCTTGCTCTGTAATTCTGTTTTCTGCATATGCTTTCTGCACCGTGCTCTGGTGGGAACACAAATGGCTTCAGAAGAGTTGCCAAGCGACAACCTGGTGGCAGTTCCATGTACGTGATGCTGCCTGGTCAGGCTCTTGTGTTCTCTGAAAAAAAAATGAGAAAAACATTTTAGTAGGTGGACTAATCAACAATGACAGGTAAGTCTGAAAGGGTTTCAGGTACATATTGCCAGCAAAGATATTAACACCTTACTATTGAGCTCCAACATTCTTAGCACTCAGCTCCCATGATCAAGGTCAAGGTCCAAAATAGCTACAGATCTTCATCCATTGGGTCTTAGTTCCAGGCAAGAAAAAGGAAATGGAAGGGAGTGGTGGCAAAAAGGTGCACATTAGCCCTATGTCCCACTCTTAAGGAGTTTTCTCAGAAGTGCCATTTGTTGACTCCCACTTATGTCTAATTGACCACCATAACTGCAAGGGAGCCTGGGAAATGTAGTCATTTAGTTGGGCACACAGCCACATGCAATAAAATAGTAATCCATTCCTAAAGAAAAACAGAAGAAATTTGAAGTAAGAAACTAATATTCTCTTATTAGAGTGCTTTTCTCCTTTAGCAGGAAAAAAAATGTACTATTTGCAATGAATACTCCAATTTTCTCTGAATTTTTGCACTATCTCTTTAAATTGGTACTACTAAAACCTTACAATATCAAAATGTTTCTACTCTAATTTCTGTAACTTTCACAACATAGGAGATGTAATTTGAAGAACTCAGTGATTTGAGAAAGAAAAATAATAGCTTCCTTCCTACTGGGAAGTGTGTTAACAAGTGTGGTTGATTGCATTATGATTCCAAATAATTTGCTCCTCTCTCTCCTTTTGTATTAGAGGTTTACATACCTTGGCACATTGCTATGTGACTTGCGTTACCTTCCTATAGGTGAAATATACTTCCTCTCTCCAATGTCAAGTGTGGCCACGTGACTTACTTCAGCCAATATAATGAACCAGAAATGGTACAAGGCCATTCTTAGAGGAAGTTTTATGTGCTATCTGTTTCCGCCAATTATCTTACTCTCTTCCCTTTACCATAAGAATAGCATGCCCCAAATGGGGATCTTCCTTCAGTCTGTGTTCTGGAAGGTGATGGCATATAGAGTAGAGGCAAAGTCGTCATGTCGTCATAGAACACAAGAGAAAACTAAACAGATGTAATTATATGCTACTAAAATGTAAGGGTTATTATCATTGCATAAGTTAGTGACAGTTGACTAATACTCAAGTACATAAGTGATTTATTCTAATACACAAGTATACAAATGAAAATTCTACTTTTTTAAATCTGATGCTTAAAATTTCTTGATAAGCAAACATAATCTAAGATGTCACCTGCACCTGAGGAGGATCTTTCTTCCTTCTCATGCACGTATGTTTTAACCATTACCAGAGACCACTTGATGGGTTTATCTTACAGAGTGCCCTTCATTATTCCCCATACAGGTAAAGTGAGGTGATGGAAAACAAAATGTCTAGAATTGCTCCCCCCATTTTCTTTCTTCCTTTTTCAAATGTGAATCCTCATCCTTTCTCCAAATTCTCCTATTAATAAGGGAGCAAGAAATGAAGCACAGAGGAAATCAAGTAGAGGGCATTCAAGGGGACTTTGATTTTTTTAGAAATAGTTGAACTAAATCAAAGTTGCCTGAGGAAGAATAGAAATGTGATTTTTCTGTCATTGAACCCCACTACATTGTCTGAACATGCCTCTAAACATCTAATGAACATTTTTGCTGCTATCAATTAAAAAATGAGAAAAAATTTAGTAGATTTTTTGTTTTGGGGAGTACCAAATGACATTGCTTTAAAAAATCTCTGTATGAGTTGGCAGGCTACATTTTATCAGAATTCAAAACAACTGCATTTAATGTAAAGAGATGACTTTTAAGAAAAATAATTTATGAGTACTAGATTTGACTCTTTGACTTGGAATATATACATACACATATATTTTTTCCTTCTTTTTCCCCCATCTTGATTCAACTTTGGTAATTCAATCCTCATGTAATTCTAACAGTGTTCCTGTTAGAAACAAGAATAGTCACAACAAATGTAGAAAAAGAGATCTAGGACTGGGTGATTTAATAGACATTCTTTAGAAAAGCAATCACATGCTCTTGAAAAGGAAAACATTTTAGGGAGTATGTATAAAGGGAAGATGGCACCAGAGCCATCACTGGAGCCGTTTTAATTTTCGTGATATGATACTGTTTTACTTAAGACTAATTACTTTCAGAAACTAAACTTCTTTGGGTAGAATTCATTAAAGAAATATTTTATATTAAATCTCATGATATAGCAAGTTGCAGTGACAACAATTACTTTGGTAGGCAGAATAATGGCTCCCCAGTATATCCATGCCCTAATCCCTTGGACGTGTGAATATGCTACTTTACGTGACGAAAGGAGCCATACAGATATGACTAGGTTAAAAACTTTGAGATGACAGATTATCCTGGATTATCCAAGTGGGCAAATATAATCACATGGAAATTTATAATCTTTCCCAGCTATTCATGGAAAGAGACATGACTAGGGACTAAGGAGGAATCATCAGAAAGATGCCAAGTTACTGCCTTTGAAGATGGAGGTATGCCTTATGAGCTAAGGAATGTGGTGGTCTCTAGAAGCTGGAAAAGGTAAGTGAAAAGATTTTCCCCTAGAACCTCCAGAAAGGAATGCAGCTCTTCCAACATCTTGATTTCAGCTCATTGATGCCCATTTCAGACTTCTGACCTTCAGAAATGTAAAATAATACATCTGTATTGTTTAAGCCACTAAGTTTGTGGTAATTTGTTACAGCAACCTTTGCTTGGTAATACATTTACCAAGCACCATTGCCTTCTTCCCACTAGATACACAGTTGGACCATATTTCCCAGCTTCCCTGGAATTTAAGTGAAACTTAGGGCCATCTTCATGGGCATGTGTACCATACAGTAGTATACAGCCCACATTTAGAAAGGTCCTGTGCTTGGTTTAATGCTCTGTTGCCAGAGACATGAAATTCTTAATAATGTTTGAACAAGATGCCCCACATTTTCATTTTTCACTGGGTCTCCAAATTATGTAGATGGTCCTGTTGAGACTATAGGGCTGAGATATGCCAAGTGACATTGGTAGAGATGATATATGCCACTTCGAGGGATGGACTTTATAATTAAATTAAATTAAATTAAATCAAATCAAATCAAAAACAAAACTTTGCGATTCTTGAGCCAGCCCTGATGGCCTAGCGGTTAAAGTTCAGCGCGCTCTGCTTTGGTGGCCCAGGGTTCAGTTCCCGGCCACGGAACCACACCATTCATCTGTCAATAGCCATGCTGTGGTGGCAGCCCACATAGAAGAACTAGAAGGACTTCCAACTAGAATATACAACTATGTACTGGGACTTTAGGGACGAAAAAAAAAAGAGAGAGGATTGGCAATAGATGTTAGCTCAGTGCAAATCTTTAAAAATAAAACAACTTCCCAACTCTCTACCATGTCTCTGCTTCACTTGCCAGCAGGAGTCAGAGGATTCAGTAAGGATGCAGAGGTCCCAAGAAATGCTGGGCCCACTAGATTGGGGAAGCTAATGGGAATTCTTTGCTCACTGGGCACTGTGAACTCTAGGTGAATGGAATGGAGCTGCAGGGAAAGGAGGTGTACACACCCATGGTAATCAAGCTTCCTTTCATGCACATGCTCCACTGTGCCTTCCACTTAACTGACAAAACACAAGTTTGAAGATAAAATTTTTAAGGATTTCAAGACGCCAATAGCAGAACCAAGCATGATGCCCTTCTGAGTGAGGAGCCTTCTGCAACTACACAGGTCACAAACACATGAAGCCAGCCCGGGAATAGTTCCTTTTTCTTTTCTTTTCTTTTTTTTTTAATGAGTAAAGGGAGAAAGCTCTTAGTCCTACATGATCATGGCTCCTTTTGGATCAGGAACATTGAAAATACAGCCTAGGAAAGAAAAATTATATTTAGAAGCACAGGCATTTTGTTACAGAGCAAGAATTTTGGCTAGCCTGGTTATCAGACAGAAGTAAAGGGCAAATAAAACCTTTTAAGAAACACATCAATGATCAAGACATCTACTTCCCCTGGACCAGTCTCAAAGATCTATTTGTAGAAAAAAAAAAAAGGAAGCAAAAACCAAAAATGAATCTCCTATACCATACTATGGTACAAAGCCCCTTGATTTGAACTATGATATTAGCCAGAAATAAATTTTCATTACGTTAAGCCGCTGATATTTTAGGATGGTTCATTATGGTAGCTGGCCTTTCTGTGGAAAACATGGTTTATACTAAAACAAGGAGCTCTACCCAAATTATTACCTGAGCAAGAAATAATATTTCTAGATATAAAAATGGAAGTAACACCAAAAATAACAACTGCTTATTCAGTTGTTCTAGTTGATAAAGAATAATCCTTTTTTTATTCTTTTTTTATTATTTATTTTTTGATATACAAAAATAGTGCACATATTTAATGTATACAATTTGAGTTTGGACATATGCGTACACCAGAAATACCATAACCACAATCAAGGTAATAAATATCTCTGTGCTGTCCCAAAATTTTCTTGTGTCTCTCTTTTTTTTTAATTGAGGTAGCATTAGTTTATAACATTATATAAATTTCAGGTGTACATCATTATATTTCAACTTCTGTATAGACTATATTGTGTTCACCACCAAAATTCTAGTTGCCATCTGTCACCATGCCCCTTTACCCCTTTTGCCCTCTCCCTCATCCTCCTTCCACTCTGGCAACTACCAATCTGTTCTCTGTATTTATGTGTTTGTTTGTTGCTATTGTTTCTATTTTCCACATATGAGTGAAATAATATGGTATTTGTTTTTCTCTGACTTATTTTGCACAGCGTAATACCCTCAAGGTCCAGCCACGTCATCACAAATGACAAGATTTCATCTTTTTTATGGCTGAGTAGTATCCATTATATATATATATGCCATGTCTTCTTTATCCATTCATCCACTGATGGGCACTCTGGTTGTTTCCGAGTCTTGGTTATTATAAATAATGCTGCAATGAACATAGGGGTATATGTATCTTTTTTGAGCAGTACGCTTTTTAACATTAGTTTTAGTAATATCTTTTTTGGAAATCTCTTCTCAGGGAAGGGAAACAAGAGAAAAAATAAACAAATGGGACTACATCAAACTAAAAAGCATCTGCACAGCAAAGGAAACCATTAACAAAACAAAAAGACAGCCTACCAGTTGGGAGAAGCTATTTGCAAATCATATATCTGATAAGGGGTTAATATCTAAAATGTGTAAAGAACTCATAAAACTCAACAACAAAAAAAACAAACAACCCAGTTAAAAAATGGGCAGAGAATCTACACAGACATTTTTCCGAAGAAGATATACAGATGGCCAACAGGCACAAGAAATGGTGTTCAACCTCACTAATTACTAGGGAAATGCAAATCAAAACCACAATGAGATATCACCTCATGCTCATCAGAAAGGCTATGGTTAAAAAATTAAAAATAGAACTACCATTTGACCTAGCTATTTCAGCTCTGGGTATTTATCCAAAAAACAAGAATAATCTTTAAAAATATTAGAACAACCTAGACTCTTTCTCTATCTTTCCCTGCCTCCAACCGGTAAGGTCTACAGGCAAGATAAATACAAATTAAATTAGCATTTTATTTTCCTAGAGTTCACATCAAGGGAGGCGAGCCATTCTCTGATTTAAGCCTGACTGAGAAAGTTAGACCTTCACAATGATTCTGGAACTAGAAGATCACGTTAACTTGCTGCTTCCACTTAGGCCTTTTTGTTTTTTGAGAGGCCTTATCTCCTTTTTTGTAGCTATGTAGAGAAACAAGAAAAAGCCACCACATCAGTGTCTGGTTATTCAAAGTCAAGCTGCGTTAACACAAAGTTTTCTGTTTTCCCCTTCCTTCATTGCTAATTAAATCTTACTAGTCGCTCCCAAATTACAAATGATATTATACCTTAACATGAACCTTGACAAGAAGCAGGTAAATCAGGAGTGCCCATAATTGCTTTTCCTTGTATTTTAAGTGTTTTCCTTGGTTATTGTTTTCATCATTGCCTTTGTTTCAGTTTTCTAATCAGGAACAGAGTTACACAGAACGGCCTCACTGAGAAATGTGATGACAGGCAGAAAAAAAAATAGATGTATAATTGAAGTTTTGTAGCTGTTAAGAGATTGAAGGGCTTAGAAGATATTTCGCTATTATTGGTGTGGTTAAGATGACTTGGATGTTTTTTTTCTTGAACTAAATGAAATAATGTACAATGTGTCAGTAGTTCCAAACAATGATTCTGCTTTTACTTTTCTGCTCCACTGAGATGAATGACTTTACTGTCAGTGAAACCTATGACAAGGTTGGAAGGGAGATTGATTTTGGGGTGTGAGGGATGATGTTAGAAAACCAACTGAGATTCACAGAACACACAAGTGCACATCACTGCACATTAGAATTACACTTGTGGTCATCTACAAACAAACAAGTATTAATTGATTGAATCTTGTGTGCCTAGCATTGATTCAGTAACAAATAATATGGGAAAACACTCTTCTATAGATAAACAAAACTGTTTCTTGTAAGGATTTCAAAATACTTTGGAAGAAATTGAGCTTAATTATTTTTAATCAAGAAAGCCTAGTTGCTAAAATCACATGAAACACGAGTTTTATGGTGAAAGAAATCCATGATTCAATTACTTGTTAGCTTGGCAAATATAATTATGGCTTTAGTTTTCAATTATATTTCTGGGGGAAAAGAAATATTTATTGATTTTTAAACTACCACTGGTAAAATGTACTACAGTTATATTTTAGTTCCAAAATATTTTAATGGTGCCTTATGTTTGAAAATTGCAGGCAAAATAAATAAATATTTCCTCTTTCTCTTGACATGTCATTAAAATAATAGCAAAACAATAAATAATATAAACCACAACAATAAAGAATACCAGACGAAGGTCATCAAAAATGAGAAATATTAGTAAATTTCTAGAAGGCAGAAAACAGTAGACACAGTGTTGACTGATGACATGAGAAAGCCTCACTCTAATTGACAAGCAAAAGGAGTTGTAGCTGATGAGCTAGCTAAACTGCCTGCTAGGATATAGAAGGCAGGAGTGAGAGGTCGGGTTGATTGCAAGGTCACAGGACTAATGCCCATGCCTATCCACAATTCCACCCTACAAATGGGATGATTTAAAATCAAGTTTCATTGCCTTAAATAAAACAACATGTTAGGGATGACTTGGGCAGAAATAGTAGGCATT
This sequence comes from Diceros bicornis minor, assembly GCF_020826845.1. Lineage (NCBI taxonomy): Eukaryota > Metazoa > Chordata > Mammalia > Perissodactyla > Rhinocerotidae > Diceros > Diceros bicornis. Next base: position 27,465,668 of record NC_080749.1, on the reverse strand, counting down.
ATTCCTACCAGTGCCCCGGTTCCCATTCTTGCACTTACGGGTTCCCCAGCAAGATAACCATGTGCCAGACCATCACCCAGAAGATACTCCTCCAGGTGACAAGTGTATATAGCTGCAAGTCAACCATCCATCGGCTCATGTAAATGTGAGTAATTAATCATTGGCCACCACACAAGATTCTAACATGAATGACAAAGACCAAGAAAACCAAAAGAAAAACACCTCTGAAGGAGATAGAAGTCAGAAAACAGAAAAAAATAAATAAAATTAAATAACACAAACCCAAAATTCAAATTAAAGTCTTCAAAGAGAGAGAGAGAGAAATGTATCACATCCATTAAAAAAGATACGGTGAAAAAAAAAATCACAAAATAAGCCAGGTTTCCTGAAAACTAACAAAATTTTAAAAAATTAGAAGATAAATTTGAAAAAATCTCACTGAACATAAAACATAAAAATACATAGAAGTAAAAGTATGAGAGAAAAAAATAAAAGATAAAAATGTCTCAACTATTGGAAAGTTCAGAGCAAGTTATCAATAATAACAACAATATTAATACAAGAAAATTTCTCTTAGTTAAATGCCTTCACTTTAGAGAGGTGTGAATCATAACCATAGTGAATGAAAAATTATCAAAACTTAAACACACTGAGGAAATCTTAAAAGTCTCCAGGAAAAAAAAAAAAAAAAACTGTTATAGATGAGCTCATCATCATTGTTCTTATAAGACAATGAGTGCAGGTATGTCTTCATGGTACTAAGCGAACAATGATTTTCAACTCAGAATATTTTTCACTATAAGCCTTCAAGACTAATTCACTTTTATTTTCTGGTTTTAAATAAATTTTTTCTTGAGGTAATTGTAGATTTGCATGTAATTACAAGAAAGAATACAGCGAGATCCCCTGAGCAGTTTGTCTAGTTTCTCCCAATGGAAGGATTTTGCAAACTGTAGTGCAATATCACAACGAGGTTATTGACACTGACACAATCCAACAATCTTGTACACATTTCCCCAGTTGTTTTACTTACTCTCGTTTGTGTATGTGTGAGTGCACATTAACTCCTATTATCGATTCTGTCAATTTACAGGTTCATGTATCTACCACCACAGTCAAGATAATAAGAATTCCAACATCACAAGGATCCCTCATGTAGCCCTTTTATAACTAAACCCACTATTCCCCTATTCCATCCCACACCCATCTCTAACCCTTGTCAACCACTAATCTCCCTTCCACTTCTAAATGTTGTCATTTTCAAAGTGTTATGTAAGTAAAATCATATGGTGGGTAACCTTTTGGGATTGCTTTTTTTCACTCAGCATAATTCCCCAAAGATTATTCCAAATTGTTTTACCTATCAACAGTTTATTCCTTTTTATCACTGAGTTGTAGCCTGTTATAGATGTACCGCAGTCTGCTTAACTATTCACCTACTGAAGAATATCTGGGCTGATTTTGATTTTTTGACTATTAAAACTAAAGCTGCTATAAACAACTGTGTATGGGTCTTTGTGTGACCATAAGTTTTTATTTCTATGGTATAAAGTCCCAGGAGTTCAATTTCTGAGACGTATGGTAGTTGTTTATTTCATTTTCTAAAAAACTGCCAAACTGTTTTCCAGAGTTGCTATACCATTTTACATTCCCACCAGCAATGTATGAGTGATCCAATTTCTCTACATCCTGTCAGCATTTTGGTGTTGTCACTAATTTTTTTCTAATTTTAGCCATTCTCATAAGCATTTAGTGATATATCATTATAGTTTTAATTTGCATTCTTATAAAGACTGACAATGTTGAATATCTTTTCATGTGCTTATTTGCCTCTATATATTCTCTTCAGTGAAATATCTGTTCATGTCTTATGCCAGTTTTCAAATTGAATATTTTTTTATGTTCAGTTTTGACAGTTCTTCCTATATTCCAATCATTAGTCCTTTGTCAGGTATATGGTTTGAAAATATTTTCTCCAAGACTGTAGGTAGTCTTTTCATTCACTTTATATGAGATTTTACACAGCAAAAGTTTTTAACTTCAATGAGGTCCAATTTATCAACTTTTTCTTTTATGGATTATGCTTTTAGTATCAAGTTTAAGAAGTCTTTTTCTAGCTCTAGATTCTGAAGATTTTCTCCTATGTTTTATTTTTTCTAGAAGTTTTATAGTTTTACATTTTACGTTTAGGTCTATGATCCATTTTAAGTGAATTTTTGTGTAAGGTGTGAGGCTTAGGTCAAGGTTCTTTTTTTCTTCCTTTTTTTTTTTTTCCTAAGAGTGTCCAATTGCTCTATCACCATTTGTTGAAGAGGCTATCCTTCCTCCAATGAATCCGTTTCGCACCTTCATCAAATACTTGCATGGACCTACATCTGGTCTTCTATTTATTTCATTGATCTCTATGTTCCTTCCTCCACCAAACAACAATTAATTACTGTAGCAAAATAACCTTAATATATTTATTCATCTTCATTAAGATTATTTTAGCTATTGTAGGTACTTTACCATTCCATATAAATTTTAGAATAAGCTTGTCTGTATCTATAATTAACCTTATTGGGATGTTTGTAGGAATTGCATTAAACCTATAGATCAAGTTGGGGACAATTGACACATTTACTATGCCGAATATTCCAATAAATAAGAACAGTATGTCCCTCCATTTATTTAGGTCTTCTCTGATTTCTTTCATCAGCATATTGTAGTTTTCAGCATACATATTTGTCTTTTTTGCTATTTATGCCTTCTATTTTCTTTTCTTTCCTTATTTCAGTGGACAGAGCTCCCAGCACTCTGTTAAATAAGAGTGGTGAGAGTGGACATCCTTGCTTTGTTCAGATATTAGAGGAAAAGTATTCATTCCTTCACCATCAGTGTGATGTAAGCTGTAGGATTTGTTTGGATTTTTTTGTAAATGTTCTTTCTCAATTTGCAATAATTCACCTCTATTCTTAAATATCTGCAAGTTTTTATCATGAACAATTTTGCCAATAGGTATGATCATATGACTTTTCTTCTTTAGCTTCTTGTTGTTGTAAATTACGTTGTTTGATTTCCAAATGTTCAGCCAGATTTGCATAACTGGAATAAATCCCACATGGCCGTGGTTGCTTAATTCTTTTTATATTTTGTTGACTTCAATTTGCTAATACTTTGTTGAGTTCACAAGAGATATTAGTTTATAGCTTTCTTTTATTATACTGTCTTTGTCAAGTTTTTGTATTAGGATACTGCTGACCTCATGCACAAAGATTTAGTAAATGTTCTCAACTCTTCTGTTTTCTAGAAGATAATTTGTAAAATTGGTGTTAATTTTTCTTTAAACATTTGGTAAAATTCTACCATGAAATTGTTTAGGCCTGGACTTTCTTTTTCAGGAGGTTTTAAATTACAAATTCAATTTTTTTTGATGGTTATAGGACTATTTATATTTTCTATTTCATCTTGGTTGAGTTCTGATAGTTTGTAGTGTTTAAAGAATTGGTTCATATATTCTAAGTTGTAGTATTTATGAGCATCAAGTTGTTTGAGGTACTTCCTTACTATCTTTTTAATCACTACAAGATCTGTACTGACATCACCTGTTTCATTCCTCATATTGATATGTGTTTTCTCTGTTTTTAGTTTTCAGTCTTTCTCAGGGATTATGAATTTCATTAATTTTTAATTAACCAGTGTTTGTTTCATTAATTTTCTCTATTGTTTTCCTGTTTTCAATTTTATTGATATCTGTTTTATCTTTATTATTTCTTTCCTTCTTCTTCCTAGGGTTTTTTCACTCTCTTCTTTTTTCTACTTTCTTTTTTTAATTAAAGTATAACTGACACAATATACTATTAGTTTCAGGAGCACATCACAGTGATTTGATATTTATATACAGACATGAGTCGCTTAATGACAGGGATACATAATGAGAAACAGTTGTTGGGCAATTTCATTGTTGTGTGAACATCATAGAGTATACTTACACAAATCTAGATGGTATAGCCTACTACAAACCTAGGCTATGTGATACTAATCTTATGGGTAAGATATGCAATCAATCATTGACTGAAATGTTTTTAAGTGGCACATGAATATACATTACAAAATTATCACCATGATAAGTCTAGTTATCATTAGTCACCACACAAAGTTATTACGATATTATTGACTATATTCCCTGTGCTGTACGTTACATCCCCATGACTTATTTATTTTATAAGTGGAAATTTGTACTTCTTAATCCCCTTCACCTATTTCTCTCATCCCCCAAACCCTCCCTGCTTTGGTAACCACCAATTTGTTTCCTATATCTCTAAGTCTGTTTCTTCATTTGTTTTGTTTTTCAGATTCCACATATAAATAAATTCATATGGTATTTGTCTCTCTCTGTCTGACTTATTCCACTTAGCATAATACTACATTGTCTATTCGCATTGTCACAAGTGGCAAGATTTCATTTTTTATGGCTTAGTAATATTCCATTGCATATATATACCACATCTTTTTTATCCATTCATCTATTGATGGACACTTAGGTTACTTCCATTGCTGGGCTATTGCAGACAAGGCTGCAATGAACACAAGCATGCATATATCTCTTTGAATTAGTATTTTCTTTTTCTTCAGATAAATACCCAGAAGTGGAATTGCTGGATTGTATGGTATCTCTAGTTTTAACTTTTTGAGGACTCTCCACACTGTTTTCCATAATGGCTGTACCTATTTACGTTCCCATCAACAGTGTACAAGGGGTTCCTTTTCTTCACATCCTCACCAACACTTGTTATTTGTTATCTTTTTGATAATAGCCATTCTGAGAGGTATGAGGTGGTATCTCATTGTGGTTTTGATTTGCATTTCCCTGATGATTAGTGATACTGAGCATTTTTTTATGTGACTATTGGCCATCTGTATGTCTTCTTTGGAAATATGTCTATTCAAGTCCTTTGCTCAATTTTTAATTGGGTTGTCTGGTTTTTTTGATATTAAGTTATGTAAGTTCTTTATATTTTTTGGATATTTGCCCCTCATCATATGTGTGATTTGTAAATATCTTTTCTTATTCCATAGGTTGCCTCTAAGATGAGGAACAAGACAGGGATGCCCACTTTCACCACTTTTATTCAACATAGTATTGGAAGTCCTAGCTACAGCAATTAGGCAAGAAAAAGAAATAAAAGACATATCAACAAAAAGGAAGTAAAATTGTCACTATTTGTGGATGACATGATACTAAATATAGAAAACCCTAAAGATTCCACCAAAAAACTATTAGAACTAATAAATAAATTCAGTAAAGTTGCAGGATAAAAAATTAACATACAGAAATTGGTTGCATTTCTATATACTAGTAATGAGCTATCAGAAAGAGAAACTAAGAAAACAAACTCATTTACAATCACATAAAAAAGAGTAAAATACCTAGAAATAAATTTAACCAAGGAGGTGAAAGACATATACTCTGAAAATTGTAAGATATTGATGAAAGAAATTGAATATGACACAAATAAATGGAAAGATATGCCTTGTTCATGGATTGGAAGAAAGAATATTGTGCAAATGTCCATACTACCCAAAGCAATCTACAGATTCAATGCAATCCTCATCAAAATAACAATGGCATTTTTCACAGAACTAGAAAAAAGAATTCTAAAATTTGAATGGAACCATAAAAGACACCAAATAGCCAAAGTGATCTTGAGAAAGAAGAACAAAGCTGGAAGTATCATGCTTCCTGATTTCAAACTGTACTACAAAGCTGTAATAATCAAAACAGTAGGATATTGTCACAAAAACAGGCACATAGATCAACGGAATAGAATAGGAGCCCAGAAATAAACCTGCACATATATGGTCAATTAATCTATGACAAAGGAGGCAAGAATATACAATGGGGAAAACACTCTTCTTTTAACTCTTCAATAAATGACGTTGGAAAAATTTGACAGCTACATGCAAAAGAATGAAACTGGACCACTATCTTATACTATATACAAAAATAAATTCACTATGGATTAAAGACTTGAAAGTAAGACCTGAAACCATAAAACTCTTAGAAGAAAACATAGCTCTTTGACATCAGGCGTAGCAATATTTTTTTGGCCCAATCTCCTCAGGCAAAGGCAACAAAAGCAAAAATAAGCAAATGGGATTACACCAAACTAAATAGCTTTTACCCAGAGGAAAATAAACAAAACAAAAAGGCAACCTACTGAATTGGAGAAGATATTCTTTTTCTAGTTTCTGAGTTAAAAACTCAAGCTATTGAATTGAGATGTTTTCCAGTTTCTAGTGTAAGTATTTAGAGTTATAATTTTCCTCTCAACACTACTTTTGCTACAATCTCACAAATTTGATATGTTGTTGGTCTTTTAAAAAAATTCAATTCTTTGTATTTTTAAAAAAACTTCTTTGAGCTTTCCTCTTTGACTCATAGATTATTTAGAAGTGTGTTGTTTAGTTTCCATATAATTTTCCTGTTCGTTGTCTGTTATTGACTTCTATTTTGATTTAATATGGTCAGAGAAAATATTCTGTATAATTTCAATTCTTTTAAATTTTTTGGGATATGTCTTATGGCCCAAGATATAGTCTATCTTGATGAATATTCCATAGGTGCTTAAAAAATGTGCATTCTGCTGTGGTTAGGTGGAGCATTCTGTATATATCAATTAGATCCTATTGGTTGATTGCTGTGTCCAGAACTTCTATATCTTTCATGATTTTCTGTCTAGTAGTTTTAGTAGTTACTAAGAAGGAGACGTTAAATTCCTCAACTATAACTATAGAGTTGTCTATTTCTATTTTCAACTCTATCAAGTTTGGTTTTATATATATATGAGTTTCTGTTTTTTCGTGTGTCTGTATTTAGGATCCTATGTCTTCCTGGTGTATTGATTCTTTTATCAATATGTAATATCTCTCTTTGTTTCTAATACTTTTTTTGCTCTGAAATACACTTTATTATATGTTAATATAGCCACTCCTGCTATTCTTGCTTAATGTTTGCATGATATATGTTTTTAATATATTTTTACTTTCAAATTACTTATGTTGTTGAATTTGAAGCCATTTCTCATAAGCAGCATATGTTGGGGGTTCTCAACACTGTCTCTATGTTTGGTGATTCACTAGAATGATTCATAGGAATCAGCATATAGTCAAACTCACAGATACCATTTATTACAGCAAAGGATTATTCAGCAAAGGGAAAGTCACATGGAGTAAAATCCAGAGGAACTCCAAGTACAGTTTTGAGGAAGAGTCCTCTCCCAGCGAAGTCATACAGTTAATTGTTCAATTCCTCAAGCAATGTGTTATGATAACATGTGTGAAATGTTTTCTACTGGGGAAGTTCATTAGAGACTCAGCACCCAGAGTTTTTTACTGGGAAGTGGTCATGTTTGCTTCTTCTGCTGGGCATGTACCAAAATTCCAGATTCCCAAAAGAAAAGCAAGTGTTCAGTATAGACCATAGTGTTTGCACAAATAGTTTAGGCACAGTGAGACATTCTTATGAGAGAATGGTGAGAACTCTCAGGAAAACCAAGTTCCCAGACAGCAGGCAAGGGCCAATCTTACAAGCTGGTCTTTTAAGGATGACAACCTCAGGCTTGCTTTGCTAATTCTTTGCTGCAAACAGCACGTAGTTCAGGTCTTTTCTTTTATTTTTTTATCCACTCTGCCAATCTCTGTTTTTTGATTGTTGTATTTAGAGCATTTACATCTAAGATGATTACTGATATATTAGAGTTTAAATCTGTCATTTTACTTGTTTCTTCTGGTTCTCACACTTGGGTTTCTCTTTTCTTGCTTTACTGTGGGTTAGTGAGAACATTTTTTAGGATTCCATCTTGATTTGTTTAAAATGTTTTTGTGATTATCTCTTGGCATAGTTTTCATAGTGGTTGCTCTAACTATTATAATACACCTGTGTGACTTACAACAGGCTACTGGTATCAACATTTCTCACCAGTTCAAGTGAAGTGTGAAAATCTCACTTCTGTTTAGGTCCCACTTTTAAATATCATTGTCTTGGGAATCAGATGGTGTTATAATTTTTGTTTCAATCATCATATATGACTTATAAAACTCAGGAAAAAATAGTCTACTTTGTGTACCCCTATTTCTTCTCTTTCCTTTGTTCCTTATTCCTTCCTGATGTTCCATGATTCCTTTGAAGAATTTCCTTTAGCCAATCTTTAAGGTAGGTCTGCTAGTGACAGATTACTTCAGTTTTACTTTGTTTGAGAATGTTTTTATTTCTTCTTTATTCCTGAAGGATAGTTTCACTGGGTATTATAGAATTAGTAACTACAGTTCTTTTCTGTCAGTGCTTGGGAAATATTGTTCCACTTCCCTCTGGCCTCCACAGTTTTAGATGAGAAAACCACTGTAACCCAATTTGATGTTCTCCGTAGATAATGTACCATTTATCTTGGCTGCTTTCAATATTTTTTTCTTTTTTTTGTTTTCAAAAGCTTAATTATGATGTGTCTTGACACAGATTTCTTTGGGCTTGCCTGTATGGGATTTGCTCAGCTTCTTATATGTAGTTTTATCTTTTACCCAATTTGGGAAGTTTTCAGCCATTATTTTTTCAAATACTCTTTCAGTTCCAATTTCTTTCTCTTCTTCTGAGACTTCAATGATACAAATATTGGAACATTTGTTATGGCCCACAGGTCCCTGAGTCTCGGTTCACTTATTTGTTTGTTTGTTTCTGCCTATTTTCTCTCTGTTGTTCAGATTGCATCAATTATATTGTCCACTGATTCTATCTTCTGTCATCTCCACTCTACAGTTGAGCCCACCCAAGAACTTTTTCCCTTTATTGTATTTCTCAGTTTTATAACTTCAATTTGGTTCATTTTTATAACTTCCATTTCTTTCTGAGATTTTCTATTTTTTAATTTGTTTCAAGAGATTTTGTAATTGCCTGTTGAAATATGTTTATGACAGCTGCTTTAAAAGTCTTGTCAGCTAATTCCAGCATATGTTTCATTTTGGCGCTGGCAGCAGTTGATTGTGTTCTTATACAAGTTGTATTTTCTTGGTTCTTGCTCTGATGAGTGATTTTTTAATTGTATTCTGGACATTTCATCTCTTGTGTTAGGAGATTCTGGATCCTATTTAACTTTTTTTTTTTTTTTAATTTTAGCAGGCAGTCACCCTGTTTAGATTTAGCACATGGGGCTTGCCTACATTTGGGTTGTGGTTCCAATGTGAGTTTAATTATCAGAGCCTTTGTGTATTATTTTCATCTGCCTGGTTTATCTGGTGCTGCAGTGACTCCAACTGTTCCTTACTGGTACTTCCTCAGGATGTGAAGGGGTTCGTAGGCCTGGCTGCCTCCATGTTGTTTCTGGGTGGGAGAGGCGAGTCTTGTGCCCTAAGGGACATGGGTTCTTCTCAGCCCAAGTCCCTTGCTATAGCTGGCTCCTTCACCCACTTGCCCAACGCAGTTTCACTTGGCAGAGAGTGAGAATCTGGTCCCACTGAGACAAAAAGTCTTCCTAGACCAGGCCGCTTGCTGTAGCTGCATCCGTTTTCCCAGTTCCACCCGCCCACTCTCATTTGCTGGTCAGAGGAGGTAGTACAGTAGGGCAAGAGAACTTATGAGAACAAGGTACTTGCTGTGACCTTGTCTCTTTTGTGAGTTCTGTATGCCCACTCTGGTGACTCTGGGCAGGATAAGAAAGACTTACACGGGGACTAAGAGGCTTCCTGGACCAGACCACTTGCTGTATTTTGTCTTCTCTGCCGGCTCTGCCTGCCCTTTTTGGTATCTCTTGGTGGATAAGGGGAGTTTCAGGCCCGGGGTGGAAAGAGAGTGTCTCCTTCAGCTGCTTATTTCTGGCAGGGCTCCCAATTGTTCCCCCTTTTAGGTGGTGTCAGGCTCCCCTGCTGTCAGAAGGACTTCCGTTTGGATAGGAATGTCCTGCTTTCTGTTGCTAAGTTACGGTTTGGGAAATGCCAGGTCTGGGTGGCCTTCCTCCTTTGGGCTGGGGGGACGCAAGATCCCCTGCTGCCGCTGTGTTTGTTCCTCCAGTCCTGGTGTCTTAAATCAGCTGAACTTCTTCTTACTACTTTTCAGATTTCTTTGGTTGTGTCTTGAACCATTTCCAGGGTATATAGTTGTCCTTACAGAAGAGATGCAGGGAAAAATGATTCTATGTCATCTTGTCTGGATCAAAAGTCTCTTTATTGACTTTTTAGTATGTGTTGATATTATATAATAACTCATAAAATCATTTTGTAAAAGAGTTGTTGAATTATTTTTTTGGAAGTCAAATAAAAACCATTTTAGGTTTAATGTGTTTCAAAACCTAAATACTTATTAGTTTTTTTTAAATTCCACATGGTTCTCTAGGTTTTGTAGTGCTTTCTTGGATTAAAGTGTGGTCTGACTACTACTGATATTAAAAGAACAATATCAGCTATCATCTTCACAAAATCCATGCCAAGGTAAACAATGTTTTGCCCTTTGAAAGAGGAAAAAATTGAGCCCCAGAGAGATTCACCAAATTGGGAAAAGTGTGAGGCTAGATAATGTTGTCATGAACTGAGACTTGAATTTAGGTCTATGCAGCTTAATAAATCATTTCTGTCCTTACATCCCAATTTCATGATTTTAGACTCAGTCTCCTAAAAATCTATATAGTTTTATAAGAAAATATTCACCTGGAAATCCTCAATAGGCATGAGTTGTTACTGTTTTGTTTTGTTTCTAACTAGGTCTATTCAGTGGGAGTATGAACTTATAAAATGTGCTTTGAAATCAGACTCGTTTTTCCTCACATCCAAATTTCTCCACTTATTGTCAATAAAACCTTGGATAAGTTACTTAATAGTTCTGATTCTCAATTTTCTTATCTATAAATTGAATTTAATATTTCCCTCATTGAGTCATTGTAGTGATTAGCCAGAAAAACATTGGAAAACCACCTAGAATGATTCCTGACACATAAAAGGCACTCAATCAATAATGTATATTATTATTATTTTTATTATTGATATTGATATAATGGTGATGACAATGATGAAGAAGAAGAATAGGAGGAGGAGAGGAAAGGTTCTTCAAAAATATTAAGGCATAGAAAGGAAATATTCTGGCCTAATAAATGATCTGAAGTTAAATATGTTACTGTTGATGAGAGATATGAGAAAACTGAAATATATAATGAGAAAAATTATAGGTTAAAATGAATGAAGCAAAGAGAAATAAAAATAATTTTATAGAGTCAAATAAATTTTTCTCATCGGCATTCACTTTCCATGTAAAGGCAGAAAAGGGAAGATCACATTGGGAATTCAAGAGGAAGAAAAAGTATGAATTGAATACAGTTAAAATAATCACAAATTCTTACCAACAACCAGTTAAAGGCTAAGAATGGAGCACTGGCTCAGCTTCACAATTCTGGAAATTTTACGCATATCCTGTTAAGTTAAGGCCTCCAAAAGTGAGAGGCACCACCATCTTGGAACAGCTGAAACATTTGAGCAATATTTCCATTAAATAAGGAGCTGAAATTTAAATGCTTATGGCAAATGTAAATGTGGAAAATAACAGCCAAAATCTGTGGCTGCTGCCAGAGATCATATACAAATGTCCAGCACATTTGAACATTAGAAATCATCTGATGTAATAGCATTATTTTACTGATAAAGAAATTGAGGCTAAAAAGCTGTGAGATGAAAAATGTGGCATTTCTCATGGATGTAAATTGATGAGGAAAAAAGAAATAAAGCAAAGCACTTTATTTCTGGAATCAGATCCACTGATAATACGAGTTACGGAAGACCATTTGTAGAAGTGGTAATATAGATATACCAATCATGCTGACACAGATGTCCTAGAAATAGACTGTAAATAAATTCTGTTCTAAAATATAATGGCATTTTCCCCAGAGTATTTCAACATGAAAACAAAAAACTAAACAAATGAAAAACACTATGCAGTTAATCTCTTCATAAAGTACATAATTATTTCATAATGTGACAAATTCTAAATGTTCTCTTCTAAAATTTTAATTTTCATACTTATTCATTAAACAAACATGTGTCTTGTATATACAATACACTTTGGACATGGAATATATATAATAGTTAATGGTCCTACTACATGAGAAAGTAGATTAACAACTAGTGAAACAGACATGTCATTAACTACAATGTTTAACCCTTATACCATTTTCATAAAAGAGAATAAAACAAATTCAATGATTATGCTGGGGACATAGTGATTAGAAAAAGGCTATCTAGAGGAGTTGATTTCCACGTATAACATAAAGGACAAGTACAGATTTGGTGGTTGAGATGGAAGAAAAGAAAGATGTTTCAGACATGAGCAGATGTACAGAGGCATAGAAGTAATTGTAAAATAATCTAAAAATTGGGCAAGGGTGTTGGGGAAAGGTGTTGGATTGATGTGAGAAGATAGAAATTGAAGACAACAGTCCATCAGGAATTCTACAAAACAATTCATAAATGATCCAGAGGTGATAAGAACCTGAATTCAAATAGTTAGTGTAGGAATAAAAAGAAGTCAATGGTAAATAATACCATCAATAAAGTAAAAAGATAACCTACAGAATGGGAGTAAATATTTGCAAATCATAATCTGATAAGAGACTTGTATTAAAAACATGTAAAGAACATTTAAAATGTAATAATAAAAATACAAATAACAATTAAAATATCAGAAAAATTATTTGAATAGACATTTCTTCAAAGAAGATACGCAAATAATCAGTGAATACATGAAAAGATACTCAACATCATTAGTCAATGCAGAAATGCAAACCAAAACAACCATGAGCTACTGTACACTTACCAGGATGGTTATAATCAAAAAGACAGATAATAACAAATGTTGATGAATATGTGAAAAAACTGGAATCCTTATACATTGCTAGTGGGCATGTAAAATCATGCAGCCCCTTTGGAGAAAAATTTGGCAGTTCTTCAAACACTAAGCATAGATTTATCGTATGATTCAACAATTCCAATCCTAAGTATATACCCAAGAGAAATGAAAACATATGTCCATGCAAACACTTGTACATGAATGTTCATAACAGCATCATTCATAATAGCCAGAAACTATAAAAAACAACCAAAATGTCCAACAACTGATGAATGGATAAACAAAACGTGAAATATCTATACAAGGGAATATTATTTGAAAAAAAAGGAGGAAGTACTGATATGTGTGACAACATGTATAAACATTATGTTACATGAAAGAAGCAACTCAAAAAAAGAAAGACTACATATTGTATGATTCTATTTATATGAACTGTACAGAAGAGACAAATCTGTAGAAACAGGAAGTAGATTAGTGTTTGCCCAGGAGAGGGAGTGTTGAGAGGAGAGCGGGGAATGATTGCTAATGGACATTGTTTCTTTGCAGAGAGATGAAATATTCTAAAATTGTGCTGAGGATTGCACAACTTTGTAAGAATAATAAAAACCATTGAATCTTATACTTCAATGGGTGAATTGTGCGATACTTGAGTTATATCTCAATAAAATTGTTTTAAAAAGGAACGAGTGAATTTGAATATTTCAGAGGAAAAATTGGAATAATTTAGTAATTCATAAACTTAGAGTGTTGATGAATAAGGTTGTCAATAAAATGCCATCCTCTGATTGATCTTCTATTTGACTGTGGTGTGACATTGCCACTATCTATAATAAAAAAAATCAGATGGAAAAACATGTTTGGGGAGAAAACATTAAACTTCATTTCAGGCATGTTGAATTGAGGTGTTGATTTCTTCGGTTTTTCTTTGTCATTTATGACATTGATAATTTTGTAGAGGACAGGCCAGTTATCTTGTAGAATAGGACTCAATTCTGTTATGTATTTTTTGCAGGAATACCACAGAAGAGATGTTTTGTCCTTGGTGTATCACACGAAGATGCACATGCTGTGGATTTGTCCTATTACCGGTAACGTTAACTTTAATCAGTCACTTGGTTAAGATGGTGTCAGTAAAGTTACTCCACTGTAAAGTTTTTATTTTTCCTTTTGTAATTAATAAGTGCACGGTATAGTGGAAAGATGATTGCGTCGAATTGGCATAATTTATTCCTTAAATGTTTGGTTGAATTCATCAGTGAAGCCATTTGGCACGGAGCTGTGGTTATTGTTTTGGGGGAGAGAGGAGGGAAAAATTTTTAATGATAAATGTAATTTATTTATTGAATAGACAAGGAAGGGCAGTTCTGGTTCTCTATTTCTTCTTGTGTGGTCTTTGGTAGTTTGTGACATTCAAAAAAATTCTGTATTTCATCTAAGTCATCACATTTATTGACAAAAAGGTTTTCATAATATTTCTCTATTGTCTTTTAAATGTCTGTATAATTTGTAGTGACATTCCCTCATTTTTTTCTGACAGTGGTAATATTAGTATTCTCTCATTTTTTTTCCTGATCAGTCTAGACAGAAGCTTATCAATTTTATTGATTTTTACAAATAACCAGTCTTTTGTTTCTTGATATTTCTCTATAGGTTTCTTGTTTTTAATCTCATTGCTTTTTGTCCCTATCTTTATTGTCCCTATCTTTATTGTTTTATTCTCTTTGCTTGCTTTGGGTTTAATTTGTCCTTCTTTTTCTAGTTTCCTAATGCAGAAGCTTAGATTACTGATTTGAGACCTTTTCTTTTCTAATATAAGCATTTAGTGCTACAAATTTCTCTTGAAGCACTACTTTAGGTGAGTCCCTCAAATATTGATATATTGATATACTGTGTTTTTATTTTCATTTGAATTATTTTCTAATTTTTCTCGTGACTTCTTATTCAACTAGGATCTTCTTTGATCCATGCCTTATTAGAAGTGTCTTTTAGTTATTTATTTTTATTTTAATCCCATTGGTTGATTGTATTATTTATATCTTTTGAATTTGTTTATTTTTTTTAAAGCCCTAGAATTCTGCTTATCATGGTGAATATTCCATGTGCACTTTAAAAGAACGTGCATTCAGTTCTTGATGGAAAATGTTCCATAAATATCAATTAGATCATATTGGCTGACAGTATTGATCAAGTTGTCTATACTTTTAATAATTTTTCATACACTTTTTCTACCAATTATCGAGAGTGAGATATTGATTTGGTCAACTGTAATTGTTGATTTGTCCATTTCGTATTTTGTCCTATCAGTTTTGCTTCCCATATTTTGAAACTCTGTTTTTAGGTGGATACACATTTAGGATCGTGTGTCTTCTTTGTGAATTAAACTCTATATAAAATCATCTAATGCCCCTCTTTATTCCTGGTAATATTCCTTGTTGTTAGCTCTACTTTGTCTGTTATTATTATAACCATACCACTTTGTTTTTTATTAATGCTTGCATGGAACATATTTTCCTATTATTTTATTTTTAACTAATCTGTGTATTGACATTTAAATTGAGCTTCATATAACATATATTTAGGTTTTGCTCTCTTATCCAATCTGAAAATATTTGCTTTTTAATTGAGAGTGGTTAGAACATTCACATTTAATGTAAATTAAATTACATCTGATATTATTTAATCTAATTCCAGCTGAACTTAAATCTATTATTTTGCATGGTTTTCTATTTGTCCTATCTGTTCTCTGTTCCTTTTGTTCTCTTTTCCTGAATTTTTGGATTAACTGGGTATAATTTTTTATATTCCATTTTAACTCTATTACTGGCTTATTAGATACGGAAATTTATAAAATTTTTGATGCTAATTCTTGAAAAGAGTTTGTGAACCTCAGCACCACCAACATTTTTGAGTCAGACAATTCTCACCTTGTTGTAGGGACCTGTCCTCTGCATTGTAAGATGTATAACACATCCCCGGACTCTACCCACTAGACGCAGTAGCACATCTCAATTGTTATGACCAAAAACATCCAGACATTGCCAAATGTCCTCTGTGTGTGGGGGTGGGTGGGGGGTGGGGTGGGCGGGGATTGGAGGAACAATCATACCAAGCTGAGAAACGTTCTGTGGTTATCAGTGTAATTTTAAATAATATTATACCATTGCCATATAGTGTAAGAATCTTAGAGCCACCCATTCTTGATAATGTTGTTGCTGTTTTATTTTTACACATGTATAAATTCATAATATGTATTTATAATATTTGTGGAGTCTATAAATTATTCATATTATAATTAAAATAAAGAATTTATTGATTATAATTACTTTGTATTTTGCCTTTTCTAGCCCTGTTCATTTCTTTATATACATTTATTTGGCTTTCTTGATAATACTTCCGTCTCAAGAACTTCTCTTAATAATTCTTTATTTTTTAGTTTCTTTTTTTAATCTTTATTATTTTTAAAGCAGTTACAGGTTCACAGCAAAATTGAGGGGAAGGTAAAGAGATTTCTCATATGCCCTGGGCCTCCACACGTACATAGTTTCCTCCATTATCAACATCCCTTATCAAGTGTTAAATTTGTTACAACTGATGAACCTACATTGACACATCATCACCCAAAGTCAGTAGTTTACATTCCTGTTCACTCTTGGTGTTGTACATTATACGGATTTGGACAAATTTATGAAGACATGTATCCATCACTATAATATCATACAGAGTATTTTCACTGCCCTAAAAATCCTCTGTGCTTTGCCTATTCCCTCCCTCCCTCCATCACTGTAACAACCCCTGGAACCACTGATTTTTCTATTGTCTCCATAGTGTGCTTTTTCCAGAATGTCATATAGTTGGAATCATACAGTGTATATCCTTTTCAGATTGGCTTCTTTACCTTAGTAATATTCATTTAAGATTCCTGCATGTCTTTTCATTGCTTGATAACTCATCTCTTTTTAGCATTGAATAATAGTCCATTGTCTGGATGTACCACAGTTTATTTATCCATTCACCTGCTGAAAGATATCTTGGTTGCCTCCAAGTTTTGGCAATTATAAACAATGATCCTATAGACATCTGTGTACAGAGGAGGTCTTTTCTACTCTTTTGGCTCAGCCTCAGTCTTAGATAGGGCCCATGTTCCTGGGCCTTGTGGTTTGGGTTTTGTCTGTATCCCTGAACCTTTCCTTCCACGGCAGCCAAACTCTGCCTTGTGTCTGTTTTGAGTGTTGATCGAGAGACAATTTCTTGCCCCACCTCCAGCAGTAATAAACCTCAAAGATTTCCTGGAGCTGAGAATTAGAAGCCTTATTTACACAGGACCTGAGTTATTAAATTTATCACAATCCCATCCATTTATCCAATGTATACTTAGGCACTCAACACTGGCCATGTTCTCTCGTTTCCTTTACCTGTTCCAATCTGCATTTCTGTATGGAACCCCAGATATAAATTAATCCATACTATTATGGAATTCCCTTATATAAAAGCTGCCATATCTAATACATTTCCATTATTAAAGAAATTTATGTTGAGAGAGACAGTCTGGCATAATGGTACTAATAATTCTCAAAGATTAAAAAAATAATTTATAAAGTCTATCTATGTCTAAGTCTCCATTAGTCATTGAATAAGTCACGTAACTTCTTGGGACACAGTTTCCTCAGTCTCAATTAAATTAAATTAAAAAATTAGGTACACCTGGGCAAGTTACTGTATTGATCTAGAGATGAAGAAAATGCAGTATTCACCCCAAAGGATTTTACACTCCAAACTATGTATTATTTGATTAATACCTAAGGTCCCTCTAGTGCTCAAAAATTATATGACTCTAGATTCTTATGTACAAGGGAAAAAAACTCAGATCAAAAATAAATAAAATCATTTAACCACACTAGATAATATTTGAAGTTAATAATACAATATTACTTAATTCAGCCTGACAGAATCCTACTTATTTTAGTTTATATGAGGAATTCAATTTATTTTTCTTTTGTGTCTTTTGATTAATGGACTATCTCAGCTTATCCAAGGATTTAGTCATCCAAAATCCTTCTGTGTATTCCATTTCAAACAAATTGAAAGTTTTGTTTCAATGAAGTTTGATTTAATAAATAAAAGAATCTCTAAAGTTAGTTTGGAACACAGTACCTTCAGGATTTAGATAATAAATACTTTTTAGTACTGTAAGATATATTTCACAGAAATTATCATCTCATCTCATTTTAGTTGGAAAGAAAATAAAAAGTGTTATGTACAGTTACAGCTTACTACTTTTTGCTACAACTTTTGTGAGATTATGTTTTCTTAATACAGTTTATCCTAAGTTGTTACACTCATAGGATACTAAAATGACTACTCATAATATCTTGAAATGTAATGGTTGACATCCACTAAATTAATTATGTATATCAATAAAATAGCATCCTATTCTATTAAAGAAAATATTTTCAATAACTATGCATTGACAATGAAAAGATCTGTTTGTTATGATCTTAATGTATTATAAAACTGTTTGTCCGTGTGTGTGTTTGAAGAGGGAGTATGTATCTGTGAGTATATCTATATATCTGTCTATGTATCTTAACCGCTTATCTGGGGTGTGAGAGAGGTAAGGAGTATTTTAATTTTCCTACTTTTTAATTCTCAGAGTTTTTTTTCCCTCCTGACACCAGCATCAATCCTGACACTACTAGAGAGTCCTACAATTCAATTCAATTCAGACTTTTCAAGTTTAATGGCTCAGTCCCACAAGACTGCCCACACCTCAGAAGCCAATCACAAGTCCCAGGCCACCTTACTTCTCCCTGACCGCTTGAATTTGGAGGTTCCCACAACTGTCTCCTCAGGTGTGAGGAATTGCGAGAATAACTCACAGAACTCACTCACGAAGGTACTTTGCTTACATTTACTGGTTTATTATGAAGGCTACAAATGAACAGCCAAATGAAGAGGTGTATAGGGCAAAGTCTCAAAGGATCCCAAGCTCAGGAGCTTCTATCGTTAAGGGAGTTGGGATGCATTACCCTCCTGACATGTGGATGTGTTTGACAACTCAAAAACTCTCCAAACCCCATCACTAGGGGTTTTTAAGAGGGTTTCATTACACAGGCATGATTGATTAAGTCATTAGCCATTGATGACTAACTCAGTCTCCAGCTCCTCTCTCCTTCCTGGAGTTTGGGGAGTAGGGCTGAAATTTCCAAACTTCTAATTAAAACTTGGTCTTTCTGGAGACCAGCCACCATCCTGAAGCTGTCTAGGGGCTAATCAAGAGTGCCTCATTAGAACAAAAGACGATCCTGTCACCCTCATCACTCAGGAAATTCCAAAGGTTTTAGGAGCTCTATGCCAGGAACCAGGGACAAAGGCTAAGTATCTTTCTATGACACTACATTCTCTACATTGTTTTTAAAAAATTATAGTATACGTATATTGCTTTTGTAAAAGGAAAAATAATATAACATAAAATCTGCTATTTAGCAAAATGTAGCCTTCATATAAAATATCTGTACAGTAAGTATAAAGTTTACAAATATTTGATTCATACAATGAATATCTTTGAACTAAATTATTTCTTGAGAAATGTTTAAGATCTATCAGAAGGCCTTTAGGGTGAGTTGAACCAGGTTTACATGGTCATCTGTGTGGTATGATTTGAGGGCCAAAAAAACACCACCTCCTACTCCCACAATCACCACTGTCCTTGCCACAGAGATTGAATTACCACTGTGGGGGATCAGAATTGGCCGCCCCAAAATGTGTCTCTTTGGCATGAGGATTGTTTTGGGCCGGTTACTTTTAAAAACTGCAGACATGGGAGAACCTCTGAAAAGTAGAATTTACCCTTTGTAAGAGACATTTACATTTGTAAGCGAAATCTCCATCTGTAAAGGTGTCCCCCTCTCTGTACCAGGAAGAAGGGGGGATGACCTTATCTCTAGAAACTCTTATCAATGCAGAAGGCAAGGACTTAAATCTGCATAATAACTTTACTCTTGTTTACTGTGCTTTTCTGGTAATCTCCCATAATTGCACCCCCTACCCTCAACATCTTCCTTTGTCTTTAGCTGAAGATGGTATTTAAGATGAGAACCTCTGCCATTTTGGCAAGTTGCTCAGTTTTCCTGAGTGTGTCCCATGTATACATGTTATAAAGCTTTGTTTGATTTTCTCCTGTTATTCTGTCTCATGTGAATTTAATTTGTAGCTCAGCCAGAAGGATCCACAGGGTAGAGAGGATTTTTATTCCTCCCCTACACCACACAGCATGTATTTTTCTTTAAGTTTGTTTCCTGCATGGGACAAAATACAAAAGAAACACCAACACTGAAAATAAACATCGAGAATTTATTCATCATCTAGTTGCAAGTTTGTACCGTTTAACAACAACTCCCCAATTCCCCCCACCCCACAGCCCCTGATAGCCACCATTCTACTCTCTATTTCTATGAGTTCCACTTTTTTAGTTTCCGTATATTAGTGATATTATACAGTATTTGTCTTTCTCTGTATGACTTATCTCACTTAGCATAATGCCCTCAAGGTCCATCCATGCTGTCCCAGTATGCCTTTTGGCTTAGTCTTTAACCATAAAAGCATAGATTCATAAAACTTTTGATTTAGAAGTAAACTGATAGATCACCTAATCTACTTTCTGACGAGTGTTTGATTTGCTCTAGATCATAGGTTGGCAAACTATTGTTCTTGGGCCAAATATAGCCCACCAGTTCTTTTAATAAATAAAATTTTATTTGAACACAAATAAATGAAAATAAAACAAAATAGAAATAAATAAAACAAAAAAGAAAGGAAACCTTGAAAACAATGTAGTTTTTGACTTAAATCTCACAAATGCCAG
Source organism: Diceros bicornis minor (assembly GCF_020826845.1). Classification (NCBI taxonomy): domain Eukaryota; kingdom Metazoa; phylum Chordata; class Mammalia; order Perissodactyla; family Rhinocerotidae; genus Diceros; species Diceros bicornis. The sequence continues at coordinate 27,444,951 of NC_080749.1, read as the reverse complement.
AGAAGGAGTGCAGTCTTTATTTTTTTTTAATCCTCTGAACTCCATGTAAAATCTCTGTAAAATTCAGAATTTTACAGAGAATTTTACTGACTTTTGTCTAGTAAGCCTCTACTCTAGCTCCCACAATTAACTTTTGTCTGTCTGGTGGCTCTCAGATCTTGCCAGTGAAAATGAATCTAGCCCAGTTCAGGTCTTTTCAGCTATCTGGTCAACCCAATGAACAAAGTAAAATTTTGGGTCCCAAGCAGCAAAATATTTTTCCCTCTTAGAAGGCAGGGAAAGGGCTAAGGTTGTGACTATGCATAATTATTTCATTTTTTAAATTTCTTTTTAATTGTTATTTTAAGACCAAAGTTTGATTCAGGACAGCACAAGTCCTAGAGAAGTTCAGATGTTTAGTTCAGATTAGAATTTACATTTAACAGCAACTAATTGCTTAATTTTGGTGACAGAAAAATGAATAAGACACAGTTTTGCCCTCAATGAACTGACAATCTAGTAAATGACAAAATAGTACCAACATAACCTTAACACAGAGAATAAATATCATAAACTGACATCAGGCATCAATTTCATAGTTTATGAGATATATTTATAAAATTACTTGGACTTGCACTAAATAGACCACTTATGGGATGAAACAAAAGACAACTTAATTTTGTTTTGGGGAGAGGTTGGGCAAAGATTCAGAGCACAAGATGTTTTCTGAGAGGACAAAAACTGGGAAATTGGAAAGAGAAGGAGTGTGCTGGACTATTCTGTGTGAGTAGAAGCTCAGTGAAGGAAAGGGGTAGAGGAAGAAATGTCAGGGAGACTGGCCGTATGTAAGTGCCAAAACAGAATTGACTTTGGATTCCAGTGTGATGTGCCAAAGATAGAGATCAATTTGTACATGCCCTTGGCTACGGTCCAGATTAGTTGGAGATAGTTGGGGAATGGAATAAAATTATTTTAAAACACTCAGATGTTTAGCTTCACTTGGTCACTGGAAATGTTAGCCCATTTAGTTTCACATCTCCTGAGATTTTTTTTTTTTAACAGCTTTATCAAAGTATAATTGATATACAGAAAACTGCACATATTTCATGTATACAATTTGATGAGTCTGGACATATGAATACACTCGTGAAATCATCACCTCAGTCAAGGTAATAAATACATCCATCACCTCCAAAAGTTTCCTCATGCCCTTTTGTTTGTGGGTATGTGTGTTTGTGTGTGTGTGTGTGTGTGTGTGTGTGTGGTAAGAACATTTAATATGAGGTCTACTCTTTACAAATTTTTCAAGTGTACCATAGAATATTGTTAACTATGGGCACTATGTTATGCAGCAGATCCCTAAAACTTATTCATTTGCCTAATTGAAGTTTTATGCTCATTGAAAAACAACTCCCCATTTCGCCCTTCCCCCAGCCCACGGCAGCCACCATTCTACTCACTGTCTCTATGAGTTTGACTATTTTAGATACATCATATAAAAGTGGAATCATGCAGTATATGTCCTTCTGTGGCTGACTTATTTCACTGAGCATAGGTCCTCCAGATTCATGCACGTCATTGCATATCATGGGATTTCCTTCTTCTTTGAGGCTGAATAATATTCCATTGCATGTGTCATATTTTCTTTTTTTTTTTTAAACAGTTATTTATTTATTTATTTATTTATTTATTTATTTATTTGTGAGGAAGATCAGCCCTGAGCTAACATCCATGCTTATCCTCTTCTTTTTGCTGAGGAAGACTGGCTCTGAGCTAACATCTATTGCCAATCCTCCTCCTTTTTTTTTCCCCCAAAGCCCCAGTAGATAGTTGTATGTCATAGTTGCACAACCTTCTAGTTGCTGTATGTGGGGTGCGGCCTCAGCATGGCGGGAGAAGCAGTGCATTGGTGCGTGCCCGGGATCCGAACTCGGCCCGCCAGTAGCAGAGTGTGCACTTAACCGCTAAGCCACAGGGCCGGCCCTGCATTTTCTTTATCCATTGAACTATCAATGGATGTTTTGATTGTTTCCACATCATGGCTGTTGTGATTAATGCTGCAATGAACATGGGGGTGAAGAGATCTCTTTGAGACTCTGATTTCGATTCTTTTGGCTATATACCAAGAAATGGGATTGCTGGATCATATGGTAGTTCTATTTTTAATTTTTTACCTTCATACTGTTTTCCATAGTGGCTGCACCATCTTACATTTCCACCAACAGTGTGCAATGGTTCCAATCTCTCCACAATCTCACCAAGACTTATCTTTTTTTTTTCGTAATTGCCATCCTAACAGATGTAAGATGATATCTCATTGTTGGTTTTGACTTGTGTTTCCCTGATGTTTAGTGATGTTGAGCACTTTCTCATATACTCTGAGCTTTCTTTAAGAAATTGGTACATTGTTTTAAATAATTCTAATCATAAGCCAACCACCCTCACCTAAAAAAAAAAACAAAAAACGGCAAAACAAAAAGTAAAATAAACAAAACTTTTGCATGTGATTTTTCACGAAATGTAATACTTTTCAACTCTAGATTATGAGAATATTCACCTGAAATCTGGGCCAAAATCACCAAGACTCTGAGAAGAAAATTCCTACTCCAAAATCTGGAACAGCTAGCACAGCTGTGAAGCCAGCTTTATGGGGCTTACTAGGGCAGCAGCTGGGCATGGACTGAACAAAGAGGATAATTTCAGTGCTTTGGAGGAAAAAGTGTGATGAAAAGCACAGCTTAATCTTCTCTTGGTGAAGCAAGAAAATCATATTTTAAAAAAAATCATTAAGTGATCAGCACTTTAAATAACAATGTCATTTTTAAGGCACTTTGAAAAGTTCATGTTCTTCATCTCCCCCACACTCATTACTGTCATTCACAGATCATTGCCAAGTCTAATTTTCAGCTCCCTTTGATTTTTAAACTGGGCATTGGAGTAACTTAAATAATGTTTCAATCTGTTGAGAAAATTTAATTTAAAATAGGAAAAACAAATAAGGTCCAAGTCTACAGCATAAGCTTTAGAAAAGAGGAATTAGGGAGTTTGGCATTTCCTATATGTTCCTAACATTGGACTTTATGGCAAAATGCTGAAAACAGACTCTGAGAGGAGGAAGCAGAGTGTCTGTGATTCTGTATTAAAGTTTACCCAGGCTGAATCACCTCTTTAAATATTCTATATACTCTGGTTTGTCTTCAGATCATATAAATCTTTCAGCTTTTAAACGTTCTGTTGCAGGATATTTCAGCTTTAGGCTGATTATCAGAGGGGTCTTGAAAAAAAATTTAAAGAATTGCCATATGATGTTAAAAATAAATTAGGTCATGAATGAATAAAACTAGGGTGTGTATGGCTTAAGAGCAGGAGTAGTCTATTAAACCCTTTTAACAAGTAAAGCTCTATTACTGTCTCACACCTCCCTTTTCTAAATCCTGTCTATATTCCTCATTTAATACTCCCTCCCCATCTGCTCTCTAATTGTCAGGACCTTTAAGCTTACTTGAAATAATTAATAATCAACAGAAAAATCTGAATTTAATTCTTGCAAAGAAGTAATAAATGTCAAAACAGATTTGTATGTGTGGAAATGGCTTCACCCATTTCAGTGAGGTATATGAGCAGCCTCATTATTTTTATGAGAATCTGCTGTCTGTGTGTATGTGGAATGATGATAGTATGTTGCATCTGGGCATGACAAAGCTTCTGAATATTAGCTGATAGCCAAAGGCGGAAATCTACATCCTGGCCAGGAAAGTAGAAAACGAGATTCACCCCGGACCCAGGAGGATCTCCTGCCCTGAATGGCCTGTACATGGATGCTACTAGAAGTGCTCAATAAATGGCATTTTTCCTATATAAATAAATATATGCATTTAAATGTGGACATCCAGAGATGATATAAGTAGAGAAGCACCATATTTAAATGTTTATTTTATTCACTTGACTAAGGCATCAGTTTGCTTGATCAGCGTTAATATGCATGATAGTAGCCGTTGAAATGTGTTAAGAAGTCTATCCTACTGTAATAGTCCAAATAAAAGATTATGAAGCCCTAACTGAAGGCAGTAAAGGTAGAGAAGAAGAAGAAATTATAACTATGAGAGACTTTAAGAAACTAATGTTATCAAAACTTGATCACAGAATGGTAGAGCAAGTGAAGGGAACAGAGAAGTCAAAGATATATCTAGATTTCTGGAATGTAAAATGGAGAATGCTAATAGGAAAACTTAAACACCCCTCAGGTTCTTAATGATCTGCTTCTACCCTACCTCTTTGAGCTCCTTTTACAGCATAAATAACACAACTAAGAGAATTTTTAAAAATATAAACCAAAATACCTCCCTAATCTACTTAAATCCCTTCAGTAAATCCCATTGCTTTTAAGATGAAGTCCAAAATCTCCCTATGGTCTAGGATTGCTGTGACTGAGTTCCCGTGCTCTTCTCTCAGATTATTTTATGCCACATCTCTCCTCAATTCCATGCCTAAACCACACAGGTCTCTCTCCATTTCTAAAACACAGCAAGAACTTTCCCAACTCAGATTTTTCCACCTGCTGTCCCTCTGCCTGGAAGCTACTCTTCACATAGCTGGCCAATTTTTCTTCATCTAGCCTCACCTTAATATCATCCTCTCAAAAAGAACTTCCCTGGCCACCCAATGTAATATAGACTTCCTGTTTTGTTTTTTTTTTAATATAGTTGTGTCTGTTTTTCTGGAGAGCATATCTTACAACATGTTAAAATACATTTATTAATTTGTTTAATTGTTTATTATACACCACTTCCAAAGATTTTCAACTGTGTGGATGCAAGGACTATGTCACTTTGCTTTAGCAACTGTGTGCCCATCACTTATCATGGCACCTGGAATGTGGTAGGCACATAATATATATATCTCTATAAAAGAATAAATCTCTAGTAGGAAATACAGAGATCTGTGACTTGAAAAATATCCAAAGTGGAAATGTGAATTTGTAACCGTTGCTATCCACAAAGTAAGTAAAACCTTTGGAGTGATAGTGATGACCAGGGGAGAACAAATGGAAAGAGATATGGACTAGGATTAAATCCTGGGGCACACCAATACTTTTTTAAAAAAATATTTTTTAAATTTAGGAAAGTGATACATGTTAGAAAAGTAAATACGTAAAGGTTCTACTATACACTACTTCAACTAGTCCTATAGGTAGCCACTGTTAACCATTTGGTGAATATCTCTGAGTATATATTTTAAGAATACGCAAACATATAGGTTAAATAAGTAAATAGAGAAAATGATATTCAACAGAATTGCTCCCAGGTTGATCATCCTATTTGATCTAGAAAAAATCTTTCACTAGACAACTTAAGGTAGAATTACCTTAATTCTGCTCTACAGTGTAGACCGCCTAAATGACTGGAAGAACTGAAGTATGTTCAAAATAAGGAAGAAGTTTTAGTAAAGAAGAGGAATAATTTGTCTTTATCTCTGAGGAGATAAGAAATATTAAAAGATGAGGTGAGAACAAGGAAGACGGCTGAAACTTTTGGGACTCTGGACTTTCATTTCTCCTCTACCTCCTCTCAAATTTTAGTAAAATTCCAAAAGAAAAAAAAGAAAGATTTCAGGGTGTGTGTGTGCGTGAATATGTGCTCCAAATCCATCGTTGTGCTTAGGCAGAGATAGAGGAGAAAGTATCAGAAATAGAAAATGTGGAGAGGATATTTACTGCCCCAGACAATGGAAATGGGTAATGGCTGAATTTTATAAAATTTCCCAACAATATGTGGATAATTTATATATACTTTTTTTTAACTCTCATGGAGTGTACCCTAAAAATTGTTTGGCAACTTTCTTGTCCCATTTTGTCACAAAATTCATGTCATATTAGTACATGTAGATTTTTTTAATTCTTTTTTTTAAACAGCTGAATCAAATCCCTTTGTACCTCATTGTGCCATAATTTATTTCTTATCCCATATTTATGGACTTTGAAATTGTTTCCGTATTTGGTTGGTTGCACAGTGAAGCAATAAAAAAAATTGAACAATATTGCTGTGTTTTTATAAATATTTCATTCCTGTATTCCTTGACGTATAATCTGATTCAGTACATTTCGATTTGGATGAAAATTTACTTCCCAAAGGCATGTTAATTTTTACTTTCACTGGCAGCATATTTGAGTTCCTATTTCACCGCATCCTCTATCCACCAAGACTGTCTATTTTCAATTTTGTTAAAAGAACTTTGCCGTTCTGATAGATGAACTATAGCTTGTCGTTTTTTTTTTCCCTTTTTCTCCCCAAGGCCCCAGCAGATAGTTGTACGTCATAGTTGCACATCCTTCTAGTTGCTGTATGTGGGCCACCGCTTCAGTGTGGCCGAAAAAGCGGTGCGTCAGTGCGTGCCTGGAATCCGAACCCGAGTCACCAGTAGTGGAGCGCGCGCACTTAACTGCTAAGCCACGAGGCCAGCCCTGTCATTTTTTTTTAATAGCAGTATTTTAATTATGAATTAAGCTGATCATGTTTTTATACCTTTATTTACTATTTTTATTTTTATTTGATTGATGTGTTGGATACCTTCTGTTTGCTTCTTGGATCCACCTGATCTCTTTTCTTCTCTACTCTGTTCTCCCCTTTCTAGCATGGATAGATTACATCAATTAGCCCTGGCTTCCACTGATTCCTGCTGAGACTGGGTCTCAATATGGCATCATCTCCTGACAGTGTAGGTGGATGGTGGGGCCCACCTGCTAGCTGATGGAAAGTTAATTATATCGGACCTCACCCATCATGAAGGCTACCACACTTTGTCCTCATAAGATAAGATACAATCAATATATGGATTTGCCTCCTTTCTCAAATAACTTCTGCTAATAAAAAGAGGAGACAAAAGTATCTGCAAGGTTTTTAACCAAAGCAAATAGAATAACAAAATTCCTGAAATTACTGAAATGAGGAGCACTGCAGGAGCTGCAGGTTCAGGGATAGGGTGGGGTTTATGTTCATTAATAAATCTATTTAGGTTTTATAATTTCCCTCCTGGTAGAAACATCCATTTAAGTTTGAGATGTCAATTAGACTTCAAGTGAAGATTTCCAACAGGCAGTTTATATACAGATGTGAAATTGAGACCTGTTGACCACAGATGCAACTTGGGAAGTCTTCAACATATAGATCATATGCTCTCATATGAGCCTTGATGAGATGATCCAGGAAGTGAGGGTTCACAGAAAAGCAGAGAAGTCTGAGGCCTGAACTCTGGGACACACCAAAGGTGAGGAAACCTGGAGCTGAAGACAAACCGGAAAAGGGAATAAAGAGGATCATGTGGGAAGAGGAGCAGCTACAGAAAGTGGTATCCTAGGAGCCAAGTGAGGAAAGTTTTTAAAAAAAGAAGAGTGAATAACTATGTCAATGCTACCATAAGGCATGAAAAATGAGGACTTAAAACCCGCTTTATATTTAGCGACATTAATGTCATTGGTCATCTTGATGAGAGCTGCCTTGTGGAATGCTAAAGGCTAAACTCCGATTAAAGGGGGCTTAAGAGAAATGACAGGAAAAGAATTCCAGACCGCAAAACAGGCAACTACACATTTACTCTAAAGAGAGGTAGAGAAATGGCATGACAGCAGCATGTGAGCTGCGAGATCATGGAAGGGGATTTTTTTTGACATGACAGATGTTACAGCATTTTGTGTGGTTGATGGTAAAGATATATTAATAAAATTAGTCCTTTGTCGTAAACTCTGCAAATATTATTATCAGTATTTGTCTTATGACATTGTTGGTGGGAACACTAACAGTTAAAGGATAGGATAAGAAGAGGAATTAGACAAAATCTGAGAATTCATCATCTGTTATATAGCATAAGACAGAGGAGACTGCCAAAATCAAGCAATAAGAATCTAGAATAGGGCCGGCCCGGTGGCGCAAGCAGTTAAGTGCTTGTGCTCGGCTGTGGCGGCCTGGGGTTCACTGGTTCAGATCCCGGGTGCGCACAGACGCACTACTTGTCAAGCCATGCTGTGGCAGCGTCCCATATAAAGTGGAGGAAGATGGGCACAGATGTTAGCCCAGGGCCAGTCTTCCTCAGCAAAAAAGAGGAGGATTGGCCTTGGATGTTAGCTCAGGGCTGGTCTTCCTCACAAAAAAAAAAGAATGTAGAATAGCTTGCGAAATCGAGTCACAGCACAGCCAGGGAGAGCTACTAGAGATTTACATTCCAGAGAGATTTCACGAGACTAAATATTTGATAGAATTCTTGTGTAAATCTCTTTTCCCAGGCTGATTGGATCTTCAGAGCAGGGCTGTGTGTGTGTGTGTGTGTCTGTGTGTGTGTGTATGTAAGCAAACTGCAGGGGAAACAGCAAAAAACAGAAAAAAGAACCAGTGTGGCTTTTCTTTCTCAAACTATGATGGCCTTCCACTGTTCCCAAATATATCCCATGAAGGTCATGGCCTTTGATACTATTCCAAGGGTCTTGGGCATTAGAGACTGGTAATGTTTGTTTTTTTCTTTTATAGCAAATTATTCTTTATTAAGCTTCTATTTTTTTATTGAGGTAACATTGGTTTATAACATTTTATAAATTTCAGACGTACATCATTATATTTCCATTTCTATGTAGGCTACATCATGTTCACCATCCAAAGACTAATTACCTTGCATCACTGCGACACTGACAATGTTTAATCACTCCTTCTACAAGGGATCTTTCATGTTCTTGGATCGCTTGAGAAAGAGAAGACACCAACATGTTTATCTCTTTTAATTAAAGACAGGTATGGTATATATTTTGAAGATCTGACATATGAAAGTAGTCTTTAAAATTATTTTGTCATTGTAGAGTCGACATGTATATTTCTAAAAATAAAACAAAAACTAGATTATAGAACTCTTTAGCTAGAAGTATGAAGAAATTTGCATGTGGGTTTTAATATAAAAATTTAGTTACTTAAATGTGTACCGTGGCCATCGTACCTCTGAGTCCTCTTAAACTACATAATTGTGACAACTCTTCTACTGCCATCTGCCATGAAGACAGTATTCACTGAAAAAGAACCAGATGTGGGGAACAAATTAACACGTGCACCATTGTCAAATGCTGCTGTTCTAAAGCATATAAGTGACATGGCAATTAATGCCTGTGAACATCTGGTTTTAAAGAGTATGCAAAATGATTACTTTGCCCCATAAATGGACAAATCCACAGATGTTTCAGGTTGTGCTCAGTTGTTGGCATTTGTAAGATCTATTTTGGAAAACACTGTGAATGAAAGCATGCTGTTCTGTAAAACATTGCTGGATGGCATAACAGAAGAAAACTTTCTGAAATATTTCAAGTGACAGCACAGATTTTAGGGTGAGTGAAATGCAGTGTGCAGTTCCTAACATGGACTCAAGCAAATCAAAGATCGAGGGGAAAAAGAACCTTTCCTTGCCTAACGTGTTCTGGATATATTGTGCTATCCACTATAATCATCTAAATGATCATGTCTTTGGAGAGAGGTGAAAAAATGGCATCACTTTTCAAAACTCTTTGTGCAGATCTTCAATGGCAGTGATGGACAAATTTGAAATGGGCCAATGAAAATGCGCTCAAGTGTTACATTTCTTTCTTGGTCAAAAATTAAACTTGGCAGACTGATTAAGAATCCATTAAGATTTACAAGGTCAGCTTCCTGGAATATTTTTTTCTCACCTTCTGGATGATATAAACATTTTGAGACAAAGAAAAATTCATTCTTATCATTGCTGACAAAATGGAAGCTGTCATAGATGTTAGTCAATGAAGTTAGAAGGCTTATTTTCTGCTGACAAAAATATATAACCACCTACTAGTTTTATCATTCAATAATCATTTATAAACCAAACTGGAAAATATTGTATAAGAAAATAGAGTTGACTTTCTCAAAATAATTATATTTTTTTATTTTAAGATTTATTTTATTGATATGAAAGTTATTTTTACATATTTATCTTTAAATGTGAATGCTTTACTATTTATCAAAATAGAATCTAAGCCTTACTATTACCCAACGTTTCACAGATTTATTTGATTATTGACTCTATTCCAAATGCATCAGAAAATGTATTTAGATCACATATAGTGCTAATTTGAGAGAAAATAATTTCAATCAACTACTTCATGTGCCAAGGAATTATTATAATGGTGACAGTTTAGTAGCATAAATTCATACCCGTAAATGTGAGTTAAAGAAAGAAGTTTCCAGCTTGAAAATCAAAGAGGAATGTGTGTTGTTTTCCAATTCACCAAAAACCACTAGAATTCACTGAGATAAAATAAGTTACTTTCAACTAAAGCTTCTGAAGTAATATAATACAGATGGAGATAGTGAAGCATGAAAGCAGATTTAAAATCACCTAAAACAAACAAGGGTCTTATTTTTCTACTCTTCTCCCCCATCAACAACACCTGCACACTCCTATCTACTCTGCAACTTCCGCTGCTTTCCCTTAGGATTCTGGTGGGGAAAAAAATCTTAATGGATCCCTTTGTCTTTTACGTGTCTGAAGTAAGAAATATACATCAATTAATTGAAAGAAAATGTAAACAAAAATTGATTAGTGGTCAAAACACATCTAAATTCTTTTCTTGCACTAGTATGAAAGGAAGAGCTAAAATTTCTACATTACTCTTCTACGAAGAGTACTAGAAGATTTACTCTTCTACATTGAACAATTAAAAAATAAAATATATGAAATTATGAACTTTGGACCACAGGCGTAGCAGGAAGATAATCCTGGAGAGAACAAAAACAAAAGGAAGCAAGCTCTTTGATGGCTCCAGGATACTATGTAGAGAGCATTTCCAGAAATGTGAGTTAAGAGACTCGTTTCAGGTTTCAAAGAGGCCAAGGCATGTAGAACTTGCAAGGTAGAGGGTCTAGAAGAGAGGAGAGGGAGAGAGAGAGAGATCTGGAGATAGGTAGAGGTTTCCCTCAGGAAACTTGAGTTTGATTAGCACATGCACAAGCTGGGGAAAGAACCACTGGAAAGGAGCTTACTGATCAATCCTCAGAGTTCACGCAGGGATAAGAATAGTTTGTTCTCACTAAACAAAGTAGAAAGGCCTTCAAAGGCATGTGACACTGAGTAGATTCTCAGAAAAATTCTGCCTTAGTTATGAGGTCATATTGAAACTATAGTATTCTGGATCTACCTAGCATAGCAAACCTCAAAAGAACAGAACTGTTTCCAACTAACTTAGCTGCAGGCAGAACAATATTTAAAAATATATAAAGACACACAAAAATTGCAGCACTCAATCACAAAATTCACAATGACTCGCATAAAAAACAGTTACCATCCATGTAAAGAGGTCAGACAAATAAAACCCATAATGAGAAGAAAAATTAACCAGTAGAAACATAACAACAAAAAGACATGAATAGTAGGGTAGTAGACAAGGAAATTAAAACCAGCGTTATAAATATACTATATATGTGCAAAAAGATAGGTGAAAGTATGAATATAAAAAAGAGGGTCATATCCAATATAAGAATGGCCAAAATGAACTTCTAGACATAAAAAAAAAAAGTCTTACATGAAAAATACATTGGATGGGATTAATAGTAGATTACATGTTGCAAAGAAAAAATTAGTGAAATTGAAGACATATCAATAGAAACTATGCAAGATGAAACACAAACAGAAAATATAATTTATAAATGTACCCTGCTAATGTAAGATGTTAATAAAAGGGAAATCTGGATGTGGTGTTTATGAGAACTCTCTGTACTATCTTCACAACTTTTCTGCACGTTTAAAACTATTCTAAACTGTTTAGAATAGTTTAAAGTTTATTTAAAAAAAATTGAATGAAAGATCAGTGGAGCTGAGGGACAACATCAAGCAGCCTATATTAATGTAATTAGAGTCCCAGGAGAGATAGAGAGCAGTGGCAAAGGCGGGAAAAAATATTTGAAGAAGTAATGGTTGAAATCTTTTCAAATTTGATGAAGCTACAAATGTACGTATTCAAAAAGTTCATCAAAGCCCAGTGAAGAAACATGAAGAAAACCACTCCCAGATGCATCATAATCAAATTGCTTAAGTAGCCTCCAGTCCAAGTGCCAAGAAGAATGTCATTTAATCTTGCTCATTTTCTGCACATCCATTCATAAACTGACCTCTGACTTCCTCTCCAGACTCATATTTGGCACAACATCACATGCTGCTGTCTAGCTATTCTATATGACTAGGATTTCCCAGAAAACTTTATGGTCTCACATACCTATTTCTGCATTAAATGGTTTTCCTGTTCTTATGCAGTCCAGGACCATCTATTTGTTTTTAAACATTCTGTTCAAATGTCACTTCTTCCTCCCTGTCTCCTTCTTCTCTATTGTCTTCCCTGAGCTCCTTCTATGTGCTCTGTAAGTGCTGAGAAAATGCTTGTTGAATGAATGAATGATTGAATGAAAAGCTGGGTAGATAAATGGAGTTCTTTAAGCCTTAAAACAAGGAAAAAAGAAACAGTAGTTGAGAAAGAGTTAGATTATAGATCTATGCCAGTCCGTTGGTACAAACTCCTTCTTGGAATTCCTTCAGGATCTCCTTTGGACTAGTGGGTGACTATTATAGTTTATAGTGTAATAGGAAAAGGTAAATTCTTATGGAGAGTGCTTTCTCAGGCTTCTCCCACACAGAGTTTCATCTTTCTGGTGGATAATATGGTGAGAATGGAGGCATTTTCTTGCAATTCCTTCAGTTTCTGCGGAGGAATCTACACACAAACGCATATTCACACGCACATAGGGTTCAGCAGCCATGGAGACCTTGAGAACAGAGGGTAACCAGGTCTCATTGATATTATAGTTTTAACAATCTAGACTTCATGTAATAATAACAATAGTGACAATCACTTTATTTTGTAACCAACCTTATACTAGGGACCAGGGCCAGGAGGAGGGTGAGACAAATGAAGCTTCTTGCCTCTGCACAAAATTTAAGGAGACACTCGAAATCTCAGTATTCAAGATAAATATATTTCAATGCATTATTTTTTTAAAAAAATAAAAACTAATGCCCAAATCCATAATGAACCAAATATTAAATTTTAAATAAAAACAGAATTAGTATTACCTATTTTTTTCTTTTCCCTCAGTCCCCAGTATGTCTCAGAATGATACTTTTGCTGGTTCTGTTAAGTGTTATGGTTGGCAAGAAAAAAAGAAAACTGTGCCAACAGACATTAATTGAAATCCCATTTTAAATGTATTCTTGTTATTTTGGGGAAGAGTTACTACATCTTTTGACACACTCTCCTTTGTAGCATCAAGGTGGAAGTAAATTCCACATCAGAGTCAATATTCACAGTAAGATCACAGTTGTATAGTCCATACAAAGATCAGAATGGTTATAAACTCTTGTCTGGCTCTGAGTTTCCTTAAGGAAACCAATTCTCTCTCTGGATCTTAATTTTCTAATCTTTTAAATAGTTAGAAATAGTACTTTGCAAAAAACAAAACAACAACAGAAAACACAAGCAAAAACTCCACTGTATTTACTTCAGAGGGTTACTGCACTGTAAAAGAAAAAGAAAAAAAATTACTTTACCTGAATTTTAGTCACATCAAATGTAAGTGTTCTTAATTCAAAGTTAAGATGAATTTGCCAGAGAAAAGTTCTGACATTAGACAGCTTACCGATCTTGAGGCAAATACTTGCAGAAATATAGCTCTGCTTAACTGAGCATGTGCAAAAATCTCTGACAGTCAGAGTTACACAACCTCAGTGCAGTGTGTTGAACGGAGCTAGAAGGAATACTGTACATCCAGACTTACGCACCCCTTTGAGCCAGACTGCACATCTGTGAAGTGTGATATACATCACACCAACAGAAGGGGCAGTTGAATCAGAAATGAATTGATTGATTTTGAACAAACACACCAGGAATTTCACAATAGACTCAAATAGTACAGGTAGCCCAGCTTGCTCAAGTTGTTACCTGATAGCTAACTTTTCTATGTCACTTTGTAGTCTACAAAACGTTTTCACAAACAACCCCTTTGAGCCTCCTGGCTCAAATATAAGAACTCATGTAAAGAATGTAAGCATTGACATCATATGCTACAGGAAGAAAACTGAGACCTGAAGTAGACTTGTTCAGTTTCACACAGTGAGTAAGAACTGGAGGTAGCTCCTGAAGCTATCTGGCCTAAAATTCAGTGATTTTTCTGCTGTGTAGCCTTCTTTCCATTACACTATCCTATGCAGAATGGAAAGAACATCAAAATACTCTTTATTTTTCTGTTACATCAGTATATGTTGGTAATGCCTTGCCTTTTTTCTTTTTTAACTTTTATTTTTTAGTTTATTATTTTGAAATAATCTCAAAGTTATAGGAAAATTACAAGTATAGCACAAAAAAATTGTTTTTTTCTTTACCATTTGAAAGACTTGTTTACATGATGCCCCATCACCCCCCAAATACTTTAGTGTGTGGAGGAGGTTTATTTATTTTTGTGTTTGTGTGAGGAAGAGGGACCCTGAACTAACATCTGTTGCCAATCTTCCTCTTTGTGCTTGAGGAAGATTGTCCCTGAGCTAACATCTGTGCCAATCTTCCTCTATTTTTTATGTGGGATGTGCCACAGCATGGCCTGATGAGCGGGTTTAGGTCCGTGCCCAGGATCCAAACCCACAAACCCCGGGCTGTCAAAGCAGAGCACATGAACTTAACCACTATGCCATCGGGCTGGCCCCTACTTCAGTGTGTTTTTAAAACAACAATATTTTTCCTACAGAGCACAATACAACCATTGAAACTGAGAAGTTAACATTGACATATTACCATCATTTACTCAACCAAGTTGAATTCAAGCTATCATCTAAATTTTACCAACTGATCCATAATTGTTCTTAATGGCAAAAGGATCCAATTCAGAATCCTGTGGTGCATTGAATCTTTTAGTCCCCTGCATTACGAAACCATATCTCAGTCTTTCTGGCTTTTGTAACATTGCCTCTTCATAGATACAGGCCAGATATTTCATAGACTGTCCTTCAGTTTGAGTTTGTGTGACATTTACTCACAATTAGATTCAGGTCATGCATTTTAGGAATATTACAGAAGTAATTATGTTCTTCTCATTACATCTTATTAGATTGCCCAGGATTTCAATTTGTCGTATTACTGGTAATGTTAACTTTGATCACTTGATTATAGTGATGTCTACCATGTTTCTCCACCATACAAACTTTCAGTTTACTCATTTATTTTTGTATATCATTATGAATGATGATTCCCTATTTTATTCAATGGGCTGTAACCCATTAACATCATTATTTAATTTGTTACTCATTTCTCCTAGATTTGGCCAGTAGAAACTCTCCAAGTTGCCTTCTGTGTTCTTTTGGCATGTACCCCCATCCTTTGAACTTTTTGTTCTTTTCTGGTACAATTCTGTTCTAGGCTGATGTTGTCCCTTCCTGCCCTACCTCTGGAGTAAGACTTTTCTCCAAGGAGTCCTAGTTCTTCTAGAGGAGAATAGCATTTAGAAACCAAGATCTTATTACTATTGAGATGTCCCTGCTTCCAGGCTTTCTCAAAGGAAAAAGAAAACACATACATCATCAACACATACACACATTTACATCTCTATTTATTTTTATACTGAAAACCATGAGTTCACACAAACATCTTCAATTTCAATATATTACCATAGTGTTCACTAGTTTTCTCCCTTTCTATACAGTCATGCACCGCTTAATGATGGAGATCCATTCTAAGTGTGTCCTTAGGCTATTTTGTTGTGGTGTGAACATTATAGAGTGTACTTACACAAACCTGGATGATATAGCCTACTACACACCTAGGCTATGCGGTACTAATCTTATGGGTCCACCATTGTATATGTGGTCTGTTGTTGACCCAAATGTTGTTATGCAGCACATGACTGCATTTGTAATTTCCTTCTCTGATGGTAAGAAACCCAATTCCCATGATCCCTAACTAATTTATTTATTTGGTCAATTCTCCTCAATGCTGCTGCCATCCTCTTCATGCACAGATGCCTTCTCACTCTACTTGGGCTCTAACACCTTGCACCAGGCTGCACTGCTCCCCACCACATGTGAATGCCTTCCTCTCCCCACCTTTGCTCCAACTCTCTGAGTGGGATTGCTCCATAATGGAAATCCTCCTCACTCTACCCTACTCACTCCACTGATGGTCCAATACCTCCTGAAAAAATGGTCTCCCAGGTGGAGATATTCCTGGCTAGGATTATGACACCCCTGCTGGACAGTCATCCTTGTAGATATCCTCTTCAACCCCCTTGGGCTCGCACAGTCAATGAGGAGATACACTTCCTGGAGACACCTTCCTCATACTCTTCATGATCTGATTCTCCATGCCAAGTTTTTCTCTGCTACACACACTGGGATGTCCTCCTCAGGCCACTCAAACACTGACACCCTGCATTGGGTTAACCTTTCCTCACCCCATTTGGGTTCTAACACCCTGTGCTAGACCACTTTGTACCTCCTCCCTTGTACATGCCTTTCTCACCTCACTTCAACCTTGAGACCTCCTCACTGACTCCCACCTCCCAGTGGATACTCACCTAATCCCTCTTGGTATCCAACATTCCACACAGTGCCACTCTTTACCTACCACATGAACACCCTTCTCACCCTGCTTTCATAAAAAATCCTATAACTAGCTGTACTTCCTGTGGATACTTCCTTACAAGGCTTTGATTCTGACATCCCACATCAAGCTGCCACCTCAGTGGGTGTTCCTCAGCAGCCTTGGATTCTGATCCCCTTCACTGGGCCACCTTCCCTTGGAATATCCACCTTACCCATGCTGATTCCAACACCACACTCTGAGCACTGTGGCCTTGCCACTGGCATGGGCACCCACTGTCCTCAGCCCCCACCCATGGCTGGTGGACTGAATTTTTCATGAAGAGAACAGGAAATGGAAGAGGAAAAGTAAAGCGTTGTCTTTAAACATAGACAGGATGACTTTCCCTTACCATTACCCTCTTTGTTTTTCAATAGGCATTTTTATTCAGAAAACTGATTTGCATATTCCTTCATCCTGATCAGATGTGATAATCTCAGCTTGTTTGCTAAGTCATATCCAGGAAACAATGTAAATAAACTAAGTGCAGGAACCATATTCTGTAATACATCAACAATATATGCACACGTAGAGAAATATATTTTAAAAGATGCCTTTGAAAGAATACTTTTTATGACACCAAATGATTGAAAACCATTTCCATGGTGTTAATTCATGTGATAGAATAATTTCTCATTTCAGGAATTAATTAGAAGAGTGTTGTTTTAATTGGACATGATTGTCCTTACAAAGGAGCAAAACCAAATGGCTTTTTGTTTTATTAGAAAAAAATAGTTCTCATCACAAGAAAAATAATTTGTAACTATGCATCATGATGGATGTTAACTAGACTTATTGTGTTGATCATTTTGCAATATATACAAATATTGAATCATTATGTTGTACACTTAAAACTAATATAATGTTATATGTCAATTATATCTCAATAAAAAGAGAAAAAAATTAAAGAAAAAAGAATACTAAAACAAAAAGGAAAAGAATAGGAAAAACAATAGGAAAAAAAGATTTGAAGTTGTAACATAAGCAGGAAATTATTTTGACAGCATATTTTATAAGGAAAAGTATGTTTGAAATATGTTGGCCCAGTTGTTCTTTTTCAGTACCTTATGTGGTTTTTATTTTTAGACTCTTTCTTTATTGAGTATGTTCTTGGTGTTTGAAATTTACTGTAGTGTGTATATATGTGCACATGTTTGTATGTACCTTACTTTAAGGAAACTGAGTATATGTGAGAGACACAGATCTCAGAGTGAAGACCTAAAGTACGGTGGGTTGCAAAGTCTGATGTATCTTTATGGCTCATGGGGCAGGATCACCTAGGATCATTTTTGGGATGATCCATAGCAACTAAGTAGACCATGCTCTTAGGTTTTTTGTATACCTGCCACTTGTACCCCAATTATATATAACTTAATTTGTTGTGGCCCAAGAAATACTTTTTACATATGAACATCCAGATTTACCTAAAACATAAATTTATGAGTTTTTGTTAATTTTAAAATTGCTATATATATGGTTCTCCTAAGTAATAAACTTCCTTTTGACACTTCATAAGAATCAGCTTACTCTGATCCAAACTTTGACCATAGTTATCTCTCGCTGTCTCTTCTTGCTTTGATTGCCATCTGACCAGACTTCTCTAGGTCTCAGCCAATCCTCTTAACTTGGTCGACTTAAAAAGATCTGTCAGCTCTAGCACCTGTCAGATCCTCCTGGCCCATGTCTGGTGGGTCTTCCCCACGAAGCTTCCCTTGAGGGACAAAGGAGTAGAAACTCTTGGTGCTGGTTGTACTTCTTATTAATGTCAAGTGAAGCTGAGTAGGATTTTTCCTGTTTTCCCAAAAGTGTGACCCAAGCAGAAGAGACAGTATAATGAAGAATTGTGAGATGAGATGAGCCCTTGGGGCCATTGGAGGAAAATGTTCCCCTTTCTAAAGCCAAATGAATGAGTTGTCAAGAATGGGTGCCTGAAAGAATTTTGATCTCCAATGGCAGTCTACATAGCCAGTGTACTTGCCATCCTGCTCTTGTACTACTCAGGCAGTCAGAGAGAATCAGAAAGAAATGACAGATCTAAGAAAAAGGGAGCTGAGTGAAGCTGCCTGCCTTCCACCATTTTGCAATGTCTGCTGAATAGACAGAAGGGACATCATCAGTAAGAGGCTCTGGGATAGACTGATACTGGTGGGAAATGAGTGATGTGGAATAGGTCTAGCCAGAGCCTTATCTCTGACGTTAGGGAACTGTGCTATTGAACACCCCTTTGGAAGGGATTCTTACTAACCAAAAGGTGTGCCTCCCAAGAAAGGCGGCATTTAGGGAACTGTGACATAGAAAGCAAGAGAAACCAGTTTCAGTTATCCAGAGAAAAAACAGCAATCGACCTGACCAGGATTGCCACCTGTGATATTGTGATTTATAAGAAATACATATTTGGTCATCTAAATTACCAAATGAATAAATATTTATTTATTTTATTTCTTATATATATTTGGTCTTCATCCAGATCCAGGCTCACAGCTTCCAAAACCCTTGGAATTCCTTAAGTGCTGAGAGTGATAAAAAGTGTCCTTTGTTATGTTAATGAGATGACTTTGGAAAGCACCTAAAGATGGGGGCTGGTTGCAATGGAGCCAACCATATGTGGTTAGAGAGTTGGAACTTGCAGCCCTATCCCCAACCTCTGGGGAGGGGGGAGGCGCTGGAGATGGAGTTCAATCACCAGTGGTCAACAGTTTAATCAATCACACCTATGTAATGAAGCCTCCATAAAAACCCAAAAGGATGGGGTTTAGAGGGCTTCTGGGTTGGTGAACACTTGAAGATGTGGGGAAAGTGGCCTGCCTAGAGAGGGCTTGGAAGCTCCACGCGCTTTCCTCATACCTTGTCCTATGCAGGTCTTTCATCTGGCTGTTCCTGAGTTCATTCCTTTTATAATAAACCATTGTAATCTAGTAAGTAAAATGCTTCTCTGAGTTATGTGAGCCACTTTAGCAAATTAATCGAACCAGAAGAGGAAGTTGTGAGAACTGCTGACTTATAGCTAGTTGGTCAGAAGTTCAGGTAATGACTTGAGCTTGCGATTGGCATCCTGTGATCGAGGTGGTTATTGGAACCTCCAATCTATAGCCAGTTGGTCAGAAGCACAGGTAACAGCCTGGGCTTGCAACTCGCATCTGAAATTGGAGGGAAGGCAGTCTTGTAGGACTGAACCCTTAATCTATGGAATCTAATGCTATCTCTGGGTAGATAGTATCAGAATTGAGCTGAATTCTCCGACACGCTGCTGGTGTCCGGAGAATTCCTTGGTGCTGTGTGGGACACCACTCCCCACTTTGGAAATTGGGTCCAGGAACATAATTTACCACCTCTGCCAGTAAGTCAAGGAACATTCCCATTTTCCCTCTCCATTCCTTCTAGATAAGGAGGAAAGGGAGTGTGTAAATAGTGATTCTGTCAGCTCTTCCTTCTTCCTCCTCCTCCTTCAAAATACTAAAGCAATACGACATTTTACCTGGGATGATGGAAGGGAGAAAAAAATTTAAATCTAGTTTAATGTGCAAGATTTTTTTAATAATGGGACAGGATATCAAATACTGAAATGAAACTCTCCTAATTACTGAGAAATGATTATAAATGTATTGAAAATTCCAAGATATTAAGGGACTCACTACATAGCAGTGTTTGTATAAATAAAATTGTTATATGTTTATTTCATCAAAAGTTGAATTTCATAATTAACTGACTATACTAGTTAAAAAGTTCACCTACACTTTTTGAATTTCAGAGTTGAAAGCATGACTTTAAATTTAGACAGCTAAAGTTATAAGCAATGGAAATCCAGGAAGGATAGCAAAGAGCTGACAAGGTGGAATTTTTTTTTTTCCTTCTGCCTTCAGTCAGTAGAGAAGAAAAAGGGCTCTACTGCTTGGATTTGAAGGTCAATGTTGTATGGTAAAAAGCCTTAACTGAACTTAGGATAGAAGGAGAACACTGAAGGAAGACCTATCTCAGGCATTAGGAGGTAGGAAATGACATTAAATGGCCAGAGCTGGATGAGGCAGGTCACAAACAGGGAAGAGAGGGATATGACAAACCTAAAGCCAAATGTCAAGGCAGAACAAGTTTCAGAATTAAGAAAACCTGAGGCACAGGCTTTAGAGGTCTATAAGGCAATTACATTGAAATAGTGTGGAGACGTGTTTTCATTTCCCTGAACGGATATCTATGAGTGTCAAACCTGCTAATTAATAAGACTGCAAAAGAGAACATGATGCAGTCAAATCCTGACCCCAAATTGCTTATAATCTGGAGAAACAGAAACATTCTGATATTCCCTCTCTCCCACCTGCCAATAAAAATGTTTTATAAACTTTTATATTACTAAAGTATTTCTGATTCTCTTAAAGTAATTTATTTTAAACAATTTTTTTCCAAACTGAGTTTTTAATCTTTTTAACAGTTAAATTCTATCAAATCCTCATCATCGCGGCAATGGTTTTTACAGTTAGTCTATCTAGACAGAATCAAGGCTAAGACTCAGAAAGCTGTAGCTATATGTGGAGGCTACCTGATTTTGTCTGTTCTGGACCACAGAATGCTGACTACCACAATCAGGCAGAGTTGACATAGCCAAGGTTGCTAAACATAAGCATTCTACAGGCATTGATTAACTTGAGGATTTTTCAATAGGGACTATATATCGATAATTACATCTATCCAAACTCTAGGGATAGGAGAGAACTATAACTATTTCCTTTTGGATATACCCTTCAGTGAGGTCCTGATTTCAGCTTCACAAAGTATGTGTTCAGAGCTCTAATTGAGGGAGAAGTTAAAGGTTGCAATTCTGTACAGCTTTGATTGGGCTATCTTTTCTCTCTGAAATGCCCCAGTTCTATTATTTCTCTTCTGATTCCCATATTGTTCTATGCTGTCATAGAGGAGACTTATTACGACTTGCAGACAACTTTTGGTTCTTACATTTGCATTTGTTCAAAATAACATTCTAAATGTTATTTTGCTTTGTACCACAAATTTCAAAATCTTAGTTGTTTTCTTTACTTATTATTGGGAAAGGCTGAAGGTACTATCCTCTCTCTCTAGTTTAAACATGCCATCTGTACTCTATCTGCTACATACTTTCACCCTGCCACAATCACCATAAGATATCCTCCGGTGAAGGACTGTTTGACACAGTCTTGTGCAACTTAGTCGTTTGCAAGGTAGAGTTCTTGCTGAAAACCAATGAATATGTGTATTTCCATTGAACGACCTTCTTTACATACTCAGCAATTGTAGGGTATCTTGCTGTATGCCTCTCAGATCCCTCCGTCAAGACCGAGACATTCATTCCTCCAGTAGTCATGAGTATCAGCTGCAGACGGCTCATAATTGGTTCACTTTGGAAATTACTCTCAGCCTAAGGGAACTGTCTCTCCCAAAGTTATGCTCATTCCTGGGGTCATTCAATGACTGGTACATGCAAATCTCTGAAGGCCTGGCCCTATCGTTTTAATTTAGGACAATTCTGAGGGGCCAACCTATTTCATAGATGCCCGTGGGACTGGCTGAGGTCTCTGTTGCATCTGCATCATAGTTCAACTTCTCCCTCTGTTCAGTCTTCTTCCCTTCACTTCCTTACAGATGTTGTTTCAATATGTTTTCTCTAGTACAGCTCCCACATGCAAAGTTATATAAGGAAGAGTTTCTTCATATGGAAACTCTCTCTTGTAACATAGAATTTAACACTTTGACAAGGACCCCAGGAAATGGGGCTAATATACTACTGGGTGGCTTGATAGGTTGGGAAAAGTGATTATCCTCACTAAATAAAGAGATAAAGAGATACTGGCAAACAGTGGGGAAAAAGGTAAAATGCTCACCAACATGGGAAATTAAAGTGCATATAGTACATAAATCTCTGAAACCCTTTGGGGACCCCTGAGTAAAATTAATTTAGCAAAGTGGTAAGGAATGTGTTAGTGAGGAGTGCACAAGCATTGTAAATATCTGTGATGGGTATCCTCTGTAGGCTGTGAACGATTTTAAAAGATGATGTTATCTGATTGAAAGAAATGTTGTGGAATGCCCAATTAATAGAGGCCAGGTGGCAGGGCTTAATTGTCAGGAGAAAGATGAGTGAAGTTATTGAAATATGTGTCAAAGGTAGAGTGGAAGCCAGGTACTGGATCAGCCATCACTATGGTGATTGTTAATAGAACACAATGCTCCTGGGAATAAGCTCTACGGGCAGCCCGTTATGATGTTGCTTTATTTATAAAACAAAATAAAACAAACAGAATTCATGATGGTTTATCAGGAAGTCAAAAGAAGCAGCACCAGTAAAAATTCATAATATCTTGCCCAGTTTCTCTACTCAAGTCAGTTTACAGACCAAGAACTCACAGACTGAATGGGAGGCTGGGTCTCCAGCACCCCGTAACATCATAGGAAATATGTAAAGTAATGATTCCTCCAGTTCTTCCCCAGAAGAGTCTATGAATATTTACTCAGTAAACATGCCCTGGGACTATATGGCAGTGAGATAATAAATGAAGATAGTAAATGGATAATAAATGAATCTGATCCAGATTCATTTCATTCCGGTTTCACTTGTTCCACAGACATACCTGTTATTAATTTCCCAAGTCCCCAAACATGTAACTGAAACACATCTTACTTGTTAGTTGGTATAACCCTCTGTTCTGGTTACTATTGTGTGTAACAAATTATCCAAAAGCTTCATGACTTAAAATAAACATTTATTTTTCTCATGTTCCGTGGGTCAGGAATTCAGGCAGAGCTCAGCTGGGCAGTTCTTAGGACTTCTCTTGTTGGTGTGGTCAGATGTTGGCTGAGGCTGCAGCCATCTGAAGACTTAGCTGCATTAGGTATCCAAGATGGTTTACTCATCTGGATAGCAGTTGACGTCGGCTATTGGCTAAGAGGTCAGCTGAGGCTGTCATCTACAACAGTGCACGTTGACTCTCTAGCATGGTATTCTCAGGGTATTTGGACTTCTTTCATGGCAGCTGGTTTCCCCCAGAGCAAGCATCCCATGGGGAGCAGGTAGAAAGTGCAAGGCCTTTTCTGATCTAGCCCTGAAAGTCATATAGTATCACTCCCTCTGTATCCTATTTGTCAAATCAGATACAAACTACCAGAATTTAAAAGAGAGAGAATGAGAGGAGTGTGAAAGAATTTTGAAGCTATGTATTGAAATTGTCATACCCTCCCATTGATTCCTGGGAGTTAAGAGTTATAATGGGAAAAGCCAAAGGACGTTCCTGGAACTGTCCTTTCAACATTATGGTCAAGGTAATAAATCAAAATTTTGAGTCACAACTTGGGAGGAATGGAAGAGATTAGTGTCACCCTTGGAGGCTTAAAAGATGCAAGAGTGATAGTCTCCATCACATTCCCATTTAATTTACTAGTGTAGCCCCATCTGGATCCTAAAGTTTGATAATGGACTATCAGAAGTTTAACTAGGGAGAATCCCAATTGCTGTTTTTGTGGTGGAAGTGATTAGAGCACATTAGCATAACTTTAGGTATATATTGTTATAATCTGAAGAAAACATTTTTTTAATTGATGTTTTAATAGTTTATAACATTGTGAAATTTTGGGTTGTACATTTTTGTTTGTCCATCACCATATATATGACTCCCTTCACCCCTTGTGCCCACCCCCCACCCCCATTGTCCCTAGTAACCACAATACAGTTTTCTCTGTCCATGTGTTGGTTTATATTCCACATATGAGTGAGATCATACAGTGTTTGTCTTTCTCTTTCTGGCTTATATCACTTAACATAATACCCTCCAGGCCCATACATGTTGTTGCAAATGGGACGATTTTGTCTTTTTTATGGCTGAGTAGTATTCCATTGTATATATATACCACATCTTCTTGATCCAGTCATCAGTCGAGGGACACTTAGGTTGCTTCCACTTCTTGTCTATAGTGAATAATGCTGCAATGAACACAGGGGTGCATAAGCCTCTTTGGATTGTTGATTTCAGGTTCATTGGATAGATTCCCAGTAGTGGGATAGCTGGATCATAGGGTATTTCTATTTTTAATTCTTTGAGGAATCTCCATCCCGTTAAGAAAACATTTTTTTCATCCCCCAGGAAGGTGAATCAGAGGCAATTGACATTCACGTGGAATGGACAAGAGTATATATTTAAGATGTTGCCTTGGGGTATGTTAACTCTCCTTCTCTCTATCATACTATAATCCAAAGAGACCAGGATCCTATGGACATTCTGTAGAATATTACAATATGGTGGGCATTGTGTTAGTTGGACACGATGAATGAGAACTAGCATGTCGGCAACTTTGGTAAAAATCATGTAGTCAAGAAGGTAGGAGTTTAAAATCTTTGAAGATTTGGTAGCCAACCATATTAGTGAAGTGTTTATGGGTCCAGTGGACTAGAATATACCAAAATATATCATTCATAATAAAGGACAAATTATTGCAACTAGTCCCTCCCATCACTAAATAGGAAGCACAGCCCTTGTTTGGCCTCTTGAGGCTCTGGAGACAGCACATTCCATACTTGAGAATAGTGCTCTTACTAATTTAGTGGTGACACAGAAGCCAGCTTTGGATAAGGGGCCATGCAAAAAAGGATTTTGTAGCACGTCTAAGCTATAGTATAAACTATAGTTCAAGAAGACTTGCCACTTGGGCCATATAACTCAGCAGACTCAAACTGTGGGTCCTCAGGCCAAATCTTGCCAGCTCTCTGTTGTTGTAAATAAAGTTTTATTGGAACACAGCACTGCCCATATGTTTACATATTGTCTACAGTTGCTTTCACACTGCACTGGCAGGATTGAGTACAGACAGGTAGCCCATACTTTGCATGGTTCCGATGTGCACAAATTTCAGTTACCACAGTTTAGTTAGATAACACCAATCTCCCAAGAACATGGTTCAAGTTTCAGTTACCATGGTACAGTAACTGTAACTACATAAAGCACAAACTTTGCTGCTAGCTCTTCAGTCCCTAAATCACTATGTGATGACAGATGCATATCACAATCAGTGACCAATCAGCAAATGACTCTTGAGCATCAACTATTCAATTTACACACAGACAGAAATGCATGTTGTTGTGTCACCTCCTTGTTTCCCAGTGATAAACTCATGTGGTACTTTAAAAAATGGATAATTGAAAGAGAGATTTGGCCAAAAAAGATGAAGGTGCATCCAAGAAATAGAAAGTAACAATGCGTGAAGTGAAATTTGAGTATAACATAAATAGAGCTAGAGAAGCAATAGCTGATGATGAGAATGTTTACATTAGTGCTATTAGAGACACTCTGGATATACAGCCAGAGAAATTTGATGAAGGAGAACTTATTGACATAGAAAGTAAAGTGGTTGTGATGAAAAAGATGAAGAGGTCTCAGAGGAGGTGACGCTGGCAAAATCTTCACAATAAGGAAACTCTTGGAAATATTTCTTGACATTGGAAGAGCAAAGGATAAAATGTTGGAAGCTGATGCAAACTTAGAAAGAAGCATGGCAATTTACCAAGGCACAGAAAAGATGCCCACTCCACATATTTAGTTATGCAACAATAAGAAGAAAGCAAGCATTGTTCAAACTACTCCTAAGTTTTTTTAATCAATCTTTTGTTATTTTCAGATAATTGTAAATTCACATGCAGTGCTAAGAAATAATACAGAGAGATCTCATGTGCCCTTTCCCCAATGGTGACATCTTCCAAAACTGTAATACACTATCATAACCAGGATGATGTTTTTTTACAAAGAAATAAAACATTTTAATTCTCAAGACTTCCAGGGTTTGAAGTCACAGTGTATTAAATAAATATTAATTTTACCATTTTTTCAATTTCCTATACACTTACAATTGACTGTGACTATTTAATGTTTTGATAAAAATTTTGAAGGCTACTAAACAATCATAATTTTACTCAATTATTAAGCTTTCTTTGCATAGTTTCAGCTTGGGTAGTCATTTTTCTGGTCCTTTTCTACTTACCATGCAAAGCAAGGGACTTCCTGAAGTTGTGACAGAGAATGTATGACCCACAAAACCTAAACAATTTATTATCAAGCTCTTTACAGAAAAAATTTATCAATCCCTAGTCTTTGGTATTAGCAGACCCTTGATATACTCTGAATTATTCATATTTAGCAGGACATATCATCTGACAAAATCCTAACGTTTTTACGAAAAAGCTATAGGAACTGCCAAGAAAATCGCATCTTGAATATAAAGAAGCAACTACTTGAAGTTAAAGTGATTTGAAGTTATAAAACTTCTAGTATTAGAGAACATTACACTGTTCATTAAAACAAGATGGATTCTATTCATCGACTGAATGAATTGCATCTCTATTTACTCCACACACCTCAAACCAGAATATGTCTGGAGTTATTTTGTTTTTGCCCTTCCTGCCAGGTCTTTACACACACAAAAAAAATGTGGTAAGATAAGAATTGCATGGTTCTGAGATTTCAAGACAGTTCTTTTAAACTTATTTTTTGATAATCTGTCTAGTTTAATAAAACCAATTACATTTTACATGTATAAGTGTTCTGAGATGGAAAGATTTATGTTTTCCTTATTTTGCCCATACAATATCATCAACAAAAGTTCATTTTATCTGCTTATATTAAGACATTGTGAGTAATTTTTAAAGTAGAACAAAATTCACTTTACAGAGCAGATTTTTTTATTAAATCTTTTTTTTTTTTTTTTTTTGCTGAGGAAGACTCACTCTGAGCTAACATCTGTTGCCAATCTTCTTCTTTTTTGCCTGAGAAAGATTTGCCCTGAACTAACACCTGTGCCAAACTTCCTCTATTTTGTATGTGGGACACCGCCACAGTATGGCTGCCAGCGAGTGGTGTATGTCTATGTCTGGGAACCAAGCCCGGGCAGCTGAAGCAGAACACATGAATTTAACCACTGGGCTACAGGGCTGACCCCTATTAACTCTTGTTTTTTGAGTATTTAGGGGTAGTTAATTACATGTGAATTTCTATTTGGAATTTTAAAGAACTTCACAAGTGATGATATTAAATAGTTTTACTAATTTTAAAAATGGAAATTGGATAAGAGAGGATTTGAGTTCTGTCTGTATCACCATCTGTGTGCTCTTCTCTGTCTGTGATGACTTATTGTCACCAGTAGAATCTCGGTGCTGAAGAAAACCTAGGATAAAAGGTAATTGCCATAAGAAGGAGTTATTCAAGCAATCCTTCCTGAACGATATAATGAGTTGGGTCTGCAAGAAAATGATGAAGGCAAAGGGGAGAGAATCTACCAATATACTTTTCATACTCCTGAAAAACCTACTGAGACTTTTACTTTCATTTATTTTTGCCTTGCTGTGTGACTTTGGGCAATGTACTTAACACCTTTAATCAGCAATTTTCTCATCTGTAAAATGGAAGTAATAATAGTATTTACCTCTAATGAAATCTCGAGAATTAAAAGAAATATTGCTTGTAAAATGCTTAATACAAGGCTTGGCAAAAAGTGCTCCGATAGTTGTTATGGCCCATGAATGAACTCTTGAGTTCAGCCAGCAGTCACTTAAAAAAAAAAAAAGCTAAATATAATATGATGTGATAAGTATTACAGAAGCCATTTGGGGTAGTAAGCAGTCAGAAGCCACTTTACATATTGACCATGATCTGCTCTCTGAGGCAGCCAGGTGAATAACCTCTCATCTTGTGCTTTTTATCAAATTGGCGCCCACACATCCTAATAATGCAGAAGTATCAGGAGCAGAATAACAGAGGAAAATTGTAGATGGGGAAGTGAAGTCAGTAAGAAAAAGTGCAAACACAGACAAAAGCCAAGGGAGTAGTGTGTTCTCTGTGTGGCAGCTTTTCAAGCACAGTGTCTAGCAAAGGAAGACCCGAAAGAATAAATTCTCCTTTCCACGATCAGATCATCAGCACTGGAAATAGGCGCTCTTTCCTCATTCTAGCGGAATCGTCATTAGACCAGAGTAACTTCATTTGCATTTGCTTCCCTCAATGTGTCTTTCAGCTTAAAGTCTAAAATATAGTAGATTGAAAAGAACCAATAAAAATTAGCCACCCAGTCTTTGAGAAGCATCAATCAGCCTGAAATGAGGAAAAAACTACATGATATTGAAAAAGATTCTGCTAAATTATTTTGGCTCAAGATGAACAAGAAAAGCATAATTTTGAACAATACTTTGTTATAGGAAACAGATAAAAATTAGGATTGCCTGTTTTTTCTTTTCAATATATTGAATTAATTATCTATTTTATTACATAAGAGATGAAAGATGAGATGATGACATAATTGAATGTAGAGTGAAATATGGTCAAGGGAAAGTGAGATGCATGAAACAAAGTTATTTAAAGAAAACAAAATAATGGAGAACAATTAATATCTGCATTATAAGCAGGAAGGGAGAAATCAAAACTCTAAATAATCAGAAAAGTAATGTGGAGAACAAATTTGACATCTTCTCCCATAAAGATAAGTAATAGGATAAAGACACGTCAATGATCAGAGAGAGAATGGAGGACTTCTATAAATCAATAATAAAAATACAAACATCCCAAAATTAAAGTGAGCAAAATAATGAAACAGTCACTTTACAAAAAAAAGATATCCAAACAGTCAATAAGCATATGAAAAGGTGCTCACTATCATCATTCATCCAGAAAATGCAGATTAAAACCATAAAGAGATCAAAGAGATACAACTACATACCTATTAGAATAATTAAAATTTAAAAATACTGACCATACTAAATATTGGCAAGCATATGAAGCAAATGTAATTCTTGTACATTGCTGGAGAAAGTATAAAATGGTACCATTTTGTAAGAATATTTGGTATTTTCTAATAAACATAAAGATGCATATGACGTATACAACGTCCATGGCATAGCAATTCCACTGCTAGGTATTAAGATAAACTTTTTTATATGTCCACAAAAAGATGTATACAAGAATGTCATAGTGACTTTATTCATAATAGCCAAAGACTGAAACCATCCCAAATGTCTGTCAATAGAAAAATGGATATCTAAATTGTATTCATACAATGGAACAGCGCTTAGTAACTTAAAAAATTATAAGCTATACACACAACATGAATGAATCTTCCAAATATCATGTCAAATAAAACAAGGCAGAAACAAAAGAATAAATAATGTATGATTTCATATATATGAAGATCAAGAACAGGCAAAACCAATCCACAGTGATAGAAGTCAAAATAACACTTACTTCTGTGGCTATGGTTGGGATTGACTGAGAAGGGTCATGAGGGAACTTTCAAGTATGATGGACATCTTCTATATTGTGATTTGAGTGGTTTCTACATGCTGAGCACAGTGCGATACAATAAAACTCACCAATTTTAAGTGTACAATTTGGTAAGTTTTGACAAACGTGTTAGGTCATGTAACCATCACTACAATCATGATATAGAGCTATTCTGTTCCATATGGTAGCCAATAGCCACATATGGCTAGTGAGCGCTTGATGTTAAGATGTGCTGTAAGTGTTAAATGCACTCTGGGTCTTACAGATTTAGTACAATAAAAAGAATGTAAAATACCCAACTTCTACACTGGTTACATGTCAAAATGATAATATGTTATATATATTGGATTACACAAAGTATATTATTAAAATTAATTTCACTTTTTTTTTAAAATATATCTATTACAAAATTTAGAATTACATGTGTGGCTTGCATCATAGTTCTAATGAGTAATGTTGATGAGAACATTTATTGGAATTACAGATATGGTTTGCTTTAATTCGCTACTATTTCCTCCTCCCATCCTCTGCGTTGTTGATCTCATATATTTTACTTCTACATATGATGTAAATACTATAATACATTGTTATTATTTTTGCTATAAACAGGCAGCTATAGTTTAAGGAGAATTTAAAAAATAAGAAATGTCTTTTGCAGTTAACCACATAATTTCCATTTTTGGTGCTCCAGATTTTCTTCTGCCAGGATCACTTTTTAAACAAATCTTGTTGTGCTGGTCTGCTGATGATAGATTCTCTCACCTTTTATTTGTCTGAATAGTCCTATTTTGCTTTCATTTTTTTAAAAAAAATTTTTTGTTGTATATAGAATCCAGGGTTGGCAGTTATTTCTTTCAGTACTGTAAAGATGTCACTCCGCTTTAATCTTTGTCCGTACTTATCTTTTTTCTCTGACTACTTTTAGATTTTCTCTTCATCACTGGTCTTGAGAAGTTTCATTTTAATCTACCACGGTGTGGTTTTCTTCTGTTATTCTGCTTTGGGTTCTTAGAATTTCTAGGCTCTTTAGGTTTATAGTTTTCATAAAATTTTGAAAAAATTCAGTCATTTATTTTTCTTCAAATATTTTTTTTCTCTGCTTCCCTTTAATCTCCTGGGAATCAAATTATGAATATTATAGCACACTTGATGTTGTTCCCCGGGTCACTGATCTTCTAGTGGTTGTTGGTGGTTTTTCTGTTTTGTGTTTTTTTTTAATCTTTCTTCTCTCTGTGCTTCAGTTTGGATTGTTTCTAATATTAGGTGTTTGTCTATTGATTTCTTCTTCAATATTTAATCGCTGTTCATGTCATCCATTTTTTTCACTGGCAGTATTGAATTTTATTTCCCTAGAATTTCTTTGTGTAGTTTTTGGATTACTCATTTCTCTTAGCAAGTTTCTATTTTTCCTCACATTTCTGAACATATGTAATGCATTTTTTTTTTGGATCTCTGTTTTAACAATAAAGTTTTAATTAAAACTTACAATACCTTGAAGGTATTATGCTAGACAAAAATAGTCAGACTGAGAAAGTCAAATATCATACGATTTCACTCAAAAGTGAAAGATAAAAACAAAAACACCAACAAACAAACACATAGATACAGAGATTAGATTGGTGGTTACCAGAGGGGACAAGAGGAGGGCGGAAGGTGAAAGGGGTGAGTGGGCCCGTGTGTACAGTGAGGGATGGTAATAGTCTTTGGGTGGTGAACATGATGTAGTCTACATAGAAATCGAACTATAATAACGTACACCTGAAATTTATGTAATATTATAAACCAATGTTACCTCAATAAAATTTTTTTTTTAAATTTTTAAAAAGACTTACAATTTAAAAATTACTTCATCTATGTGATTTTTGGATCTGTTTGTATTGATTGAATTTTATTCTGATTATGGTTCATATTTTTCTCCTTAGCATTTCTGGTAATTTGGATGCTGGACACTATGAATCTTATATTTTTGAGTTGTTGGTATTATTGCATTCACTTAAATACTGTTGGACTTTTTCTGATATATAGGTAAGTTACTTGGAATTTGTTTAATGCTTTCGAGGTTTGCTTTGCAGCTTTGTTAGGTCAGTACACAGCAGTCTTGAGAGTTAATTCAGCTGTATGACTAAGGTGATGTTATCTGAGAACTCTACCTGATGCCTTATTTATTGAGATTTTTCTGTTTTGGTTGGTGATAATATGAACTTTTTCCAGCCCTGTGTGAGCCTCGGAAACTCTTCGGCCTCCTGTTTTCTGGTAGGTCTTTCCTTAGCCTTGTGTAGCTTCCTTTAATGCGTGCATTGATTAGTACTCAGCCAGATAGTTGAGGGGCTCTCCTGCAGATCTCCTCACCCTTCCCTCTGTGCAAGAACCCCTCTCCGTTACTGTGCCACAGATTACAGCCACCGTGGCCTCCACACACTTGGATCTTTGTCTCCTCATATTAGCGACCACTGCGTTCTTTGTAGGCTTTCTCTTCCAGTCCTACCTCCCCGAAACCGCCTCTAGGCAGGACGCTGAGGAAACCAGAGGGCTCACCTCGCCTGTTTCCCTTCCCTTAGGCATCGCCATCCTGTGCTGCCTGTTGCCCCATATCTGAAAATGTTGTTCCTGATATTTTATCTAGTTTTCCCGTTGTTTGAGGCAGCTACTTAAATCTTTTTATTTCATACAGACCTTCAGTAAAAATTAATAATTTTCTTTTGATTGATTTGTTTTCATATTCAACAGACTGTAGAGTCAAATACTGTTGTTAAGAGGCCCAGAAACTCTTATTAATTGATGCAGAGAATGCAGGAAAAAAAACATGCCCCAGAAAACTTTGTAAACATTGAGTAGAGCGCCATGAAACAAAATAAAAAGTTGAAAAATAGGCTGGGAAATATTTAAATATTTGCATGGATTATTTATCAGCTTGTCACTTGGCAAAATTTTGGATTCCATATTAAGAAGTGCTTTTTGAGAGCAGAGATTGTTAAGAAATAATGTAGGTTACTAAGGTAAGTTGTGCTAATGTTATTTTTCCCCTAGAAATCATTAAAGTAAGGAAGAAAGTTTTCTTCCATAAGTGCTTTAAATAAAGTTCTCTGAAAGAATAAGGCTGAACAGGATGACTGAATTTTTCCAAGTTCTGTATTTTCGTAATGCGCTTCTCTCTCACTCATCTAAGGATGCTTAGCCCTCACTGTGTGTGGCTCACTAAGTAATCCAGTTACCATCTACACTTTGAGAATGAGAAATAATGACACGTTCTACCTACCCTTCTTCTTCTCTAAGATCTCCTGTTCATCACGATCATCTTAATGAAAAAATAACTTATTTATTAAGGTATAATATGATATAAAATTTAAGAGAACGTGAATATTCTACATGATTGAAACTTACTTCGCTATTTACCCACACTCTAAAATGTTGAGCAGTTGTATTTTGCATCTTTTCTCACCTTCTTACACAGAATACTATTTGATATTTGTGATATCAGACTTACCCGTTTGTGAATACCAAAAAAGTGTATAATATTCTCATCTGTAGTATGTGCGGTTCTTGACTCCTTTCCAGATGGCTAATATTGCAGAAATTTGATTTCTGGATGTCAAATTACTGTCTAGGTGAATGCCTATGAAACTATATGCAATATTTTTATCAGGGGAACTAAAGATGCTATTAAAAGTCATATTCATTAATTTATGTGTTCAATAAATATTTATTGAGTTCTTACTATACTTACTATGCGTCAGAGACTGTACATCTCAGTACATAATGATAAATATAAATGCCAATTATAAATACTGAGGCTTGGTTAACATTAACATCCTTCATTGCTTTCTGTAGTGGGTCAGCTATGTTATATTTAATATGTGGTAGTAAAATTGAATTTTTAGTCAGGAACTCTTTTCCACTTTCATTTACCTTATTGAACTCTCCTAATCTCAAGTATAAATTATCAAAGTTCTTGAAGTACAGTCTGGGAAAGTTTTGAAAAATAAATTAAAGGGTGATAGACTAGTTTTCCCAATATGGCTTTAAAAACTAAGCAAGATTAATCTGATTGCATTAGAGATGAAGCCCCACTTTCATTTTCATAAAGCTCTCACTTTGTGCTTGTTAGACAGTGTGTTTAAATCCTAACATCACGACTAGAGCAATATTAACAAATGAAGGTGGTTTTTATGCCTATGGTAATAGGGAAGAATCAGAGAGAAGCTTCCTTCAGCATACCCTCTCCTACAGATGTGATCTGGTTTATGGTGGCTACTTGGCACTGCACAATTTTTACTGTCAAGTCCTGAAGAAACATCTCGACAGAGCATTTCTGTAAGTAGTTTCAGAGGATTATTTATGGCTCTGCAAGGATGCCAGATTGCCTCATTTTGAGACAATTAAAACAGGAATTTAGGCAGCCGTTATTTGCATTTTTAGGAGAAAAACTCATTAGCACAAGGCCAGGGGATCATTGTGGCCCGGAGAAGCTACCTTGAATAATAATCCTGGACCCCAGAAAACTCTAGCAAACAGAGCCAGGGACGCCTGTTAGAGCAGTCTGCATGCAGATGGGCACAGAAACAGAAGCCGAGAGTCTTTTAGGATGATAACTAATATATTTTTATGAGGCAGACTGAAATGAGACTCCAGAGAGAGCAACAGAAAAGACTGATCAGAGAGAGTAAAATTGTTGACAAGAAGATTGGAAAGTAGAATTCATTGTAGAACATATAAATCATACAGAAGCTTGCCACGAAGGCAGACTAAACTCCAGAAATCCACATTTTGCTAGAGGTCAGCTTAATAACTTATCAATGTGAATACTTAAGTTCTTTAATATTTTACCACATATAGGAGAAGGCCAGTTGTTGACTAGAAAGAAAATGTCACCTTTCTCAGGAGGTTCAACATCATATTAGGAAATGTCTGCACACAGATTTGGAAGAAAGAAACAAGAGGAATTCTTTCAAATATGCATTTTTAAAAAAATTAACAGTTCTTGGTCTCTGTGTTAGCAATTAACATACCAATTGACCCACTGCCACGGATGATATTGACACCAATATTCCTACTTGTTGAAATAAAGATTTAACTAATGTTAGATGAAACACGATCAATGTATTTTAAGAGTCAAGGGCTATGTGTTCTAGCGGGAATAGATGTGGTGAGGGGGAAAGGGGAAGAGAAGAGACAATTTTTCTTCTTTTTAAAAATTTCTCCTGTTCTTTGCCTAGCCACCTCTTCTCATATAAAGTTCCATGAATAAACTATTCTAAAATTCATCATGTTCAGGTACTATGCCACGTACTAGAAATACAAAGATATTAAAAATTTGGTCTTTTTCCTCAAAGAGCTCATAAATGAGGAAACAAGCAAACAGTGGGAATTGTTTGATAAGTACAATGTATGTCTTAGGCTTTTCTGCCAGCAGTGGAGAGGTGAAATATGAGGTTATAGCATCTTATTTCCTTCTTCTTGAGTTAGAATACTTGCTTAAAAAATTAGAATGCTACAAGAGTTCATCCATTCAAGCCACCCAGCCTGAATACAAATGTAGTGAAGTTAAGCGTGAAAGTCTAGTGTTGTTTATTTATAACAACATTTGGGGGAAATGTGACAACTTACTAAGTTGTTTATTGTAAAGACTATAAATACTTTTAATTAGGAATATTTACTTAAATCTCCTCTACTGTAACAGGTTCATTTCATGCTCTTCAAACTTCATTTTTTTTTTAAAAAAGGCAAAACCAACCAACCAACTCCAATCAGATCACTTGACTGGAGTTGTAACTTTGACTCGAATAGGATTTTATAGTTTTTATGGCGTTTTCATGGACTATCAAGATTTTAATAACAAGTATATCAGTAGTGACAGAATATATATAATATTAGCTTTTGTATTTTGAAACAATGTAATATAAGCTACATATATATACATATATGTGTATATACACAATATATACTCATATGTAAGTATATATGCATATTATATATATACACACCCATATTTATGAAATAGAAAGCTGGCTTAGAAAACTAATGAAGTTATTGCTTAATTTCTGTCCTTTCAATTCATTAAAAATGCTTGCTTTTATATACTTTATACTGCTCCTAGGAAACTCTAAAGAACAAGCTTGTAAAATCTTACATGTATAATTTTATTCATAGAATTTACAAATCTAAAGTATCTTACTATAATTGTGGAATGGTCAATCAGTCCATAAATTTTTCATCAATTTTTGCTTCATATGTTTTCAAGTTATGTTGACAGATGTATAAAGATTGTTATACTCTGTTTCAGAAACTGAATAGATGCTCTTTAGTCCTGTTTTTGTTTCCTGAGAACAGAGTGACTACACTTCTTGGCACCCCTTGAAGTTCATAATTCTTGCATTGTAGTTGAGACTAAATAACTGTCTATGGCCAATAGAATGAGGCCTAAAATGATGTGTATCTCTCCCAGATATGGACCCACAAAACGAGCAACATGATCATTTTTGCTCTTTCTCTTCGTTTATCAGAATATAGAAGAGGAAGAGGGCTCTTGAGGGAAGTTGCAGAAATTGGAAGGAGCAAAAATGGAAGGATCTGGGATACCTGACTCATCATGTGGAAGCCTACCAATAAATATCAGTTGGATTGTGACTTGAATGGAAAATAAACATTTATTACATTATACATTGCCTGACAAATACAATCTTCTGGTGTCTTTATCAATATGAATGATTTTCCCTAATGTTTTGCACCAATAATTGTGTTAAGGCTCATATTAAGATTTCCATACTGAGTTTCTCATTGTTAACATTTTTCTAGTATTTATATATTTCTATTACTTTGTTAATAGTAGTTCTGCATTTTTTATTCTACTTCTTGCAAACATATTTTACTCAATCTATGAGTCTCTGTCTTTTAAACGTGAATTTAGACCCGTTTTCATTAATGAAATGTTTAATAATTAATAAAATATCTGCAATTATTTTTGCCACATATATTATTTTTCAATTTTCCATGTTTTGTCATCATTCTCTCCTTTTCTTTGTTTGGATTTTTCAATTTTCTTTGTTTCATTCTTGGTCTTATAATGGTTTGTGAGATAGATATACCTATGTAGATATATAACTTTTAATTATTAGTCTTAGATTTTTTAACATATATAGTAAAAATAAAATTAAAAAATTTTAAAAAGCACTAATCTTTTTTTCCACTATCTCCTTCTGTCCCTCAGACCATCATCTTCTATTTAAAAAATAATTCTGGAATTTTAGTTATAGGCTTGTGTATATTTTTAAAAGAGACCACACATTCATATTTAATGTAAGTTTTATTGATTCTTTTGTGCTGAATTGTTTCTTTGTATTTTCTCTCTTGAGTATGTTCTCTTATAATTCTTACAGATTGGGTACATTTTTTTTAATAAAATATGAGTTCTTGCATGTCCTCTCTCTTAAATGATAATTTGATTTGCTTAGGATTTTATGTTTAAGATCAGTTGCTGCTCAGAATTCTAAAGATGTATTTCTACAATCATCTTGCAGCAAAAACTGCCAAGAAGAAATCTGTTCTCAGTCATTTAATTCCTGTAATATGTCTTACATTTTAAAGTGATTTCTTTTTTAATTTTGAGGGTTCAGAAATATTACCATAATGATGTGTCTAGGGATGTATGTGCATGTGCATATGTGTATGTGCGTTTGTGTGTCTGTGTTTTTAAAATTCCTGCCTCTCAATACTTGGCAAGCATTTTCAATTTAGTATGCCCATTATTCTTCAATTATAGGTAATTTTATTCCATTTTTAAAGAACATTTGGCCCTTCATTTTATGTCTTCAAACTGTCTGTAATATATTTTAAAAATATATCTTACACTGCTGAGTCTCTCCTTTATGTTTTCTTTCTTTCTTTTTGTATTATCTTGTGGGAATATTCCTCTGTTCAACAATTTATCTCAATACTGTGGTCAATTATAATATTAAGTGTAGATTTTGAAATTTTTTATTTTTCATGATCAAATTTTAGATTTGTACAATCACTGCTGCTGATATATCTCTGGTGATAATGACAATCAAAAGTATTACTCTGTTTGCTCTATTAAGTCTATTTCCTCAGATGTTAGTTCTTTTATTCCTGTATTTTGTGCCTCTTTTTTATATTGTTGGTTTTCCTCAAATAGACTAGGATTCTTGGTCATGTGATCAGGATGTATTTGTGATACCTGCTTACACTACCTTGAAATGCTTGTTTTTGGCTTCCATAAAGTGGTGGTAACAATATGAAACTTCTCCATTTCACAGAGTTACTATTTGAAGGAAAAGAAAGTACACATTTTTAAATGCTTGGTACAATTAAAATAAACGTGCCTCAATAAGAAAATTAATTAATCCCTATCCAATTTGAAGACTAAATATAGGCCTGTTGTATTTCTTGGAGCAAAGCTCTTAGGCACATGATAATTGCTTCCTTAGAATTGGTGTAATTGGCTCCCCTTCCTTCCTGGTAAGGAAAAAAACACCATTACTTTTAGCTTTTGTATTATTATATGCCAACAAATGCATATTAAATTACTTTCCTATGTTGTTTTGAGTTCCATTCCTCATATGTCAGGTAATTCTTTGAATGTTCAATTTTTCAAAACATCAATATTGCTTAAGTTGTGATTTAAAACTTAGTAATAGTAATAAAATTGTATTCCTGAATATGACTTTGACCTACACTCATATAAAATCTATGTAGTCTAAAACAAAAAAGCCACCTATTTTGCTCTCTTTTTTTCCCTGTTTTTATCAATAAGACCATTCACTTTAGAAATGGATTTGCATCTTTCATTTATGCTGAGATAAACATCATATGTTTCTAATAATTTTACTGGAATAAATATAAAGCTTCAAATATGAGGACCACCATTATGACCTTAAAGTCAGTGTTCAGAGACTATTTTATACAAAGAATAGACACACATTCACACAAAAAGATCTTTTTGTATTGCTTTGACCAATAGCCAAAAGAACTTGCATACTTCACTAAGTTTCAATTTTCATACAGGCACCACAGTAATATCCATCATATCATACATCTTCACAAATAAATAGTAACAAAACAAAGTTTAGAATACATTATACAGCCTAAAATGGAAACTATATACAACTGGATTGGCTCTTAATACACTAAATATCTTTTTTGTTTCAGGAACACATTTATTAAGCAAAGAAACAAAATACCTGTTTGATGCTGGAGATACAAAATTTAAAAGGCAGAATCCCCGTCCTTAATATGTTAACTATATGATAAATGTTGTGATTGATATGAAGATATCATGGAAGTATTTAGGAGAAATAGCGATCAAAACTGGGGAGGTCAGAGAAGGCTTTTGTAGGAAGAGAAACTTGAATTGATTCTTAAAATATCATTACGGGCTCTATATAAAATGAGATGGGATAGGAGATGTTGATTTTTTTTAATCCCTAATGAGTCACTTAACCAATATTCCACAATTCTCCATGGCCTCCTACTCACTCTTCAATTTCTAACCTCAATTCTTTTAAAAACACTCTTCTGACTTCTTGATATCAACCACCAAACCAAACAACTCGTTAAATTCTGCTTGGTTTCTAGAGAAAGTACATTTTAATATTGGGGAGTGGTAGTATAAATTTACATATTTTGCCTTCTACACCAAGGTTGAGAAGATCCTATCGAGATGACTCCTGATGGACTGATCTCTGTCCAACACTCACCAGGACATGTGAGAACATGAATAGCAGTGGGGAAGGACACAACAGGAGCACTAAGTGCCAGGGACTCAGAACCCAGGGGGAACTGCAGGCTCAGGAAAGCAAGATCCAGAACCAAAGGAAAAAATCATGGAGCAAACGTTAATCAGCTCTCATCATAGAGAAAAGGAACTTTTCTTTGGACTCATTTTATGGTCAGACTGTGTCTGAGTGGTGGAGGCCTTTGTGCCTGTGGCTCAAGAGAATTCTAACATAAGTGCTATAGATGCTGTTGACGTAACATAAAATAGAACAGGCACAGGTTTTAAAATCAGGTTTCTAATAATGATTTTACCGTTTATTAACTGTGTAAATTTAGAAAACTATTCGTCGAAACCAGCTTACTTTTTCTAAAACAGGAAAGATATAACTAAGATATAAATAGATATAAATCTCATCGAATTGTTATGACAATTGAATGGAATATTGAAAGTAAAATATATAATTAGGGCTTAATGTATTCTTTTCCTTCTCTTCTGATAAATAATATATAGAACAAGGACTGGGTTTTTCAGGAGGCTTCTATAACCACTAGCAGCTGATTTATTCATGTGCTTAGCAACATTCAAAATGTTGTGTTAGAGAAGTAGAGAATGCAATATACATAGAATCTGGTTACAAAGAAACACTATTTGGAATAGATTGCTACATCATCCAGTAAGGTAATTCCTTCTTATTCCATCCCCAACTTTTGTAGGTTTCATGCTTGTGGTTAAGGGACAAGAAAGTGCTCTAGAGACAAGGAAAACCACTCAGCACAAGTAAAGAATGCCTGCCTCATCTCCCCCTTACCTGTACTCCTCAACTTGCTTGCACAACTCATGATGTATCTGTGGTTTCTGACCCTCTTTATTTCATAAATCTCAGCCCCTCATTCTCCCTGTTGCAGGCAGGAGAAAGATAAATTTTTGTTTAAATATCATCTTAGGTAAATTAGTGTGTATAGGCATGATTTGTATAATTACAGCAGTTAGTAATTAGTATAAATAGAGATCATGTCACAACTAGCAGACATAATTAAAGCACATAACAAGTCTAGAAAAACCTATATTTTTCTGCAGGAAACAAATGCATTAGATGAATTCCTAAATCAGTGTCAAGAATAAACTTGACATCAAACATATTACACTTCATATCTAGGTAAAAATTATTATTGCACAAGATTATTTCTTAGGAATATTTTTCTTTGTGTATTTTTTTTTCAATCAAGGAAAATAAAAGGCAAAAAACAGAAACTTTTTCTCTTCTTTTCCTCTTGTTTCCATGTGAAGGAACTGTGTATCACTTACATTGTCTCTGCCAGGGAAGTTTTGTTTATGGCTTCATGCTTATTAGTGTCCTAATAGAAACTGTTTTTTTTGAGTTTATCATTTGCTACCTTATATTTCTATTTTTTTTAAAAAGTGTGAATGACAAGTTTCTCCACCTAAACTACAAGCTCTTTAAGCACTTTTGAGTATAGAAGCCTTATACTTTTTACATTCCTCATGCTCACAGCCCCAAGTATGATGACTTCCAAACATCTAGTAGTTGCTGAGTCAGTTTTCTTGAAGGTAAGTAAAATGTTTACACAAGTAGTAATTATTTAAGTAAGTTTAATTTGTCTCAATAGATAAAATTGATATAATCAAAGGATAACAATTACCCATTCAGCATTTTAGAGTTTAGAAAATATTTTCTTTCAGACTAGCTTTTTGGGTCTTTACAACATCCTCATGAGGCAGTTATTTATATACAGATGACCACAAAGACTCAAAGAAGTTAGAGACAATGTAAACTTACAGCATGTCGTTTGGAATGCAACTGGCAGAGGTACAAATTAAATCCAGGAACTTTAGCTGTTAAATACCTAAAAATCTGAATCAATTTAATTGCAGATTAATTGCATTTTCTGAAAACATCAAATTGCATTTGTAGAAAAAAGTCTAACTAGCTTTCTGAATAATAGATATATCTTTGAAATAACACTTATTCAAGACAAATATATACATTTGATTCTCATTC
The DNA here is from genome assembly GCF_020826845.1 of Diceros bicornis minor. NCBI lineage: Eukaryota > Metazoa > Chordata > Mammalia > Perissodactyla > Rhinocerotidae > Diceros > Diceros bicornis. The sequence goes on along the minus strand of NC_080749.1, from coordinate 27,403,300 downwards.
ACTGGAGTTTTGTTCTATAAAGTTGCTGCAAACACTGAATTAATAAATACTGAATCACGGCCCCTAGAAGAAATATAGGGTTAGATTCTGCAAGCCTTGGCCACAATATTTTTGAACACATAACTTTGTTTTATATGCATTTTGTTTAAAGACATCTTATTTAATACCTATTGATGAATCATTAACTTTGAACTCACAGTCAACAGCACTGTGACTCATGCTTGAATGAAGCTCATCTAACACATGTATTTTCTCAGTAAGGCACCTCGCAGCCTTTTGTAATTAGGAACAGTAGACAGCAATTCAGCACTCTGCTTTTAGGGGTCATTTTAAACAGCAACATCACTAACAAAAAGCACAAAAATATGCAAAACATGGAATTAAATAGCCCACGTATAGTACGCTTGTGTATAGTATGAGAGCTGTGAAATAAGAAGGCAAACTGTCTCCTTGTTCAATCTTAGCTGGGAAAGTGCGGGTTGGTTGACTCATATTTCTCACCTCTCTGTACATATGCGTGTCTTCAAATTACTGTAGAAGTATCTTGACTATTGATTTTGGAGTTACAAATAAATTTTAGTCAATATGCAAATTTGAGAATACAGAATCCATGAATAATGAGGACCAACTGTATTAAAAATTCCCAAAGAAGAAATATTGTGCTATGCATTAAAGGTATGAAGATGAATAAAATATTATTGCTGATTTTGAAAGGTTTACAGTCTGTCTGGGGAGATGGAATACCAACAGATAATGGCAATTCAGTGTGATTGTGTTCTTATTGCTAGAGAATCACAAAGGAGAAAACAACTGGGTCCTTAGTTTGCATGTGACTATGTCTTTCATTCCTGTCTTTCAGTATTATACATTTGGAACAATGTGGTCAATTCCTACCACAATTCTTAACACTTTCAATTTATGAACCAGTTCTTCTTTGTTGATATGCAAGAAATCCCCAAAAGCACTGCCTCATTGTTCCTGTATCTTTTTAGTGCTCAGCAAGGCAAATCAAGTCTTCATGGAAATTAGAATTTAGAAAAGTGAAACATTCCTTACATCTCTGTATTACATATCACCACTGAACTTTTTTTTCCACTGAACCAGTTTTATAAACTCTACTGGAATCCTCTCTCTCCATGGAAAGCAGTAGTACACTACCAGAATATTATTACTTCCCTTGTCTTCTTTGAGTCTCATTCAAATAAGGTTTATCTATTTCCATAAAGCCTAAAATTCCTCATCTACCTCAACTTCCCACTTGATTATATTTCTTTGAGTAACATAGTGCTTTTTTTAAAAAAATTATATTATTATGTTTCTGATCTGAGCTCTAACCCCATAACTATCAATACAGGTTTTTGCTTGTATACCTGGAAATCTATAATCTTAATTTTCTTTTCCAGTTTTCTTACCTGGGGTTGCCCACTGAAAAGTAAAGTGCAATTATTGTGCTATGCTACTTTTTTCCTATGACACACCTATTTTCCTCTAGGGTCTGTTTCATTTTTTGTTGTTGTTGTTGTTTTTTAATTTTCTCTGAGAATTGTTTTTCCGTTTAACTCATCCTTCATATTTTCTACCCCGTCTACAACACAACAACACCAACAGCCTTCACAACTATTTAAAACTCTACGGTCCACATAAATAAGACTCTTTCCCGACAATCTTCAGCAGAATTCTGTCTTTTGTTGGTAACCTCTCATTCATTTAACTTTGTCCTTAACACCAGGGCTTTAGATGGGAAAACATGGTTTAAACTCATTTGAATGTAACGAGGGGTTAACTTCTAAGTTCCTGCATGTTGGTTTGTTGTTTCAAAGCATCATTTCTTCCTATTAATCAAGTTTAAATTTCACGATGGACCAGGGACCCCTTTTTGTCTGTCCCAGTTTTAAATTGTTTCTCATATGATTATTGTAGACTTATTTTTGTAGAAATCTCATATAGATTTCTTTTTTTTACAAAAATATACACATTTTTCTGTAGCTTCATTGAAATTAGTTCTTTATTTCCACTGTTCTAGCATAGAGCCTCTCTGAGTTTGCGTTCTCTGAATTTGGAATTAACTTTCAGCTATATTTGAAAAGGTATTTATTTTGATGAACTTGAAATATGTGTTTACTTTCTGTTCTGGAACACTGAACCTCCAAAAGAACCTGCTATCCTATCCCCAAGACTGTATGTAACCTGCAGCTCTGAATGTTAGCCTCCTCATCTCCCTAACAGCGCTGTCATTTGATCCCATTTACTTGTTGAAATGGGATTAATTTTGGTTAGAACTGAAGTAGTTTTAATGGATATTTATATAAATTTTCAATTCAATTTGATCTCTTATGATCACCTTTGTGGCACAGAAAGAGACTATGCACTTTGGTGAAGTTTGTTCTGTAAAACCTCAACAGGTTATTTACCAGTACTCCCTCATTTAGAAAACTGCAAATTGTTCTGGGATGTGTGGGCAGCAAAAAGTATAATTAATATTTCATAGTTTTGTGTCATTAGAGGAAATAGAGGCTTTTGAAATATCATCTTGTTAATCAGTTGATCTTTCCCCTCAATAATTAGATCTTACAATTTACTTCTAAAATTACCGGAAATGGTATTTTCAGGTAATAAAAAGTAAAATTCATTTAATGAAAAAAATGACGTTTGAAAATAATAGATTTTTTTATATTGAATTCAATTCTCACACCATGCTTAGTGGCTAATTCATTGCTACCATCATTTAAAATTTTGATCTTCTAATTTTTAGTGGTTTAGAATTGAGATAATTAGAAAGTACATGATAATGACTAATTAGAATACGAACAACACTATGCATGAACCACAAATAACGAGTGGGAAATGTGTTGAATTTTTTTAATGTTTGAAATTATATTGGTATTTGAGAAATGCAATTATCATTTTCAATGGCAATTTTGTTCATACAAAGAAGTTTTAAAACAGAATTGCAGCTTCAGACCTCCAAATTTGTTCAAATATGTTAAAATTTCACTTATGTCTTTTTAATTTTGATATACATAAACTGTGAATTTGAAGCTGAGATTTTTGTCTATTTATAAAAAGGAACATTTGGGGTTACATTAAAATATGTATCTCATCTCATTTTTGAAATGTATTAGACAGCAGACTAATCTATTATGGGCCAGTTGGTTGGCATTGATGGGGCTACTCAATGAATATTCTGAAAGGTATTTAATTAAATTAAAGTTCTGACTGTTTACTTACCCTCTGACCAAATGACTTTGGGCTAAGGTTGTATTTACAGCAGCCATATTATATACTTAGATAGAGAGATATTTTGGTAAAGTTGTAATACATAGAAATATGGAAAGATTTTTAGATGGATTATTGGTTGAGCATGGTTTGGGTATTGCAGGTAGGTTATGATAATTGTTTTGCCACTAAATCTATTTTAAAGTTTTTTTAATTAGGCAAATTTCTATTAGATCTAGTTGCCAAGAGCAAACTCATTGGAAGAACTCACTATAAATTGTTCAAGCATCTCAGTTATTTCTAATTTATGATTGGTCAACTTTCTAGCTGTCTCATATGACATCTTTATCTTTCTAACTTCAGTCAACGTCATAAAATACAACTGAAATTATCTGTCCTAGAAAAAAAGTGAGACTCAAAACTCCAGATAATTTGATGTGCATAGAAAAAAATAGACCATTTATAAAATCTCTATAGCATATTGCAATAATCCATGAGAACATTTACTAAAACCTGTTTAGTTTGTCCTAATATGTATCTCAAAATCAAGAAGAGTATTTCCTAAATTGGCCAGATAACATTGGGTTTTATACTCCATTTTACTTTCAAAATTGGCCGCATTCCACAAGTTCTGTGCACATGAAGAACAATGAAACACAGAATATGTACTATAGACTAAACTGGAAAGAAATGAAGTCATCACCACATTCTTCGATTTCTTGCCAAATGCTATCTGAAAGAAAAAAAGATGCCAAATCAAAGAGATTTTCTATGCTATAAACACGCTCAAGAACTATAACAAGGCTCACTGGAGGGTACTACATTTTCTTGGAAATCTAAACTTTTGGATTTCTATACACATTACCCCCTGAGTTATAAGAAATTTAAGCTATGCATACTTAGTGTGAAATTTTGAAGGCATAGCATGTCAGAGAGAACCTATATTTAACATGCTGTCTATCCAGCCTCACTCTTAGAATGAACAGAGGAAATCAGGTAGATAACCTGGGCAAACAAGCTTATCTCGCAACCCAACACCAAGCCCTGGAAATTATAGATCTAAAAAGTAACAATACATCAGAGCAGTGCTGGAAAACAAGAAGGGATTCACAGAGGAAATACAAATATCAACAGGATCCCTGAATAATATTAATGATATCTACTAGAAAATAAAAATTATCTAAATTGATGCAAGAACCAAGAAAAAAATCTGGATAAGATAATAACCATGGAAAAAAATTGAAAATGTAGTTCGAGTTTTACACAAAACTATATGCTAGTCCCAAAGGTTGTGTGGCTGAGTTTTGCAAAACTTTGAAAGAATAAAAAAATTCCTGTGTTATATAGTCTCTTCCAGAGAAATAAGGGAACCTGCTTCATTGGAGGGCGTGTGCAACTTCAGCTTTATGAGTCAAAACCAAATCACTCTCTCTATATATATACTTTTACCATCAGTAAATAAGAATTCCTATTTCATACTTACCCACCAAAACTTAGTGTTATCACACTTATTTATTTTTATAAAAAGGATGAAAGTGTTATATTCTATTATTTTAATTTATATTTCCATAATTACCAGTCAGATTGAGCATCGCTTCATTTGTTTAATAGTGCTTACTTTTGTAAACATGGATATGTCTTGAATACAAAGGATATATAATATAGTTCATGGATGCATACTTTGTATTTGTTGAGTAGGTACAAAAACATATATAGCAATGACATTCACCAAATTTTGCATCAAGACTATCTCCTGGGAAGGCTCAAACTAGAGTGAGCTTTAATTCTAACTGAATAGTTTAGATTTTTGTTAACAAATATTCACTCCCTTCTCCCCCTGACATCCATGAAAAGAGTAAATTCAGTTACCCTATTGATTTTGGGCTGGGCCACATGATTTGTTTTGAGCAGTAGAACATGGATGGAAGTGAAAGTATATAAACCCTTAAGAGAAATTTCATATTTTCACCACCTCTCTGGGAACTTCCATTTCCTTCGTGAAAAGTAAATGTTCTAAGTAACAGCTGTCACTCAACCAAAGCCCAAAATGGGTACAGGTGGAATAGATTGAACTCAGCAGCAGCCTTTAACAGAGCTGACCAAGCCATCCCTTAGACACATGAGCAAGAAATCTATACTATGTAAAATAGTCCTACTAATCAATAGAAAAAAAAATGACAAAGGATATGAACAGATATATCACAGAAGACAAAATATAAATGAGCACCATAAGAAAGATGTTCAACTTTGTCAGGAAAATGCAGGAAGAAATCAGAGAAACTATAATTAAAATGTCAAAGCAGCATTTTTTAACAGGTTGGTAAAATTGATAGCTGGATCATATATAGTGTTAGTGATGGTATGGGGAATTCAGTATCATATACCTTTGCTGGAAATGTTAATTATTATAGCCTTTTTGGAACACATTTGACAATATCTGTTAACTTAAAAAATGAACAAACCTAGAGCTCCATAATTTCCACTTCTAGGGATCTATCTCAGAAAAATACTGTGCACATACATGGAGAGTCATGCAAAACTATTTTTTTGTAGCAGTATTGGTGAGAACTTAAACATGTATATCTGTCCTATTGCAAAATAATATTGAGAACAGACTAAATAACTTAGGTACTTGCTCCAGGAAGTACTATAGAAGAACCAACTCTAATGGTTTACTTATCAAGAATAACAAATTTCTTATCAAAACTTGCTTCCAAGGAGGTGAAACAACTATACAATGAAAAGTATAAGACATTATTGAAAGAAATAGATGCAGATTCAATGCCATACGAATCAGAATCCCAATGCCATTCTTCACGGAAATAGAACAAAGAGTCCTAAAGTTCATATGGGGCAACAAAAGATCCCAAATAGCTAAAGCAATCCGAAGAAAAAAAGAACAAAGCTAGAGGCTTCACAATCTCCAACTTCAAAATATACTACAAAGTTATAGTAATCAAAGCAGCATGGTATTGGTACAAAAACAGATGCACAGATCAATGGAACAGAACTGAAAGCCCAGAAATAAAACCACACATCTACGGACAGCTGATCTTCGACAAAGGAGCCAAAACAGACAATGGAGAAATGAAAGTCTCCTCAAGAAATGGTGTTGGGAATACTGGACAGCCACATGCAAAAGAATGAAAGTAGACCATTATCTTGCATCATACACAAAAATTAACTCAAAATGGATTAAAGACTTGAAGGTAAGACGTGAAACCATAAACCTCCCAGAAGAAAATATAGGCAGCACAATCTGTGAGGTCGGTCTTAGAAGGACGTTTTTGAATACCATGTCTACTCAGGCAAGGGAAACAAAAGAAAAAAACAAACAACTGGGACTATATCAGACTAAAGAGCTTCTGCAAGGCAAAGGAAACCAGGAACAAAATGAAAAGACAACCCACCAATTGGGAGAAAATATTTGCAAATAATATCCCACAAGGGGTTAATCTCCAAAATATATAAAGAACTCATACTACTCAACAACAAAAAAACAAACAACTCAATCAAAAAATGGGCAGAGGATGTGAACAGACATTTTTCCAAAGAAGAGATACAGATGGCCACAGGCAGATGAAAAGTTGTTCAACATCACTAACCATTAGGGACGTGCAAACCAAAACTGCAATGAGATATCACCTTACTCCTGTTAGAATGGCTGTAATTACCTAGACAAAAAACAACAAATGTTGGCGAGGATGTGGAGAAAAGGGAACCCTCATACACTGCTGGTGAGAATGCAAACTGGTGCAGCCACTATGGAAAACAGTATGGAGATCTCTCAAAAAATTAAAAATAGAAATACCATATGACCCAGCTATCCCACTGCTGGGTATTTATCTAAGAGCTTGAAATCAACAATTCAAAGGGACTTATGCACCACTACATTCATTGCAGCATTATTCACAGTAGCTGAGACTAGGAAGCAACCCAAGTGCCCAACAAGTGATGAATGGATAAAGAAGAAGTGGTACATATATACAATAGAATACTACTCGGCCATAAAGAAGACAAAATCATCCCACTTGCAGCAACATGGATGGACCTTGAGGGTATTATGTTAAGTGAAATAAGCCAGACAAAGAAAGACAAACATGGTATGATTTCACTCATAAGTGGAAGATAAACAAACATGTGGACAAAGAGAACAGATTAGCGGTTACCAGAGGGGAAAGGGGTTGGAGGGTGGGCACAAGGGTTAAAGGGGCACATATATATGATGACTGACAAATAATAATATACAACTGAAATTTCACGTTATAAACTGTTATGACCTCAATAAAATAAAAAAAAAATTAAAAAAAGAAACTTGCTTCCAGACTCTCACCTCTCTTTACTCATCAATCCAAAGGTTATATTATAAATTCTGCCCAATCCCACTCAGTTCCTCATCATATAAGACTTTCTTAAAATATCACCCCGCCCAGGGCTTAAAACCTTGATCCCCTTTTTCGGGACATTCCCAAGACTCTGTCAACTTCTTGATATTTTCTCTTATCATAGTCAATCTAATCAATTTGCCATTGCTTGGTTACAGATTTTCTTGGTGGCCTTTGAGAGTTAAAAGTCAACATCTGAAATACCAGTATCACGGTACATAACACAGTAGTGAAGAGCATAGTTCTGGAGTCAGACTTCCTGGGGTTGAATCCTAAAATTACATCTTCCTACCAGTGTGACCTTGAGAAAACTATTTCATCTTTCTGGTCCTTGCCTGTGAAATAGGGACAATAATAGAATTTATTTATTGAATTCTTGTGAAAAGTAAATTACTTTATTTAGACCACTTAAGATAAGGGCACAGAAAAGGCCTCAAAAAGTGTTAGATATGAACAACAATAAGTAAATAAATGACCTATCTCTATCAACAGAAGAAAGACTAAAGAACCTACAATACATTCATAGCATATACAATTAAAAAGAAAGATTGATAATAGAAGAAAAACAAACTGCAACACAAAGCATATTATGTAAATATACAAGTAAAAATACAATGTAGGTATATTTGAAATTCAATCAATATGTGTTCTTTAAGGATCTCATCAAACCAAAAACGGTGTTCATTTCAGGGGGAAAGGAATGGGATTGCAGATTATTGAAAGGGATTTTATCCTCTTTCTTTTTTCAAAAGAACATAGTTATGTATTAATTGAATGTTTTTCTTACAAAGGACATGTTTTCATTGGAGACTTTTTTTAACATTGTGGTGAAGAGAAACTGTACATATAGTATATGGAATTTTAATAATGTATATACAATGCCTACCTTTTTCATCCAAAACTTCCAAATAATTTACAGGTGAATATACAAAATACTTTCAAATACTGCTTAATTTACAATTTTCAAATAGTCACTTCAGGAAAGAGACTCAGCAGCTGTTTTTACTGAAGCACTAAAAAACTTTAAGTCATGAAGTGAGAAATAATTCCTTAAGCAATGAAAATGTCAAGAGGAGTTTAGGTAGGCAAAATATCATTCTGCCCAGGTGGTTAGATTGCGTGTTGCTTCATTTAATTTTTGGCAAATTGATCCATTTTGCTTTAGTGAATACATTTTTAGAAATCATGGGATATTTTACATTAGCTAGAAGGAAATATTTTCCTCAATAAAACCAAGCAGCATATTTTATCTGGTCTTTACTCAGAACAAGGAGAAAGAAATTTTGCTTTGAGGATTAAAACAGAATTCTCTCCTGTACCACTTTAATAAGTATCAACCAAATATAGTCTAACACCATGTTATGGATAACAGCAATCCCCAAAGACAGTTAATGGATTTTTGTGCAATTCTGTTTTTAAAAATGATAATTCATTGTTTTAGAGTTTACAAATCTCTTTCAGAACTTTGATTTTTTAATACAGGTAATGCCATTGAAACACATTTACAAAGACAAATGGGTTTAAGAAAAAGAATACTGACCAAGGAATATTACTCTATTAAATTCTGATAATTACTGTCTCTAATATGTGATTAACATTTTTTCCAGTTTTATTTATATATAATTGACACACAAGATATATTAATTTAATACAACATAATGATTTAATATACGTATATATTGTGAAATGATTAGCACGTTAAGTTTAGTTAACATTCATCACCTCACTAGTTACAAATTTTTTTTTCTTATGATGAGAACTTTTAAGATCTGCTCTCTTAGCACCTTTCAAATATACAATACAGTATTGTTGACTATAGTCACCATGCTGTACATTAAATCCCCAAGACTTATTTATCTTATAACTGGAAGTTTGTACCTTTTGACCCCCTTTGCCTATTTCCTCCACTCCCCATCTCCCAACTCTGACAACCACTAATCTGCTTTCTGTTTCTATGAGTTTAGATTCTGCATATGTGTGATCATACAGTATTTGTCTTTCTCTGTCTGACTTGTTTCACTTAGCATAATGCCCTGGAGGTTCATTTATGTTGTCACAAATGGCAGAATTTCCTTCTTTTTATGGCTGAATAATGTTTTATTGTGTGTGTATATGTGTGCATTCCTGAAATAAATCCCACTTGATCTGGTGTAAGATTTCTTGATGTATTGTTGAATTCAACTTGCTAATATTTTGTTCAGGATTTTTACGTCTATGTTCATCAGGGATATCTGCCTGTAATTTTCTTTTCTTTTAGTGTCCTTTTCTGATTTTGGTATTAGGGTAATATTGGCCTTGTAAAATGAGCTTGGTAGTATTTTCTAATTTTTGAAGAGTTTGAGAAGGATTGCTATTAATTCTTTTTTGAATGTTTGGTAGAATTCACCAGTGAAGCCGTCTGGTCTTGACTTTTGTTTATTGGGAGGTATTTGATGACTGATTCAGTCTCCTTTCTAGTAATTGGTCTGTTAGATTTTCTATTTCTTCACGATTCAGTCTTGAGAAGTGTGTGTTTCTAGGAATTTTTCCATTTCTTCTAGGTTGCCCAATTTGTTGCCATATAATTTGGTCATAGTTGTCTCTTATGATCCTCTGATTTGTGTGGTATCAGTTGTAATGTCTCCTCTTTCATTTATGATTTTATTTATATGAATCCTCTTTTTTTCCTTGATAAATCTAGCTAAAGGTTTGCCTATTTTGCTTATCTTTTCAAAAAAGCACCCAGTCGTTTCATTGATCCTTTCTGTGGTCTTTTTAGTCTCTATTTCATTTACTTCTGCACTGATCTTTGTTATTTCCATCCTTCTAAATTAGGTCTTAGTTTGTTCTTTTTTTCCTATGTCATTGAGGTGGAACGTTAGGTTGTTTATTCGAGCTCTTTATTTTTTCTTAATGTAGGCATTTATCATATAAATTTCCCTCTTAGAATTGTTTTTGCTGCGTTCCAAGAGTTTTGGTATGTTGTATTCCCATTCTAATTAGTGTCAAGTTATTTTCTGGTTTCTCTTTTGATATCTTTGACCTATTAGTTGTTTAGTAGCATTTTGTTTAATCTCCACATATTTGCAAATTTTCCAGTTTTCTTCTTGTAATTGATTTCTAGTTTCATACCATTATGGTTGGAAAAGATGACTAATATGATTTCAATCTTTTTAAGTTTATTAAGACTTGTTTTGTGGCTTAACATATGGTCTATCCTGGAGAACGTTTCATGTGTGCTTGAAAAGAATGTGTATTCTGCTGCAGTTGGGTGAAATGTTCTGTAAATATCTGTTAAATACATCTGGTCTAACGTGTAGTTTAAAACCAATGTTTTCTTTTTGATTTTTCTGTCTGGAGGATCTAATCATTGTTGAAAGTAGAGTATCAAAGTCCTTACTATTATCATATTGCTGTCTATTTCTCTCTTTAGGTCTGTTAATATTTGCTTTATATATTTGGGTGCTTCTATGTTAGGTACATAAATATCTACAAATATTATTTCTTTTTCTTGGATTGACCCCTTTATCATTATATAATGACGTTTTTTGTCTCTTTTGCACTCTTTGGCTTAAAGTCCATTTTTTTTTTTTTTTTTTTTTTGTGAGGAGGACTAGCCCTGAGCTAACATCCAATGCCAATCCTCCCCTTTTTTCTTGAGGAAGACTGGCCCTGAGCTAGCATCTGTGCCCATCTTCCTCCACTTTATATGGGACGCCACCACAGCATGGCTTGACAAGCAGTGCGTCAGTGCACGCCTGGGATCCGAACCTGCAAACCCTGGGCTGCTGAAGCCACTGGGGTTAACCGCTTGCGCCACCAGGCTGGCCCCCATTTTTTTCTTATATAAATATGGCTATCCCTGTTTTCTTTTGGTTTCCATTTGCATAGAACATCTTTTTCCATCCTTTCACTTTCAGTCTGTGTGTGTCCTTCAAGCTGAAGTGAGTTTTTTGTAAGCAGCATATAGTGGGCCTTGCTTTTTTATCCATTCAGCAAGGATATGTCTTTTGATTGGAGAACTTAGTCCATTCAGGTTTAAAGTAATTATTGAGGGCCGGCCCAGTGGCTTAGCGGTTAAGTGCATGTGCTCTGCTACTGGCGGCCCGGGTTCGGATCCCCGGCGCGCACCGAGGCACTGCTTCTCCGACCATGCTGAGGCCGCGTCCCACATACAGCAACTGGAAGGATGTGTAACTATGACATACAGGTATCTACTGGGGCTTTGGGGAAGGAAAAAAAGGAGGAGGATTGGCAATAGATCTTAGCTCAGAGCCGGTCTTCCTCAGCAAAAAGAGGAAGATCAGCACGGATGTTAGCTCAGGGCTGATCTCCCTCACAAAAAAAAAAAAATAAAGTAATTATTGATAGGTATAGACTAACTATTGCCATTTTGTTAATTGCTTTCTGGCTGTTTTTCAATTCCTTTCTTCTTTTCTTCTTCTTTTGCTCTCTTCCTTTGTGATTTGATGATTTTCTGTAGTGGTATGCTTAGATTCCTTTCTCTTCATCTTTTGTGTATTGACTATAGGTGTTTGCTTTTGGGTTACTATGAGCTTACATAAAATACCTTATATTTATAATAGTCTATTTTAAGTTAATAACTTAACTTCAAATGCATACTAAAAATATACACTTTTACTGCCTCCACCCAATATTTTATGTTTTTGATGTCACAATTTACATCTTTTGACCTTGTGTATCCATTAACAAATTTTTGTAGTTTTAGTTATTTTTAATACTTTTGTCCTTTAACCTTTATACTACATTTATGAGTGATTTACCCACTGCCATTACAACATTAGAGTATTCCAAATTTAATTATATACATACCTTTACCAGTGAGATTTATGCTTTCATATGTTTTCCTGTTTCTAATTAGAGTCCTTTTGCTGCAGCCTAAAGAAATCCCTTTAACATTTCTTGTAATGCCAGTCTAGTGGTGGCGAACTCCTTCAGCTTTCGCTTGTCTGGAAATCTCTTTATCTCTTCTTCAATTTTTTTTCTTGTTTTTTTTTTTTTGCTGAGGAAGATTCGCCCTGAGCTAACATGTGTGCCAATCTCCCTCTATTTTGTATATGGGTTGCTGCCACAGTGCAGCTACCAATGAGTGGTGTAGGCCTGCGCCCGGGAACTGAACCCAGGCTGCCAAAGTGGAGTGTGCTGAACTTAACCACTAGGCCACAGGGCCAGCCCCTCATCTTCAATTTTGAATGACAGCTTTGCTGGATAGAGTACTATTGGTTGGCACTTTTTTTCTTTTAGCTCTTTGAATATGTCATGCCATTCCCTTTGGGCCTGCAAAGTTTCTGCTGAAAAATCTGCTGATAATCTTATGGGGGTTCTGTTTTGTGTAACAAGTTTTTTTCTTGCTGCTTTCAAGATTCTCTCCTAGTCTTTAACTTTTGACAGTTTAATTATAACGTGTCATGGTGTGGGTCTCTTTGGGTTCCTCTTAGTTGGAACTATCTGGGCTTCTCAGGTATGGATATCTGTTTCTTTCCCCAGGTTAGGGAATTGTTCAACTATTATTTATTCAAATAAGCTTTCTACACTTTTCTCTCTCTCTTCTCCTTCTGACAACCCTACAAGGCAAATTTTGGTCCATTCAGTGTTGTCCCATAAGTCCCTTGAACTATCTTCACTCTTTTAAGTCTTTTTTTTTCCTCTTCCTATTACATGAATTCCACTGCCCTGTCTTCAATTCACTGATCCTTTCTTCTACTTAGCCAGTCTGCTGTTGAATCCCTATACTGTGTTTTTCAGTTGTTATTGTATTCTTCAGCTTTGTAATTTCTGTTTGGTACTTTCATATGTTTTCCATCTCTTTGTTGAAATTCTCACTTTGTTCATGCCTTGTCCTGACCTTAGTGAATATCTTTATGGACATTATTTTGAATTCTTGATGAGGTAAATAACTTATCTCTGTTTCATTAATGTCTATCTCTGGAATTTTATCTTATTCTTTTGTTTGCAATATATTCCTTTGTTTCTTTGTTTTTCTTGACTCTCTCTGTTGGTTTCTATGCATTAGATAAAACAGTCACCTCTCCCAGTCTTGATGGAATTGTCTTGTGTAGGAGATGAATCTTATTGTTAAGCCCTGAATTACCTCTTTGTTGTCTCTCAAACCCTTTGTGATTGTCTAAGTCACCTTCTTTGTTTTTAGCAGCTCCCTGCAGTTAAGGGGTAACCAAGATCTGTTTTGATGTAGGTGTTTTCTCATTCACCTAATTCATAGTAGTTGCTCAGATAGTTTCTAGATATCTTCCAGAGGGAACTGTTCCATGTGTAGGTGTAGAATTGGTGTATCTGTGGGAGGCGATGAGTTCAGGAGCCTCCTGTGTCACCATCTTGGACTGGAACTTTTTGTTATTAGTAATTCTTTTTCTATGCATTTCATTTTCCTCATCTTGATATGAACTTTAGTCCTCTTTCTCCTTTTCCCTTCTACAAACGTGTAATGAAGTTTATGATATGTTAGGTTCTAGGTACTAGGTTCTGGGGATGAAAAAATGTAAGACTAGTGCTCTTCTCTCTGATTCTTAGCTCTCAGAAAGATATTTTAATTGATCACGATAAAATACCCTAAATTATGATTTTCAAAGAAATATAATCAAAATACTGTGGTGACCAGAGAATGAAAAGGTCTGGCACAGTCAAGGAAGTTTTCAACAGGAATGTGAAATTTACCCAGAAATGAAGAATGGGTAGCATGCCAGACCTAATAATGTAAAAGAAAATGATGCTCCAGGCATTGGGAATTGTGTGCACAAAAGCATGAGGTTAAGAAAAGTAATGATGGGGGGTTTGCTGAGACCAAAATCTGAACTGAATGAAGATTGAGCCAGTGACTGAAGATGAGGCAGAAGAGGTAGATTAGAGCTAGAGTATGAAGGATCTTATACACTATGAAAGTAGTTTGAACTTTTCTTGGGGACAATTGAGTCACCAGAAAACCTGTGGAAAAGTCATATGATGATATATTTTTTTCTCTTAAGGAATATACCAGACAGTAGTATGGATGAATGCAAACAAGACCAAATGCAGACAGATTGCAAGGAAACTAACAGATATGAAATGGGTCCAAGGAATACAGAGTTAATCATATGCCTAAAACTGGAATACAAAAGTAACATATATGTTGGGGCCAGCCCAGTGGCGTAGTAGTTAAGTTCACACGCTCTGCTTTGGCTGCTTGGGGTTTGCGGGTTCACATCGAGGGCACAGACCTACACACCGCTCATCAAGCCACACTGTGGCCACATCTTGTATACAAAATGTAGGAAGACTGGCAACAGATGTTAGCTCAGGGACAATCTTCCTCATAAAAAAAAAGGAGAAGTAACATATATGTGGATTTCAGACATTTTGGAAAACACAGAAAAGATAGGAAAGAAAATAAACATATCCTTTATCTCACAGCAAATATATTGGTGATTAACATTTTAATATATTTATTTCTAGATTGTTTTCTCTACATACATGTACATTTTAAAACAAAAATCATGACATCAATGTGAAATACTCTGTAGATAAACAGTTTTCTAAGCCATCAAACATTAGACAGACATTATATATGTGATGCATCATCAGTTACTCTCATTATTAGAAATGTAGGGATTTCTACCATTTAAAATGCATTGTCATAAATGTGCTTGTGCCTACATATTTGTACCCTTGTCTGATTACTTAGAAAAAGCTACTAGATGTAGAATTTCTGGGCAAAAGATAGTACACATTTAAAGGTTTTAAAAAATACCTATTCAAAATTTCCTTTCAGAAAGCAATTTATATTCCTACTAGCAGCGTCTTTTCATTGCAGCTTTTAAAACAATGAATGTTTCTATTTTTTCCTGACTATAGACAAATATGATATCTCACTGTTTAATTTGCATTTCTTTGATTACTTATGAGGTTAAGTCTTTCATGTTTATTGTAACTTGCCCACTGCGTCAATTTTCCTGATGAGTGTTTGTAGTTTTATGTTTGATTTTAAAAGGCTCCAGGACCTTTCTGTTTAGGCAAAATACAAGATAACAATTGGAATTAGTTATTCAGCCATAGCGAAGCTGTAGAGGCAGCTCAAAAATTCAAAATGTGTGGAAAACAGGAACACAGCAAGGCTTCAGGTAAGGAGAAATATGTGCAAATATTTGATGGAAAAGTCATAGCTATGTAAATTTACCAAAGTCATGCCAAAACGAAGTTAAGGCATGAACAGCTGGCTATTTTCAGGGTTCCAGATGAATGAAGCAATGGAAGAGAGCCTTTGTCCAAGTGAATGCAAAGAAATCCCCTTGGGTTTGAGAGGATATAGCTACACTCAAGTTTGGATGGCAGTTAGTTAGCAATGTCATTTTTTCTCTTAAAGCGTGTGTGAAAATAAACAACAAATTGCCAAATTGCAATAACCTTGAAAACTAGTAATAGATGTCAGTAACCTACTAAGCTTCAAAAGAGATAAAGGAAAGTTAGTCAGGGAAAATTGCACAAGATTAATTCATATCCCCTGTCAACACTAATCTCTTAAAATGCAGGCACATTGCTCCACAGAAAGTGAGAAACCTCCCCTGAAATTTGCATGAACAATTTTCCGACATGGTTATGAAAATACAATAAATTTACTTACTAAAGTAAACACCATCATAGTCAAGATTTAGAAAATTTTCATCACACCATAATGTCACTCATTGTTTTCTGTCATATCATGTTAAATTACCTTTTTCTAAAATTTTATATAAATGGAATCATAAAGTATGTGCTTTTTCATATCTGGCTACTTTTGCTCAATATAATTCTTTTGACATTCACCCATGTTGCTGCATACAGCAGTAGTATTGTTATTTATTGCCATATGGTATTCCATATGAAATGCTATTCCATGTGGAATGTTATTCCACGTGGCTATCCCACAAATTATTTATCCATTAATCTGTTGATGGGCATTTGCGTTGGCTGCAGTTTGGGGCTGTTAATGAATGAAGTTGCTATGTACTAATTGCTATCTACAAATCTTTGTGTCGATAAATGTTTTTCTTTCTCTTGGGTATTTACCTAGGAGTGGAATGGCTAAGTCCTATGTTAGGTATAGGTCTCACTTTAAAAAAAAATTGCCAGTTTTTCAAAGTGGCTGTGCCATTTTCCATTCCCAACAGGAATGTATGAGAGTTTTAGTTCTTCTACGTCCTTGCCAACACTCTGTATGGATAGTTTTTTTAATTATAGCCATTCTAATGGATGTGTAGTACTATTTCATTGTGATTTTCTTTTACATTTCCCTGATGATAATGGTGTTGAAAATCTTGACAAATATGAATTAGCCATTCCTACTTCTTCTTTAGTAAGTCTTTCCTAAACTGTTCTTCATTTTTTGTGTGTTTTGTTTTCCTGTTATTCAGCTGTAAGAGTTCTTTATAGGACTGTTTTTTGTAATTGTGTCTCTCAAATAGGAGAATTTAGTTTTGATAACATCTATTTTATCAACATTTTTCTTTTATATTTTGTGTTTTTGTATCCAATCTAAGAAAATTTTTCAACTACAAGGTCAAAAAATTTTTCATCTATGTAGAGGTTTTATAGTTTTAGATTTTTACTTGTAGGTCTGTAATCCATTTTGAGTTAATTTTGGCATATGGTGTTAAGTAAAGGTCAAAGCTTATTTGTTGGCTTGCTTTTATTTTTATTTTTTGAATATTCAGGGCTTCGAGCACAATTTGTTGAAAAGACTATTATTTTCCCATTGAATTAGCTTGGTGCCTTTTTCAATATTAAATTGATCGGATATGTCTAAGTCTGTTTCTGACGTCTCTATTCCATCTCATTGATATATATTTGTATGCCAATACCACACTTTGTAATAATGATAAAGTTGGATAGTATAAATCTTTCAATTTTTTCAATTTTGTTGTTTCATTTTAAATTTTTGGACTATTTCAGGTTCTTTGTATTTTTATATAAATTTTAGAATTTTCTTATAAATTTCTATGGGGGAAAAGTTCCTGTCGGGTACTGATTGGAATTTCGTTGAGTTTATACATATATTGGTGAATAATCTTAACAATTTAAGTTTTCAATTCATAACCTTAATGTACTACTCCATTTATTTTGTTGACTTTAATTACCATAAGCAATATTTTGGTGTTTTGTGTACAGTTTTTGCACAATTTTAAGTTCATCTCTAAATATTTAATATTTAAAAAAATTTTTTTTCAATTGTTATTGATAATATAGAGAAATAAAATTGGATCCTTCTTCCTAAACTACACTGCAGCCTGATAAGTGCCTACGGAGAGGTAACCTAGGTTATTGTTAGGCTCATCTCTTTTGTATTCCTTTTCTTGGGGATGACAACATTGGGCTGACTAGTGACCAATGTCTAAAGACAGTTGTTTCATATTTTCGTTTAGTATTCTAGTTGTTTGTTGTGAGATGGCAAGTTTATCCCAGTCACTGGATCATAGCCAGAAGTAGAATTCTTTAATCTCTGAATTTTTAATGTGATTTAATTTTAGAGAAGGCATTTGTGCTCACTGCACCCTGGAAAGTGAAGGCTCTGGTAGGGATAGGGAGATACTGGTAGATCCACAGGAGTAGTGTCGTCTGAACGCGATGTGCTTTTTCATAAATTTTTCCTGACTAGATAAAAACTACAAAACTCTACAATGACTAAAGAACAATTTGTCTTCTACATAGTCACGTAAGTAGAGAACTGCTAAGGAGTTCCATCTTTTAACAATACAAAACCCTGAGATTTACCAAGGGTTTTACTCTTCAACCTGTACTTCAGCATAAGATCTAAAAGGATGTGGCAAAGGAAATACACCAAAGTAACTGGCTTTGCTAGAATTTTCTATATTTAGTAATTAAAAAACAAAACCAAATCTCTTAGGAACAAGGAATAAATATTGCGATATAGAGAACAGTAATGTTGCATAACAGACAGAGAAGAAAAGAATACTTTTGGCATATTTTTATTTGAGAAAACACAAAAGAGTTTTAGAAAGCACTTGAATTTTTAAAATAAAATTCAAGAAATCTTGGACTGTAAAATGAAATGAAATATGACAAAAATAGAAGAGATATTTAATAAATGGATGAGATAGAGAAAATAAATTAAAACATAAATTTAAAGAATTAAGGATCCCTGCAAGAAATAAAATCAATAGTGTAGGAGAAAAATTTGAATAGTTTGCCCAACATTCAGAATAAAGAGGCTAAGATATTAAGACAAAGAAAAGATGAACATTATGGAAAATGAACACACACTTACTAAAGAAAAAATATATATAACATATGTATGACAACAGGATAGGAGTAGTATATATTTGACAACAGAATAGAAGTGATAATTGAGGATCTGGAAAAGGACAGCTTACCTCAGCTGAATAATTTGAATCCGTGGGTTTATTAGTTAAAATATACCCATATCTAGATAGCCTGGTGAAATTTTTGAAACGCATGGATTAAGAGAATTCCTAAGGACATTCAGGCAGAAAAAAATAAAATTTACACACAAAAGAATAATATCAAGTTGACCTCGGACTCTTTCTGTATCATTAGCTCCAGAAGACACTGAAATATCAAAATTGTTTTGAGGGGAAATATTACGACCAATAACTCCATAACTGTTACGTTTGAAGGAAAAAGAAGAAAATTCTCAGATACATATGGTTCAACAGTATAACTTTCACACTCTTACAAAGGAGCGAAAACCTCTGACAGATATATTTCTATTTGAAATATGCAGCTGTTTGAAAGTTGTATAAAAATAAGGAAGTTAAGAATATGATAGTCATGATAAGAAAAGTCTCATGGTCAACGTGAAATCAGTTAAGCATTGAGTCAAGATAATTAATGGTTAAAAGAATTGAACACAAATGCCACATTAATTTTTGGAAAAAGAGATGTATAATATAAAAATAAAGTAAATCTGAAGTTAAAAATATAAAATTATATTAAAATTGGAAAATAATTATGGGTAGAAAAGGAAAATAAATGTGTGCTAACTTTTTCTTCTTTGAAAAGAATCAGTATATATAAGTATATATAAGTTCAAGTTTATTATTTCAAAATGCTAAAGTAATCTCTAGTAGAATTACAAAAAGTTTTTTATAGCTATCAAATAAGTAAAGGCAGTAAACAGAAGAAATTATATCCTACATCCCCAAAAGAGAAAAAAAAAATAGAAACACATAATAAAATAGGTTATAAGATTAAGTATATAAATTTGATAATGCAAATATACTAAATACCCTTAATTAAAAAAACAAAGATTCTCATTTGTCAACAAACAAAATTCAAACATATTCTGATGCAGGCTCCTGGGATTCAAGTTTATTTACATTTACCAAAAGTTTAAGGATTTTGCTATAGGATTGCTGTAGATACAAAGTAAAGCATTCAACAAGAAGCTACAACTCAGTGTTCAAATGTCTTTTGTCACTTGCCAGCTGTTTACAGTAGGCAAGTTAAAACACTTCTTTATGTTGTGGTTTCTTTATCTGTAAAATGAAAATAATTATAGTACCTACCTCACAAAATGTTCTAAGGAGCACCTGAGTTAGATGAAAAGTGCTCAGAACATTGCCTGTTTTTAGGAAGTGCTACCTTAATATTGTTAGGTAAATAAATTCAGGAGGAGAAAGATTTGCAAGAGGGAAGTACTCTCAGGTGTGAAGACATCAAAACCATGTGTGAGCCTGGGCTGGCGGGTGGTGCGTTTTCGATGGCAGGTACAGACACTTGTTACTAGGGGTCACAGCTCCAGACGCCCACTTGGGAGGCATCTAAGGCTCCAAGACTTTCCCAAGCCTATTGGATATACACCTGAAATAGTGCCGAAATTCAAAGGACCAGAAAGGGAAGATTTGGAGTTGGAAGGCTTCCTTTAGCATCATTAAATCCTAACTAAACCCAGTACTGTTAGTCTGAAGGACTTTTAGAGTAGAAGCGGTCAACTTTCAAGGACAAAAAAATGGTTCATCTGACTGATGAGAAATCTCATTTTTTCCAAAGGAAAGCATAGGATGGTTATTTATTATGTTTGAGCAAGCCAATAATTATGTTCTCTTTAAAAAAAATACAGATATGCTGAATGATGTCTTGGATGCTTAAAATGTTCCTTTTGCCAGTGTGACCGTCACCCCCCATCTGAATGCGGGGGGGGCAGGGGAAAGAAATCAGAGTGCCAAAGAGAGTGAGGTTAAGTGACTCATTTAGCTTCCACCATGACTATGGATTGAAAGCTCCTTTTCAGGAAATGCATCCCACATTGGAAAGTAGTGTAGGGAAAAGATGAAAAGAGAAAGTAATAAGCAGGTTATATTCATGATATTGGTCTTTGTGCTGACATTTCTCTGACCAGCTGAGAAAAAAGGGGAGAATATTTAAAATATATAAAAAATCATGCCAGAGAATTTTGAATGACTCAACAAGAGAAATGCAAAGTCAGAAATTTGATACATAAAACTTGTATAATTTATTAAAGCTAAAGACAGAGCAGTAAAAATACTTGTCATACGTGATGATAGGAAGGGGACATAAAATAAATTGGAAAAGAAAAGAAAAACATGCTCAGCTCTTCAAAGTGATGTGTTTACCTGTGGTTTACACACAGACAAGTATTAATTGTCTTGAATATTAGTTATGGGTAATGAGTGTCAGCCCCATGAAGAATTCTGCAGACTCTCCCTTCTGGAACAACAGGACAAATTCAAGAAAGCTGCAGCTTATGTGCCTGACACTGAAGGTGCAGGGTTCCGTGCCTGACACTGAGGGTGCAGGGTTCCGTGCCTGACACTGAGGGTGCAGGGTTATGTGTCTGACACTGAAGGTGCAGGGTTCCGTGCCTGACACTGAGGGTGCAGGGTTACGTGCCTGACACTGAGGGTGCAGGGTTATGTGCCTGACACTGAGGGTGCAGGGTTAGGCAGACTCAATACAGATTTGTGTTGCAGTTGAGTCACTTTCCTGTTTCAGCATCTAAAAGGAAGATGACAATGGCTAAAGGGTAAGTTTCTAATTCTTTCTACTCACATTGAGCCCCTGGTGAAGGGAGTACTCCTCGGAAAAGAAAGTTTAGAACGTGAAGAAGCACAGGTTGTGAAACAGGTCTTGTAAAAATAAGAAAGTAGAAGATAAAAGGAGGAAAGAAGTGGACACAATTTGTACATTGATAGTGATTAGGAAAGAATAATGTGAGGAAGAGGAACTTTAAAACGTATCTAAGAAGAAGAAAGAAATCAAAGTAAGATCAGGAGATGGTATATGGCTTTTTAAAATCTTCCTAGGTTAGAGTTTAAAGAAAACGTATATGCTTAAAAGATTGGAGAGAGTGGGCAGAAGAGGGGATAAAGCAATTCAACCTCTAAATGTGGTGGAGCATAAGACTTTGGACCTAGTTCCTTGATAGAAAGAAGAACAAACAAACTGCAGTTACTAAGAGAAAATATTTAAGGAGGAAAATAAAGATATGCTAATTACAATTTGAGAATAAATTCTCTGAGTCGTCTATACATGCAATAAAATGCCTAGAGATAACTGTTCCAGAAATAAATTAATTAATGAATAAAGCAGAACGAGACAATAAAAAAGGTAAAGGGAGACAAACTTTTGGCATACAGTTATCCAAGTTCAAGTAATTGATATTCAACTTCTGTAGAAACTTTGTTGGACTGGCTCATGGGAGTTGGATTGTAAATATGTATAATATGTAAATAACTTTTAATATACTTGAAGGATTTAAAATGAAGGATAATAGAAATGAAAGTGCTCTACAGTGAATATCATTATAGCCACTGAAAATGTTGAAAGGAATACTCAAAGAACATTTCCAATTCTTGTCTCATATCTGCTTATGTGTTTAATTTCCTGCATAGGGTCACTTATAAAATATAAGCCCTTCCTTATTTAGTTTGTTTTCTTTCAACTTATCTTCTTTCAGGGCATTGCCTCTCAGCATTTCTATATAGTGGAGATTCATTTGTCTGCTTTTCTGTGTTTATGTTTATTGTTTTTGTCATCCATTTTAGGCCCAAAGATTCTAAAAGGCAGGAAACATAGCCTTTTACATTGCCTGGTCCGGAAAAGTAAATACTATATGATAATGATTGTCAGAGATTAATTCACTAGGCAATATTTAAAACAATTCCATTTTGGAAAATAAATTCAATTTTAATTTCTTATATGCAGCTTGTATCATCTAATAAAATTCATGGTAATACTGGGTAAGTCTCTTCAGTACATAGTCAGATCTCAACTGCTAGGCAAATCTTGTTTGCAAATACTGAATGTTCTTCCAAATATGTCATTTTTGTCATATTTTAAGAACCTTCAATGGTTCCCAGACACATACTAAATATGAATCCAGCACATACGGCTTTAAAAAATCCCACCCAATATCACCATAGTGTAACCGTTAAAATCCTTTTTGCTTTTATTTTGATTAAATTTTGCCAAAACTATTTATTACAAATTTTCTTCAGTTTGATATACTTCCTTGTTTTTAGATGTTAATGTTTAATATCATGTCTTTACTTTGCACAAAACGCACTTCCTGAAGTAGCACCGTAGTGCAATGTTTCTTTGTGTCAGTGATAATCCAAATTTTAAGAAGCATCAACTTCTTAGAATATTTACATTTTGAAATAATTTTAACAATAATAATAAAGATCAAGTTGATTTTAGATCTACATCAGGGGGCCGGCCCGGTGGTGCAGCCGTTAAGTGCACACACTCTGTTGCAGCAGCCCAGGGTTCTCAGGGATCCCGGGCACACACCGACACGCTACTTGTCAAGCCATGCTGTGGCAGCGTTCCGTATAAAGTAGAGGAAGATGGGGATGGGCATCGGATGTTAGCTCAGGGCTGATCTTCCTCACAAAAAATAAAATAAAATAAAATAAAGGTACATCAGTAACTAAGGTTCAGATGAATGATGAGAGAACAGGGGATATTCTGAAACGGAACCTGAGAATAATAAAACAATCATCAAGTTTTGTCCATGAAACATCCTAAGACTCTCTCTTTTCTCTCCACTTCTCTCGATATCCACTCCCACTGTCTCAGTTCAGACCATCACCATCTCTTGCCTGGATTTATAAGGTATGATTTAGAAGGCAAGGATTTAGAAGAACGCCTTACTCTCTAATTTTCTGGTTTTAGTGTTGTCTTTTCTGCAACCGATTTTGCATGTTTTTCAAGCAAAATAATATTTCTAAAATGTAATCTAATCATTGTATCCCCCTACTTTAAAAACTCTTCAATGGCTCCAGATTATCTTCAAGACAAATTCTGATTTCTTGTGTGTGTATCCTAAGTCCTTCACTACTTGGTCCCGAGTCACTGCTTCATTTCTGTTGTGAACTCTCTGCCTCAATCTCTTGAATCTATTAGTAAGTGCATGAGTGAACGATGTTTTCTATAATCTCCAGACCTGTTTTATTTGGAGGGATGTTAATTAGGACAAAAAATGTTACGTGATTCTGATAAGCTTCAGTTTGTTTTTTACTTCTTTTGTGACTTCAAAATAACTTTGAAAAGACATGGTGGTAAATTGGTAGTGTATTAAATAGCAATTTTTAATGAAATTAATTAATTAATTAATTAATTAATGTGACCTTACACAATCCAGTTGTTTGTACAGCCAGAATTTTTACTTTAAACCTGGACACTTCCCAGTGTCTCTGGGTTTACTCTCCCTTTTCTTTTCTTTTCTTTTTTTTTAAATTGTGGTAATAACATAACATGAGTTTTACCCTCAACAATTTTTGCATATTCTTCTTTTTTCTTTTTTCCCAGTTTTATTGAAATATAATTGACATATATCACTGTATGAGTTTCAGGTGTATGGTATACAGATTTGGCTTACATATATTGTGAAATGATTACCACAATAAGTTTAGTTAACACCCATCATCTTATATAGATACACTAAAAAGAAATGGAAAAAAAATTTTTTTCTCCTTGTGATGAGAACTCAAGATTTGCTCTCTTAACAACTTTCGTATACATCATATGGCATTGGTAACTATAGTAGTCATGTTGTACATTACATCCCTAGTGCTATATACTTATTTAACAAATTTTTAAATGTACAATATAGTATTGTTAACTATAGGCACAGTGTAGTACAGCAGATTTGTAGAACTTATTCATCTTGCATAACTGAAATTTTATAGCAATTGAATATCATCTTCCCATTTCCTCCTGCCCCCAGCCCCTGGCAACCAGCATTCTACTCTGTTTCTATGAGTTTGACTATTTTAAATACCTCATATAATTAGAAACATACAGTATTTGTTCTTCTGTGACTGGCTTATTTCACTTACCATAATGTCCTCAAGTTTCATCCACGCTTTCACATACGGCAGAACTTCCTTTTTTTTAAGACTGTATAATATTCAATCATATGTGTATACTACAGTTTCTTTATTCATTCATTGATGGACATTTAGGTTGTTTCCAGATCTTGGCTATTGTAAATAATGCTACTTTGATCATGGGAGTGCAGATATTTCTTTGAGATCCTGATTTCGATTCTTTTTGATGAATATCCAGAAGTGGAATTGCTAGATCACAGGGTAGTTCAATTTTTAAGTTTTTGAGGAACCTCCACATTTTTTTCTATAGCAGCTGCACCATTTTACTTTCCGACCAATAGGGTACAAGGGTTCCAATTTCTCACACCCTCACAACACTTTTTTTTTTTAATAATAGCTATCCTAACACATGTGAGGTGATAACTCGTTGTGATCTTGATTTGCATTTCCCTGATGATTAAAGATGTCGAGCATCTTTTCATATACCTTTTGGCCTTTTGTATATCTTCTTTGGAGAAATGTCTATTCAAATCTTTTATTCATTTTTTAATGGTTATTTTTTGTGTGTTATTGAGTTGTAGGATTTCCTGACATATTTCCGCTATTAAAATCTTGTCAGATGTACCGATGCAAATATTTTCTCCCATTCTGTTGGTTGCTTTCACTCTGTGGATTTTTTCTTTTGCTGTGCAGAAGTTTTTCAGTTTGATGTAGGCCCACTTGTTTATTTTTGCTTTTGTTTCCTGTGCTTTTCATATCATGTCCAAGAAATCACTACCAAGACCTATGTCATGAAATTTTCACCATATGTTTTCTTCTAGGAGTTTTATAATTTCAGTTCTTATGTTTAAATTTTTAATCAGTTTTGAGCTGATTTTTTGTATTGTGTAAAATATGGGTCCAATTTCATTATTTGCATGTGGATATCCAATTTTCCCAACACCATTTGTTGAATTCTGTTCCATTGGTCCATATGTCTGTCATTATGCCAGTACCAAATTTAGGCAGATTATTCTTTTTATCTGTTTTTTTTAGCACTAGACCTGTATGAGAGTAATTTCTTAAGATTTAGTATTAATATTTCACTTCATCCATAGCTTTATCCATAATCTTCACCAAGCTTGCCCTTTCAATAATGGAATCACAGAGTAGAAGAGTTACATGGTACAGATCAATGCTACTCAGTTAGTTGGTGATAAAGCAGGAATAAGGACCCTGGTCACATGAGATCTTGCCCAATGCTCTTATACTACATGACTGACCACTCTTCCATATGACGAAGGAAAACTTACTGTAGTTGTAGCATATTGCAAAATTTTCCATTTTCCCAGATCTAATTTCATAGTTAGAGAGTGAAAATAAAAATAGCAGATGGGAGAGAGAATGGAGAGAGCCTAATTCAGCAGCAGTCCTTGGACAGCTGGACAAGCAGATTGTGGGAACTGGAAAACAGTGATCAAATTGCAAACTATGAAATCATCAATCAGTCATAATCAATTGACTGTCAAATCGCAGTCTTGTTCAGATTTCTCATGGACCTCAATCCCTTTCTTACTTTTTTGAATGAAATAAACAAAAGGCAAAATTTTGAGTAAAATAGACTGCAAGCCAGATTAAGAAATTTCCCTTTACCTCAATATTTCCCTGTGTCTTCAATCTCTGTACAATTAATATCTTTCTTGCCTAATATAAAAAGTCAAATATTTATAGTTTGAAGAAGACTGAGCTCTTTACTTGTTTACTGTATAGTTTATATAGTACAAATAAATCCTAAGTATCCTATTTGAGTGTAATTTGTGATTCACACATTACTGGGATAAAGGAGAAAATTAAGATTGTAGCTAAAGAAAGCTACTACAAATTTGCAGAAAGTATAAAAGAATAAAAGATAACAAGACACAGCCAATTGCCTGATCCTAAGACTTATTTCTTATTCCTTTTTTACTAAATAAATATGTTCAATTGTTTATTTAACAAATATTTATCAAATGTTTATTAAGCACATTAGGCAAGGTACTCTTCTAGATTCATAAACCCAAACCAAAAGAAACAAAAAAGCTGAAAGATCCAAAGTAATTTACAATAGTTTTAGATGAATTGCTAATTTCAAATCAGATTCCTATTGTTAAACTAAGTGTGACCAGATGGCTATGGCCATGTGAGAACATGGCAACTCCTCGAGGAAAGTCACTGATGAAGATGACAGGAATGGCAGGTCTGAGAAGAAGAGGCATGCTAGCCTGAGAAGTATGGGAGTGAGGAGACAACAAATGGATAGATGTGCACCTAGTGTGTTAAAGAAAGTTTGTTGACAAGATAGGCATTGTCAAAGGACCAGGAGACAATGGAATAAATTTGCTCCCTACATGAATATTAAGAATGATAATAATAGTAATAATTAAAACATCAGCTACTATGTATTCTTCACTTAGTTCTTTTAAACTTCGCAATAACTTGATGAGTTGGTGCTATTCCCCAATTTTACAGATGAAGAAATGTTTTTCTTCTGGCCAAGCCACGTGTCCAAAATTGTCGAGCTAATAAATCACAGAACTCAGACTTATCTCAAAGTCTTCTCAATCTGTAATACTTCCTGCTCATAGATATACAGTCACACGTTTGAGATTGCTGCAGAACCAAGTTAAGTCTGTGGTAGATGAACGGAGATGGAACAGATAGATAGTGGAGCAGGTTAATAAACATTAAAAGGAAGAAAGGTGGAGGGTGGGAACCAGAAAGAAAGACTTAAGTAGTCTTATTTGTGAATTTCTATTTTTTTACAGTCAAATAGAAGATTGGTTGTCTTCTCCAAAGAATTAATAAATAAATCTTTCCTTCCTTGTATGACAATATTATCTTTAATATGTTAGCAAGACTACTGGGTTTCTTTTTCAATAACCTACCATCTCTGCACTGCCCTTTTGCTTCTCCTCTTGGCAACAACATTCTTCATTAGTGTTCTCTATAATGCAAAGACCATGAGAAATAATTTACATGGAGTGTACCATATTAAACACAAGCAACTCTATTCTTATTCAGAATGCTAAAAATTACCTAGAATTTTGTTTTCTTATAGAGAGTGATCTAGATAATACACAACATAATAAAAACTTTCCCTTGGATAATTAAATGTTTTGATTCAATTATCTGATTTAGTTGTCAAACCACTTCGGAAAGAAATCCAGCAATGCACACAGAATTAGATGCCCTCAAAATGGGTAATGAATAAATCAATGGTTGAATAAATATATTTTAGACAGGAAACACTTACATTGTTGTCCTCTCAGAGCACACTCAAGATAGTGCATGCTATCCTTGATTAAAGTCTTTATATTGCAGAACAATTATTATTCATTTAAAAAACTCTGTCTTATTCTATGGCAAGATAAGTATGAACCAATAAGGAATTATGGTTGCCAAAAAAAAAAATGTAACCGAGCAGAGGAGGAGATAATTCCATTTTTTCCTTTTGCACCAATCCGACAATAAGTAGAGGGGTACACAATATGTGGGCTAAAACTTGATTATCATAAGAATTTTCTAGCTAGTGTTATAAGAAAAACAGACATAGGCAGAGAAAAAGGAAAAAGAGGGAACACTTCCTACTAAAATTACATTACAAAAAATAGAAGGTGATATTTGCAACAGACATCTTATGCAAAATCTACCCATTCTGAATCTCACTCCAGGGAGGAGATAGTGGTTAAGAATGAAGAAAATCTTAGGGACATCTGAAGCACATTTTACAATTAATAAAACAATATTATCTATATATTTTCAATTGGGGAAAAATGAAAGCATCAATGCTTTGCATTTAGAACAGTATATTGGTTTATAGCTGCTTCATTTTAAGAATGGATTATTTTAAGGTGGAGTACTTGAAAACTGAAATGATCATGACAATGTGGGTCTTCAAAATCTTTTCGTACAAGGGTACATTCAAAGGATTACAGGACCTATTGTGATGAAAGGAGATGAAAGGTGGAGCCATTCTAGTTAGTTTTAATTATGAAATGGAAAAGATACTAATAGTCTGAGCACCAATTCATAGAAAGCATAAATTATTATTAGTTTTAGCATTGATATCCCTCACCAAATTTATTTTAAATATTAATAGCTCAATAATCACTAGATGGATGGACTGAAGAATGTGTTTAGAGTAAATGAATTCTAAGTGAAATCTGAATGTCTGAAGAATTATTCTCTACCTGCAAAGGGTAGAAACTTTAGTTTGTGAACAAATTTTAGCTGAGCTAGAAAAATTTTTAAGGCTGGTTCTCAACTATATCTTGATAGGTAAACAATTGTGGTCGTTTAATTCTAGATGGAATTATAACTGTGGCTATGATTCATTTGCAAGGTAGCAGAATTTTTTAGTTTTGTTTAATAATCTGTTGATGAAATTTACTTAAAGGATTAAAGTTATAAAACTTTATGAAGTCTGAACTAGCTTCATAATATATGAAAAGGATGTCACCAGTTTTCATAAATGTTGTCTCATTCATTTGTTTACTCAGTCAACAAAGTTCATCCGAGCCTACCATATGCTGAGCTCTATTCATATAAGATACAATAAAAAGAACTGTTCTGTCCTCTAGGAACTCACATTTAATTTTAAGGCAGTTATGTAACTAAATAATTAAAGGAAATTGATACTTGCTAGAGTACAGTTTGGGATGGAGGTATTAAAACCTGTGGAGGACACACCAAAGTTTGCTAGGGCAGGTCAGCAAAGAGCTAGGACAGCTCCTCAGAGGAGACAACACTTAAACTAAGTCATTGACCATGAGAAGTTGGTTTTTATCAGATGGACAATTGGAGAATGAGAAGCCCAGCCAGGAGTGGGAGTAGGAGTAATTGCTGTCTCACTGTGATGGAAATAGCATGACTGCTGGTAACGGAGAAGAAATTTGGCTTTTCTGAAACACAAGGCAAATGGAGGAGAGGAGAACAAGAATGTGCAAATGTAGATAGGAGCTAAATGAACAGAGTGTGAAAGGCTTTGGATGTCACGCTCAGGAGTTTCACTTTGTGCTGTTATAATAAAAAGGCAATGAATGATTTTGTTCACAGTCAGATCTCTGTTTCAGAAAGCCTACACAGCACAAGAGTAGTGGGTAGATCAGCAGGACTAAAGGCAGAGAATCTTGTCAGAAAGCTCCTACAGCAGTCCAGATGAGGAAGAGTGAGGGCTGAATCAAGGCAGGTAGACATATTAATTTCAATTGCTGTTGTTCTCAATAGAAAGAGAAGTTAGGGGCGATATGAAAACTTTTGTACTGTGACCCTTCTAAATATGGAAACTGTGCATTCACACTAAAGACTAATTAAAATACAGTCTTTCATTTTAATTGTGAACATGTGGAAGCCAGATTCTTCTACCATATCTGGTAGCGAAACATGACATTGGGTTCCAGATATATCTCTATTTTACACAAGACTGAGCAGCATCAGGAATTCAACTTTTCTCAAGGTGATGTGCTCAATGCTTTTATTATGGGAGGGGGGGACTAATTACATTAATCAGAACAGATACAGTTTTTCTCCTCAGAGATCAGTCAGTACATCTTGACAAGGTAATAACATCTCTTTGTTCCTTATCACCTTTTTTTCCACTAGGTTGGGTTCCTTTATTTCTGCTAATTCCAGATGCTCATTCCATGTAGCTCAGTATTGCTCTTTTTTCTTTCTAAAGAAGTTTGTGAACATCCTTCTTTAAAGTTTTTGTAACTCTTAGTTCTCATTCACCTGGTGAATATTCTAATTTTTATAATTATCAGCGATGCAGGCTGTTCCTTCCTTTCACAGATATGATTTTACAAAGCACAATAACAGTTCTTACCTAAGTATGTGTTTTCTTGGCTCAGTCAACTAGTATTTGTGCTGCCCTTATTCCTGGTAAAATACCATTTTTGATGTTTAGTATTTATAGCCTGCCCATAAAATTTATCAGGGAGAAGAGAGTTTGAATTTATCATTTATTCTTAGTTTGAAATTGCTAGCAATGAAATTAAGTCCTAACCACTAGATTCAGTGCTACCTAATTACCTATTTCTTCATTTTATAACTTTACTACATGTAATTTTATTAATGGATATTCAAGATATTCTAATTATAATAGGATATCTAGAAATACCTATTATTATATCAAGTGAGCTGAGAAGTATAAAATATACTAATATATATTAGTTAACACATTGCTTATTATGAAATACTCAGTATATTCTAACGAATGCCCATAGTGGATGATGGGCATTTACAGATTCTTTTTAAGAGTCTATGGATCTGGTCCATGAATTCCTCCAAAATTTACATTTTCTTAGAATTTTTTCTTGGCTAAATATTTACTTCTCTAACCACACTGACTCTATAGCCCCTTAGCATGGCAATGTGGTTTCAAATATATGATGTCATCTTTTTATTACTTTCTCATTATTTAATATAAATATGGTGATGGATCAGCTACATGGAAAGTACTTCAAGAAAAGTAAACAGTTATTTACTTTTGAAAGACCCTGAAATAACAAAGCACTAAAATGATATACTGCAATGAATTACACAATCAAAATGGGAAATCATAGTACAAAAGGAAAGAGGAGAAGTGTGCAAGTAGAAGAGAGGACAGGGCTGGGAGAATTATCAGATGACGTTTCTTCTCTCAGTCTCCAGTCACAGGATTTTACTATTACTTTATAAGCTAGTTTCATCATTATAGCAAAGATTTTCTGGAAAACTTTATTTCTTCTTTAGAAAACCATTTTAAAATCTTTAAATAAATACATATTTCACTGGTTAGGATCAGATATTACCACATAAATCCAAAAGAAATATTTTTGAATTTAATTGCTTTATCTATAAATATTTTGTTTCTAACAGCTATAGTAACCCAAGTATCTACTATCTGTGTACTAATAGATCAAGTTAGGAATTTCATTTTATTTATTTTTCTGAGTATTTAAATATAGTCTAAGTAAGTTAAAAAAGCATGTAATTTCTTTATTTTTCTGGATGCTAACTTTAGTAAAAATTTTAATTTTTGTATAAACTAGACCTTTTCCAAAATATCTTTGTTCCATTGTTTTGTTTTTCAATTTTTGCAGTTTCCACATTGTTTAAATTATTGTATGAGTTGAATACCTAGCAAGACAAGCCACTTCTGATTAAGTATTTGTTCAAAATATTCTTGTTATTGCCAATATTTATTCCCCAAGTTGAACTTAAGTATTTCACAAAGTTTCTTCAACTAACTCTCCACCTCTCAAATACTGCTGGGATCTGAATTGGCCTATAATTTCTATGTGATATACAATTTTGCATTTCAAAAACTATGTGAAAAAATTATGGTACAAATGAATTTTAAACATATTTTCCTATACAAAATGACTGAAAGTTGCTCTTGCACCTCTTTTTATCTCTTACAGCAACAGTGTTGCAATGAGCTTACCTCAATGGTATTTGCAAGAATAACTATTAGTGCATCTCCTTAAGCCTAATTTCCTACATTATATAAGTGATTTCAAAACATGCAAGCACATTTTTTCAATTTTCCAATCAAGTGTCAACTATAATGGATAATTATCCTTTATAATTCTAGTGTCTCATTATATATTTTATGAGATAAATTTTTTCTATTCTGAATCAGTGAATATGCTAGAATGTCTCTTAAGTGCTAACTCCTCAGATTTGGAATCTTTGTTAGTTTGCACAACTTCTAAGCTAAGCTAGGGACAATTTTTTTTTTTTTTGCAATGCTTTGGTACTTTCCAATATGTGGCATAGCACGTATTTTCACAGCATTCTTGAGGTTTCCTGAATCAATCTTAGAAATGTTTCCTAGCAACAGACTCTCAGTTCTCTTCTGAAAGAACACTTTTGGTGGTAGGTAGGAGGGGAGTTGTTTTAGGATGGCGATCAAATCCAGAGTGGGCTTTGTGCAGCAATTTTTTTAAACATGTGGATATCTACTTATTAAAAAAACACAAAAACAAAAAAAGCCTCAGACTGACGTCTGTGTACTTGCTCATTTGTTTGTTTTTGAAGTAAGGTTTGGGGGATAATAGTGTTCTGCAAAGCAAAGACATGATTCACCACAAAACAATATTAAGACACTATCTATATTTCCACTTAAAATAAGTAACCAGTAAATTATTCTTTGTATTTGGAAGTGTGTTGAAAACATTCATCATGTCACATATCAGAGATTTAAACATGAGACCCCTTTACCATACACACACAAATGCTAGTTGGTTAATAAGTCAATAAACTCAAACAACTGAGAGAAGTTTAGCATAGGGAAGACCACAGATTTTCTCAAACAGACCTACTTTTCAGTTACGGTTCTGCCACTTACGTGCCTGTAACTTTGAACCACTTACCTCAAATCTGTAGTTGTTAATTCTCTTATCTTCAAAATGTGGATAACAACAGCATGTACTGTATTTAGTTATTGGAGTAATAAGTGACACAGTTTATGTAAAGCACATTGAACAATGCCTGATACAGAGTAAAAGCTCAAAAAATAGTAGTTAAAAATGAGATGAGATAAAGTTGTATATTTTTTCTCATAAAGTTAAAATTTCTCCACAGAGAACATAAATTTGAGTGTTAAATATTCTATATTAAAAGTCAATTAAGGGCCGGCCCCGTGACTTAGTGGTTAAGCGCGTGCGCTCCACTGCTGGCGGCCGGGGTTCGGATCCCGGGCGCACACCGACGCACCGCTTCTCCGGCCATGCTGAGGCCAAGTCCCACATACAGCAACTAGAAGGATGTGCAACTATGACATACAACTGTCTACTGGGGCTTTGGGGGAAAATAAATAAATAAAATAATAAAAATAAATAAAATAAAATAAAATTCAATTAAGTAGAAGATAGTTCAAGTAGAAAATGTCCACAGAACGCAACCTCGTTCATCAAAAGTAATATTTTTTACAACAAGAACAAAAATAAAAAAAAAAAAAACGGTGGAAGTTAGAGTAAAATACCCATTTTGCAACTTAAATATTAATGACCATTTTAAAGACATATAGTACTTGTTCATCCGATTGAAGGAAAAGATGGTTATTTTCTCTATAATTTCTACAAGTGGTTGTTCTTGTGCTTTGGTGAGTTGAAGGAGCTTTGAAAGTTAAGGATAGAAGCACAAATATTTAAGACAAAGAAAAAATTTGCAGATAATTGCAGACTCTATTAAAGCCTTAATTAAAGGGCACTAGGAAAGCGAATTAGCACATTTGAGATTTTAATCAAACTGCTATTTCAACCAATTTATTAATTGACTCCAGGATTAGGTTGTAATGTGAGCTAAGATGTATGTTCATGATCTGAAAAGCCTACAACTATATCTTACTATTCTTATCTTAGAAGCAACCAAATTGAAATGTGCATTTTAAAGTGAATCAATTTTACAGAGATAATTGTAGATCTTGTAATGAGTATTGATCATTTTATGCCTACAATAGCTAAGACTAAAAAAATAATATAATTTGAAATTCAACTGACACTTGTTGGGTGGCTGAATGCTTATAGATATTTTGATTCATCTAAAGACAAAAGCCACAGCCTTGATTTGAAATATAATTCAGACAAGCGTTACAGCAGATGGTCTGTTGTACAACATAGTGCCTATTGTTAACAATACGGTATTGTGCACTTCAAAATTTGTTAAGAGGGAAGATTTCATGTTAAGTTTTCTTACCAAGAAAAACAAAAGCAAAGGAACACAAGGAAACTTCTGGAAGTGATGGATATGTTTATTACCTTGATTGTGGTTATGGTATCACAAGTGTATTCAGATGTCCAAATTCGTCAAATTGTATACATTAAATATGTGCAGTTGTTTTTTTGTATATCAATAATACCTCAATAAAGCTGTAAAAAATATATATTCCTACATTCTTGGCAGGAATACAAAAAAAGAAAATTATTACATAGTTAGAAACAAATAAAATTCATTTTAAAAAGTCTTAAAGACAATTGTAGTAAAACCAAAAAGCATTTCCAAAATATATAGAACAATCCTTTAAATTCCAATCTGAACATTGGGTATAGGGCCTTGTCTTAATCTGTTTGGGTTGCTATAACAAAATACCTTAGATTAGGTGGTTTATAAACAATAAACATTTATTTCTCACAATTCTGCAGGCTGGAAAGTCCAAGATCAAGGCATGGTAGATTCAGTGTCTGGAGAGGACTCCTTCCTATGTATCCTCCTTTTTGTGGTAACTCATGTGGCAGAAGGATGAAATATATTGCTGGGGCCTCTTTATAAGAGCAATAGTCCCACTCATGAGGACTCTGCCCTCATGACCTAATCCCCTTCCAAAAGCACTACCTCTAAGCACCATCGCACTGACGACTAGATTTCAACATATAAATTTTGGGGGAACACAAACATTCAATCTGTAGCAGGCCTATCTTATCCTGAAGTCTTCAATCAATAGATTACCCTTTGTGTTTTTGGATGTACAATATCAAAGGTGGAGAAAGACAACCTCATATAATCTTCTATATAGAAATGCATATGGTTATTACCTACTTCAGTGTGAAATGAATTTCCCTCTCCTATGAATAGGTTATGTGTTACTTTGCTTGAAGACAAAAGGGGTAAACTGAATTCCCTTCTAAATTTCCTGTCTCCTAGACGATCTTAAACACTGGCTTATGTTCTTATCCTACTAGGTAATCAGGAAAAGAAATATTCTTTTGCCTTAGATATAGTTTTTTTTAATTCATGAAATGTTTTTAAAGTCTTTGGAAAACACAAGCAAAAGACAATTATGAATTTTCTAGTGTCTAGGCTTTCTCAGCTTTAGCAACAAGAGTAGCACCAGCCTAGAAGTCTCTAAATTGTCAGTAAGATTAATCAATTGTGGCTTGTTTTAAGTAAGAACAGATTTAATTTTCTTCTTTTTTTCTTTTTGGGGTGAATAAACATAAAGATTTGACATTGATAAGTGTATTAATCATGACTTTTTATTTTTTATTTTTCTGAAGCTTTGACATCTGGGACCTTGCCAACTCTAGAGAGACTGCTCCTCCCAGAACTAGCCAATTCCTAAAGAGAAGGACTCAGCCGCAAGCACACCTTTCCTATGCCAACCAACTGATCCAGAGCCCCATCTCCAAGCATCTCCTTTTTTTTGTAAGGAGATCAGCTCTGTGCTAACATCTGCCAATCTTCCTCTTTTTTTTGCTGAGGAAGACTGGCCCTGGGCTAACACCCATGCCCATCTTCCTCTACTTTATATGGGATGCCGCCACAGCATGGCTCGACAAGCAGTGCATCCGTGCATGCCCGGGATCCCAACCGGCGAACCCCGGGCTGCCGCAGCGGAGCGCGCGCACTTAACAGCTTGCACCACCAACCGGCCCTCCAACCACCTCCTTTAACAGACTCTCACAGGGCTCTTACAGTCTAGGCCACTATTCCCCTGCCCCTAATTACTGAGGGCCAGGTATCAGACAACCAGAGAAAGCCAACACATTCCAGAGCCCACTGAAATCCTTTAAACTAGCCAACCCTAAACCTGCTTATCCTGCCTCATCCATTGCTCCTCTTGAAAACTGTGAGTAAAAAACTATCTTTTCATTGGCAATCATCTTCTGATCTGTTGGTCTCACCATGCCTGAATAATAATAAAATCTAAATTTTAAAACAATAAGTACTCGTACTATTAAGAAAACAGATGCGTATCGCCATTCCTACATATGGTGTGACTTTGTAGCCATACCTAATAGTAAAGTAAAAAATGTTTCTTTAAGTAAATCTTTTTAATAGTTTCATGCTTTCTACCAATCTGTCAAACAGCTAGAACTCTTGCTACCAGTAGGGTTAGTATATGTATGCAGCAACAACTCATATTGCCCCTTTAGAGAAGCAGGATGATGAAAATACTACCTCAACATTCCACAAGAAGCAACTTTTTTCAGTGTCTTATCTTAAGAATTAAAGATCCTTCACTTTCACCCATAAGTAAAAATGGTTGAGGTGCACAGGACCAGTGAGTACTCATTTACATACAATCATGCACCACATAATGATGTTTCAGTCAATGATGTACCGCATATATGATGGTGGTCCCATAAGATTAGTACCATATAGCCTACGTGTGTAATAGGCTATACCATATAGATTTGTGTAAGTACATTCTGTGATGTTCACACAACGACAAAATCGCCCAGTGACACATTTCTCAGAATGTATCTCAGTCGTTAAGCAACACATGACTGTATAATAATGCTTTAATTCAATATTGTTACTACAAAAATAATACGTATGAAAAGAACTCATAGACTTCCTATTTGTCACAATTCTTTGCCATCAAAGTAAACCTATTATGTTTCAATTTCACTTTACTATCCTAAAAATCTTTCCCTATCCAAGTCCATATCATTTCTCTTGGTAAAGCTGTATTTGATTTAACCATATTCAGGAGCAGATTTCTAACAGAATACAGGAGAAAAAATGATTTTCTCACCTCTCAATATGCCTTTGCACAGATCTGCATGACAAAATAGGTAATAAAACTTAATATAGTAGACATCATGGGTTATACTATTTTATTTATTATCTTTTCAATAGGTTTAAGTTGAAGACCTGATTGACACTGGACAGTTGCTGGCATTGATGGATATAAAAACCATCTATGGATTATTTTAAGTACTTTTATAGCCACCATTTCTCTTCATCACTATTAACTACTCTCTTCATGGCCATCAGTTTCTACATAGTCAGTTAAATAAAGAAAACTGCATGTATTTGACTAGATCAATATTATTGACTCATCAAATAAGATTGATGTGTCCGTAATGAGTTGAGAAACGTTTAAGACTAATATATTATGACAATAATTATCCATCAATAGTACGTTGGCTAAACAGCACAATAATAATCAACCAACCGCCTATTGACAGTGATCTGAAAATGGCTGCTTCATTTTGACCATCATCATCTTAACAATTAGTCAATTTTTGAAGTGTCTTAATTCATCTTCCTCAATTTCTCGTTCTAATCCTCCCCTTTCTATAATACGGAGGTCAGGCTGTCTTCATGTTCCTCTGAACTCTGCAATAGCTTTCTAGCTAGTCACTCTACTTATATTCTCATCTCTTAATAAATCACTCTTCAGAATGCTGCCAAAGAAATAGGGGTAACATGTAGTGAGGAGAAAATTTTCCCCAGGCTCAATATTCTTCAGTGATGCCTGTTACTTAAAGGGTTTCATAGTACCCTCCTAACATGGTGTAAATGGCCCTTCAAAATCTACCACCTGCACACATTTAATACAATATGGTCCAACAATACTAGACTGTTGTAGATTCATAAACATGGCATGCTCACTTACATCTCTTGCATATATCATTTTTTACTCTTCAAATGCCTTTTTACTAACATTATTGACTCACAATCCCTCCCATGACATTTTGCACGACTTCATAAAGCACATGTAGGCATTCTTTATAGTTCCATTGCTACCTGTGCGTACTGAATTGTGAGTATTACTGTCATTTTTTTCTTATAATTGTGTGCATGCTTTTCTCTCTGGTAGATTATAATCTCTTTGAGTATAGGAAATATAAAATTTTATATATATGTGGCTTAGATACAGCCCCATGCATATAATGTGTTCTTAATTTACATAGTCATCTATTTCAAATAGTTGAGTGAATGACTGAACATGGAGCCCCTGAGAATCATAGTAGATGGACAATGTTGGTTTAAATTTTCCATCATTTTAAGTCTGATAAACTTCTATCTATATAAATGTTAAGATATCACATTTTCTTAACTTCTTAGTTTCTGAAAGGCAGAAACAATATGTTAACAGTCAACTCCCGAAAAACACCACCAGAAAAAACAATTGTTTGAGTAAAGGTATGTTCATCAGACTCAATGCAGTAAGGGAGAACACCACCTTGACTGAGTCTTGTATTGTCTTAGAAGGGGAGGTCAGGAGAGGATAGTGTTTTAGGTCCTGGGATGTCTGGTTGACTTTAGGCTTATCTGGCAAGGTGTGGAAGTGATTGGAATTGAGCAGAGTTTATGGCATAATAGCTTTGGATTGGTAGGCACACAGAAACGAGGGTCTTGAAGCACTTCTTGATGAGGAAGCTGTTTCTCTTTATAAATAATTTTTTAGTTGGTTTACAGTCTTATTTTCCAGAAGCAAGTATTTTATGGAGAAAGTACTAGGTTATTTTTACTTAGTCACAGTGTTACTTCACATGCATACAGGATTTTATGTCCAGCCTCAACATTGTTTAAATTAAGGACAAAAATAACTTTGGTTTTGAATGTCAATTACTTCCTATAATTTATATCCCCAATGTCTATCACAGTACCTGGCACATGGAAAGAGTTAAATATTTTACACGCTTTAACTTATTCTAACTTGAAGAATGAAAGGCAGGGGAATTTTTCTTGAATCACACAGTTCTTTTTATGAAGGCAGTATTGACATAATGCAAAGATTTGAAATAAAAGGACATTGTCTATAAAACCCTTCAATTTCTCTGTTTAGTGCTACTCTATACCTCTTACATGTCCCTCTAGAGTATTTCCCATTTATCTTTCTCCCAACTACGTACCACATCCCCAACCTCACCTGCCACTTGTGTTTGCATTCTATTCATCTTATAGTGAGCTCAGTCTCGACTTTAGTTATATATTTTTAATAGAAATTTAAAATGATATACTTTCATTGTAAAAATTCCATGAATTTAGAAAAGTATAATATAAAGTTGCCAGAAACTTATTTTTCACTGTTTACCTATTAATGTACACCTTTCTAGAACTTGTCTTATATACTACACAGACAGGTCCTTGACTACCTGGACCCATTTGAAATTTCCACATGTCAGCCTTCTTAAGAAACCTTGGAGATTTTGCAATGTTCATCTTGATTACTTAACTGTCATATTGTGCATTGCATTTTCAAACAAGAAGACTGAATCCAATTAAATTCAGCAAAGAATCATTGTGTATCATCCACATTTGTTATTTTCCAGGGAGTTAACATAAATAAAATATTCCTTTCTTTCAAAGGTTAATAAAACATGCAGTGCCTTACCATCTAGTGGAGAAGACATCTATATATATATAATTAAAAGAAATGTTAAAGAGAATGAAATAGATACTAAATTGTTGTAAAAGATACAGGTTGTAAAAGCTTAGAGGAGGAAAATGTACTTCTGAGTGAGGTCTATTTCAGAGTATAATTTTTAACACCCTTCATGACTTGAACGTTACTTTTCCTTCACCTTTACATCTCTTTTTACCAGTCGGCCTGCATATATACACATGCACATAGAAGATATTTTCCTTTCTGAACGTACTTTAAAACTCTTATACTCTACTTCTTGCCTTTGCCAGGGGACCATAACTAGAGAAGTGTTTCTGAATTTCAGTCTTAAAAAACACTTGAGGAGTTGGTCTCGGAAGGTAAACAGCTGCCACTCTTACTCAATGACTGGCATGTAACGTTTTTCTTATGGGTCCTCCTTAGCTAGCCAGATAACTTGGATGAGTCTAACCCAGTGGGACTTGTAATTGGTCATTCGAACTGAATTTGACCAGTCTGTCATTCTTTTGGTTACCGTGGTACCCAATTCCAACTCTCTTCCCATTATGTGAAGGTCAGCCAAATATCTAACTCGATACCTGCTCCCCCAAATATTTGCTGGCAATTGCAATCATTATGTCATATATATCAAATAGCCAACTAGGGATGGGGCTGAGTTTGTGTTTATGTTGAAACAGAGGTTTGAAGTTGTGCACATTTTGAATGGCAACCACTTAGTTTTATAAGACTTAGAAAATGAGACACACCAAATATATTGATGACTTGCCCAGGTTAAGTAGAGTCAGGCAAGATCCATTTGCATTCTGATTAGTAGAACCTAAGCCACTGATTGCTTTTTTTTCTAGGTGTACCCAAAAGTGGAATTAAATACCTTTGATGACTGCATAACGCTAACTTTTTTAATTGAAGTATAATTGACAATTTCTATTAGTTTCAGGTGTACTTCATAGTGATTCGATATTTATATACAATATGAAATGATTACCATGATAAGTCTAGTGACCAGCCGTCACCATACAAAGTTATTATAATATTATTGACTATATTCTCTATGTTGTACATTACATCCCCCATGACATTAATTTTACAACTGGAAATTTGTACTTCTCAATTCCTTTCACCTTTTTTGCCTGCCCTCCAATCACTCCCCACTCTGGTAACCACCAGAACATTAATTTTTAAAAATGTATTTGGAGATGTCTGTAAACAGAACAAACAGACAAAACTAAATTATCTTCTCATGCTGCACATGGCATTCGTATTGGGGGTGACAAATTTTCTCATTTAGTGACAATAGATAGGGATGGCTAATTTTTTATAATCCAAGAGGGTTCAATTTCTGTCTCAAATATTTATCATTTGAATAACCTTATAAAAAATCATTTAACTTTTTCAGGTCCTATTTTTATGGGCTATGAAAAGGCGTGTTACCTTCCTCATGGTGTTATTACAAGGACTAAAGAAGTAGTATATTGCTTATAGTAAATGTTTAAGGTGTGTGATCCATATCATGGTGAGAACTGAAGAGATTGTGATTTGGTAATCAGAAAGCCATTG
The DNA here is from genome assembly GCF_020826845.1 of Diceros bicornis minor. NCBI lineage: Eukaryota > Metazoa > Chordata > Mammalia > Perissodactyla > Rhinocerotidae > Diceros > Diceros bicornis. Next base: position 27,361,757 of record NC_080749.1, on the reverse strand, counting down.
GTGACTTTTAGAGAGGAGTTCAGTGGGATGATATTGACAAGAAGCAGGTTGCTAGTGGCTATAAAAGAGTCTGTAGTGAAAACATGGGGATAGCAACTGTAAACTAATTTTTGAGGAAATTTGGTCTTTGAAGGAAATATATAAGATTGAATTAATGGAAAGTCAGATAGAGAAAAATTGGTTAAAAATGGTTATAAATTTTTTAAAAGGGTCATTTAAAAAAAAAGATCAGAAAATTTTGACACATGCTCCCATTAGGAGATAACAATCTATGTCCCCATCCTTGAATCTGGGTTGTGACTGCTATAACTGGTAGAAGATGGTGGAAGTGACAGCCTAAGGCTAGATCTTAAAATGTCATGCAGCCTCTGCCTGAGTCTCTTTGACTGTCATTCTCTAGACATTCACTCTGAAATATCAGCCACTATGTCATGAGCAGCCCAAGTCCACGTAGATATGACAAGTATGGGTGTTCCAGTGAAAAGTTGCAGCTGAGCCCAGGCTTTGAGTTAAGCCAGGCACTAGTCATGGGAGCAAAAAAGCCTCCCAAAGGATTCCAGCCTCCAGAGTTCTGAGTTACCTCAGGTATCAGGATGTCCTTGCTGAGGTCCCAGACACCCTTGAGTAGAGACCAGTCCTGCCTGCTGTGCCCTGTCTGAATTCCTGACTCTTGAAGTCCAAGAGCAAAATAAAATGGTTGCTATTAAGGCCACTAATTTTGGGGTGGTACTGTTTAACATACAGCAATAGATAGCTAGAAGAAAAAGCTTATTAAATCATGAAGGAAATTTGAGCTTGTTTGTAAGCCAAGGAGAAAAAACAAAAGAGTTGTAAGGAAAGAATTAATAATAGACCAGGAAAGAAAAACAACAAAGTTCTAGAATCGACCAGATGGTGGGGAAAAATGGGAAGAAAAAAAGTTGGCAGTCACGTGTCTGAGGCTCTATAGATGGCTGTCAGAGGAAATTCAGGACAAATATATGACCAGCCAGAGTAGAAACATTATGCAACAGCAAGTACTTATTGAGTGTCTAGTATGTTCTACATACAAATTACAAACACACACATACATGCTTATATTTTCAATTTTTGTCACCCACCTTAATAGTCTTTATTGTCATGTTCTAACACTTCCTTGGCAATCCTTTGCGCATTTGGAAAATATTTTCAAAAAGAAAGCTTTTCCAATACCTTATAATTGATATTCAAGACATTGTTGCATTTGATGTTTTTTTAAATTACAGTTAGTGTCTTATTTATCATCCACTCATTGCTTCTTCCTCATAGACAGAATTAAATCCGGCTGCTGGTGGTTTACAAAGAATATTTGAGAAATGTGGCAAAATCTTGCAGTCAACCATCTGTTCAAGAAGCTGTTTCTTTTCATAGAAAACATAAAGCTCATCAACAATTGAGACTTTTGATTTCTTACCAGAGGAGACTCAGAAGTGTCCAGCAAGATATGACACTTGCTCTTCTAGTGCATTCTTGAAGTCTGTGAATGAAGCATGGTTGAGAGGACGCTTTGAAATATCTTCTAAACATTGAAGCAAATTCACTTTCCACATTCTATTTTCTGTATTTCAGTAAAGCCATGACTGTGGACTTGTTTGTCTACCTAATAATACAAACGAACAATTAACTCTTCTAAGTCTTTGTTTCCATATTATCTTCTTGTAATGGACAGTAACTTCACAATTGTAATAAACATCTTCAAGTGTTAGGATGAAAAAGCAAATATATCAAGCATAATATTCAATTAATAAGTACATTTAAAAACGATGCAGATTTTTGAAAACATAAAATGAAAAAATATGCATGTTATGTAAAGAAAATGCAAGGTAATTTATACCCTTCCTCTTTCATTATCTTCTCAGTCTACTAATGTGTCTTCTATTGTATAATCTTTAAATTCCTCCTACTGGTGGACATTACAGCTATCCTTGTCCCTTACCAGTCCATTCTCTTTGAGTAATGTTTTCATATTTTTCTCATTTCTGGCAACCTCACTGTATAGAGAGACCACTGTTTTCTTTTACTTGACTTTTTAATTATAAAATTATTTGAGGAACTTTTCTTAGACTTCTCTCTTTAAAATTGTTCTTTTGAAAATATTTATCCCTTTCCACAATTTTGATCAGTGTTATCTTTCCACTAATGTGAAAAAAGTTTAATATAGTGTTCCCAAACTTATATCCAGCAGTCTGTATACCAATGTGGTTTAGAGTCGTGTTTTGTTTATTTCTCACAGTTACTTAATTTTACTGAGTTAGTTTCCTTGTCAACAATTTAAAAAAGGAAATCATCTAAATTTCTGGCTTGTCTTAGAAAAGCAGGATCTACAATTGCAAGGGTATCAATTAGGTGAAGCTGCGTGGCAGCTACCTTCTTTAGGAAGGCATGTTTTTCCAGTGTGCTACATTCCCCATGACTTGATTGTTTTGAACATAGCCTGTTATCTCAGTAGTTCCTGTAAGCATTTGAGTTTGCAAGCCCTTTTCTAATCCATATCTTGAGAGTGAAAGATCTAAGCCTGCATTTCCAGCTGACAGTTGAACAGCTTCGTTCCAAACGTCTTGAGTTGATCCTTATATATAAAACTTTCCTAGCTTGGTCTAGTAAAAATTCTCGCAGATACCAAAGCTGGAAGCTATGTATTTTTTTCTCTTCCATTGGCACTGATTAATAGTGAGGACAGGTCTTATGGATTCAGCTTCTATAATATATTCCCTCTGCCAGCCCTTCATTACCTCTTACATAGGAACATTGGAGGCTAAGTACCCTTCCCACAAGAATTAATCCTATGTATCCCCATTAGATTAATTTTCCAAATGTATAAATTTTTTTTTTTTAAAGATTTTATTTATTTTTTCCCCCCAAAGCCCCAGTAGATAGTTGTGTGTCATAGCTGCACATCCTTCTAGTTGCTGTATGTGGGATGCGGCCTCAGCATGGCCAGAGAAGCAGCGCGTGGGTGCGAGCCCGGGATCTGAACCCGGGTCGCCAGCAGTGGAGTGCACTCACTTAACCACTAAGCCACGGGGCAGGCCCCCAAATGTATAAATTTAATCATACTTCTACCTTGCTCCGAGAACTTTCAGCAATTTTCAGTTATCTACAAATTAAAAAGAAATTCCTCAGCTTAGCATTCTAGGCCATTCAAAACAGGAACCAAATATTCTTCTTACATCAGAGCATTTTAGAACAGGCATGACCTTAATGATTATCTAGTTCAATTCCCTCTGTGTGTAGCTGAGAAAACTACATCTCGGAGGACTAAGTGACTCATCCATAATTCAATAGATGGTTGGCTAAGCAAAGATCAAAACTTAGCTCTCCAGAATAAGTTCCCATGGCTACTTCCACACTCATCAACCAAAGTACTCATGCTAGCCATAAGGCTGGTCCCTGGTCTCTATCCCACACATCACTACCAAAATCTGAAACAGTGTTATTGAGACTATCTCGAAGGTAACTCCTTTCTTAAAGGTTTTGCTCGTCTCTTCCCCTTGCTCATAGAGTGAGATATCTTCATATTTTTAAAGTACAGTATAAATTATAATTTTGTTAGAGCACTCATCTTGTTCTCTGTTACACTTTTGCAGCCTAATACAATGGTTCCCATGTATTTGTTTCTTTCACATTTGCCAATGCTAGGGCAATGTTATAATTTGTTTTTCTTTAGCACATAACTGATTTCAATACAACTTTTGTCCCTTTGACCTTTAAAAATGTAGATCAGGAACATTGGTTATTTGTGTTTTCAGTATCATTAGTGATTTGCAGAGATTTATAAAATGTCATCAAGTGTCTGAAGGGCTATAACCAATATAAATTGAGATCAAGAATTATTCAGCTACACAGCCCTAAATCTCTGAAAGTCTATCAGTATGTTTTTGGAAAATCTATACTATTCCTCTGGCACCTGCTATTACACCCTAAGAAATAAGCAATTTAACAGTTACTTAGCTTAATATCTATTACCAAGTAATTGTAATTTCATCAAACTGTTCATTCCAGTTATAGCTGCATGCTGTGTTGTGAAATTTAATCAAATATTAATTTGAATTCAGGTCGTAACACGTCTAGTTATCTCTTCATAATTAAACTCTTGCTTCAAAAAGAATTGGAAAAAAAAAGTACTTATGTCTAGAATTGCCTGTCTGCTACTTCTTTGCTTTGCTGAAAAATAAAATAATTAATGATAAATACAATAATAATCTGTCATATTTTTAGATAAACAGTTCAGGGTCTTTTATACTTTCATTTAAGATTACTGAGGTTGATACAAATTAATCTTTTTTTAACTTTAACCTATGCTATCATATTGATATATGTATATACAAAGCCTTCTTTGATCATTATATTTAAAATTAAAATTGTCACAACTACCTACTCATTTAACATTTAAAAATACTTTACTGCAGCATATTCCAAAAACCAAGGTAAACATTATAAAATATTTAAATGATTGCTTATTTTCTTTATGGTTTCTGTGTTATTTTTGCATTGCCTGTCAAAGTCAGTCCTTTTTAAATACAATTTCTTATATTTGAGAAGCCTGATTTCACTTCCTATCAGCTCTGTTACAAGCACATTGAAGACAGGACCTAAGTTCTACTAATAATGAGCACAATGCCTTGAACCTAATAAGTGCTCAAGGATTATTTGTTGAATTGTTATTGAACCCCAAGTCCTATCTTTCCTTTATTTCAATTTTATCTTCCTCTGCAGTTTTCTGTTCTGCCTACTACTTAGAAATATGCTTCTTCTCACACAAACACATCTGCAATTGAATTTTTTAATTAAGAATAAATGTACGATTTTAGGTCTTAGGAATATTGTAATTGCTATGTATAGGATAAATTAATCAAGATGTACTAGATCACAGACCTTCAGTATTCTACATGACCTTAATTCATTAGATGCCTATAATGTGCTTACATGGTAAGAGTAACTATAGGTCTAAGGGATTCAAAGATGGGTAAGACATGGTCCTGATCTTGAGGAGCTCACGATATGCTGGGGAAAACAAACATATATGTGTTATAAAAGTGATGTGTACAGCATGCCATGGCAACACAATGGAGGGCTTGACTACATAGGCCTAAGGAGGCAAGGAAATATCACACTGAGAAGATAACATTTGAGGTAAGTTCAGAAAGCTTGAGTAGCTATTCGCTTGGAGGGTAAGAAAAGGGTAGAGGAAACATTTTTGGCAGAGAGAATATTAGGAACAAAAAACAAGAGCTATAAGAGAGCTCTCAAAGAATGAGAAGTTTGGCATGACTGCAATAGAAGTTTGAGTAGAATTAAAGGTTGGGGTCATGACACAAGTCACGGGAGCATAAAGCACTTTGAAATAAAACTTTTTAATATCATATATACAATGGAGATCTATTAAACATTTTGAACACAGATAATCATAAGATACAATCTATGTGATCCAGGGTCAACAGAGGACTTACATGGGAGTCGAAGACAGATGTTAGTTAAAAGAATGTTATAATAGTCCATGTGGAAGATGAGAACTTGAACCAGGGAAGATCTGTAATGTTTGATGTATTCATTTTAGATTAGGAACAACAACAGCAAAAATAGACACATATGATAACATTCAAAAACCACTCAAATTATTCTTTGTATATCCAGAGACTTCTCTGTTCACCTATGTATAAAAACTTTTTTTGTATAATCTCTAATATTTTCAATAGGTAATACACATCCAATAACCATATGTCAGTAAGTGAATAGAAAGTCTGAGTGACAAGTAAATGAGTTAAGTGTTACTATAGGGAATACATTTACACTATCTCCATACTGAGATATTTGTTTTGATACTTTCCAACTATACTAATAGACACAGTGAAGTACAGTCCATCTAATCCTGCTGTCTGCCAAATAGTCAAGATGTACTGTCCAACATCCCCCTTTCTCTGTGATTACAGTAAGAATTGATAATGTGGCTTCTTAATTCTACAACTCTTGTTCTCTAAAATGATCCACTGTTCATGTTCTTCTGTGTAATGTGACTAAACTAGAGAAGTTTGAGTCCACTTTTGGTATGAAGCCATTATATTGTCCACTTAATGTAGGCACTCAAAATAGCTTATTCTCTCAGTGCTTCAAAAAGAACTTGGAACTTCTGGGACTGCATGGAAATTCTGTTTAACACCATTTTCCATCTTCAGCCAATAGTGACTCCAGATAGCAAATAAAAAAATCACTGATTTGGCAGTCAATATGACATCAAATAACAAGTGTAAGAATGTTTCACATTTTAACAATGTGCATGTGGACTTTAATAGCTTTAAAAATCAACGTTAGTCTCTTATTGCTCATCATGTCATTGAAAAGGAATATATCAGGTTTTTAATTTTCAATATTTAAGTAGCCAATCAACAATAATGCTTCTTGCAAAGACAGTGGTGAGAGGTAGAAGGCATGTTTTCTTTCTTGAAGTTACTTAAAATGCAGTCAGGAAACAGTTCAAGATATATATTCAAACATTAATTACTAATTATATATTTTAAAATTTTATTATTAAATAATAACTAATTTGATATTAATTAAGAATAAAATCTATTGTGCCACATATGTACATACACACACACACACACACACACACACACACAGAAGTACTTATTCCCAGCTCTCCAGAAATTGCCCTTGGCTAGAGAGAGCTGCCTCGCCCAAGGCACTCTCCCTTCAGGGGCAGCCTAAATCTGATGACTACTTGATATGGGATTCAACCTCCTCTACGCAACACGCTAAAACTCTGAAGGATTATCCAGTCTTTAACACTCTCTGTGGGTTTGGCTAAAACCTATGTTGAGACTGCACTGCCACCAACTCCTTCCTCTACCCAGTACTGCTTCCTTTCTTTCCCTCATACCAGTGTTGATCCTAATGACTTACAGTTGATAGATTATCTTGATGAAGATGCAGATGATTCACCTTCAGTTCATGAAAAAGCATACAGTTGGGGATGAGCTGAGTCTAGTGTAATGAACAAACCACAGTAGAGTGGGAGCCTTGGTTTCACACGTATTATTTTAAAGAACTGAAATCAATTTTAGGGTTAACCATATATATTTTCAAATATGATGATACTAGAATATAGAGTAGATACTTTACTCATTCATTAAAAATGTATTCAGTATCTATCACGTTCCAGCGTGTCTGCTAGGTGCTAAGATTAAAAGAATAAATAACAAATGGCCCCTTTCTTGAAAGAACATGCCATCTACAAGAGCCAGCTAATTTAGAGGAAATTTTAAATAATGAGCTCAATATCATATAATTTAGAGCAGTTATTCTCCAAGTGTGGTTCCCAGACCAGCAGTATCAGCATCACCTGGTAACTTGTTGCCAATGCAAATTCTCAGGTCCTACCTCAGACCAACTGAATCAGAAACTCTAGAGTGAGCCCAGCAATCTCTGTTTGACCAACATGTCAACTGATTCTGAAGTTCATTATTGTTTGAGAAGCAATCTTTTAAAGAGTAATAACAGAGGAAGTTTTGAGAGTAGTAATTTAGTTGCAGTAGTAGTTTAGTTTCTTCTAAAGGCAAAAACTAATTTGGACTAAATCCACTCTATATCACTGCAGTATACAACTACGTTCTTTTTTTTTGTTTCCTGGCCACTTGGAGTTTATTTTCTACTTGGTGCAAGGCACACGGTTCCGGGGTGTCAGGAAGGCTCTGGTGTGGCTCGGATAGTAAAGATCTGGGTTCTCGCAACTTCCTTTTTGGTGTTTTGCTGTTTCTGTATAAAAGAATGCAACCGCTTCTGTTTGCAGCAGCATAACTAACTTCTTAAAGGAAATTGTACAAAAAATTAAATTGAATCATCTAATAAAGATACCCCCTCCTTTAAAAATATTTTACAAAATTCCTAGTAAATTATAAATACAAAAAACAAACAAAGAGCAAATCGAATGAAAACAACAAGAAAAAAACCCTCTTTCTTTTGCTGATATCATCCTAATCCCTTTTTTTATTGTAAGGCTTTCTCCACTTCTGTAATATAAGTAGGCATAAAAATACTCCACATGATACTCTATGCCTGTTACCCTGAGAAGGAGACTTTCAAATCTTATCACTATTGAGCTAACCAGTATAGACTGACTTTATAACCATGGGTTCTTTGACTTCAGTTACAGTGTCTGGAATTCAGCTTGGTCCAACTCTATCACTATTAGCAAGTAACAACTTTTGTTGTATGGATGACCAAAGATTAAGTGGAAACAATAGGCATCCAAACACGTTTTGTGACTTTTATTTCTTTAGTAAATCTTGATTGAAACAATTGAGGAAAATCTACAAATCCTACTATATTAATGATTTATAGGAGATGACTCATTTTATTAAATATTGTGTGGCATTTTCAGCTAAAAGGAACCCAGTATGACACAGATTATAGCATGCCCCAAATATTCTGTATGCTTTCATACATATTGTTGCCTCCATTATAGTTAAATTGGGGCTATAGATTAGTTCTAGATAATGGCCTGTGAGAAGAAGTGAAGTGTATCATTTCTGGTCTGTGATGCCCTATAATGGTGCCATCAAAATATGGAAGGCATCTGAATTCTTGAATTACCAGATGGATATTTAATCTAGACTGTTACCTAAGTTTAGAGAGAGAAATATATCTTTGCTATGTTACACTACTGTGATTTAGGATCTTTGTTTCTGCAGCATAGCCTAATATCCTGTCTGATTATCCTGAGTATCCTTTGTCAGCCATTTTCTAAATAATAACTAGTAGGAAAGACGGCTTGCTCTTGCCTGAAACCCTTCTATGGAGTTTTTTTCTTTTTTTAACTTTTTGAATAGCTAACTCACTGATACGGTTCATAAATTAAAAACAGATTTTCCTTAAAAGTCTGATCATTTAGGTCATATTAAACATGAGTGTGATCTCCTCTGTGCATGTGTTGGAGTTTGTTGTAAGGTGACCGTATTGGCTTTTGTACTGCGAAAACCCGCCACGTCAGAATCTTTAGGTTACCCAAATATCACAGAGAAGACTTTTCCAGTCTCCTGCATGGATACTGGGAGCTAAATTAGAGCAGAAGTGAATAAACATTTATTTAACTCTTTTGTTTTCATCATGTTGTGGATTGAGTTGTGTCCTCCCCAAATTCATATGTTGAAGCCCTAATGCTCAATGTGACTGGATATGGATGTAGGGCCTATAAAGAGATAATAAAGGTCAAATGAAGTCATAAAGGTGAGGCCTTAATCCAATAAGACTGGTGTCCTTAAAAGAAGAGAAAGAGATACCAGAGATCTCTTTCTCTCTGAGTGTGCACAGAGGAATTTTAATAGCCACTTTCTTACAATTATCTGCTTTAGGTCATTTGTAGTATCTGTATATATTTTTTCAATATGTTAGCTTGAAGGTGATGAAATATGATAATTCATCTCTAGTTCTTTTTCTCACAGATTACTTTAATCCCTTTGAGGCAATTTTAGGACCATTGTTTGAAACAGATACTAACTTAAAATCTTTGTATTCCCATTACCTGATGCAGGGCTCTGATTTTACTGCAGATTTCTGATATACTTTGATAATACATGGAATTCTCTGAGACGTTTTGAAGTCCCAACATAATCAGTATATTTTTCCCCTGAAATGATCCATCTTGAAAATACAATTTGGAGTCTTATCTGAGGCATCTACACATTTTTCATAGACAAGAAAGTGCTTGTGTATGGCTTTGCTTTCCTTGAAATAACTCTTAGATGTGATACATGTAGTATGATCAAGATATTATGATTACTATTCATTAATTCAAAAAAAATATTTATTGAATGCCTACAATGTGTCCTAGGAATATAGCAGTAAAAGAAATATACAAAATCTCTGATTCCTGGACCTCACATTTTGATTGAGAGAGATCAGCAGCAAAAAACCCCAAAATATATATACATCCCGTGGTGGTAAGTTCTATAAATAAGATGACATATCATCCCCTCCATAAAAAGAGAGTAACGAAATACAAAAAAATGATAGATTCTTAATATTTAGCGGGATAAATATAATGACCAATTTTAATTATATATCAGCTACACCTCTTTTAAAAGAGACTCTTTGAAGTGGGTTAACTTTGGAGTACGGCACTCAATATATCCTCCCCTGCTAAGTTTATAAGGTCTCATCTCCTCTATCTGAGGCTCATGAAGTCTCCTCTTCCTTAGCTAAGGATGATGAGGACCCTCCATCCTGACAAATCACAAATCAGTTCTTGGAAGCTTCCTTTAATTGCCTTCCTCCTGGGGAAAAAATATTTCCTCACCTCCCTCTGAATGTTTCTCTCATTCCTTCCTTCAATGCAGTTTTTATAAACAGTAGAGGCTTGCCTGTAAATTTGAAATCTGTGGGAGTTTTTTTTTCTAACATAAGCCCGATTGACATAGCAAAGCAATTCCCCCATATAATGATCTTTCCTGGCCAGGTAACTCAAGTGACAGCTTATGGGAATAGTTTGAAATTCTCAGGTGGTATCTTCATTGGCCATTTCCTCCTTATCCATTTAAAGGTCCACAGCAATAAACTATCCCATACACTTAAATACATAATTTAATCAGCTTGAAGAGTATGTCAGGGAAGTCTTGACTATCAACACTTGCAGCAGAGGGCTGAAATATAATGTGTAAAAGGATTAAGCAAACATGATAGAGCATCACCATTCTTCCTCTTGCCTTCTAGCTTCAGCCCTCCCTCCAGCCACACATGCACATACTTTCTTTTTCTTTCTGCTGTCTCTCTTCCCCACCGCAGGAACCTTGACTAGCTTCTAAACCACAAGGATTGGAAAAATAATCCTGGGAAAGGACGGTTCTGATGGTTACTGTAACCCCAAGCAAAAGGCATCATCCCCAACCATGAATTTTGTTTAAAGTCAAAAATTGCTGCCTAAATCAAAACATGAGGACAACTACTCAACTGTTCCCTATCCTGTCAAAACTCTGACTCTGCTTCAGTTAGGAAGCTACTTCATCTTCAGATGCTCTGCTTCAAATCATGTGAATAAATCATTTAAAATCTATTTGAGTCACTTAAATTTCTTTTGAAAATTCAAGACCAGAGACTTCAGGGCATAGGCACTACAATTTTTATTGGGACTTGAGGGAAAATGATAGACAAAACATAAGACTTCAGCACTAAATTATGCTATGCAATGATATAATTTAATGTGAATTCTTATTCTTAGAAAAATTCCCTAAATTGGCTTAGGATCAAAACAACTTATAAAGACATGGCTCTAACATGCCTATATAAGTATTTGTGGATCCCTGGTTAAAGTGGCAATCCTCTACTGTTTTATGCATGGCTTTATAGTAGGTATTATGGTAACTGATTCCTCAAAGACTTGATATGCCCTGTTAATAAACACAGCTCTAACATTCCAAGGAAATTTATCAATGTTATGAAATAAAGATATATCTTTATTGTAGAAAAATGTTGTAACCACCGAGATGGTAAACCAGGAAGAGCGTTTTAGTGCTTTTAAGTCCAATACTATGGAACATTCTTTTCCAGTAGGAAAGGTAATGAATCAACTATTAGAGACTGCAAACATCTTCATTTTGGTTACAATTATCTTGGAAACAATGTTGGAATGTCCAATTTAACATTTCTGTGTGTGTATCAGTGTGTGTGTGCTCATACATTTGTCCTATGTCCTGAATTGACTATCTCTGGCTCAATTCATACAGTTTGAATCTGTGAACAAAATATCAGAACAGAACAAATAGTGACATCCCAACATACTTCTAAGGGAAGAGCCAATACCATGCCATTTATAACTACAAACGTGCTTTTTGTAGTTTCTTCTTTTATGGAGAAAGATACATGGAAAGGAGGAAGGGAAGGGGGGAGAAGGAAAAAAGAAAAGAATGAAAGAAGGGAGGAGAAGAAAGAAAGAAGCAGAAAAACTCTCAAAGAGAAAAAGTATCTAAACAAATAGAGGTATCTTGATCCAATTATATGTTTCAAGTGGGATCTATCTTTCATGACTTTTAAAATCCTGGTGGTAACGGGACACTCTGCAAGAGCTACAAACTGTAGACTACTAGAGTTACATAGTCCTGCAATGTATTTCATTTGGCCATTTTATGATGTCTGCATAGAGTTTTAAAATCAATAAGATAAGGTATGTGCTCAGCTTGCCGTGACACAAACAACTTAGCAAATGCATACACATACAGCACACTTAAGATAACCAGTGGTTGTCAGACATATACTGATTCTAAAATCAGGACAATTTGAAATTCCTAGAATCATAAAAATCAGTGTCTTTTTAAAGAATTACACAACAAGTGAGAAAAACACTGACCTGGGACTAAATCGAAAATGTTAATGCAACAGAAGTGGAGTCTGTGCTCAAACTTAAGCTATGCTAATTTAGGAGAACAGGGTTAAAAGAAAAAATAAAGAACAGGACATTTGCAAATGTTTCCTTGAAGACTATTACAAAATCGTTTGTCGCAAAAGTGAAATGACGGCAAAAGTATTTCCAAATTGCCTTATGATTAAAAAAAAAATAGGAGCGACTCATGCAAAATGAATGAGATGAGACTGTTCTAGCTTGACTCAGTGTTACACTCTCAGTGTGAAGTACTGCGAAAGACAGCTAAATATATTCGGGTTTGAGAAAAAAATCAGCAGCTAGTATTATTTCTTTGTGGGGTATAGGTGATGGAGATAGAATGGCCATCTGGGAGCCAAATCTCTGTAAAGGGATATTTATCAGTGGAACAGAAGGACTTTAGCTCGACAATCTGGTAGCTATGTTTGTAGAAAAAGCACCATTTAAAAACTTAGACAGCTCTTCTATTTCATGGGTCTTTTTTACATAATAAAAATAACTCGGGTTAATATGTTGCTCTAAAAAATTGTTACATCCTATGTGTCTTGTGTTCATCTACACTATGAACTTGCTTGGTTAGATGTCAATAGATTAACCTCGGAAGAAAGATGTCAGGGGAGTAAAATATTTTAGCACAGTACTATTCCTCTTCTTGTCCATACTGAGCACACTAAATTACACCTACCTCCTTTTCTAACAACGCCCCACGGTGGCTACATTCCTCCTCTGCCGTTCCCCCCACCGTATGGTCCTACTATTGCTTGCAAATGTTGTCAATATGTTCCTGCTCATCTTCTGAAGTGAAGGATGATTCGTCTTGGTTCAGCTTTACTCAATACATCTTGGGGACACAGGTTAACTTTAACTAATTTTCACATAAGAAAACAGGCATGGAAAAATTAAATAAGCAAACATTGTGTGGAAAAGTTTCAATAAGCTAAACTTTTAGGGTTTTAATCGGAGGAGAAGTTAGGCTTGGAAGTGTATTTTGTACTACAAATCTACAGTAATCAAGGCAGTGTTGTGTTGGTGAAAGTATAGACACATAGACCAATGGAACAGAGACCAGAAACAGATCCACACAAATATCAACTGATTTTTTTTTTTTACAAAGGTCAAAAGCAATTCAATGGAGAAAGGAACAGTCTTCTCAACAATTGGTGCTGGAACAATAGGATGTTCATGTGCAAAATAAAGAATCAAATAAATCTGGGTCTCTTAGGTCACCTACGTTATTCCCTTCACATGTACGTTTTTGTATATGAGGTTCCTAATAACATAGGAACCAACAGATACAGATCTGGGAATCCTTGATTATATATTTATAGATATATGCTATGTTGGTCTGTAAATTTCTTTCTGTCTTATCTAGCTTTAGAGGTCCTTAACAATGTTTCTCAGCTCAGACTGAGATCAGGGCTTAAAGTCAATCGTTATAGGCTTTCTGTGTTCTAAATTGGCCTTAACTTTAAGAGACAATTTATCTGTATGAGTTTCTGGCCAGCCAAACTAAAGGGAAGTCAGCAGAAAGGATTGTGGTCAGAGTGTATGGAGGGGCATGTAATGGGGGAAGAGTAAGAGTGGGATAAAGGTTGTTAGTTTCAAGTAACAATGTGGAAGAATCTAAGAAAGAGCAAGTTTTCAATTTTCACAGATATAACTTGTTTTCTTCAAGGGAAATTTTAAGGATGCAATGTTGTTATCTAAAATTATTTTAGAAGTTTCCTCATACTAATTAAAAAATGGCAATGATTGGATGTTTGAGATTTTGCTCCCTTTTTGTTTTAAGACACCAGTCAATGAATAATTTTATTTATGTTGAAAGTTCCCCAAACTGACTACTGTGATTTTAAATTATCTTTGGTAAAATGTTGCCACTTAGGAAAATAGAAATTAAAGTTAAAATGTAAATACATTTTTTAAAAAGCTGGAATCTGACCTGGAGGAGATACAGACTTAAAGTGAGAAAAAATCATGAAAGGATGGCAGTGGTTGAGCAAGTGCATTGCTGGTGCACCTCATGGCTCGAGCTCTTAGTCTAATGATTGGCTGTCTGCAACTGCAGACCCAACAACTCTAGTGAATGGAAATTTTTTAGATAGGATCTATCCCTGAAACACGCTCTCACAGACCAAATAAAAAAACCCAGAGGAAAATTATCATGCATTTTAAATAGAGGACCTAAGCCAAAGATTGTCCTACAAGGGCTGCCTACTGCAGCAAGAGAGAACCTTACATTGAAAGAGTATTAGTCGTATCTCAGGATGGGGCAGTCAATGGATAATATTTACAGGGTTTTGAGGTCTGGGCTAGAATGGCTTAAGATGGATCTTTCTAGGCATGGAGTTAACTCAGTTGGGGAAAATCTGTGATATAACTGCTTAGTATTGGAGTACACAGCATCAAGAGTCTTCCAGTGAGCCCTAATAAGTACATTGGTGTTTGAAAAGTGAGTTGTTTGACCTGGTGAGCAATATATTGTCCTGATAGGAGAGATTTTTGCCCAGAAGTAAACTATTTGTCCAGGTAAATTGGTTTACAATAATTTCCTGAAGCAAACAGTTAAGCCATGTAGTATAGATGGCCTCAATTCTCAGTCCTAGTAGTTCAGCTATATGAACAAGGGGTCTCAATACTCATATTTATGGGAAAAAAAGACAAAACAAAGAAAAACTACATACTGCTTTGAAGCCCCAGTTCACATTCCAGTTTTTATGCATGTCTAATCATCAACAGAGGCATTAATCTTCTGAACCATACATATAATGCATATTATATTTTGCATTTTTTATCAACTTTAACTTAATAACATATGTAAAGAATCTAAACCAGGACCTGTTATATAGAAGTTGCACATTAGAAGCAAGCTCCTCCTCCTTGAGAGAATTAAAACAATAAAGTCAGTAGTGAAAATAATATTTTAAGTCCCTTAAATGTAGGGGATAACATAATAACACTTCCTTTACATTCACAAGGCAACTTCTACATTTGTGGTATGCATTAAATTGTGTTGACTGATTGTTGCCATGTGAGAAAATTTATTAGTTATAAAAACTTAGAATGTTTGAAGAACACATTTATGGCAGTTTTGTTGAGTTAAATCATTTTTTAGTTACATATAAAATTTACATGTTATAACTTTATAGTTTGTTTTAGAAAATTTTTACAGTTGTTCAACCATTACCATGAGTGAGTTTTAGAACACTTTAATGATCCCAAAAATGTCTTTCTTGCCCTTTGGCTCTCAATTCTCACCGCCACTCTTGGAAACATGCAACCATTCATATGTTTTCTGTAGTTATGAGTTTTGCTTTTTTTAGAAATTTCCAATAAATGAAATCATACACTTTGTAGCAATTTATGTCCGCCTTCTTCTGCTTAACATGATATTTTTGTGAATCACCCATGCTGTTGCATGAGACAGAAATTTGCCCTATTTACTGCTTGGTAGTATTCCTTTGTATGGATTTACCACATTGCATTTATCCCTCACACGTTGATTGACATTTCGGTTGTTGTTAGGTTTTGGCTATTAGGAATAATGCTGCTATCAACATTCATTTAAAGTCTTTCTGTGGATGTATGTTTCTTATTACTTGGGTGTATATCTAGAAATTAAACTGCTGCATCACATAATTAGGGTAAGTTCATCATTTTAAGAAGCTACCCAACTGTTTTCCATGGTTGGGTTGTACAATTTTATATTCCCACCAGCAATGTCTGAGGGCTCCAGTTCCTCTACATTCCTAACAATACTTGCTATCATCATTATTTCTAGTTTCATATAGTTTATAGTGGTAGCTTACTGTGGTTTTAATTTTCATTTTCCTAATAACCAGTAGTGCTGAACATCTTTTCATAAATTTATTGGCCACTTTCATAACTTCTTTTGTGAAGTGTTTAACTCCTTTGCCCATCTTTTAATTGGATTGTTTGTCTTCTCCTTATTCAGTTGCGTAAGTGCCTAATATATTCTAGATACTAATCTTTGTTACACAATAAATTTCACCCAATCTGTGATTTGTCTATTCATATTCTTAAATGTTTCTTTCAAAGAACAAGAGTTGTAAACTTAACATTGTCCAATTTGTTTATTTTCCTATAGTTCAAGATTTTGTGTTTTATCAAGAAATCTTTGTATAATGCTGAGTACATCTATTTTCTCCAGAAGTTTTATAATTTAACTTTTATATTTAGGTCTGTGATCCATTTTGAGATGTTTTGTACATAGTAAGAAGAAATGACAAAGATTCATTATTTTTCATACTGATACCCAGTTATGCTAGCACCATTTATTAAAAGGACTTTTCCTTATAGAATTACCTTGGCAACTTTGTTAAAAGTCAGATAAGTCAGAGTCTACTTCTGGAATTTGAATTTGTTCCACTTAACCATATGTCTGTGCTTATGCCAATATTGTACTGTCTTGATCACTGCAGCTTTGCAGTAAGTCTTAATATCAATATTTAGTAGTATGAGTCTTCCAACATTTTCTTTTTTAAAATTGTCTTGCCTCTTCTGAACTAGGCATTCCCACATAAAATTTAAAATATTCTGCAAAATCCGTGCTGGGATTTTGAAAAGGTTTGCACTGAATCTATAGATTAATTTGAAGAGATATTATTCCTTAGCAATACTGAATCTTTCAGTGCAGAAACATACATCTCTCTATATATTTGTTCAGATCTTCTTTAATTTCTCTCATCATTTTATAGGTTTTATTGTATGAGCCTTGAACATTTATCACAAATATTTTTTTAGATACTTTGTATAAATTTTTAAAATTTCATTTTATATTGTTCACTGCTAAAATACAGAGGTACAATTGGTATTTGTATACTGATCTTGTATCCTAAGACCTTGCTAAATTCATTTATTATTTCTAGCAGCTTTTTGGTAGATTCCTAGGATTTTCTGCATATGTGATTATGTCATCTTTGAATGAGGTAATTTTATTTTGTTTCCAATCTGTACGCTTATTTTTTTTTTTAATATTATTGTGTTGGTTAGTACTTTCAGAGCAATGTTGTATTCCTGACCTTAGGTAGAAAGACTTGAATCTTTCACTGCTACGCACAATGCTAGAAGGAGGCTTTTTGTAGATGTTCTTTACTGAGTTGAAGAAGTCCCCCTGTATTCCTGTTGCTGGGAGCTTTCAACATTAATAGGTTTTTAGATATTGTCAAATGCTTTTTCATCACATTAGGATGATAATATGGCTTTTCTAATTGGTTCTCTTAATATAGTGTATTACATTAATTGATTATCAGATGTTAAACCAACCGTGATTTTCTGGGTTAAATCCCACTTAGTCATAATGTATAATCCTTTTTAATATTTTACTATATTTTATTTGCTAATACATTTTTACATTCAGGTTAGTGAGTGCTATCTATCTTTGTGTGTGTGTGTGATATCTTTTTCTGGCTTTGGTATGAGGATAATAATGGTCTCAGAATAAATTGGGAAGTGTTCTCATCTCCTCTATTGTCTAAAAATATTTGTGAAAGACTGCTAACATTTCTCCCTTAAATGGTTAGTAGAATTTTATAGTGAAATCATATGGGCTGGGAACTTCTTTGTGGCGAGTTTTTTAACCACTGATACAATTTATTTATTTGTTACAGGTTTATTCGGATTTTCCATTTCTTCTTGAGTAAGTTTTAGTAATTTGTGAATTTATAGGAATTTTTCCACTTCACCTAAGGTGTCTGTTTTGACGGAATAAATTTGTTTACCATATGTCCCTTAGAATTCTTTTAACTCCCAAAAGGTTACAGAAATTTCCCCTCTTTTATTCCTGAGTTTGGAATTTGTGTCTTCTTCTTTTCTTGATCAGTCCAGCTAAAATTTTCTCTGTTTAGTTGATCTTTTTGAAGTGCAACTATTATTTTGATAGATTTTCTCTATGGTTTTTTTTTGTTTTCTATTTCATTTAATTCTTCTCTAATCTTTATTATTTCCTTCTTGTAGCTATTTTGTGTTTGTTCTTTTTCTAGCTACATCAAGTAGAATCTTATATGATTTATTTTAGAATTTTTTTCTTTTCTAACATAGTTACTTAAAGCTATAAGTTTTCCCTTAAAAACTTATTTAGCTGCATTCCACTACTTAGGCATGTTGTGTTTTCGTTTTCATTGTTTCCTTTTTCATTTGCCATTTTTTTCTTTGATACGTAGTTTGCTTAGAAGTGTTTTTTTTTTAATTTCCACTTATTTAGTTATTCCCAAGATTTCATTATGTTTTGTTTTCTAATTTAATTCTGTTGCACTCAGAGAATGTTATTCAATCTTTTTAAACTTATTGGCATTAGTTTCGGAGCCAACACGTCTAGCATGATGGATTTTCCACATATTCTTGAAAAGAATGTGCGTTTTTCTGTTATTGTGTAAAATGTTCTATATATTTCCATTAGATCATGTTAATCAGGTCTTCTATATCCTTATAGATTTTCTTTGGGCTCTATTTCAGTTACTGAGAGAGGAATATTAAGATGTCTATCAATGGTTGTTGAATTGTCTATTTCTCTCAAATTCTGTCAGATTTTGCTTCACGAATTTTGGGGCTCTATTGTTAGATGCATGCACTGTTATAATTGTTATATGTCTCTTCATTATTGGCCCTTTTCTCTATAGGAAAGATCCTTCTGTCACTAGTAAATCCCTTCTCTTAAATTCTGTTTTGCCTGATATTAATATAACCACTCCAACTTTCTCAAGCTTACCGCTTGAATGATGTACATTTTTTCATCCTTTTACTTTCAACTCTTTGTATTTTTTAGTCTAAAGTGCTTTTCTTTAGACATCATATAGATGAATCTTGCTTTTTTATCCAGTTTGACAATCTCTGCCTTTTGATTGGAGTGTTTTCCATTCACATTTAACGTGTTAATTGATATGATTGGATTTAGTTTGACATTTAATTTGTTTTCCATTTTCTCATCTCCTTTTTGGTACTCTCTTTCTCCTTTATTGCTCTCTTTCATGTTAAAACAAGAATTTTTTAGTACTTTTTAAAATTACTTTAGTCACATTTTAGCTATACTTCTCTGTATATTTTTAGTGGTTGTTAGACATACTATGATATGTATATTTTACTTATTGGAATTTACTTCTTGTTAGGACTGGGTTAGCTATATTTTACAGTATACCAACTGTGCACCAGACTAAGTCCATTCTCTCCCTGATTTATTGGGAATTATTTTTAAATGTATAACATCTGCATACATTAAAAATTTAACAATGTAGTCTTATAATTCTGTAATAAATGGTTATATGTTTTAGGAACATAAAAAGAAGAAATGATAAAATGTATATGTACATTTTATACAATAGTTTATGTTTATCCACGTATTTAGCATTTTCAGTGCTCTTTATTCTTTCCTTTAGATATGAGCTAATATAATCAATTCTTTTTGGGCTAAAGGATTGATTTCACTCATTAGTTTAAATGTGTCTAGGTGTGGTTCTTTTGTGTTTATCCTCCTGGAGTTTATTGAGCTTTTTGAATCTGTAATTTTTTTAAACTAAATTTGGGGAGTTTTCAAACATTATTTCTTCAAAAACTCATCCTATTATTTCTTGTCTTGCACCAGAACCCCAAATTACACATATGTTAGAATGTTTGATATTGTCCAAATAATTTGTGAATCCTTGTTCATTTTTCTTGAATCTTTTTCTTTGTTCTCCAAATTGAATAGTTTATATTGGTCTATCATCATGTTCATCAATACATTTTGTGCCAAACTACAATTGAGCCAATCTAACGAATTTTCATTCCATTTTTTCTTCTTTTAGCTCTAAAATTTCCATCAGTTCTTTTTTATTTTTCTTTCTTTATGTTATCTATTTGTTAATTCATTAGTAGCATGTTTTTCTTTAATTCTTTAAATATATAATTTGTAATTCTTTTAGCAGATCTATTATTATAGCTGCTTTGAAATCTTTGTTTGCTAAATACAATACCTAAGCTCACTAAAAATTATATTTTATTTGCTTCATTTTTTTCTCTCTCCTGAATATTGATCCCACCTTTCTCTTTCTTTACACATTTAGTAATTTGGGGTTGAAAACTTGTCATTTAGATAATGCATTTTAGTGACTCTAGGTTGTGTTTAATTTTTCTTATAATTGGATTTATTGTTTAGAAATTTACCTGAATTCAAACTGAAATCTATCTTACCAAAGTGTATAGGTGATGATATCTGTTCTTTTCTCAATGTGTGTGTGTGTGTGTGTGCGTGTTTGTCTGTGTGTGTCTGTTCATGCGTTATTGGTGGTGTTTGCTTTTTAGCTTGATGTTTTAGGGATCTCCCCTGTACTTGCATATTTTAATAATCAACCAATGATTTGGGCAGAAGGTGTGGTCAAACACTTCAAGCTTTTAAGGCTTCCCCTCTTCCATATGAGCTGTCTATAAATGGAGGAATTAATTCAAAGATGCATCGTTATCTCAAAACGGCTATGGGTCTCTCTCTTCTAAGATCTTATAGTTAAATTCTAGTTGGGTCTCTCTCTTCTAAGATCTTATAGTTAAATTCTAGTTGGTCTGCCATCTGACCTGAACTGTGACTTTAACTTCCTATGAATAAATTGCAGGTTTTTACCACCCACTCCAAACTGAGTCCACCATCTCCAGCTTGTAAATCTATAGGATTTTGTTGCAACCCCAAATTGAGAGTGCCACTCCAATAATGTTGCAAGCTGAAGATGGAAAGTATATCAGAGTACATTCTAACAAAAAGACCTCATTCTAATATTTTTACCCAATAAATTAACAGTTTTTCTTGAGTAAATTCTACTGGGAGAAAATTCTCATTGCTTTCTAGCATTTCTGCATGTCTTGAGATCAAAGACACTGACACTGTTTATTTCAGACTAACTTTTCAAGAATGTTTCTGTAGCTAACAGCCTTTGAAAATAGAGATAGTGTCTCCCTCTGAAACAGAAGGTAGACTTGGTTGCAGTCCAGGATAGCAAAGACAATATCTGTCCCAGGCAAAAGATAGACAAGTTTTATTGCATTTTGGTATAAGATTGGGGTTTCCTCAACTTAGTATCTCTTAGCTGTGATGCAAACTCATTGTGTGTGCAGCATCCATCTGGGCCTGCCCCTTCATTGCTCCTTTGAGACTTAGGGTCAAAAGGAATCAAAGTAGACATGGAGCTTATACTGTCTACTTTGTTTTTATTAATCAAATTCTTATTCTTGGTTCTAGGAGTCTCACGTCTTCTTCCAGTGTCCATAAATCTGTGATAGGCTATCCTGTTAGCTTGGAAGAGAGGTAAAATCTCAGACCCTTTGAAGTTCTTAAGAAACACTCCTCAAGTTTCGTATGCCTTTGGTCATTTTCTAGTACTCTTAAATTGTTATTTTTGAAAATTTGGTCCAATTTTATACCTGTTATCTGCAGAAGGAAATTGTTTTCCCTCCTTGAACCACCATTACCAGAATTATACCTAAAGAATACATTTTAAAGCCAATAATCCCTTTCTCACCAATATAATTATATTTATTGAATTAGGCATATTTTGTCTACTATATAGAATTAAAATTCTGTAAAGAGCCATGACTTATTGTGATGTTTCTGTAGTAGCTACAAGCACTTGGGTGGTAAAATAAATATATGCAAGAAGTCTCAACATCACTTAAAATAGAGTGTCATATGGTAAAATTATATGTTGTTACAGTTATCCTAGTTAGGTTACCCATTTATATTAGTTTCCTTGGCCTGTTATAATAAATTACCAAAAATTAGGTGGCTTAAAACAACAGAAATTTATTGTTTCACAGTTCTGAAGGTCAGAAGTCTGAAATCAAGATGTCAACAGGTTGTGCTTCTCTCAAAGGATCTAGAAGGGATTCCATTTTTTGCCTCTTCCAGCTGTGGCTCATGTCTCTGGACTTGTGGTTGCATTGCTCCCGTCTCTCCCTCCATCTTCACATAACCTTTCTTTTCCGTATGTCTGTTCCAAAACTCTCTCTGCTTCTCTGTTATAATGATACATGTCTTTGCATTTAGGGCCCACTCAAATAATCCGCCATGATGTCATTCTCTCAGGATCCTTAACTTTATCAAATCTTTTACCATATAAGGTAATAGTCACAGGTTACAGAGAGTAGGAGGTTGTGTGTGAATAAAACATCTCAAACAATTCTCATTGACTTAGAGTAGGACAACGCTATAATACTATGCAGTGTGTGTGTTTAATAAGCCCAGAACTTAAAAACAAAAAAAAATCATTAATATTCTAAAAATAATCAGGCCAGGAGATTTAAATAATAGGAAATGGAAACCCATTTATAATATATCCAATAAGTATTGAAATCTCTAACTCTCCAGAAAAACATTACAATTATAAAATACAAATTTGTGTCCACTGAGAGATTTGGATATTTCTACATGTAGTAAAACTATCAATAAATTACATGCTTCAGAGTTACACTGCAATAAATCTTGATTTGCTCAATTATTAACAAGCAATAATCTTCATAGAAAGTACCATAATGTAACAAAAACAAAAAATGTAAATATTTGGAAAACATTTTAATTATTTAGAGTATATTCTGCAGTAAATGCAGTTTGCCCTGAAAAGTATATTAACAAAATGACTTTATAATTTCAATATTGACTCCCTAGGTGTTTTAACTAATAGGTTCTTACTTACTAAGAAAGACACAATTTTGCAAACCTTTACAGGGGAAAACTCACAAAATTGCAGATGAAAGAATGTTTTCTGAATTAATAATCAACATTTAATCAAAATATAACATTTGATAAGTACACTAATAATTTGCAATTTAAAAAATTCCAGTCTAAATATAAATGTCATTTTCATAAAATTTATGGTTACTTTGAAAAAAATGTATTGCAAAATGGAAATCAAGGGAATCTTATAAATCTATTATACAATATATCCAATTTTAGATTGTTCTTAATTGACAATTATCATTTGAAATAGCTATGAATTTAATGCAGTGAATATCGAAATCAACACAACTCAAAACTTTGAAAGGTTTCAATACATATTTATATTTGAATTTTCTCAGCTCTTAATTTAGGAAATTTTTAAATTTATAGAAAAACTTTAAAGAATATTACATTAGATACTTATATATCATTTACATAAATCTAGTAAATGTTAATATTAATTATTCAATGTTTTCTCATTTTCTGTCAATTTGAACCACTTGAAATTAAGTTGAAGATATTATGACAATACACCTTTGAATATTGCAGCAAATATCTCCTAAGGAAAGCGCAGTCTTCTGCAAAATTTCAATATTATCACATCCAAAAAATTTAACACTCATAAATTACATCACTAACATACAGCCTACACTCACATTTGGTAATTGTTTCAGTGATTCCTTCATAGGCCACAACTCCTTTTCTCCTGATACCACCTCCCTGCAGAAACCAAACGAGGATTATGTGTTGTGTTTATTTAGTTTCCTTTGATCAACGACAGTCCCCTAACTGGTTTTGCCTTTCATATTTTCAACATTCTTGAGAGTCTAAGTCAATCGTGTTTAGTATCTCACACAGTCTGGATGTTGTGATTGCTTGCCTATGGTTAAAAGCAGGTTACACATTTTTGCAAGGTATTGCATAGGTGATGATACATTCTTCCCATGTCATCACATAGAGAGGCAAATAATATCAGTGTGTTTCATTATTAGTGATGCTAAATATGATTGTGTGGTTAAGGTGGTATATATCTCATGTCTCTATTTGAAAAGTAGTTTTTTCCCCTTGTAATAATAACAATGAGTTGATACTTTGAAATCTTGTGGATAACCTGTTCTACAACTACCTTTATAATAATTTAGTATTCATGGATGATCTTTGCCTGAATCAGTTATTGTATTAAAGTCTTCAAGTGAATGATTTTCCAGTTATCTCGGTCTTCCTTCCTTCATTCCTTCCTTCCTTCCTTCCTTCCCTCCTTCCTCCCTCCCTCCCTTCTTACTTTCTTTCTTTTGAAATGTCATTGTGCATCCATGGATTTTCATTTTTCTTTATGAATTTACTTAGTGGGAAGCCCTTATGTGCCTATTTTTCTTGGTGTGTTTTGCTTCTAGTCCCTGTTAGTGAACAGAGATATAAAGTACATATATATATATACACGCATATATGTCTGTGTGTAGGTACGTGATATTGCATGTGTTGAAATATATATTGTTATATGTAAAATATACATGTATGTATATGAATACATAGATTTTTTGAGTATAGCCTAATTCCTTCCATAATATATATTCCATTTTGAATTCCACAGCAAAGAATAAAATGTAAGTCTTCCTCAAAGACTTTCCAACTGGGAGTTCTGATCTTTTTCACCTCTGACAGACAAGAAATAATATCTAGCATAGTTTTAATTTTTATTACTCTTATTATGTATAAAGTTGAGTATTTATGTGTTTAAGAGCCATTTGTGTACATATTTTTTTTCAAAATATCTATTCATGTCTTTTTCCTATTTTCCTATCAAATGGTCTTCTGCAGTTTTAGAGTTCTTTATAACTTAAGGAGATTAGTCTTTTAGCTTGTATATATAATACAAATATTTTCTTTCAGTATGACTAGATTTTAAGTCACAATTAGAGAAGTTTTTCCCCATTTTCTTGTAGTTCTTGTATGGTTTTCTTTTTTTACATTTAGGTTTCTGATCCCTTTGGGGCTTTTACAGTTGAGTGATTTGAACTATGGGTCCCTGTTGAAGTTTTTCCAAACTGCTATCCAGCTGTGCCAACACTTTTTCTTAGTGTTTTTCCCCCTCATTGATGTGATGTGACCTTCTTCATATTATTAAAATTTTATTATCTACTAGAATCTACTTTTGAACTTTCTTATATTTTTCATTGATCTGACTGTTCATGTGTTAGTTTCACACTACTTTGATTTTTGAGGCTTTAAAGTATGTTTTATTATCTGGTAGACTTAGTTTCCCCTCATTGCTACCCTTTTCAAGGCCTCCCTAGTCTTTCTTAAATGTTTGTTCCATATATTTTAATATTATTTATCTATCTCCCAAAATCACTATTTTTATTGGATTTTTATATTAACTTGGCAACAATTGACATTTTTATAATGTTCTGTCATCATATCTAAGAACATGAGATAGTATCTAAATTTACTTTTGTGTCTTTCTGAAGTGTTTTCAAAGATTTCCTCTTGTAGGTTTCTCTAATATCTTATGAAATTTATTTACAAGTATTTAATTTTTATTTCATATTATAATGTAGTTTTCTTTCCCATTACATCGTCTAACTGGCTATATTTGTACGTATTACAGCTATTGATTTTTATATGTTAAATTTATCCTTTAACTACTTGGATTATTTTGTCATAGTGTTAGTTGTGTCATTTATTTTATAAGGTTATCTAGGTAAACCACCAAATTGTCTGCAAATGAAAGTAATTTTCTTTGCAGATTATTATGCCTCTAATTGTTTTCTCTTTTCTGGTTGCATTGAATAATGTAACCAATAAAATGTTAAATTATAATGGAGTTAGTGGACATTCTTGTACTGACTAGAGGAATGGCCTTTATTTAGTAAAGTATTTCTTTATTTAATAAAATGTGGGTTTTAGGACTGAGGGGTGTGTGTGTGTGTGTGTGCGCGTGTGTGTGTGTGTGCGTGTGTGTGTGAATTCTTATTTTATTATTTTTTTAAAATCAAGAATGTGCTGGGCCGGCCCAGTGGCTTAGCGGTTAAGTGCGCGCGCTCCACTGCTGGCGGCCCAGGTTCGGATCCAGGGTGCGCACCGACGCACCACTTCTCTGGCCATCCTGGGGCCACATCCCACATGCAGCACCTAGAAGGATGTGCAACTATGACATACAACTATCTACTGGGGCTTTGGGGAAGAAAAAAAAAAAAAAAAGGAGGAGGATTGGCAATAGATGTTAGCTCAGAGCCGGTCTTCCTCAGCAAAAAGAGGAGAATTAGCATGGATGTTAGCTCAGGGCTGATCTCCCTCACAAAAAAAAAAAAAAAAAAAAAAAATCAAGAATGTGCTGATTTTACATCAAAAGTCTTTGCAGCATAGGTACCTATATAGACATTTTCCCCTTATATCTCCTTTTTTATTATAACTTTTTAATTTTGAAATATTTTAAGACTTACAAAAGGTTACAAAATCTATAGAAAGTTTCTGTGTATACTTCACCCAGATAATATCTTACATAACTGTAGTACATTGTTAAAACCAGGGAATTGACATTGATACAGTACTAGTAATTCAAATACTGATGGTGTTCATACTTCACCAGCTTATACATGCACTCATTTTTGGTAGAGAATTGTATATTCTACCAAATTTTATTGCATGTGTAGATTTGAGTAACCATCATCACATTCAGCATACAGAATCATTCTATCATCACATGGACACATTTGTGTTACCCTTTGTTAGTTACACCTTCCCTCCAAGCCTAACCTCTGCAACAATTGATCTGTTCTCATTACTATAATCTTGTTCTATAAATGGAATCATATAACATGTAACTCTGAGATTGGTTTTTATTTTTTTCACTCGGCATGTTCCCTTGATATGTATCCGACTGTGTGCACTAGTATTCTGTTGCTTGTTATTGACAAATAGTATTCATGATATGAATATGCCACAATCTGTTTAATCGTTAACCTGTTGAAGGACATTTGGGATGGTTTGTAGTTTGAGGCCATTACAAATAAAGTTGCTATGCACGTTCATTTATAGATTTTAGTGTGAAAATAAGTTTTTATTTCTCTAGGATAAATTTCCAGGAATGTGTTTGCTGGATCATACAGCAAGTGTATATTTAACTTTATATGAAACTTCCAAACAGTTTTCCAGAATGACTGTAACTTTTTACATCCCTCATCAATATATGAAATATATAGTTGCGCCACATTCTCAGTAGTACTTTGTATTATCAGGTTTTATTTTTTTAATTTTAACCATTCGAAGAGGAGTATAATTATATCTCAAATTTTACTGGCATTTCTCTAATAGCTAATGATGTTGAACATTTTTTCAAGTCTGTGTTTGCTATCCACATATCTTCTTTGGTCTTGTGTCTTTCTTACTATTGAATTTAAAGAGTTCTTTGTATATTCTGGATACAAGTCTTTTGTTTTGAAAATATGTGATTTACAATTATTTTCTCCCAGTCTGTGGCTTATATTTTCATTCTCTTAACAAGGGCCTTTGCAGAGCAAAAATTTTAAATGTTAGTAATGTCCAGTATGTAGTTAAATTTTTCTTTTATGGATCACGCCTTTTTGAGTCATGTCTAAGAACACTTGGCCTACTCTAGGTCATGAAAATTTTCACCTGTCTTCTAAAAGTTTTCTAGTTTTACATTTTAAATTTCAACCTATGATTTATTTTGAGTTAATTTTTATGTACAGCGTGAAGTTTAGGTCAAGGTTTACTCTTTTCCATTTGAATACAAAAACAATTTGTTGAAAAGACTATCCTTCCAGTGTATATTGGCTAAGGATAAGGGTATTCTAGTACTATTATCAAAATCAGGGAATATAACACTGATACAATACTATTATCCAATCTATACACCTTATTCCAATTATGCCACTTATCTAAATAATGTCTTTGTAATAAAAGAAGGTAAAGAAGAAAAAAAAAGAAGGAAAAGAAAGAGAAGGAGAAGGAAGACTGTAAGAGAAAAGTAAAAGAAATATGAAAATCAATGAAAAGGAAGAATAAATTTAAAATGTTTTCTGGTACAAGATCATACATTGTAGTTAATTGATATGCTTTCTTTGTTTTTCTTGACATGGACATATTTGATGAGTATCAGCAAATGTCTTGTATGCTTCTCTCAATTAGGTTGTTCAATGCTCCCTCATGATCAGATTCCTGCATTTTTAGCAGAAATATCACAGATGTGATATTTTTTTCTCAATTATTCTTGTAAAGAGGCACATGATCTTGATTTGGCTGATTATTGGTAATGTTAACTTTATTCATTTGTGTAATGTAGTATCTTCCAGCTTTCTCTACTCTACAGACAGTATTTTTCCCTGCTATTAATTAAAAAAAAATTCTTGAGGAGAAATATTGTGACTATATATGTCTTATACCTCATCAAATTTTCACCCACTAATTACCATGCACAAATTTTTAATATGTGAATTAAGCAATTTATGTTTTTTATTTAATTGGTATTTTTATTCATAATTCTGTCTTACTATCTTTTGTATTTTTACTGTTTATTATTTTATTATTTCTCTGTGAAATTTTCTTTGCTTTTTTGGATTTAAAAAATTATTTTGGTGTTCTCAAAGGTTTGTATTTATGTTTACGTAGCTACCATTATAAGACTATCTTTTATAATGACATTAATACACATAGGTATCTACCATTGACGGCACAGCTTTAAATGATATCCTTTGATGTCAATCTATTGTGTGTACTTTTAAAAAATGAGCTTATTCTACTTAATTTTCCCTGATTTTTGAACCCATTTATTTGGTTTTATTATTTCTTCTTGTCCAAATCATGAAAGGTTTACATCCTATTCTGCCATCCCTACCTCCCCTTTGATATCTTATTGACACTCTTTTAACTCATTGGGCTGAATTTTCCCCTGCCATCTTTGGTTGGATGACAGGTTTCTTCTAGTAGAAGGCTTAAGTACAATGTGTGAGTACAGTGATCCCCGAATTCTTGCATTTTTACATTGTTTTACTATAAACTGCATCCTTAAATGACAGTTGAGATGGATATATACCGGCTTTACTTGAGACAAATTTTTGTTGCATTTGAAAATGGAAGACACATCTGTTAAAAATTCAAGTTTTTATTAGATTGGGACAATTAATTTTAAAGACTTAGACCTCCACATATATGCCTCTGATACTTGGAGCTTCCTAGATTATAAAGTTAGGGAGACATTTTATTTAGAGAGGGAAAAAAAATTCATTTTAAAAAGAGACTTTGACATAGAATGTAAATGTGCTTGGGAATCAGATATTATTACCATATATTAGTGAAAAAGAGAGTGGTTTTTAAGTCAATTTTCAATGTTTTTATTTCCATTTAAAGTATAATAGAAATGTTGCAGGTTAACATTTCACCTGTTGGATGGGATTTAAGCTCAGCTGGAGCAGAGAATTTTCTATTGATGAGAAATGTGAAGATGGTCTGGCTCATCCCCCGGGATCCATCACAGCCTCCTCATTCAGTAATCTAGCTTAGACTTGCCTCCAGCAGGGTGGCTGGACTCCAAAAGGTAGAAGTGGAACCTGCCAATCTTCTTAAAGCTTGAGCTCCATGGTCCCAGAGTATCATTTCTGCTGCTTTCTTTTTATCAAAACCAGGCAAGATTCAAGAGGAAGAAAAATAAAATCCACCTCTTGATGTGAGGAATGGTATGGGCTTGCAGGAGTGACGTGGCAACCATTTTTGGAGACTATTTTACAGACATTTTCGTTTTCCCTGAAAAATTGACTTTAAGTTTCTTGAGGGGTGAGACCTTGCTTTATAGTTCTTTGTATTCCCCACAGTGCCTCACATAGTATTAATCAATAATAATTGTTGCTTGGTTTCTAAAAGTGTTTAATTAAACTTTTTGTCTGAATATTGTTGTGAATTCTGACAGTAACTACGGAATTCCAATAGATGGCACATAATTTACTGACATATCTAAGCACTGTATTTTAATATGGATTCTGTAGTTTCCACATGGAGAGATATATGTCATTAGAAAGACAATGTCTACAGCACTGGATTTATTTAATGGCTATTACAGTAAGAGTTTTTAGTTAAAGTGAAGGTACTGGCATTTCTTTTTTGCACTATGTCCAGATCGCATTTTACATGAAAAGTTTAGGAGAAAAGAAGAGGTCAAGAAAGAGAATTGAGAAGGTCAGACAATATATTATTTGCTCTACTATCAGTTTAAATTCAATCATCAGAGAAAGGTACAATCAGAGAAAGTTACACCCACAGTTAAAGATAAGGTCACCTACTCCCATTTAAAAAATAATGTCTGATAATAATGTTCTATGATAATAATTTTTGCATACCAAAGTGTCCTCCTATGAAATTTTGCTTCTACTGATGAGTTTATACCGTACCATAATAATAAAACTAGTAGTAGTTAAGATTTGTTGAATCGTGCAAACAATATTCAATTTAACACAATTGAATGCTTAAATTAAAGTTATTATTATTTTTGTTTATTCTCTTGCATTCTGCCCCAGCAAATACCACAGTTCTTAGACATAATGATACTCAATCAAATTAAATAAGGTTTATTAAATATTAATAATATTTATTGTTATTTGATTCTTTAAATACTATTTTGATAAACCAAAGTCATATTAAAGTAAATAAATATTTTAAATCCTATTTAGATGAACTAATTCTTCTTAATCTTTTGTAAAATGAATACTTAATCTTGGCTCCTCCTTTTTTAGGCGGCAGGGGTTAAAAATGGTATTTCACTTCTTGCATTTTCTTAAAAAGAAGTTTATTTATAAAACCAATATATTCTATAAATATCTGTAACATCAATAGCTTAGGAAGCTGAATTACATAGTAGGAAGTGCATTTAATTATAAGAAAGATAGCAGTTCTAATTAGGATTCTTGATTCTGCATTTAACAATTAAAAGACAATAGATAATTTATTTTCTCTGAATCTTAGTTTTCTCATTTTTCCAAAGAGCACAACATGTTGTTAGAAGGATAAAATCAAATAACACATGTATAAATACTATAAATTTAGATTTTTATTTTATCTTCTTGGCAGATTGCTAATATTTGTTCATCCTTATAATCACAGGACTTATAATATGACCTTGTAAACAGCAGATCCATAAGGCTTTGGCAATTGAGTAGAAGAATGTAAACTAAAGAAAACATTGTTTTTAGTTGTGGAGTGATGGTGCTCAACTGCAAATAGATTTCAGCATGACAACGTCTGTAGAACTTTTAGAAGACTTTTTTCATGAGGATTTGTACTATACTCTCATCCCTCATCTTCCAATATGGAAGTAACTTGGTGCTATCTCTAACTAGTTATATTTTGTCAAGTTCCATATACTCTCTTAGATTCCATTTCTTCGTTTGTTTAATTGGTTTATTAATACTTTACGTATCTAACTGTTGCGAGGGTGAAAATAAATACAAGTGAAAACCCATTGTAAAACACCGATTAAAACTAACCAAGGAATTGATTTCAAGAGAGTGAAAGCTTTCATCTAACTTCTTTTAGTGGAAGAAAAGATTTTCATGCTACAATTGAGACAAGAGAAGTTACCTAAGATTCAATTTTCCCTCTTTCTTGTAGCAATTAACCTTTTTTTAAACTATCATCTATTTAGATAAAAAGTAGATTTCAAGTACCATGTTCTCCTCATGAGAGATAAAGATTCATAACTACAGTAATATGACAGAATATGCTTGGAATCTGGTTAGAAATGCCCACTTCTTGCTTTGCTATGGTAACATATATGTCTTAAAAGACTACTGAGGTTTCGTTTGCCTTTGTCATATTTAGTTTGTCAACTTCATTTCATCTTCTGTTAGCCAAAGTAATATTATACACTTCCTGTAAAAGCCAAGAGACAAAACATCTAGGTCTTCTTTCTTATAGAAAATTTTAAAAAATATCTTACCCACTTAAAAGTTCCTCTGATAATGGCTATGCAATGACATGTTATTTTGCCAAGTTGCCTCAGTGGATAGGAGGAATGTGCAGCCTGTGTCTCCCCAAGTATAAGTGAGAGATGACCTCATTTAGTTTTAATAGCATACATAGGTGATTATTTGCTTGATGTATTTTATATTTTTTATTACATTCAGAGAGAGTCATTGACAATAGCAGACACTCACGGCTGGAATGTAAAAGCAGATGTGAGTAGCACATGTATCAATTTGATAGAAAATATAATGCAACCCCACACAGTGTGTAGGGCAAAAAACTGCATAAAGGTATTATTTTTCAAACACAGTGGCACTTTGTTATTGTATGCAAGCTATACTTTTTGCAAAATTGCATTTCCCAAAGCTATATCATACAGCAGATGGCCATAAAATCAATTGTATTTCCTCAGAAACAATGCTGAATGTAGATGTTATGCTCTTTATCAAAAATTTGTTCTCATAGTAGCTAAAAACTAACAATATGTCATAAAATTAAAACATTACAACCTTGGAAATACATAATTATTTAAATAGAAGGCATATGCTCTCACAATCATAGTACTTCAAAGCTACGGATGTCCTAAAGATCAGAGTCCAATCTCCTAATTTTAACATGGGGGAATTTGAACCTAGTTTAATTATTTGCCCAGCATTAATTATCTAATTGGTGATAAATATGAGACTAGATTCTAAATCTCTACAATCTCAAACTAATTATATTCCAATTACTTTAGACCAACCTCCATTATAAAAATCAAAAAGTTGAAGTTATTTACAAGTCAGTCAGTTTGTCCGCAGAGAGGTCATGTCTGGCAGCTATTCTACTAGATCTTGTACCTGCACAGCCTAGATGCTTTAGAGAAACTTTATCTACAACTGGATTATAAGACTTGTTTTGTAGAAAATATGTAGCAGTTGACAGATATAAAACAAGATGCCTCAAAGAATGGAAATTTATCACTTTTATTCCAGATTCTGCTAGAAAAGGAAAGGAGAACTAATGGTTACATGTCCATTTCTCACTAGAATGGATATGATTAGCAATTTGCAAAACTGCTTTTCTATTATTTTTTAATTCACTCCTAATTTGGTAAAATTTGAATTTGTGGTGGTAGTAGGTTTTGGCTGTAAGCTCAGATTATCCAGTGGAAGATATACTAGGTAAGAATCTCTCTCAAAGCGAAAAAGAACATGTGAGTTGACTTATAGACACAGATGTGTTGAGAGTGATATATTTTAAGAATGAAGGTATGGCAAGTATAACTTATGGTAAAATGTTTTCAAACATATATGCAAACTCGATTTCCTCATGTGAAAAATAGAGATAATGAGTATTTTCATGGAGTTGTGAAGGACACAAACACAAGGCTCATGATTCTAAAAGCACTCACCACAATTCCCCCAACAATTAGCACTTAGTACATGGTGGTTATTTTCTTTCCTTTCCCTCTAAAAAGCCTGTATGTGATTATGTGGTTGTATGTATAAACTCACCACAGAGACGATTGCATTTCATAGGTGTTTGCTGATTGCAACACCATGAACCCAAGCACATGTGGTTTGGAGCCCCACACTGTGCAGCAGAAGGCAGTGGTAAACCATTGGTATATTTTCCTTCCTTTTTTTCCCTTTCTTTCTTTTAAGCTTTTTGTGCCTTGAAAACTCTATGATGAGACAGTCCAAAATAAAATATGAGATAGTGCTGGAAGATGAGACCCTCAGGTTGGAAGGCACTCAAACCATTACTAGGGAAGAGCAAAGTACAAGCACTAACAACACTGTGGCTAATGGTGCAACTAGACTAAAGTGGGAAGAATGTCTAGTGGCTGAAGTGCACAAAAGGGAAAGAAAAGTCTGATGCCATACCACACACACAATTGGAACATGGAACGTGAGAAGCATGACCAAGGTAAAACTGGAAATTGTAA
Source organism: Diceros bicornis minor (assembly GCF_020826845.1). Classification (NCBI taxonomy): domain Eukaryota; kingdom Metazoa; phylum Chordata; class Mammalia; order Perissodactyla; family Rhinocerotidae; genus Diceros; species Diceros bicornis. The sequence continues at coordinate 27,327,779 of NC_080749.1, read as the reverse complement.
AGCAAGAAATGAAACATTTAAATATCACAATGATTGGAGTCAGCAAACTAAAATGGACTGGAATGGGGCACTTTCAATCAGACAACTACAAAATGTTCTACTCTGGAAATGACAAACTCAGAAGAAACAGAGTGGCTCTAATACTGAAGTAAGATGTAGCACAGGCAGTTAGGGACTATAATGCAAGTTCTGACGGAATAATGTCAATCAGACTTCTGGGAAAATCTATTAACATAACTATCATCCATGTCTATGCTCCAATTACAGATGCTGAAGAAGATAAAATTGAAAGTTTTTATGCAAGTGTCCAAGAAGAAATTGATCATACACCAAAACAAGACATGCTGGTAATTATAGGTGACTGGAACACAAAAATAGGAAATAAAGCAGAATCGAACATCATTGGAAAATTTGGACTAGGGGTAAGAAATGAAGCAGGAGACTGGCTAGTGAATTTCTGTGAAGCCAACAATCTGTCCATCACAAATACATGCTTCAAGGAACCAAATAGAACACTGTATATATGAACATCACCAGATGGCCAATACAAAAATCAAATAGATTATGTAACTGGAAACAGGAGGTGGAGAAGTTGTATTCTCTCTGCCAAAACAAGACCATGAGCAGATTGTGGTCCTGACCACAAACTGTTAATGTCAAATATCAAAGTAAAGCTGAGCAAGAGCGCTGGAAGAATCATAGTGCCAAATATAATGTAAACAACATTCTCTACAAATTTAACGTCCACATAAAAAACAGATTTGCATTGTTAACCTTAATTAACCGAGAACCAAAAGAACTATAGACTGAAACCAGAAATATTAGCAAGGAAGAATGCGAAAAGACAATGCCTGAAGTAAAAAGAAAAGAAAAATTGAAATGGATGACAGAAGAAACACTAAAAATTGTTAAGGACAGGTAAGAAGTAAAAGTAAAAAGTGACAAAAGCAAAGTTAGAATCCTGAACGCAGTTTTCCAGTGATTGTCACGGAAATATAAAGAGAAGTACAACAAGGGCCAATGCAAAGAGATAGAAGAGAACAACAAGAAAGGAAGAACAAGAGGTCTCTTCCAGAATATTCAAGAAATCAAAGGGGAATTTAGACCTACATTAGGAATGCTGAAGGACCAACAGAGAAGCACACTATCTGATGAGGAGAAAATACGGCGAAAGTGGTAACCGTATACAGAACACCTACACGGAAGAGAAAAAGGATGACAAGTTCCTTTAAAGAAGATTCCTATGTGGAGGAATGTGTAATTTTAGAAATTAAAGTAAAAGCTGCCCTGAAGGTACTGGGAAGAAATAAGTCACCAGGGATATATAAGATATCGACTGAATTGCTTCAAGCCACACAGACTGAATTTGTCAAAATCCTAACAAGAATAGGAACAAATATGGAAAACAAAACAATGGCCTACAGACTGGAAATGCTCAATATGTATCCCAATCCCCAAGAAAAGAGATGCAAGGAGTGCGGTGACTACAGGACCATTGCTGTAATTTCTCATGCAAGTAAAGTGATGCTCAAGGTGCTGCAAGGAAGGCTTTTACGTTACATGGAGCGAGGAAAGCCTGACGTCCAAGCTGGATTTCAAAAAGGGAGAGGCACACGAGATCTAATTGTGATTATTCATTGAATACTGGCGTGCTCCAGAGAATTTCAGAAGGTTAGTCTGTGTCTTAGAGCCTTCAGTTAAGCCTTTGTGTATATCATGAAAAGCTGCTCTGAAAGAAATGGGCGTGCCTCCAGCACTTGATTGTCCTGATGCGTAACCTGTATCGTGGACGAGAAGCCACTGTCAGGACAGAATATGGAAAGACAGAATGGTTTTCTATAAGCAAAGGTGTCAGACAAGGCTGCATTTTTTCTTCCTATCTGTTTAATCTGTACGCAGAACATATCATACAAAAAACTGGTCTAGACTCAGATGAAAGAGGAGTGAAAATTTGTGGAAGAAATGTCAATAACCTAAGATTCGCAGATGACACCATCTTACTGGTAGGAAGAAACAATGACTTGAAATGACTTCTGACGCAAGTGAAAGAAGAAAGTATCTAAGTAGAACTACACTGGCACATGAAGACAAAAATCATGACTACAGAGGAATTACACAACTTTAACATAAATAATGAAGACAGTGAAATTGTTACAGTTTTTGTTTACCTTGGTTCAATCATCAGTTTAAATAAAGACTGCAGCCAAGAAAACAAGAGAAGACTGGGACTTGGAAGGACAGCAATGAAAGAATTAGGAAAGATCATCAAGTGTAAGGAAGTGTCATTAGAGACTAATATCAAGATTATCCACACCCTTGTACTTCCAGTTACTATGTATGAGTACAAAAGCTGTACAGTGAAGAAAGCTGACAGGAAAAAAATAGATTTATTTAAAATATGGTGTTGGAGGAGAGTTCTACAGATACCCTGGACTGCCAGAAAGATGAACATGTAGATCCTAGAGTTAATTAAGCCTGAACTATTACTAGAAGCAGAAATGATAAAACTGAAGCTGTCTTACTTTGGGCACATTATGAGAAGGCAGGGTTCTTTGGAAAAGATGATAATGTGGGGAAAAGTAGAAGGCAGCAGGAAGACTATGAGAGAGATTGGATTGACTCCATACAGGAGGCAATAGCATGAGTCTAGAGAAACTGAGTAAGGCTGTTGAAGGCAGGACATTGTGGACATCACTCATTCATAGGCTCTCCAGGAGTCAGAGCTGACTTGACAACATGTAACAACATGGATAAACTGAAATCCATTGTTTACCATCTTCTTTCAGAAGACATCTGTGGAGTACATGAATGTTTTTTTTTTTTAAATCAAGTAGGCTTACATAAAAGACCTTATTCCCAAGCCTTAAAGTGGTTATGCATTCACACAAAGAACTTTCAGTCATCACAGTAGTCAGATAAGAAAAACTTTACATGGATCAATCTATGGGAGATTTCCAGGGTGGCCAGAAAATATCTAATTGCTTTGAGGCTTGAGAGATCTAGAGGTGAAGAGAAATTTATATTTCTGATTTGAATTCTAAGAAAGGCCTTCCAATGTGGAAGTCACAAAACTAATCCAGGTAGTGCAGAATAAATCTCTGACATTGATTAGCATGGCTCTTAAAAAAGAGGTTTTCCTGAGTATTGGTCAAAGAAAGATAAGTGGGTCAATTTAATATCCCGAAAATAAAAAAGATAATTTGGGAAAGGTCTATTCTTATCTTTTTTATTAGTTTACAGTCTATGCAGCAAATTGTGCTGTCTAAGGCATGGTGGGCGGGGCCAGAAATCTGACAACCATTTCCCACATGGCACACTTTCTTCCAGTATTATCTTCTTGTTCCTGTGTTTCCCATCTATAAAATGGAGATAATAAGATTAACTATTTTTGGAGGAATTGTAAGGGTTAAATGTGCTAGTATGTATAAAATTCTTAGAACAACACTTCCATACATACTAGCCATTTTAATTATAATTATTTTATTTTATTATTATTATGCAACTTTTTTGATCCCTGATATTTTGTGAATAACTGAAGTCTAGAAATAGAGGATATTGTCTTGAAAGTAGTACAATTGGTGTGGTTGAGGATATAGTCACATAAAACTACCTACTTTTTAGTGAATTAATGTTAGAAGGATAATGCATTTTTTTAACAAATAGTAAAGGTTTTTTTAAAAAAATTAGAATCTATAGTAATGGAGAATTTTATTAACTAAAAAGCAGAATGTCTGCCCATCACCACTGTAATACTTCACTACAAATAATGGCCAAAATAAAAAAAAAAAAGTAATGCAGCAACTAGAAGGATGCGCAACTATGACATACAACTATCTACTGGGGCGTTGGGGAAAAAAAAAAAGGAGGAGGATTGGCAATAGATGTTAGCTCAGAGCCGGTCTTCCTCAGCAAAAAGAGGAGGATTAGCACGGATGTTAGCTCAGGGCTGATCTTCCTCACAAAAAAAAAAAAAAAGTAATGAAAAATTAACATTTAGAAAAGAAAAATAAGTGATATTAACAAATATTTAAAAATATAAGACAATAGAATTATTTTTATTTGAAAATTATAGAATTTTCTTCAAGAAAATTCAAAAGAATCAGATAAAATACAGTTAAAACCATTGAAGAGTCAATTAAAATGTTAGATATACAACTAAAATGCCCAAACATTTAGATATATATCAGCCAGAGCTAGTAAAAGATTATAATAAAGAAAAGGATGCCATTTAACTTTGCAAGAGAATTTGTAACAGATTTTGAAACTTTCTAAATAGGAAATGTGCAAGCTTCCAGTGGAATTTTAAAATACCATAAAGTTTTATCCAAGACATGAAAGAAGACTTATAGAAACCAAATGCCAGAGTAAATGTAAAAGCACCAACCCTATTTTAAATAATTTATAAATTTAATACAATCTTTATTTTAAAAATTCAATAGTATTGTTACAGAACTTGAAAATTTATCCTCATGTCAACCTTAAAGTGCAATTTCATGACAATATCCAAGAAAAATTAGGAAAATTTAATGGCAAAAATTAGGTAATTCTTTTATATAACATGAATACATTCTATAAAGATGTAGCAATCAAACTTGTAAATTGGGCACAGAAATAGACAATAGATCAGTGAAAAACAATCAATGGCCAAGAAACAGATTCATGAAAAAGTGGCTTTTCAAATATGTGGAAATTATAAATTAACTGGATGTACATTAATTGATTATCCTTTAGGGGGAAACTTTAGTTGTCCAATTTACATTATACACAAAAAACAAAAATTATCTCATAAGGTTTAGAGAGCTAAAGGTTAAAGAAATTATTTGTAAGTGACCAAATATGAAAGAATAGTTTTATAAAATTTTGGAGAAGAAAAATCCTAAGCAACACGACAAATCAACTAGAAAGTGAAACTGACAGACTTGACCACACAAAATTACAACTATATTCATTACACCTGAAGCTAATATAATATTATATGTCAACTGTATCTCAAAAAAATAAAATTTTTGAAAGAAGTTTCATGAAAAGAAATAAGAATAAACAGAAAAAAACACAAAATAAATAACAGATTGGGGATAAATATGTATAACATATAATAGATAATATATGTGACATAGAAAAACAAATTCTATAAAAATCAGGCAAAAGATATAAACAGACAATATACTGAACAAAAACACCAGAAGGGGCCAAATGAAAAGATGTTCAACCTCTATATAAAAAATATGAAAAAAAATAAACCTCAATTGTAATGCAAATTAAAAGCAAAAAGTATAACATAATGATTTAACCATCAGTTTGCGAATAATTTTAAATCTCATTTTGACAAGATTCAAAAATAGAGGGAGTATAAATTGGTTTAACATTTTTAAATGGCGATTTGGCAATATCTAGCAATATTTGAAATTTGCCCCCTCTTTGTTTCAGCAATTCCACTACTGAAGACATATTCACACATATGTAAAAAGAAAGTAATTGCTACATTTTTATAACTGTTGAAAATTGAATATAATTTTGAATAAATTGTGGGTATACTATAGCAGACACTGTATATGACACAAAGTAGGTTATATGTGAGTATTTTTCTATAATTATAATAATTACCATTATTGATATCTGTGTTGAATATCTTTCATTTCTCTTCCAGATCTGCTGTCCATCCATTTCCAGCCTGCTCTAGACCTGAGAGGTTAAATGCCATGGACTACAACCACAGACCTCCTCCTGGACCTTTGCTTCTGTTTGGCTCCCATCAGTAAATAATCAGAAGATAAATTAAAATAAGATTGGTATATTTATAACATTGACTCCCTCCATGCCAGGTTGCTGGGGGTTGGATGCTTCTCTCTAACAAAAGCCACTGTTTCAGTCAGACACCATCTCTGGTTTCTAGTAACTATTCTTATTCCTTACTTCTTCAGGTGTAGAGATGGTAACAGCTACCTGCTACCGTGAGCCACTAGATTCTGCACCATGCCTTGTTTGTTTTCGTAAGCGCCATTCACACCTTTGTAAGTAGTCCCTATGGTTAACTCTCTTCAAAGTACCCAGTTTGAGTGAATCATTGATTATTGCCAGTACCCTTTCTGACAGTATTCTTAAGTGTATTTTATTTTTCTTCATTGCTGGCAGATCTCTAGTTTTTTTTTCAGGCCTCCACCTTCTTTCCTACAGCTTTTTGCTCAGAGACGGTAACCCTTTTCTTCAACATAACGATCAATCCTGATTGCTCTGAGTTAAACATGGTAATTCTAGTCACTGTGGCAGCAATTGATTTATGAGTGGTCATTGGGACATGAAGAAATGTCTAATGAGGAGCATCTAAGAAAAGCTCTCATGAACTCAAAAAAGAAGCCACATGGGAAGGGGCAGTTTTCTCATGGGCATCGTCATGTCTGCATATGATGCCTGGAGCGCATCCTTGGGTGTTGTAACTTTGTGGTAACGTGGCACAACAAGCAGAGGAAGACAGCCTGAACCTTTAAGGATGTGAACGAGCTGACAAATCTATCAATCTTAGGATTGCCCTCCATTGTGTATCCCTTTCTATAACATCATAAATTTTCTTATTATTATTTAACCCATTTTGATTTGGTTTTCTCTTACTTGCAGCTGAAGCCATGCCCACTGACATAAATACCATTGAATATTGAAATGGACTAAAGAGAACGAGGTGAATTGGCTTTTATTGAGTTGCAAATATTTCCAAGAATAATTATAATTTTTCACAAAAGAAATTAAAGTGAAGCTTATCTGTCTATCTCATATATATATTACAGATATAAAAATATATATTAGATATATATTTGATTTGATATATATCATTAGATAATATCATTAGATATTACTATAAAAATATCATTAGATTATACTATAGATATAATATATATTATCTAATGTATCTAATATATATATATATATATAATCTAATGATATTCTGCACTAAAAACCCAAACTAAATATGTATGCATATACACATGGGTTTATTGAATGTGCTGGAACTGATAAAATATAAAAAGAAAATAGTTTATTTCTACTTCACCCTACCTCTCTAAATCCACTCATCATCTTATTCTTCCCTCCTCTGGACATAATATCTGGCAGATCCCATAGCTCTTCTGAGCAACTCAAGAGAGTCATATATAATTCATATCTCCTTTACTAAAATATCTAGTCTAACCTAATGGCAACTCTCCTATTTTTCATTAAATTTAAATCTTTTTCTCAACCCAATCTGAGCTTGCCTTAAGTTTATAAACATACAATAGGGAAGGTAAACCTTTAGATCTTCTTCACTTTTTCACAACCTTGTTCTTCTACTGCCCCTACTCCTGCTGCCCTCGACTCCTCTAGAAATGGAAGAGGGAGAGGAGGTAAAGGAGATAAAAAGTCTGAATTTACTATAAGAGTATAGGCTGGCCTTGAGGCCTTTTGTGTATTACATCAAAAAATGCTAGCTTATTTTCCCAAGGAGTTTATTTATATGTTTTGGGGGATTTGCTCTAGTGAGGGACTCAGGCTGAAGGTCTCTGTAAGAGCAATGCCTCCTCTGCCTATCCATTTATCTATTTCCTCAGCTACTCATTCCTGAGTTCATCCCTCAATAGGTGTCATCTCACCCCGTGTGAAGTACACTTAGAAGGCATCTGTTTAAGATCATCCATGCCCTCCTTCCTTTAGCAGGATATACATCTGGCGAGTACACATCTTTGTCTCATCCTTGTATGTAGTAAACCTATATCTCTCTGTAGTCTCTCTCTCTCAAGCAATTCTAACTAGGATTCTGAATTTGACATTTCAAACTTCTAATCAATCCATATTTCAAACTCCAGAAAACAAAGGCCAAGTTCTGCAAGTGCTTATCTCAAGTTGCACCAGTATTACCTACCATTTACCTTCAAACATATAATAGAACGCTAAGAATCCATTAGCTTGCTCAAGAGGTTGGAGAATAAGAATTTCTTTACAGGGAGGTTTGGTGTGCTGTGGTGTGTTTCCTGTTCTCATCTCTTAAGGAAAGGAGGAGGGACATAACCTGCCGTCTAACTGAAAACAAGTCAATCAGTTAGCTTGATATAGCACCCACTTTGCAAATGGCCTAATAGTTTAATTTCAGCTTTGAAACAACTGAGCCTGAGTCCTGAGTTAACATTTTAAGACCTAGAAAACTCCATTTTAACATCTTATCCCTAGTAATAGACACGTAAATGCATAGAAAAAAGATTGAGAGTTATACCAACATGCTAATAGAAGTTGATTCTGGAGAAGGGAAGGATATGGGATTGGGAGTAGGTGAAAGTAGGAGGGAACATTTAGTATTCACAATAAATAATTCTCTTTTGTTCAGATTTTAAAAATTAGTATTTATATATCATTTACCTGAAAAACAATAACAAACTTCGAAAAAAGAGAGATGAGAGCAACTAGATCCTAGGGACCAAAACTATTGCGTAATTCATTGGATCATAAAATGCTCAACAATGGGAATTATGTATTTTTGTATCACTGAAGCCCTGGACCTAAGGTATTGATCTTGCTGCATGAGAAGTTTAATAAATACATGCTGAATGTAGAAATAGAATTGAAAAGAGCTCCTACTCAAGGAGTTACAGTAAATCATGTTTTAGACACTTTGAGAACAACTCAAAGATGCTGAACACCTGAACTTGTGACCTTTGGTCACACTTAATATAATTTTGTGGAAGCCTACATATGTAATAAAACAGTTTCTCAGACTAGGCACTCCTATAGTAAAAGGAAAAAATCTCCTAAATCCCAGGGCCTGTGCAGGTGGATTAGACTATAGCAGTATTAACAGAGAATTTCTAGCTCTGTTTGAAATAAACAGAAACTATAGCAAAAACATTAATTATACAAGGAGCTCCCATTTATGAAAAGGCTGGTATATATAAAAATACAAGCCTGCAATAAATTTAAACTATATAAAACTAACCTACTAATCACCAAAAATGTTAAACACAATATTGACTACATTTTTGTTTTTCCTCTTAGAATTTAGAGGGGATTTCAGGGATATTTTCAAAATCTATTATTAAAAAAAAAAGACCAGGTGCTGGCCCGGTGGCGCAAGCAGTTAAGTGCACGCGCTCCGCTGCGGCGGCCCGGGGTTCGCTGGTTCGGATCCCGGGCGCGCACCGACGCACTGCTTGGTAAGCCATGCTGTGGCGGCGTCCCATATAAAGTGGAGGAAGATGGGCACCGATGTTAGCCCAGGGCCGTCTTCCTCAGCAAAAAAAAGAGGAGGATTGGCGGATGTTAGCTCAGGGCTGATCCCCTCACAAAAAAAAAAAAAAAAAAAAAAGACCAGAAAAGATTGCATTATTATACGGCAAGCTTAAATATTCAAAATTATTCTTCTGAAACTTATTTGAATAATAATCATTGTAGCAATCTAAATGTTTAAAGGCAGGGCTAACGATCATAATTATGATGGAATTAAGAAATTACCACATTTACCTCTTGATGATAGCCTTTCCCTCCCCTTTCTCTACTCTCCCTTGCCCAAGTTTAATGGCAGAATGGAAAGGGAAGAGTGGTTTGTGTGTCCTAAAAGACCACAAGCATGACCAGGACTGTCGAATAAAGGCAGAAGGGAGCAATCTTCATCCTTTGCTGTGGTGGAGGGCTGGGGAAGGATGGATCCTGAGTTCATTGGCCTCGGGATTTTCACACCAGCTGTTGGAGCCCTTCTCTTGATCATTGCTACAGGGTCACTGACTATGTGGGGCTGTGCTATAGAAACCAACATACAGTAAGAAAAGACCGGAAAGCTGAAGAATAGCTGCTAGTTAGACAGTTGTGAATGAGCTGAGCAGTGAAAACGTGCGACTGCTGTACCTTGAGCAGAGCTTTGGCCAGTGTAGCAGCCTGCACATTAGGGACAGCAAAGGATGTCTGCAAAGGATGGTTTTCCAAAGGTTGAGACTTTACTCTTGCCTCAAAATTCCTTACATAGCAAAGAGGTTTATCATTCACCTGTCACTGCCACAAAAATAACAAGAGCTTCGAGACTTTCTACTGAACTTTACATGTGTTTGCGAAGTATTTATGTGGCTCTTAAAGGTAAATGTGTTCCACCAGACTTACATAAACACTATTAAGATGAATACACCTTCTCAGCCATTTTTCTCTTTTCAATGTCTTTGAGTTTGCAAATATTAGCTCTGAAATGTAAATGGAATTTCCTTGTTCTCTTACTATGACACAGACTCTCAACTCTAATATTGAAACAAAAATAGAATTATCATGCAATACAGGTAAGGTCTCTTATTTGAGATCATATAATAAAGAATTCTTTGTGTGCTAACAAGAAGCCTGAGAGATATGAGGAACAATGCAAACTCATTTAATGTATACAGTTCCAGGGCATTCTTAACAGGAATTTTTAGACATAGCATCTTACATAACTGCACAGAAACAGTAGTGTTTCAATTCTAGTTTTTTATCATCAGCAGGAAACTAGAAAATAGTGCTTCCTATGCTAAAGAAAAATTTGCTGGTGATTACACTTTTTATAGTTGAACTCCACATAGATGATTTTCTCTGCTTGTAAAGAAAGGGGTAGTAACCATCTCATTTTAACAGAGGTAGCAGGAAATAGATCCATTTGCCTCACGTTGCATTGTAATGGGTCCAGAAAGAGATTCCTCAATCTTCCGAGATTTTGTTTACAAAGATAGTTTCTATATACTTGGCAATAACGTCAGTGGCTCTGTAGTTCACAAGCCTTCAAAATATAGATTGATGGGGCTGGCCCAGTGGCGCAGTGCTCTGCTGCGGCGGCCCGGGGTTCGCTGGTTCAGATCCCGGGCACGCACCGATGCACTGCTTGTGGAGCCATGCTGTGGCGGCATCCCATATAAAGTGAAGGAAGATGGACATAGATGTTAGCCCAGGGTCAGTCTTCCTCAGCAAAAAGAGGAGGATTGGCAGATGTTAGCTCAGGGCCGATCTTCCTCACAAAAAAAAAAAAACAAACAAAAAAAAAAATAGATTGATAGGGGCCAGCCCGGTGGCTTAGCGGTTAAGTGCGAGTGCTTTACTTCGGCAGCCCGGGTTTCAGATCCCCGGCGCGCACCGACGCACTTCTTGTCAAGCCATGCTGTGGTGACCTCCCATATAAAGTGGAGGAAAATGGGCATGGATGTTAGCCCAGGGCCAATCTTCCTCAGCAAAAAGAGGAGGATTGGCAACAGATGTTAACCCAGGGCTAATCTTCCTCACACACACAAAAAAATAGATCATGTTCCAGACATACAGTGATGCAACTGCTCTAGAAAAAACTTTCCCTTCTCCCTGCTCTTAATTTAAATGGATGGCCAATGGATATTTTCAGATGGATGAAGCTGTAATTATACTATAGATTTAATGCTAAGAGGAATACAGCTTTGCTAATGAAGTTTGGGTGGCCACAAAGAGCAATGCATTGCTTTCTTGGAAAATTCAGACATCCAGGAATTTCTAAACATCCTGCAGGAAATAGAGACTGACAATCTATAAAACCTACTTCTAAATGTAGAAAAATTGTATTATTTGAAAATCCTATCTTCAACTGGAATCTACCCTAAATTTGAGAGTTAAGATTGATATTAGAAATATTAAATTCCTTTGATTAATAAAGGGCAATTTAACAGAAATGCGCGTGTAAATTATTTTAACAAGGATGCACTCAAAGTTTTATAGTAATGAGAGTAACAGCAAATTGACCACTATTATACAATATTGAGGATTTATTATGCTCCAGATACCGTAAGGGGTATTATACATACTTCTTATTTATACTCAGGCCAATTTTATGAAGTAAGTACTTTGTGGAAGCAAAGTTCCAAGGGTGAGTGTCCCAAAATATAGAGCCTGAGGGATGCTTTATTGTTTTTTCTAAACTAGCCTTCAAAGGCATGCAACATCACTTCTGCAGCATTCTATATATTAGAAGTCACTCAATAATGCCAGAATATATTCAAATAAAAAAGAAACATGCTCCATTTCTTAATAGCATCAGTCTCAAAGAATTTATGAACATCTTTTTATTAATATTTACTTTTTCAATTGTGGTAAAACACAAGATTTGCCATCTTAGCCATTTTTAAGTGTACAATTTAGTGGCATTTAACTGCATTCAGATTTGTGTGCAACAACCACCATCCGTCTTCAGAATTCTTTTCATCTTGCAAAATGGAAATTCTGTACTCATTAAAAATGACTCGGTTCTCTGTTCCTCCCAGTTCTTGGAAACCACCATTCTACTGTCTGTCTCTATGAATTCAAATACTCTAGGTACCTCATGTAAGTGGAATCATACAGTATTTGTTCTTTTGTGACAGGCTTATTTCACTTAGCATAATATTCTCAAGGTTCATCCATGTTGTAGCATGTGTCAGAATTTCTTTCCTTTTTAAGACTGAAAAATATTCCATTGTATGTATATACCACATTTTGTTTATCCATTCAACTGTTGATAGACACTCGAGTTGCTTCCAAATTTTGGCTATTGTGGATAATGCCACTATGAACATGAATGTACAAATATCTCTTCAGGGAGTGGAACTTCTAGATCCTATGGTAATTCTATTTTTAATTTTTTGACAAACTGCCACACTGTTTTCTAAAGTGGCTGCACCATTTTACATTTGCACTAGCAGTGCACAAGTTTTCCAATTTCCCCTCATCCTCACCAACACTTGTTATTTTCTGCTTTTTTTTCCAGTCATCCTAATGGGTATGAGGTGGTGTTTCATTGTAGTTTTGATTTGCATTTCCCTAACAAGTAATGATGTTGAGCATCTTTTCATGTGCTTATTGGCCATTTGTATATGTTGTTTGGAGAAATATCTGCTCAAATCCTTCACTCATTTTTTAATCAGGTTATTTATTTTTTGTTGTTGCATAATAAAGGTTCTTTATATATTAATATTTATATATTAATCCCATATCAGATGTATGATTTGCAAATATTTTCTCTCATTCCATGGGTTGCCTTTTCATTCTTTCAATTGTGTCCTTTGATTCACAGTTTTAAATTTTGATACAATCTAATTTATCTTTTTTTCTTTTTTTGCGTGTGCTTTTAGTGTCATATCCAAGAAATCATTGCCAAATTCAATGTCATGATTATTTTCCCCTGTTCTTCTAGTAGTTTTATAGTTTTAGGTCTTATGTAAGGTCTTTGATCAATTTGAATTAATTTTTGCTTATGAAGTAAGGCAAGGGGGGTCGAATTTCATTCTTTTGCATGTGAATATCCAGTTTTCCCAACACCATTTGTTGAAGAAACTGTCCTTTCCCCAGTGAGTGGTCTTGGTACTCTGTTAAAGTGTATTTGACCATATATGCAAGGGTTTATCTCTGGGCCCTGTATTCTGTTCCATTGATCGATACGTCTATTTTTATGCCAGTTCCACACTGTTTTGATTAATATAGCTTTGTAGTAAGTTCTGAAATCAGGAAGTGTGAGTCCTCCAGCTTTGTTCTTCATTTGCAAAATTGTTTTAGCTATTTGGAGTTCCCTGAAATTCTATATGAATTTTAGAATTTTTTTTTAAATTTCTGCAAGAAATATTATTCCGACTTGGTAGAGATTGCATTGAAACTGTAGATTCAATTAGGATTTTTTTCTATTTTTTCAATGTAAATGGGATTGTTTTCTTAACTTCCTTTTCAAATTTTTCATTTGTTAGTGTAAAGAACACAACTGATTTTTATGTGTTGATTTTGTATCTGCAACTTTGCTAAATTTATTCATTAGTTCTAACAAACGTTTTGTGGAATCTTTAGGGTTTTCTACATACAAGATCATTTTGTCTGTGAACAGGGATAATTTTACTTTGTCCTTTTCAATTTGGATGCTTTTTGTTTCATTTTCTTGCCTGGTTGTTCTGGCTAGGACGTCCAGTACTATGTTGAATAGAAGTGGTGAAAGTTAACACCTTGTCTTATTCTTTGTTTTTCTTTTTTTAAAGATGGAATATTTTTATTTTTTTATTATCATTTTTTTTGTTGAGGAAGATCCACACTGAGCTAACATCTGTTGCCAATCTTCCTATTTTTTTGCTTGAGGAAGATTAGCCCTGAGCTAACATCTGTGCCAATCTTCCTCTATTTTGTATGTGGGTCACCGCCACAGCATGGCTTATGATGGGTATAGGTTGCGCCTGGGATCCAAACTGTGAACTTGGGCAGCTGAAGTGGAGCATGCCAAACTTTAACCACTATGCCACAGGGCTGGCACCTATCCTGTCTTATTCTTTATCTTAGATGAAAGCTTTCTGTCTTTCACCCTTGAGTATGATGTTAGCTGTTGTGAACATCTTTTAAGTTACCATAGCAATTTTTAATATTTTGTTTAATTAATATGTGATGTTCACACTCAAAATTTTATTTTATTTATATTTGACCCACAGGGCATCACTAACTATAATTTTTGTCCAGTTATGCAAGAATGAAAATATGAAGAAAGAAACAGTCAAAGCAATCCAGAACTAATGACAAAAGTGCTAACCAGTTTATTCAGAATGGAAATATGAAACTAAAGTTAACATTATTATATCCAAGACATGGTGGCTTATTTGGAATTATTTTTAATCCATCAAAGATTAAAGCTACTACCTTTATAAAATGAAGGCAATTAGCAGTTTAAGGTTATCATTTAAAATATAATTTAAGTATGTCAATGGTAACATTTCAAATAAGTGAAGAAAAGATAGATTATTTAATAAATAGTGTTGAGAAAATTAGACACTGATTTGAAAAACAATTGATTTCAATCTTTAACTGACACTGTCCCCAAATCCATTCCAGAAGGACTAAGGAATTAAGCAGGAACAATGAATCCATCAAAATACAAAAAAAGGTTATAAGAAGACAGTTTTTATAATATTGGGATGCAGAGGACCTTTCAAAAGAATGACATAATAGCAAAGATTGACATATATGACAAAATTAAATTTAAAACTTCTGAATGGAAATGACACAAAGTTGAAAGGCAAAATGGGGCAAATTATCATGTATATATGACAAAGAGTTATTGAAAAGTAGAGAAAGTGGATAAAGAAATTCTACCAAAAATTTTTTTTAAATTCACAAGTGATATAAGCAGACAATTCAGAAAAAAGAAAAACAACAAATAACCAATGAACATTTAAAATTGTTTGACCCAACTACAAATCAAAGAAAAACAATATTCATTTCCCTGCTGGGGTGGCAAATGTTCAACTATGCAAAGGCTTGGTGATATCTAGTATCTGAAGGGTGCTGGTTATTTGCCTATTTTCTCTTAAGCCCATTCCTTGCTCTTACTCTGCTTTACTCTTCATTGCAGGAGGAATGACTCCTACGGGCCACATTAACCGGATCCCCACGTCAGCTGCCTCCCAAAGGAATGAACTGGTAGGAGACTAAAGGTGGACAGAAGAAATAAGTCAGGGCAGTGCCTTTGGCTGAGTGACGCTGCTTCCACAGCTCTGGGTTTTAGCTGATAACTCCAGCTTTCTGACTCTGGTACCAAGTCCTCCTCCCGTTATCCCTCCACCAGTGTCATACCCAGTGGGAAAAGCAGTGGGAGCAGTTAGACCTGGTGCAGGCAATAAGGGGGTGCATTGTTGAAGAGAATTTAAAAACCATATTGAAACCAACTAAAAGTCAGTCTGCTTTTTATATAACCATGTGCTAGCAATTCTGAACAATGTCAGTGCCATTAAAGACGCACTCCACCCACCAAGGCCGCCACTTGCAATGATCCCCCACCACACACACTTGGTATGCCACCAGTCCAGTCTGAACAGTGATGGCAGCAGCTTCCTGCCATTACTAACCTCAAGATTGCATCACTATCTCTTGTTTGGTTTCTCGACTCTTCCATTATCTGTGGTACAAATTTCCTGTTTTAAATTTAGAGGTTCTAGTTTTCCTGTTTGAACTCTGACTGATACAGTCAGCATATGTGGAATCTGGCACTCTCATTTGTGGTGGGTGTTAGTGAAATAGGCATAAACTCTTTAGATGGAAATTCGGTTATATTTATCCAATTTTAAATCTGCATTTACTTATTGTGGAGGTGAGGGTGAAAGGCAGAGGGGCTTATGTTTTCTAGCTTAAATTCTTCTGTATTGATCACTTGAATTACTTTTATAAGAAAAATAATGCATTTCCAATTTGAAAAGAAAAAATATTCCATACTTTAATCATATACTGCGTGCTGTCAACGTGAAGGAGTAAATTTACACCTCAGATTGTCAGGGTGTGTCTAGAGAGCAGAAATTTTTAAAACAAATTTAAAAAAATCTTAGTTAGAGACAAGCATAACTGGAATAAATAATAGAGAGGTAGAGGGAGGGAAATAATCAATGATGAGGGATGGACCTGCTGCTAGGATGCAATTAATTTCCAAGCAAAAGACTGAATGAACTGGGGTATTACAATATGTGCTATGAAACCTACTGGGAAGAAACAGAAAATATGTAAGCATCCTAGCTCAGAAGGGACATATTCTACTTTTCTCAAAAGTTTAAGAGGTAAGCAGGCTTTCAGAGATCATTTTTACCAGGGTGTAGAAAGCCAGTGAAGTAAGAGCCATGAATGTTATTGTAGAGCTGCGATGGATAATTTATAGCCAGATAAAGCATGCAGTGCAGAGTAGTGTAAAACACCAGTTCTCAGACTATGTTACCAGGTACCTGAGGAATGCAGTTATTGCAAGGGTCCTGCACAGACTATGCATTTTGGTTGTAGACTTATTAAGTAATATGTCTAACACATTACTAAGATACACAACATATGAACGTATTTGCAATCAGGCAGACCTAGTTGGAATCCATTCCCTTGCCAGCAGTGAGCCCTGTACATATTACTCAAGCTATCTTAGTTTCTGTTTTTTCATCTACAAAACGCAGATAACAATCCTTACATCATGTACTTATTGTATAAGGTGAGTAAGCACTTATTATAATTGCTCAATACTCTTCTATTATCCAAAAACCCATATTTTGATGAATAAAATGAGAATTCATTTACGTTTCTGTATTCAACAATGGTTTGTTGCCATTACGAAATCTTCTCAATCTCTGTTGAAAGTATGACTACTATGATGTTGGGGGCCACAGAATGTTTTTTATAGCTCAGATTGGAACCAACTAAATGTAAATATTATAAATATATAAAGTGGTGATAGTAAAATTTATTCAGGCTATCCCCATATTACAGTAAATAAAAGTAGTCATTTTAAATGAAATCGGTTTGAGTGAAGAAAAATCCTCACAAAATAGCAACAGTTTGAAGACATTAAAATATCAGCAATTTGACTGAAACACAATATGTGAGATTCTTATCCAAGTTCTGTGATATGGAAACAATTAGCAGTTTCATATGATAATTATTATATTTTTAATAGTAAATAACACATAAAGCACTTACTATGTACCAGGTACTATTCTAAGCATCTCACATAAATTAACTCCTTCCATCCTACAAAAATTCTATGAGATCATTATTATTATTCCTATTTTATAGATGAGGAAAAGGAAGTAGAGTGTAGGTATTTGAAGTCAAGAATACTTATAGGTAGTATTTGTTAGCTGAATTGTTAGCTTAAGAGTAGACTAACATAATACAGTACACAAGCAAAGCTGTGACCCGTGGTGAGTGTATTTCAAGTGTTCTGTTTCTATCATTAGCATTTGAATTTGAAATAATGTTACTATAGCAACTCTCTGATGATATTTCTGTGCTTATGTCAGTTTTTTTAAATTCCTTTTATCAGAATGAGGTATTTCTTATTAATTACTACTTTTCTGAGACATATTTTAATAAATTTTTTCAAAAGGTTTTACTGTATCTATTAAATTAATTATAAGGGTTTTATCTTTTTTATTTTATTATTGTGATAAATTAGATTGATTTTTCAAATTGGTTTAATATTTCTATTCCTGGGATAAATCCTTCTTGGTCATTATGTATTATCTTTTTTATACATACACATTACTGTGTTTGATATGCTAATATGTTATTATGGACATGTGTCTATGTTTATGAGGGGTATTGGTGGTCTGTAGATTTATTTACTTGTGAGGTCTTTGGTTTGGGTAATGTTATTCTTATAAAATTTATTGGAAAATCTTCCCCTGCCCATTTTCTGGGGGAAATTGTGTAGAATTAGTATTATTTCTTCCTTAAATATTTGATAGAATTTGCCAGTGAAATCATCTGAGTTTAGAAGGCATTTTTTTGTGGGAAGGTTTTTAGCTTTGATTTCAATTTCTTTAGTAGACATAGAGCTATTCGGGGTGTCTATTGCTTCTTTAGTGATTCTTGGTATCTTAAGCCTGTGTCTTTGGAGGAATTTGTTCATTTCATATGAATTGTTAATTTGTTGGCCTAATGCTGTTCATGCTATTCTCTTAACGATACTCTAGGATCTAAGTTGTCCTTGGGATCTTTTAGTGACAGCCTCTCTTTCATTCCTGATATTAGTGACTTGTGTTCTCTGATTTTTATAGATTGGTCCAGCTAGTTGTTCATCAATTTTGCTGATTGTTTTCAAAGAATCAGTTTTTAACTAAGTTGATTTTCTTTATTGTTTGTTTCTAGTTGGTTTGTTTCTACTCTTATTTTCATTATTTCCTTCCTTCTACTTGGCTTGGACTTACTTTACTCTTCTTTCTTTGGCCTCTTGAGTTGAACATAAGATTGTTGTTTTTTAGACTTTTCCTAAAGAATAAAACAACAAATTTAAAGCTAAAATATTCCTTCTAAGGAATATGTATCTTACCTACATCCCACAAACTTTATGTTTTATTGTCATTCATTTTGAAATATTTTATACTTTTCTGTGTGATATCTTCTTTGACCAATAGATTATTTAGAAGTGTATGGTTTAATTTCCAAATATTTGGTGCTTTCCTAAACATTTTATTGTTATTTATTCCTAATGTAGTACCACTGTGATCTGAGAACATATTTTGTATGATTTCAATCCTTTTATATTAATTGAAACTTATTTTATGGTACTACTTTGAAGACTTTGTGAAATTTTTCTCTTTATCTTAGTTTTCAGCATTTGACTTTTATGAGCCTAGGTATGAATTTCTTCAAATTTATTCTGTTCGGGTTTCAATAAGCTTGTTAAGTCTGTAAATTTATGTGTTTTATCAAATTTGTATAAGTTCCTGCTAGTGTTTCTTCAAATATCCTGTCTTCCCTAGTCTCTCTCTTCTCCTTTTGAGGAGACCTTTTGATGTTAACCTACAGGTCCTTGAAGCTTTGTACATCTTTCAGTCTTTTCTCTCTTCTTCTGATTGAATGATTTCTATGACTGCCTTCAATTTCACTTTTTCTTCTACTATATCCTTTCCATTATTAAGTGCAGCTAGTAAATTTTTTGTTTTAGGTGTATTTTTCAGCTCCAAAATTTACTCTAGGTATTGCATTTGGTCCTTTTTGTATGTTCTACTTATTTTCTATTATTTCCTATCTTTTTCTTTTTCATTATGAGCATATTTTACTTTGCCTGACCACTAAGCATAGTGATATCAGCTTCTCTGAAAATTGCACATCCAGGTCATCTCAAGATTGGCATCTGTTTATTGCCTATTCTTGAGACTGAGTCATGTGTTCTTGTTTCCCATATTTTAAGGATGTCAGTTTTACCCCAAATATTTTATACATTATGTTATGTAGACTATGAATTCCCCAATATTGCCCTCAAAAGTATGCATGTTTTTGTTTTATTGGGCAAGTAACTTGCTTAGACTCAAACTTAAAAATGTCATTCAGTGACACAGGGCACTTCAGATCTCAGTTCAGTGTCTTCAGCCTTAGTTGAAAGCTGCTTTCAGTTTTCCCCACGCAGGATCAGGGGTCAGCTATAAACTTGGGCTGAGTCTGTATACTGACTTTTTCCTCCTTTGGTTCTTCTCTTTCTAGGGTATTACTCTCAATCTCCAGTGGACTTTTATTACTCTGTCTTCCTTTCCTTGATTTCTCAAGCAAGATAGATAATCGGCTCTTTTTTCAGAGTTTTGCAGCTCCTACGCTGCAATCACAGTCATAACTATGACCACCCTCAGGGAAACTAAAACAAGACTGGGAAATTCACTTCACGCATTTTGCTCACCCCAAGTTTTTACTTAATTTCAATATTTAGCTACCCTTTTTTTTTTTTTTAATTTTCCAGAGCCCTTAGGTAGTTGTTTTATGTATTTGGCTCAAAGTTTGTAACTCTTATTTGCATGAGGATTGGTCCAGAGTTTATAGCTGACATTTGTGGGAAAATCTGGTATTCACTCCATCACACTGAAAACAGAATTCTCTTTTCTACCTATTTTAATTAAGATTTGTAGTGAGAGATAGTAAAAGACCATGCGACATTTGCCTACTCAGACCTGATCCTATGACTCCACAATAGGGGCTGAGATATGACCATCAGTAATGCATGTATAAGCAATCTATTTTATCAGTCTACTAAGAAAAGGATCAATTGATTCACATGTTAAAGTACAATCTCATTGCTTGCACTGTTTCTTAATTTTCATCATTTTATTTTTCTAAGCATTTCTCATATCTATGGTATAAGAATTTATTAACTAACCAAACAATTTAA
This sequence comes from Diceros bicornis minor, assembly GCF_020826845.1. Classification (NCBI taxonomy): domain Eukaryota; kingdom Metazoa; phylum Chordata; class Mammalia; order Perissodactyla; family Rhinocerotidae; genus Diceros; species Diceros bicornis. The sequence continues at coordinate 27,307,168 of NC_080749.1, read as the reverse complement.
CTAATTTTCTGATTTTAAAATGATTGCTGATTTCATATGTTTATTTCAGCTGTTTCAGAATTGTATTACAATGTAAAAAGAAGGTTTGCGTAGTTTTCTGTTCCTTCTTAAAACCAATTGCATGTAGTAAGATCCATTTTCAAAATTTCAAACATGGTCCCAGAACATTGTAAAGTTGGCAATATTTCTGCATTAACATGGTTTAGGAAAAAAAAGAATCTCTCCATTGTACTTCAATGAATCTAAGACGCCATCAATTGTAAGAAGCACCATTATTTTAAGTAACAGAAGAAGAAAGAAGAAATACAGCTAATTCATGTATAACACATTGCTTTTCTAAAAATCACTTGAAATCTGTTTTCTATACTTATTGCAAATGAATTTTTCTTCTATCTTGCCATGGATTTCTTTTTTAATCATATATTAATCTGTTGTGTTGCCATATTTTTCTGCTCACACACATTTTTGTTTCCATGCCTAATCACAGTGTCATCTTTTTAAAGATATTTTAAGCAGCAATTAGGCATAACACATTCAGTACAAATAATGCACATAACTCAACTAATAGGAGGACAATATGAACAACTATGATTAATCTCAGGCTTGCTGAGGCGACGACAGCTACATTGTGACTGTTGCCTGGCCAGCCGTCATCAATTTTAAGAATCTTCTTGAATACAAAAATCTCAAAATGTAAATATATATGTCTTTTAGTGTAAATAAACTATTGCTTAATATTTTATTTATTTTTTTTTCTATCCAGGAAAGTAAGCGCACCAATTACTTGAAGGAGGAACCATTCCTCTAGATAAATATCTTCGTACATGGCACTTTTGTTTATTCACTACTTAACAGAACATTTTGGTCTGTTTGTTTTCATATGTTAAAATAATTTAATCCTTGGAAATTATTGGCACAGACTATTTTTAAAAAATAAAATCTATGCCCAACGGCATAGCAGTTAAGTTTGCATGCTCTGCTTCAGTGGCCTGGGGTTCACAGGTTCACATCCCAGGTGTGGAACTATGCACAGCTCATCAAGCCATGCTGTGGCGGCATCCCACATACAAAACAGAGGAAGATGGGCACAGATGTTAGCTCAGGGCTAATCTTCCTCAGCAAAAAGAGGAAGATTGGCAGTGGATGTTAGCTCAGGGCCAATCTTCCTCAGCAAAAAGAGGAAGATTGGCAGTGGATGTTAGCTCAGGGCCAATCTTCCTCACCAAAAAAGAAAAGAAAAGAAAATCTAAGAAGTGAGTTTTGGCTAACTTTCCAGCCTAAGACTAAATTAATTTGAGCTTTATTTCATACTGCTTATGCCCCCTCCCTGCACTCCTAGATATCATATGTTTTAATCTGTAGAGAGTTTTTGCTGTCTGCTGAAACAACTACATAGAAAAAGTCTGAACCTTACCTTCTTGTGTGCCAAAGCTGGTCTGTCTCATAAAATGAATAGAAAAATTGGGACAAAGATCACCTTGGGGTGATCTTTAATAATAGAAACAATATGGTAATGTTTCCTAATGAGTCCTCTTAGGTCAAACAAGCAATCCTGATGAGGGTACACACAGGGAGCAAACACTCATGGACCTAAATATTTCAAAGGAATGTTTTCATTAGATATGTATATTGCAATTTTTCAAATAAATTTTAGGCACCCGATCTGCCCCCTAATGACCTCATCTCCCATCCTTCTCTGTTTCAAAAGCTTTCATTCACCAGCTCCTTGGATTTCTGCACCATTGTGCTGTTTTTCACCTCTGTGTCTTCTTCATGTGACCCTGGTTCATGAAATGACTTTCCCTTTTCATTTTTGAGTAACTAAACTCTTTTTCATCTTTTGAAGCTCAGTTAGGGCATCACCTATTCTAGGAAAGTTCTCCTGATCTGAGCATGTTTGATTTTAATCTGAATTCTAGTTAAGGATTTGAGTGGGTTTTTTTGTTTTTTTTTTTTCCTTAACTTTTTTTTTTTAGTAAGCTAGTCAAGAATATAGGACAATACAGAGATGGAGTTTTCTGGTTCTGTATTAGTCAGCTCAGGCTGCCATAAGAATATACCAGAAACTGGGTGGCTTAAACTATAGGAACTTATTTTCTCACATTTCTGGAGGCTGAGAAGTCCAGGATCAAGGTACTGTCTGGTTTAGTTCCTGACAGGAGTTCTCTTCCTGACATGCAGGTGGCCATCTTCTCACTGTGTCCACAGGCTAGAGAGAGAAAGAGGCAGTGGGGAGGAAGGGGGAGAGGGAGAGAGCTCTCTGGTATCTCTTGTTAAAAGGACACTAATGCTATGAATGAGGGCCCTACCCTGTGACCCCATTTAAGTTTCTTTACTTCCATAAAGGCCATATCTCCAAATATAGTCACATTGGTAGTTGGGGCTTCAACATATGAATTTGGGGCAGACAAAAACATTCAGTCCATAACAGGTTATTTAAATAATCCCTTTAGAATCAGGGAACAAAAAGGGCAAACTACTAATTATTTAACTAAAATCACTCTCCATGCTCTGGCTTAATATTGTCCAAAGAAGTATTCCCCTCAGGGTGGCAAAAGAAGAGGCTTGCAGAGAGAAGCAAACAATAGGGGCTCCATAAAATGGAAGCTATGGGAGAAGCTGTTCCAGGTACTCTTTTGGGTATGATTATTACAAAGGAAAAAGTAAATAAGTATCCTATACCTATGTCTAAAAAATACAAATATGTCACTGTTCTAGAATCTTTACATAAAAAATCCCACGATCACGAGGAGTATCACCTCCTCACTCCTGAACTAGAAGTGGAGTCATTACAAAGCATTATGGATAGTAGAAGGGACTATCACACAAGGAAGGAATGAGATTGTTTCTTTCCATTTCCATACCCTCCTTGGTCCCCACCCACCGATGCTCTGTGATTCCAAGATTCCCTGGGCATTCTCTTATTTTATTTATTATATAATTTTATGATGTCCTAGATAGTTCATTTTGCCCCTCCAGATCCACTCTATTCTGGATGCTAGATGCTTCCTGCTATTGGTACCACCTGCTTCTTCTCTCTCTCACTCATTTCGTTTTAACTAGTCCATCCCTTCATTCAACTTTCACCATTTACCCCATGGATTGTGGCATTTATTTCCAGCAGGACCCTAACAATACATCTGTTTATGTGTCTTTCAGCTAAAAAACGGAGTTTCTTGAGGAGACTGACTTAAATTTATATTTCATAGCTTAGCCTGACATAGTAAATTGGATCAATATTTATACATCCCCAAACATTAAATTTTCAGTCCGTGTTATTTCTTTTTGTTATTGTTACAGATGCAGTCCATAATGACTAGAAACATTTCAGTGTCTGTCATTTAGAGTGTCCAGAATTTTCTTCTGAAATGTAAAAGAGTGGAGAAGAGGTTTTTCCTTTGTGCAGTGGAGATATATTATATAGTCAGAACAATAAATCAAACTTCCAGACAATCAGAATGCCCTTTGTTTGTGGTGGCTATCTCATATAGAGTTTCCAGAAGACCACTTGGGATTAAATAGAAAGTTGACAGAGTTTGTAGAGGAGTGAGGAGCCGTGTTTTATCTTGTACAACTAGAACATCGGATTTACCGTCATATTAAGGTAGAACAGAGGAAACCAAGAGGGAGCAACTGAGTATTACAGAGAGAAGGAGAGAGGAAAATCCAAATAACCATGGCACAAACAGAGAGATTAATGGGAGGATTAAAAATCTGACATGGGACTTATTGTCCCATGGATCTTCTAAATTTGAAACATATTATTTTGCTCATTCTTCCTGTTTCTCATTCACATGTAGCCTGGATTGTTGAGCTTACATCCTGCAGTATGTTCATGTAAATGCTTTAGCTTGATGATTCTTGCTGAATATGCCTTCTTTCAGAGAGGTACCAACTGGAGAAAAAAAATATATAACAATGAATATCTCTCTAAAAGATCATAATGGCCCTTTGAAATGAAGACACAGATGGGAAAATATACTTCTCAGTATTCCTTCAGTATACTTGAAAAGATATCCTTTTTTTTTCCCTTTTCTGACAGTGATAAACATAGGTAACTTATTAGATGGATAGCACCATTAGATTTAAATGGTGGATCCAACTACAGCTCAACTAGAAATGTTCTCCAGAAAACGATTAAGGTGATTGGTGTAATGGGGCTTAATTTGAAGGTAGAGATACATTTAGCGTTACAGAAAAATCGTTCTTTGTGTTTGTTCTGAGGAAGATCAAAAAGGATCATAAAATATTGCAATAAGCATAGTCTTTTTACCCAGTCCTACTGTAGTGGGGGCAGGGGTGGGAGGATGGGTGGTAGATCAGGGCTCAGGCCCTAAAGGGCTCTACCTTGAAAACACAGAGCCTCTGGCATAGGAAGTCCTTCTTCTTCTCTCTTTTATAACAGAGTCTGGAAAATTTTGCATACAAATTGAAGAAAGGATTAGTTAATCTATAGTCCCAGAGACTTGGTCTCATGGTATATGGAAATTTATGAATAACAATTAGAAAACAGCTTGGAGTTGAACCACATAGTCTTTCTTTTTCCTTTTTTTTCCCCCTAGTTTTTTATTGTTGTTTAAGAAATGCTGTAATATTCCATATGGTGCTCAGCTTTCAGGAACTGGAGAACGTTTCCTCTAGCTAATTTAACACCTGTATATTCTCCCAGATTATAGTCAGGTCTGGTGACCTCATGGATTGTGTTTGCCTTTCCTGGATGAGGTACAACACTTAGTTCTTATTGCAGGATCTGTTCATATCTCATCACAACACTGTAGCTTGTTTCTAAATAGAAAAATTATCTTAAATATTCAGTATTTCTTTTGTTCCCTATGAAATAAAGAATATTTAATTCAGATATTCTGAAAAGTTAAATTAGCAATGTAACTGCTCAGCTGCATAGTGATATGTAATGAAATTGCTATGTTGAAACAGAGATCTAATGATACCTTCATTAACTTGATCCCTGAAATGGCAAACCCTTTTCCAACATAACAGTTTCTATAGATACCACATGCTTATGATCAAAATTACTTTTCTGAATGTGTTTTCCTCCCGTACTAGATTGTATTTTACATCTTCTTTCTGGCTGTATGTTACAATTAAACATAGGAAAAAGAGTGCAAGACAAAATATAATCTACATCTGTTATACTGCTTGAATAAATACACAATCTACACGAAACAGATTTTCCTAGTGGGCAAATTGCAAACAACTGCTTAGATAGGTTCCAGATTTTTTTTTTTAATGCCACTAGGGACCTACCAAGTGTTGTTGGAGAAATTTTCCATGTGCTCAAGCTATCTACGAAACAGTGTTAATGCTCTGTCAAAACGTTTAACTTAAGCTATTGTAATAATTGGTGCCAAAAAGACGGATTCTGGTTAATAAGTAGATTTTTATAAATATAAATGTAAATATATTTCCCTATTATATATTGGTTTGAAAACATACAAATATCTTTGGGAAAGGAGTCTTGGAAACTTAGGGAAACTTTTTAAAAACCAGTGGAAAAAAAATGGTTGATCTGTGATTTTTTTCTCTATAACCTTCAGAGAGAGTTTTTGTTGTTTTGCTTTTTTCTTTATATATAATAATAATAAAAATGACTACTAATGAGAAATCCAACAAAATTTTATGCTATTTTTCCATGAGACCAGTTTTATGTTTAAAACTTTATAGTAATTTATTTTATTTTAGGTCATTTCTACCTAAACTATGGAGAAAACTATGGCAAAGAACCGGTACCATAAGCAGTCATATTGGAGTGTAAGGAAAAGAAAAGTTCAGTAATACTAATTCTATTTTTATGTAAAATTTTGATATTTTGTTCATCACAGATTCTTGAATTAAATTTTATTTTTTAAAATATTGCAATAAAATACGATTCATTTTGATTGCTGAGTTTTTGATATTCACTTAAATTTTGCACCCAAGGCAAGTGTCTCACTCACCTCCCTTTCACTGTAGTCATAGCCTGCAAAGAATGATATATTATAATTATTAAAATTATTAAATTATATTCTACATATTATGTTAAATTTTATCTAATTATTAACTACTATGAAAGTGTTATGAAATTTCATGACTCTGGTTCGGTTTGTCTTGGGCATTAGGATACTGTTAACAATCATAGCCCTGAGATCTCCAAATAATTAGGCTTTCGCCCTCAGCAGAAGTTATTTACACCCCTCAAGGGTGTAAAAAGGGTGACAATTGAAAAAGAAGTCCAAAGAAGAACAATTTCTTTGAATAAATTTGTTGGAGTGTTGTGGAATTTTCCCTGTCCTTCCCCCTAAGTGAAGTGGGAGAAACCACAATGGAGTGACTCAGAAAGCTTGATACATATCTCCTGGTGCTTGCAGGACACAGAATCCTGGTTTCTACAGTGTCCTGAGAAGTTTAAATGTTCAATGCATAGGCTGCGGCTAACCATGGAAATGCATTGGAAAATGAGAGAGAGAGAAAGGAGAGAAGAGAGAAACTGACTTATACTGGTGTTACGGGCTGAATTGTTTCCCTCTCAAAATTCGTCTGTTGAAGTTCTAACCCCCAATTTCTCAGAATATGACTATATTTGGAGATAGGTTCTCTAATGAGGTAATTAAGCTAAATGAGGTTATTAGGATGGGCTGCAATTCAATATGACTGGTGTCCTTATAAGCAAAGGAGATTAGAGGAAAAAAAAAAAAAAGAAGAGGAGATTAACACAAAGACACACAGAGGTGAGACCATATGAGGACACTGAGAGAAGATGGCCATTTACAAGCCAAGGAGAGAGGTCTTGACATTGGCAACACCTTGATCTTGGATTTCAGCCTCTAGAACTGTGAGGAAGTAAATTTCTGTTTTTTAAGCTACCCAGTTTGTGGTACCTTATTATGGCAGCCCTAGTAAATTTACACAACTAGGAATTGGCTAAATTTCTACTTCAAATGTGAAAGAATGATATGTGGTTACTTTTCAAGGGTCAATATGGGCCCCGTGGAAGAGAGTATGCTTGGTCAATATTGTCAACGAACCATACCTGAAAGGGCACTCTACTCCAACAGATGAGGTAGACACATTTGAAGTAGAAATTTAGCCAATTCACAGTTATATAAGTTTTCTAGGGCTGCCATAATAAGGTACCACAAACTGGGTGGCTTAAAAAAAGGCAATTTACTTCCTCACAGTTCTAGAGGCTGAAGTCCAAGATCAAGGTGTCGCCAATGTCAAGACCTCTCTCCTTGGCTTATAAATGGTCATCTTCTTTCAGTGTCCTCATATGGTCTCACCTCTGTGTGTTTGTCTTAATGGCCTCTTCTTTTATTTTTTCCCTAATCTCCTTTGCTTATAAGGACACCAGTCATATTGAATTGAGGCCCATCCTAATAACTTCATTTAGCTTAATTACCTCTTTAAAGAACCTATCTCCAAATATAGTCATATTCTGAGGAATTGGGGGTTAGAACTTCAACAGATGAATTTTGAGTGGGAAACAATTCAGCCCGTAACACCAGTATAAGTCAGTTTCTCTCTTTTCTCCTTTCTCTCTCTCTCATTCTCCAATGTTATCTCCACGGTGAGCCACAGCCTATGCATTGCACATTTAAGCTTCTCAGGGCACTGTAGAAACCAGGATTCTGTGTCCTGCAAACACCAGGGGATATGTATCAAGCTTTCTGAGTCACTCCATTGTAGTTTCTCCCACCTCACTTAGGGAGAAGGATGGGGAAAATTCCACAACACTCCAACAAATTTACCCAAAGAAATGTTCTTTTTTGGTCTTCCTTTTCAATTGCCACCCTTATTACACCCTTGAGGTGAATATTAGGTAAAGATTTGAAAAACATTTTTCAAATCCTCTATAAATTGTCTAACCCGTAATATTGAAGTATCCCACTAATTATTTTGTTCTCAGACTTTTAGGTACTCAGCTACATTGATAAAAATGTTAGATTTAAGTAAATAAATTTTCTCACTTTTAGCTGTTTAAGAAATACTTACAGGGCCGGCCCGGTGGCGCAAGCGGTTAAGTGAGCGCATTCCGCTGCGGCAGCCCAGAGTTCACCGGTTCAGATCTCCGGCGCTCACCGACGCACCGCTTGGCAAGGCATGCTGTAGTGACATCCCATATAAAGTGGAGGAAGATGGGCATGGATGTTAGCCCAGGGCCAGTCTTCCTCAGCAAAAAAAGAGGAGGATTGGCAGATGTTAGCACAGGGCTGATCGCCTCACAAAAAAAAATAATAAAATAAAGAAATATTTACAGACTTTCCAAATAATTCTGTTTCTCCAAATGCTTTAAACAGAAAGAAAGGGAGATAAAGGGACTGACAAAGCTGTTATGTTTACAGAGGTCCCCAGATGCCTTGATAAACTTTTGTTCTCCACTGCCTGAGTTTTATTATTGCTTCTTAAGATTCTGAGGGTCCCAAAGTTTACTAAAATTTTAGAATTTTCTTCATCTCTTTTTCTTAACATTAAAGAAGACAGAAAATGAGTTCTCTAAGATGATTTTGTATTGCTGCTACACATCCTCTGCATAAGCCAGAGAGAGTACAGCAGAGCTGAATGAGAGCAAAGCCTACCATCTACAACACACACACACACATGCTATGTCAGTGTACAGATGATGCTTAGTATTTTTTGGAGACTTGGAAGAGAAAAACAAGATCAAAGAAAGCAAAAATAGATAAGTAATATTTTGGCAGTACCTCTATGTATACGGTGTATAAAAACTGCCTCAATGGTAAAAGCATAAGTCTTCAATTTGGGACACAAGTGGCTAGACGATCCATATATAACAGTATATGTTTTTAAAATTACGTATATCTTCAGGGTGCTTTCCATCATCATAAATATAGACTTGTTTTTATAATAGCATATTAGCTCATTTTTTTTGATCTTTTGGATTCCTTAAATCTAGGAAATTAATATTTCCTAGCTCCCAAATATGAAACACATTACATTTGAAAACAGGCCCCCAAGAAACAGGAAACTAAATTATGCTCTCAAATATGTTCCTGTACGCAAAACTACAAAATGGAAACTGGACTCCAGTTCCCTCATATAAGATAATTTAATTTTTCTTCATTCAAGTGAAAGCTATAATGATCTGACTATCAATATATATTTGGTGTTTGAAACTTGAAATTTTTGTAGTTTGAGATCTATATCCACTGATCAACACACCATTAATAAAGTTCCTTTATCTTTGTCATTGTTTTTCCATTCATGTCCTTTTCAAAATTACTTTTTAAAATTATTAATTTTGTGCAAATATCCCATAATATATCAATGCTTTTTAAATATTATGTAAAATAAATTACCTTTTCCAGTAAACCAACCATGTCACAAAGGCCAGTTGAATCACTTCTACTCTCGTTATTCTGTCATATCCGATTTGAAATAAAGCAGCAGTTTTACAACATACATTGTGTTAGAGTGAACACAAGAACTTTGTAAACTTGGTTGAACCTTTAGAGAAGGAATAAAAGAATAAATAGTTTTATTATGGTGAGGATATAGGGATTAATATATTTACTTCAAAATTATATTTACATAACTATATGATACTAACAACTCAATTGCTCCCTTGCCAAAAGCAAGAATCAAGATACAACAGAGCTGATGGATTTATACAGCAGTAATGCCAAGTGTGATCCTATTAATTAAATTGCAGAAACAGTACCCACCCAGCATCTGGCCTGTTCAGTGGTTGCCTCCTGGCAATGTATTGAATAGATCTGCTTCCTACAATTCAAACTCCCAACTATAGATCCTGATATGCTTGCCTGAGATAAAAGAAATATATTCACCAATTAATGAAGTGAATTTCAGAAGGCCACCAACACTTGCCTTATCATTCATTTTTTTCTTTTCCTCCCTGACTTCTCAACGCAATAGGAAACATGACCGAGAAGTCTTGAATGAAGATAAGCATCAAAGATATGATAAACTTAAAATAGTTTTTTTTTCAAGTGGTGGCACCCTGCCTTCTTTTTCTATTACATTCCTCTATAGTGCACAGAAGTGTAAGAAATATAGAGCCCTATGTCCCCCACCCCCAGAAAATAAATATTAAATGTGGTAGTTTGTATTGTAAATTGGCACATCCAAAATGAGGTAATAACACACTAGTTTACAAAGTCATTTGTGGAAATTGGGGGCTAGGGGTAGCTTTGCATGCTAGGCCCTTTTTTGGGCTTTCACATTATCCAAACTTTAGTCTTTAGGATGTATGATAATCATATGCATATGTCCCAAGATTCACCAATCTTTTTTTTTAACTTTATTGAAGAATCATTGACAACTAGAATGCTATATACTTAAAGTGTACAACATAGTGATTTTATATACATATACATTGTAGAATAATTACCAAGATCAAAATAATTAATACATCCATCACCTCACATAGGTAACATAGGTAACACTTTTTTGTGTGTGGTGAGAATGCTTAAAATCTACTCTCTTTCAAGAATACAATACCATATTATTAACTATAGTCACCATGCTGTACATCAGACCATCAGGACCTACTCTCCTTATAACTGAAAATTTGTGCCCTTTAACCTAGATCACCGCCATTTCTCACTCCCCTAACCCCTGGCAATCACCATTCTATTCTCTGTTTCTATAAAATCTACTTTTATTTTTTTAGATTTCAATATTAGTGATACCATACAGTATTTGTCTTTCTTTTTTTGTCTTATTTGACTTAGCACAATGTCTTCCAGATTCATCCATATTAAGAGTCACCAATTTTGGCCATAAAATGAGGTCAATTTGAGTATAAGTGAATGAATTATGGGAACATAAATTGATACCAGCCTGATTTTAGGAAATTAGAACCCATCAAAATTCCCCATACTGTTACCAGGAGTCCTCAAAGTTTTAACAGCTAGTCAGAAACAGCCAAGAAAAACAACCAAAGGTATGTTAAAAAGTGGCAAACTTTATAAACAATGATTTTTTTGTGAGGGAGGGGGAAGAAGATTGTCCCTGAGCTAACATCCATGCCAATCGTCCTCTATTTTGTATGTGGGACGCTGCCACAGCATGGCTTGATGAGCGACGTGTAGGTCCACGCCTGGGATCCGAACCCATGAACCCCGGGCTGCCGAAGCAGAGCATGCAAACGTAACCACTATGTCACCAGGCTGGGCCCTTAAACAATGATTTTTGACAGATTGTTCAAAGTTGTAAACTCCCTGTTTTTATTACAAATATCATTGCTCCTCCATAATTCCTCTCTGGCTGTAGTGGGTACCCCAGACCTGGGCCAGCCCTTTGGCAGCTTGTGCAGATAGATACAGCAGGAAACCCAAGATCAAGGGCAGTAATCCCACTAGGCAGAGGGCACATCTCCTTTATTTTCTCCCATCTCCTCTCAACCACCCCTCTCCCCATACTTTTAATGCAGTTGATTTGGAGTCACTGTTACCTGCTGCTATTATATGGTGGTATCTCTTGCAGAAGTCAGTCACCAAGTATTATTTGCCCTTTTCTGCATTCTATGTTCTGTCTTTTCCTTGTATAAGCTATTGGTGAAGACTCATTGCTGACTCTTCTTCCCATGAAAAGCCCAGCATTCACGTTGACTGTGAAAGCCTTCAATGTACTGTCCAAGTTCCAAGAAGAGAAGTTGAGAAGACCCTGGTTCCCAGATTTTAGCCACACTTTGTCCCCTAGGCCTTGAAGGTACTCTGCTTGTGTCTCGAATCTCACCAAGTCTCCATGAAAAAGTTTCCACCAGTCTCTGGCTCTTTCACTTCCAACCACAGAGATCTGACCTGCCCAAAGGACTCTTGAAATAAATGAACTACCAGCTACTTTTTACCCTCTCCCCTGAGGGTCATTATTCCTTCTTCCCCAGTTAAAATACTTGATTTTTATTCATATCTATACGAATAGATATGAACATATTTGAGGAACCTATACTGGGGAAAAAGAATGAGGATTCAATGACAAGGATATCATCACTAAAAATATCTATTCTAAATAATTTGTATTTTTCAGATCTACTCTCCACCCTTTCTCCATCTTTTTCTGTGATCCTGAGGCTAACCTTTGTGGATTGTATCAATAGATTCTCTTTCAGACTTGGATTTGGTCAGTGAAAAGCAAGGAGGAGAGAGAAATCAGATTATTATCCTCCTGGCTAACTCCTGGACAGATCACAGCAGTTGACAGTGTCCCTCTATTGAAGGCCATAGCTTCTATCTCCTGTCTTGTGGCCCTCTCCTACAGCTGTTTTCTCTGATTTACAAATAATTACTCCTTTTTCTTGGCTTCAAGTTTAGAGGTTGCAATAGTTTCCCACTGTTACCAACCCTAGGGTTCTTTACCAACTCTTGTTAGCTTTCCTTGTAAACTCTCCTCAATTTTCCCGTATGGATGTGGAATCTATTTCCAGCAAGAACGCCAATCCAATCTTCTCTCCACCATGGTGAGCCAAATGTGCCCTCTGATAGCACTTTAGAAAGGAAAAATGCAAGCCAGTCTAGATTAAAATGTTGCAGTATCCCTCCACCATCTCGGCTAAGGAGTTCAGCCTGGGTCTTCTTTAAGTATGGTTTCTCACTGTCTTCAATTCACATAGCTCTTTTCTTACCCTGAAACTTTCTGACTTAGCGGATAAGGGAAATAGTAACTGGCTCAATTTAGTGAGTCTTTTATCTTTGAGTCATTAAATAAAGTGAATAATTCATTTGAAATATCAAATCAGAGAACATTTTCTATATGACGTAAGCTTAAAGGACCGTTTTTGAGAAAGTATTGCAGAAGGAAAACAGTCAACCTAGTTTTTTCTTGTATTATGGAAAGCAGTTAGACCCTGAATATTCTTACCAAGAATATTCTTCAGAGATAGTCACTTTTTGGTAAGTGAGGGTCAAGGCACAGTCACAAATTTTGATATATTTGGGAAAAAGACATGAGATATGAAATAAAAGACCACCATGAACCATCGCTTCCTTCTGTGAGAGAAGCCCCTCGGTGAGTACAATTCTCAATGCATCCTATAGGGTTTAAAGCAATATTTCAAAAGTTTGCTTACCTAACATATGTTAAAATAAGTCATCTTCACTCTCACTGCTCCACTACTCTTAAACTTAACTCTTCAAGGATTTCTTTACATGAAAACCCGTTTTTCCAGACAATTTTACAGTATTTTACAAATTAAGTCATTGGAAAGCTTTAATAATAAAAGTATACATGGTGGTTTTCAAAAGTCATTCATAATTCCATCATCACAAACATAAATTGTTAAAATATTGTATTTGAGGTCATGCTGTTGGTTCAATTTTATTTTCCAATATTTTTGAAAATATTAGTTATAAGCATTTGGTCATGTTATTCAAAGTTTAAAAAACATATTTTTTCATACTACATAACATTCTATTATGTATAATTATATGATATGTATCATAAAGTGCTGAATGATTCCTTGTTGTTGGATATTTAGAAGGCTTTCAGTTCCTAATTATATTTTGGATAATTTTACGATCAGCTTCTTGACAGCATGATTTCTGGGTGTCAGGGTATGGACATTTTTTTAAACTCTTGATGTTTACTACTAAATTCCATTCCAAAATCATTATTTACACTCTCACCAAGAATTATGAGAGATCTGTTTCTTCACACTCTGCCCTATTTCTTAATCTTAAATGGAATTACATCTTGAAGAGTTTACAAAGTAAGTATCCAATGAAGAGACAGCATATACATTTGATATTAGATAGATTTCAAAGCATTTGTATTGCGAGACTGAAAAAATATTGTCTTGTATATTCTATTTTAAGGTTATTTCTATGCCATTTACATTTTGAAACTATTAAATCTGATCTATTTTGTATCTTGATCTTGAATATGTATCTTGTAATTCTTACAATGTTTGTAATTCTCTACCACCAATGTAAATTAATAATACTTTAATGATCTTTACAAAACGATTAACTTCTTGGGAAATACTGGGTTTTATGTTCATATATATCACTAATTCTAAGAAAAGGAAAACTTTGAAAATCATTTCATTTAAAACATTATAAAATATGTTTGTCAGTTTTAAGATTTTCTGAGGAGTCCTTAAAATATACCAATGCAAAGAGTAAATCGTACTTTAACTGCCATCTCTACTTTCATTTCCATTATAGTTTCACTTCTAAAGGTTGAAATATACAAAAAAACATATTGATAGCATTTATCTTTATAACCTTAAGACATTCACTCAAGCTATTCTGCAAAACAATTTTCAGTTTCTGACCTTCTAGTTGGTCTTCTGATACCCAGGACATCCAAGCATGTTGCAAGATATTACGGCAACCTGCTTCCTGAAAATGTGATACATGATGCCTGTCTGTGCACTCTAATGGCAAGTGAAGGTCCAGGACATGACTTTCCTCAGAAAGGAGAGAATAATAGGAAAATTGATAAGCTGTGTTCCTCACAGCAGAAGAATTTCCAAAGTCGTATTATACATCTACTTGGGTTTCCTAATCAGACTGATTCTCTGACATATTAAGTCCAAGTTAGGACTCTCTTGATGAGTAAAAGTTGTTTCCCTGCTCATGTGTGAGAAGGATGAATTGTGGGAGAATGTGAGTTGCCACTGCCTGGGACAGAAATATGGTCTGAGGAAGTTTCTGTTTAACTGCCCTGTTCAATATTTAGTGGCACACGGGGAAATCAAAGCAAGAAATTCAAGGAGCCAGCTGGCAATGTAGAGAAGTATTTGGCCTTGGAATTTGACCCCTTGTGAGACTGAAATGAGACAAGTGTGAAAGCCCTTTAAAAAAGATAAAAATGTTATAGACAAATGGAAGGTATTATCAGCTGGGTCAAATTAATTTGGGGGATAAAGAAGCCTCTCTTCCTTGTATTCTCAGGGCAGTTCTGGGAGTACAGTTGAGCTGAAACATGAGGTTTTCATAGGCTTTAAGATAATTTCTGAAGAAAAACAAGCCCAGTGGCTTTTTTATGCCTTTTGAAGGCATACAAGAGACATAAAACGAATTCTGGCTTCAAAACAGCAGGTATATAAGACCAAACAAAATCTAAAACTCATAGGTTGCAGATAGATTTACCTTGTGTGTTTTAGAGAGAATTTTACTTTTTACAAGTATAGATGTAGAGACAACTTTATGAGGGAACCTACTGTATGCGTGTCGTTCCTTAATGTGTCCCCAGGAGCTAAAAAAGGGCCTGGCACAAAAAATATTCTTTTGAGTTAGTAAATGTAAATTCGGCATGTATTTTGTCCAAAAGTCCTCTAATTACCAGACCTCTTTGACAGATTACCCTTGAGATTATTCCACGCCATTATTGTCTTAAAGCTGAGCCACAGAATGCAGGAATAAGTGAGCTAGCTGATAGTCTGAACAGCTAGAATATACCCCTGCAACTGACCTCAAAATGATATTCCTATTAATCTAAAGATATTTCTTCTCTCTGCCACTCCTGAGCTCATATAGCCAAGTTCAAGACCATCTCTCTTGTCATGATACCTCAAAGGATTAATACTTTTCAGGTTTGTACGACACTTCCGCTGCTAATTTGAGTTTCTGGGTAGCTATTCATACACATATTGTCTTCCTATACATATTCTCTTAACGATTGTCTCTTAGACTATCCTTGGTTTTTGCTCTAATAAGTACCGAAGCAGCTCAGTGAAGCGGTTTATTATGTGGTCATTGCAGACAGGACATACACTTCTACTGAAACATCCATGCACTCGTGATAGAGAACAACAAAGCAAAATTCAAGATACGGAGCAAGCACATGCCCCCTTGGGGATTCCTCATGGAGGCCACTTGGAGGAAGCCAGAGTTCCCACATATTTGACACCTGTGCAGTTAACTGACCAATGAGGACTCTGATTCAATCTGGCTCCTGGGTGCGAGAATGATGGCGTTTTCCTCTTGACTCCTTCGCCCATGGCTCCTGGCCATGATCTTCATTACCAAATCACTTACTTGGCTTACTGACAGTACTACTTTCCTAGGGCTGTTGTAATAAATTGCCACACACTTGGCGGCTTAAGACAACAGGAATTTACTGTCTCATAGTTTTGGAGGCCAGAAGTCCAAAATCAAAGTGTTAGCAGGGCCACACTCCCTCTGAAGGTTCTAGGAGAGAATTCTCCTGGCCTCTTCCAGCTTCTGGCGGCCCTAGGTGTTCCTTGGCTTGTGACTTCATCACTCCAATCTTTGCCTCCCTCCTCACATGACCTTTTCCTCAATGCCTCCACCTCTTCCTAGAAGGACACTTGGATTTGGGGATCCCTCTAATCCAGGATGACCCATCTCAAGATCCTTAGCTTAATTACATCTTCAAAGACCCTTTTTCCTAAAAAGATCATATTCACAGGTTCTAGGGTATGGGCATATCTTTTTGCAGGTAACAATTCAACCCACTACACTGATGGATAAGGGAGGACTAATATTCAGGGTCCTCACTAGCTCCCTCTTTTATAGCTGCTCTGTCTTCCAACTTTTTCCCAACCTGTCAAAATCTCTATTTGTGTTCTTTTCTCATAATAACTCTTATGGAAAAGTCTCAGTGGAGCATTTATTTGGAATCTAAGTGATAAGCAATTAAAAGCTAGACCTTGGAGAAATAGAAATCTAGATCCTCATAGAATAAACTTTCCTAATTCTCCTCTTTTGAGTGGAAGGCAATAAAGTTTCCATTCAGTTAAGGGCTAAATAACTCCTCTTGCATAAAGAAAAAAAGTCAAAATAAGGCAAAGTTGGTGATATTTAACACATTCACATATTTTTTAAATGTTGATACAGCCTGCTAAGTGTACAGACATAAAACTAAGTATGAACTCCCTATATTTAGGTATTTTATTTAACTATGTAACTAGAATGTATTTACAAATTAAATAATAACAAAATAGCTAAATAGAAATAATTAAAATTTTGGCATTAATTGAAAGTGTCAGATGATTATTTTCTGAAACTAAATCACCATTGGTGAGACAAATATGAATGTAGTTTCTTCAGGGCATATGCTGTTGTGAGTTGTGTGTTGGGGGATTATCGCACTATTTTTTCCATCCAAATGATGATCTAACCATTTTCATATGGTAGGCAGAATTGGCTTTTGGTTTTCCCTTCATGCAAACTCTGTCCCTTTCTCTTTATTAGAACAATTTATGGGGTACTATTGGGTGCTAATATAATTTAAAAAAACAAATGCAGTTATGGATATGGAAAAGAATACAAGGCTATAAATTATTAAGTAAATTATACAATTAATCCCCAAGACCAATTTAAGTTTGGGATATGGGGTGGGTATGCTGCTTCTTTTGGGTTCAGATGAGGATGTTAGACTCTGGAAAGGTAGAGAAGAAATAGTATGATTATATCTTATGTAATTTAACTCAATACCAAGGTTTCTAGGGAGGTACTTTCTACGTTAAAACAGGTCTTGTTTTAGTCTGAGGATTACAGACGGAAATGATTTTCTCTCTAGTTGAATTTCAAGCAAACCAGGTACTATGCATTGGTTATCCGAGTGAGAAAAGTGATATCCATAAAGTCATATCACTCAGTTTTTCCAACTAGCTCCAAGAGGGATAAGGAGCATTTTTACTGCCTCCTAGCAACTGCTTATAGATTGGAGATAATCTGATTATAATATATTGCTTTTTGCTATTTCATTGTTATTCAAATAGAACAAACATTGTTATACATGGAAATTAATACAAGAGGAAGAATTTAGTTTTATGCTTAGTCTACACTTATAAAGTATACAGGAATATGGTAGCTCTGCATTACCTACAACAGTCAACTAAAGAACATTTGGGTCTCCATTTTTTAACATGCCATAGTGTTATCAACTGAATTGTGTCCCCCTAAAATTCATATTTTGAACCTCCAGCCCCAATGTGACTGTATTTGGAGATAGGACCTTTATGGATGTGTTTAAGGTTAAATGAGATCCTAAGCTTGCACCCCTAATCAGATAGAATTGGTGTTCTATCTGAAGAGAAAAGAGAGAGACACCAGAGCTGTCTCTCTGTCCACAGGAGCACAGAAGAAGGGCCATGAGGGGACACAGCAAGAAGACAACTGTCTACAAGTCAGGAAGAGACCTCTTATCAGAAAATGTGTTTGCTGGCACCTTGATCTTAGACTTCTAGCTTCCAGAACTGTGAGAAAATAAATGTCTGTTGTTTAAACCATCCAGTCTGTGGTATTTTGTTATGGTAGCCTGAGCAGACTAATACACATAGCAAAGTTTGATTGGTCTGCATTATCCTAGATAATTACCCTACTTTGCACTTCAATGTTCACCTCTAGTTATAAATATAATGTCAAAGTCTGATGGAAATGATTTCATCTCTGACTTTGCTGAGACATAGTCAAAGCATTTCATTTTGCAGAGTGTGGGAAATGATTTTGAGTTTAATCCAGTTCTTAAAAGACAAAAGTTGGCATCATAAAAACTTCCATCTTCACTGGCACTAATTAGTCTCCTTCCTGACAGCTGAGGTAGGTATGACTAGGATTGAATATTAAACCAAGATGGAAAAAACTTCTCTCTCCCTTAGAGTTTATCTTTCTTTCTCACGGTTAAGATATATTTCCCCAGAAGCCAAGAGAAACTTGTTCTTTGCCATCCTGGTTTTCTGACCAATTAGAGTATTTTATTCTGTCATTATGACATACTCTACTGCATGATAATATCACAGCAGATGAATAAAAAAAAAACCCTTATGATTCCTATATAAAAAGTGGTGCACAAATGTAATATATCTTGAAAACTAAAACACCTAAGAAATATGAAACATTTTTTCACATTAGAAATGATGCACACGATGTTCATTCCTTAAGTCTTCAAAATGAGTTAAAAACAATACCAAAATAGCTTTACTTTATTGTAAAATGTAGGAGAAAGTATTCATGAAATCCATAATCACTGAAAATTCAAATCAATTGACCATCAGGTAGGTCTTTTCTTTCTATTTAGCTTACTTAGCACTTCTACTTTGTACTTTGAATTTGCAAAGTGCTTATCAACCTTATTAGTTAACCCTTGTAATGTGTCCACAAAGTAGATGGATGGCAAGCATTAGTGTGACATACATTAGTGTGCTCCTTTGAGAGATGCCAGCAATGAAGCACATGGAGGTTAAATGATTGCTACACGATTGCCCATCAAGCCTGAAGAAAAAAGTCTTAGTCTCAATTTCCTACTTTCTAAGCCTTAGTGATAACAAGGATAAAACTAAACATAAGATCATTCAGAAGAATCTAATGTGTAGTCTCCTTTAAAAATGAAAGCTCTCAAATGCATTTTCTTAGGGTACTGAAAAATCTATCCATTGAGCAAGTATATTAGATATATATTTCTTTGTCACTTCCCCATTTAAGATGGGATCATCTTAAAAGGCTATGACATAAATTGTTGTGGAAAAGATCGATTAGTTTAAAAGCTTTTTCCTTTTAACAGATCAGATAGTCATTATATTTCACCCTTTTGTGTGTGATTTTCATTGAGCCATTTAACCATTTACTCATTTGAAAAAATTTCACCAAAACCAAAAGGTTCTACAAATCTATTTATCACCTCTGGCTTAGCTTGCTAATCGCTGGGTTTGAACTTCTGGGAAGTGGGAACAACTGCCTGACTCTGGAATCCATTTCTTTAGAAGTAGATTTTTTTTAAAGTGCTTTCCAATTTTCTTCGTGGGTCAGACTCGCTACCCCACTTGTAATCTTTTCTCTCATTTGAAAACATCATTAGAGAATGTTTATGAGAAACAAAAGAAGGGTATGTTTTGAAACTGAGGGTAAAGAGAAAGATATTGTAGTCAGTTCAATGGGAAGAAGCCGAAATGACTCACTTTTTCGATGAATCGATCTTTTAATTTCACATCTTTTCCCAATATTTTACCCCTTTTGTTATTTTTCACCTGCATGGCACCTTTATTTGGAAATGGATACAGAGGGGAAAAATGTGCTCAGGGTAAAATTCATAGTATTTCATCTCCTCTTTTATAACATAAATGGCAAACTGGTGGCAAAAAAAAAAAAAAGTTAAAAGGAGTTTGATACATTGAAATTTACAGATATGAATTTATTCACCTCTCTTGATCCCAAACATGGGAAATCTAGCATGTTGAAATAGTTGGAGACTATCATAAAATAATGATTGATATTCGTATAAGTGTCTGCATTTTACAAAGTATTCCTACACTCCATCTTTAATTTGACGCTTACATTAAGTTTGAGAAGCTGATGTTACATAGTATCATTTCTAGTTAACTGGTGAAGAAAATAAGCCCAAAGAATCTGAGACTTGTCCAAGTTACATGGATGATAACTTATAAATCCTACAGCCAGGACATGAACTTTTTGACACCAAGTCCAAAGGAATTCTTATTATTTTCTCTCACTATTTTATAATGTGGATCTATGGAGAATATTCACAAATAAATCTTAGAATATGTGCAATATCTGTTGCACCTAAAATAAAAAATATGAAAGTTTTGACTGAGAAAATACCAATAAAATTCTTGATAAACATTTCTTATATTAACCCAGAAGGATATAGACCAAATATCTAACATTTTTGATGAGTTGTTGAGGATTTTCACCCTCTTATGTGCAATTAACCAAGTGAGTGATTTCCAAATGAAAATTGATCCAGAGATGTTTCATGTGATTATCACACAGAGCTAAAATTACTTTAAAAAGCTCCAAAGAGGGCCAGCCCAGTGGCATAGTGGTTACGTTTGCTTGCTCCACCTTGGTGGTCCGGAGTTTGCAGGTTTGAATCCCAGGCACAGGCTGATGCACCGCTCATGAAGCCACGCTGTGGCAGCATCCCACGTACAAAAATAGAGGAAGATAGGCACAGATGTCAGCTCAGAGCCAATCTTTCTCAGCAAAAAGAGGAAGATTGGAAACAGATGTTAGCTCAGGGCCAAACTCCCTCACCAAAAGCAAAAACAAAAACAAAAAGCTCCAAAGAATAACTCATTCCAAAAATACTTGAGTGTAAATTCAGTAACATTTTCCAGTATTTCACCTCTCTCTCTCGTGAGCCGTAACAAGAGTCAATGTGCTTTGAAAAGGACTCACCCCATGACAAACAAATTCTGTATACCTTATAAAATCATGCCTTGTGGAACCAAATCATCAATGGCAACCTGTTGCCTACAGAAGCAAGTCTAATCCTCTTACCCTGACATTTAAGACCCATCAGGCTGGTCCCAGTTTCCTTCTCCAGCCTTTGCCCTCACTACCCATATCACAAATCTATCATTATTGCTAAACCCATCTCCTGCCCCTTCTTCAGATTTGTTTTGTGCTCTTTTAAATAGGCACTTAAAATATCTTAACCTTTTTCTTGTCTATCTGAATCCTGTTCACTTGTTACTATCCAACTTAAGACAGGGTCCCTCTAAAACTTTCTGCGTCCTTATTTTGAACTCCAACTTTTAGTACAGTAACGTTAATTTGACATTTAAAATTCACTGCCATTCTTGCATCATAGTAGCCATTTTTAAATCTCTGGCATCACTTCACTTTTATACTTCTATTTTTTAAGTGAATCAATATAATCAAACATAATATTTGCTATTAGTCATTAAATGTTAGGGCCAGACACCAGATAAGTAGTTTAAATACATTTCCTCATTTAAAACAACAACCCAAAAGTTGCTACTCTTATTATTCCTATTTTACAAATGAGCACACTGAGGCCTAGAAAAGTGAAGTTATGTGGTCATTGTTATACTAGCAAGATAATTGGCAAAATTAGAATTTGAAAATAGGCATTTCATACTCCAGAACCAAATTTTGTGTTACCACACAATCTCTGTCAAGGATTATAATGAGAATGGAAATTATGGATTAAATTATTTATATCCTAAATGCAATGTTGTATTCTGGATTGAATCCTGAAACAGAAAAAGGACATTAGTGGAAATCTCGTGAAATCCACATAGTCTGTGGTTTAGTTGAAAGTAGTGTACCAAGGTTAATTTCTTAGTTTTGACAAAAGTACCATTGTTATAAAAGATGTTGACATTAGGGAAAGTTGTGTATACAGGAAGTCTCTGTATATTTTGACAACTTTTCTGTAAATCTAAATTCATTTCAAAATTTAAAAAAGGTTTTAAAAAGTATGAATAATTTCTACCTGCTCAGAATTGATGTTCTAGTTACACTTCCTCAGCTATGTAACTTTCTGCTCCTCCACAGCCTCATGATGCTATGTTTCCCTCTTAAATGGAATTTGTTTTATTCCTTATGTGTGTGTGAGTAATACTTTTGTTTCCTACAACTTTGTCAACTTTATGATGACAGGCACCGTGTCTTATAAATTATTTGATTCCTCCATAAATTTTGCTGGAGTCTCTTATATATGAGAGTGTAAATAAAATATGTTGGATTAATTCCAGTTTGAGATTGATAATTTGGAGGTGATTTTTGGAATCGTGATAGATGTTCATACAGCCAATCATCCTCTTTCCCTCCACTATATTTTTCACCAATGATATATAGCAAGATGGCCAGTAAGTTCTATAGCTGCAGTCTGTGGTTATTAAATAAAATAGCTAAGTGGGTCATGTGATCCCAAAACTATGGCATATGACACTCTTGTAAAAGTCCACCCCAAATGGTGAAGATAGACACTGGAGAATGAAAGCCACTATTATGCAATATCTATCACCCCAAAAATTTATATTTTGAATTCAGAAAAGAACAATGGGATGTTTGTTCCCAAATACAAAACCATACTCTGATGTTTTTGCCTTTTGTGTTTTATTTCAAAATGCACTGGATCATAGTTTGCAGGCTTTTTAAAAGTAATTTCATTTTTCTTGGCCTGATTAAGGGGCAAATTTGTAAAAAATAATTTTGAAAACTATACTCCCTTCTTTTAGTTGTCAAAGTTTTCCTGATAACCAAATAATCATATCCCATAAGAGATCAAGACATAAAATATGTGATTTCATAAAGGTAAAAATCTTCCTCAGTCCCAGACTTTTCTCTCAGTTCTAACAGCAGCACGCTTGTCAGTGCATGCCTTGGTTGCAGTGGGTAAAGAAAGTGGCAAACGGATGCTGACAAATCCATCCCTCCTACTACTGGAGCTCGTCTCCTCCTGAGCTTGAAGGTAGCTTTTAAAATTAACCCCCCAGCGTTAGTATGCCTTGCTTCATCGTTGGATGTAACAAATCAGTGGCAGTTGAATTAGAATTCTTTGCCCTTGACACCTCAAAGTACTGCCCAGCCCAGTGAGTTAATGGGATATTGCAATGGCATATTACAGCATCCTGATTTCTGAATACTTTCATACTTAAGAACAGAGTGACAGGACACTTTGAGTCATCAACCAGGAAAAATTTCTCCACTCATGCCTTGAAAATGGGAATAAATGTGCAAATCTATACAATTGTGCTTCCCTTGCTATCTATCTTGTCAAAATGAAAATCGACATGGGAATCAAGTCAAATGTGCTTCAGCAGATTAGAGACAAATAATGTATAGTTTTTCTCTTGAGTCACACAGAGCGAATACCACTTCCTGCTGTGCCAATTTGTCTTGGGCTAGTGGTTCTGAAGGTGAAACTTTGAAGGTCCTGTGAATGAGAAATCAGTACTATACAGGGTGAAATAAATACAGGAAGAGCAACGTGTGGATAAAATAAGCTACCACAGAAGAAACTGTAAATTGCATTTTCTTTTATTTTTTAATTTCAAGAGAATATAGTGTTCTCTCGAATACTGTGAGAAATAATTAAAAGAGAAGCTATAAAATATTTTTCCAATAAAAAATCAAGACAGCTGCTTAGTTATTTTTGGGTCTTTTATTCTATTTGCTTTTATTTGACTTCAAGTCATCCTATAGCTCCGCTGTCTATGGGTGTGTGGGTGTGGTGGGGGAGATTACACAGGAGGGGTGGGGGGGCCCTCTGAGAAGAAAAGGAAGAGGTAACTGATGAATAAAACTTGAACTATTTGAAGAATGAATTTTGGTCAGCGTCAAAAGCCAAATGTGATTCACTGTATAAACCACCCATTCATCTCCCTGCCTACATGTTTGCTTTCTCCACTAATGCTATTATATTCCCTTTAGTACACTCCTATCACCATGATAATTTACTCCCTCCTGTACAGATCCTTATTCTTTTTCAAGGAAATGACGTGCTGCTCTCATTTCTAAGCCTAGATGTAATTTTTTAAAGACGACGACGTTGGCATCTTCGAAGCAAAAGGCAGATAATTCTTAATTATGTTTTGCTTTTGTGGGATCACTTTTTGAAATCCATCAGGACAACCTACATTGACAATCCTAAATATTATAATCCCCCCACTCCTGCCCTTGGGACTCGCCAGCAGGTCAAGTTGTCTAGGAAAACCTCATTACTGCAGGACTCACTGTCCAAGCAACTATTAGCAGAGAGAAAGCAGAGAGAAAAGTAACCCAGTGACTGTCTGCAAATTGACACAGAGTAACTGCTCTTTGTCCAGAATCCTGGAGGAATACTGAAGAGCTGCAGCAAGTCATTTTCAGGTACAACATTGAGAATAGAGCTGAAAGATGATACATAGACATCCATGAATTGCACAAGCGCCACACAACTGGAATAACCATAAGTAAAATTAATTTGGTGCGGGCCGGCCCGGTGGCTTAGCGGTTAAGTGCGCGCGCTCCGCTGCTGGCGGCCCGGGTCCGGATCCCGGGCGCGCACGAAAGCACCGCTTCTCCGGCCATGCTGAGGCCGCGTCCCACATACAGCAACTAGAAGGATGTGCAACTATGACATACAACTATCTGCTGGGGCTTTGGGGGAAAATAAATAAAAATTATAAAAAAAAAAAATTAATTTGGGGCAAAACTATATCCCTAGGAACAATTTTAAACAAGCTTCAATATGTTCCTGCAGCTGACAATTTATTTAAGTGGGAATGCTATTAAAATATTTGATTGCAATGGGCAAAATTCTATGAGATTGTGGAGCCATATACATAACCACAGGTCTCTTTTTTCCATGTATTCAATTGGGGACACTAATTGAATTCATCCACAAAGCACTGGATTTTATTGTGGATGGAGTTGGTTTCCTTCCAGGAATCAATCCCCGTTTTAAAAGTAAGCCTAAAGTGTCTGGGCTTCCGCCAGATGTTTCTGAGAGGAGGATGATTAAAATGCTTGCAAATTCCGTAGTGAATATTTTCCTCACCATTCTCGCATTTCATCTTGAAGAGTCAAGACAAACCATACTCTGGATTATAGAATTCTGGGAAGGTTATTTTAATTCATGTTAGTGAATTGGACATACATACAATACTGAGGCTAATAAAATGATATTTATCTATGGAAAGATAAGGGTGTATACTCTGAAATTATGACCATTTCGGTTAAATGAAAATTTTTTTTAAGTCGTGATCACTAAGAAACTCTAGAATTTTTCTTCAGTTAAATTTATTGCTCAGTCTTTACTTCCAATGATATTTCAAAGTATAAGTTTCTGATACCAACTTAGAATATCTGCATTTTTGAAGGAGTAGTAGAAGTGAAATGACAATTTTCCCTGTGGAAGCCCAACTCTGATGATTAAAAAACACCCGTATCAACACCAAAACCACAAATGCTCAAACTTATGGGTGATATAAGACTTTCATTTTGTTAGTCTATGATTTGGCCAAAAGTTTGCTTATCTGGTGACTTTTAATTTCTACAGCTGTATAATGCTTACAAAGAGCCCTCGTCTTTCCACTGGTGACTGCTCAACATCCACACATTAAAATACAGGCGTCTAGTGCAATTCTTTCTGACATTTGTATTTCTACTATATTTGCTGCCTAAATTTCAGTCTTTAAACACTATTGTATAAATCTATCCATACAAGACAAGTGACTGAGCAGGTGTGATTCAACTTTGTAATTCCTTTTCGTAGGAAAGCACTAAAGCCATTTCACTGTCTATGATGCATACTGTTGTAGAAGAGGTCTGGAAACCAAATTGGCCTCAAGTGGAAGAAATTTAACAATCAAGACCAACTTACAAGAAAAATATTATTTCCATACTCCAGATGAGTAAATTGAGGATCAGAGAAATTATCATACTCAATGAAACCTAATAAAACAAAGAAGCAAAGCAGGAAGGCTATGTTGTAACCACAGGGCCTCACGGAGTCCTTGGATAAAAGCTAGAGATGATGGGCTTGGGTTGACTGGGCAAAGTTTTAGCATCTCTCCTCATTTAGGCCAAAGCAGCTTCACATGCAACTGACTTATGTTGAAATTCCAAGCAAAAATTTGTTTGAATAAAAGATAAATAGCTTAGAAAATTTACTGCATGATACATAGGATGACCAAATGTCCCAGTTTACCTGGAACTGAGGGGGTTGCCAGGAAACAAGAATTTCAGTGATAAAATGGGGAAAGCTCCAGAAAAATGAGAACGAGTTGGTTATCCGACTACTCTACCTTCCACCAATATATTTATTCGTTGAGGCCTGAAGATTTAGAAGTTTAGAAATAGTGTACACTGAGGGATCTAATTTATGTGGAATATGACCCTGGTCCACAGCTTCACACGATTCAGCACTGGAAGACTATGCACACCTCCCCCAGGGTACTGACAGTGCAAAAGAGATACAACTACGTACTGACCCACCTGAATTCTCCTGTGCTCCCCTTTCTTAAAAACATGCATAAATATCCATGTATAGATATTAAAAATATACTGTTTTACCTTTTTTATTTCACTAAAGCAAGCGCTTTCAAACATTTTTTACCACAACCCACAGTAAGAAATAAATTTTACAATGCCACTCAGTACACAGATCATACATAACTGTTACAAAAGTTTCATAGAGTACTTTTATGTTTGTTACTAGCCTTCCAAATAGCACACGTAGGGCCTTCAGGTGCCACTGAAGTTCAGCATCATAGGCTTCTATGCCTGCAATCTGCCCCTCACACTCACTACTCATCCTATGGTCTAAGGTTGTGGGTCTCAAACTATAGCTACCATAAATATCACCATGGAGCATGCTAAACTTGACAATATCATAGTACATCACAGAAACCTTAATTCTGGACTTGATTATGAGCTAGGACCCAGAATCCTGATTTCAACAAGTAATGTGGACACGGGTGATTCTCTGGCCATGATGAAGAACGCTGCCTTCAGGGCTATAGTTCTGAGCTATCCCATAACTTCTACATTGCCACTGATTTATTTTCCTGCTATTTAGTTATTTGTCCAACTGTATGTGCCCAAAATTGTGAAAGATATTAGGGGTATAGGCCTCATATTGCTTGAACATAGTTGAAATAAATGCAAAAATCGGAATATAATATCATCATCTTTATTAGCAAAGTTTATATGAGAGTTCAGTGCAACATTTGATTTTGTTTACCTTGAACATTAGGTAACCATTAGAGTAATGTGTGCAAAAAAGTGACACCAGGTTTTTGCTGATTATAGAGATCACTTTGATGTGAAGGAGGGCAAGATAAGGGGTGAAGTAACTTTTAGGATGTTGTTGTAACGACCCATGTAAGAGATGGTTAGTTAATGCACTAAAGCGTAGGACTGAAGATGGTCGTAGGTGCTCAGGATACAACAAGAAATAAGAAGCATAATTTCTTTTTGTTTAATAGGCAAGGTAGACAAGCAGATGGTCATCCTGCTGCAGTGCAACATGTTCTGTGCTAATGGTATTTATAAGTTACAATGATTGCAAAAGGCAGCAACCCACTCAGAAACACTTTGGTATGCATTGCAACTCTGTCTCAGAGAAAGAATTAGAGGGACTGTGGATGAGCATCTGACCCCCAAATCAAGGCGGCTGAAAAATAATATGAGCTCAGAATCTCAAATTGCCTTCTAATAAATGTAAGGATGTAATACCATTTAACGTTGCAACAGATTAGAGAAAAAGAAAGCAAACCTCTTTGCTATATCTTTAATAGTAAAACACATAGGATCTAAATCCAGATTTACAAAAGGCAGGGATGTCACAGTATTTTTTCCCAATTTTATATAATCGTCTTACATAGTATCTATGTACAGAATCATTTGTTGAAAATCCTCAGGACCTTCTCCTAGACAATCTGGAGATTGATGACTCTCCTCTCCCTGACATTCCTGTTCAATTAGGAAGAGGTCAGGGAGACATCTGCTTCATATTTCACCAATGAGTATTAAGGACTTCAATGGAAACGAAGTTCCCTAATTTTAGGTCTTGGCACACACACAGCAAATTCACCTTTCACTTATTTTTTAAAAAGTGACAGTTGACTTTCTCCACGAAATTTTTTTCATTTTAGATTTTTAAAAAATTCTCCCCTTATTATTGATTGCCTTATTTTGTTAGTTTTAGCTCCCCTCTCCAACCTTCCTGTTTATCCTCTTTCTATACAGCTTGACTCTGGATCAAATGCAGTGGAGGGCCTCATTAAACGCTGAGCAGCCAGTTTTGACAAACTCTGCTTTCACAGAAGTTACACAAGAGAAATACATAATATAATTTTTATGGTTGACTGCCTTGAGAAAATTTAGCACACCAGAAGCATAATTCATTCAAGGGAAAAAAAATCTCTTTAGCTGAGTTATTACCTGAGTGCAGCTCTGCAGCTGGAAATAAAGTTTGAAAGCTTCTGCATACATAAAGAGTACAAATGGATTTGGGTCATCAATAACGTGACTGAGTTTAGTATCAGGGAGTTAAGGGATTTCCCTCTAACAAGTAATAATAATATTCATTGTGCTTGCATCCCTGATGTGATAGAATCTCTGTCCTACACTTTACATATGTTACCTCATTATAATCCTAACAGCCCTATCACATAAACATTATTATCCCCGCTTATAGATGAGAAAGCCGAGGATCAGAAAGGTTAACTAACTCCCAAAGGGTCACATCTCTGGTAAAGGTTGAATCCAAGTGTGTTAAATTCCATAGCCAAGGCTTTTCCTATGGCTTCCATGAAATTTTTACTTTTCATCCTAACTAGAGAGTTTGCTCATCAGTGAGTGCCTATAAACTATATATTTGATTTTCTGCACACTGTTTGTCAGTGCAAGCAAGAGAGAGCACTAAAAATACAGCAAGAGGCAATCTGATCCAAAAAAAAAAAAAAAAAAGCAATCAAAGGTTTAAGTCTCAAAAACTCCATGCAGTGAACATACTAACAGAGTGATAGATGATGAAGAGGACAGGAGCCAGAGCTGATCCTGATGCTAATACTCAAGCACATGAGAATGTGTATCCCTTGCCAAATCACTTGCACTTGTTTGCTGTTGTTTGCAAAGTCTAATTGTATCACACTACAGAATACGAAATGTGAAGAAAAATGTTTCTTTGCCATATCTATCTGTATATAGAGAGAGCTTTGATTTCTTTAATCCAATATTTACATATATCCAATATAGTTATAAAGACAGAACCACACTGCAATGACATTTTAAAAGAGTCATATAGAAAGTAAATGTGAAATAAATATGGGACCTGTAGTTTGGAATATATTATGCCCCTTTCTCTGCAGATTCCTGGGCTACTCCCTTTAACCATCTAATCCATTTACTTCACCTATGTTAGGACTCTGTTGTAAGAAGTAAACTAGCTACTGTTCTTCAGAAAACGAAAAGGAAGAAATGTGGTTAGATATCAGAAGAAGAATGAAACGTGGAAATGCAAAGATGTCAGGCACTCAGATTAGTACTAACCTCTCATTTCCACTGCTCTCTATGATTCTGGCTCACTCTTTGTGAACTTTCTCCGATATTCAATCCACCTGGCAGGCAGATGATCATGCAACGGTTCCATGTTTATAAGTCACTAAAGTGACAACACGAAGGGACAGACATTCTTAGCACTAAATTAATTTTCTAGAAAAGGAACCAATTTCCTCATTTTATTCAAATCTCTATTCTTGGTCCAATCAATGTGATCAGATGCTCATGAAATACAAACACAGCTTTGGGTTCCCCCATTTGGAGTGTAACGTCAATTGAGAATCACCCTGAGCAGATTGAATACTCCAAAACTGATCCACTGCAACTTCTTTTGTTGATTCACTCAAGTTATATCCTCTATGCCCAAAATATCTTCTTGCTTTCAAAGTTCCCTCAAAATATCTTTGTAATAAATCATACCTGACTATATTTCTCTATACACAGGAAGAGTCTTGACACAGTTGATGGGATCACTTTGGCTTTCTCATTTATCTGACCAATGTGGATCAAAGCATGACCATTTAGGTCATGGCAATTGATGCCAATTAGAAAAGATTAAGTTAGTCACACTAACATCTTGCTGGGATTAGAGAAATTCTGCTCTTGTCATTCATCACCTGGCTTATATTCTATTCCAGTCTACACAATCCCTCCATAAGAGCCCTACTATTTGCCATTTACTTCCAAAAAGTAATACTTTTCTCATACTTTTTGTGTAATTATCTTGTTTGCTGTTAACTGTACAAATTAATGTCATCTGTTTTTATACTATAAACCTCTTGAGAATAGGGAGAGTATTCAAATGATTTTGCCTAAATACTTGTAAACTTCCAAATGGAAACCCTTAATAATGATCATTTAATGGCAATGATCATGATGAAGATGATAGGGAATAAAATGAAACAATATATTAATCAGTAAAATGACTAATCAGTAACTAAGAATAATCATAAGCATTCATATTCCAATAATATTATGCCTAGAGACAAAGACACTATTTCCTGTGGCTTAAAGCTTTCAAATCACCTCAAATAAAATTGAAATATTTAGTGAATTATCATGCCAAAGCAATGATTCCATAGTATATTAGAGACGGTAAAATAATCCAATACCCAACATTGTTATTCCTTTCATAGTAAGAAAAACCAGTTTTATGCTAGATCTCAGGTTAACAAAGTACACAGATCTTCCACTAGAAAAATATTTTACAAAAAACTGATCTCAAATAAATGATCTTTGTACAAATGTGATAAGAAATTCATTGACTAACAAATCACGCATGAATACGCTGAAGATATTTTTACTAAAAAGAATATAAAGATAAGTGTCACAATGACAACTTACTAGGAAAAAAATCAAATGGAGGACTTTTCTCATACAATATATAATATTGTATATAATGTAGATATATATCATTCTACTGAAAGATAAATTTAGATAAAGAAGTAGAAATAGACATATGTGTGTATATATCTAAGCATACTGATAAACCTAATTTTTATTTGCATGTACCGAGTGTTAACTAGAGTAGTGAGAAGGTTGGGCCGTGTAGGATTTGAACAATACTTTGGTCAAATTCGAGACGCCACAGAGGTGCTATTCATAGTCACAAACAAGAGAGAAGGAATAAATCAAGCCTGGAAGCATAAATGGAAGAGTGAAGCCGTACAGGAATACCTCCAGGAGGGTAGTTTTTGCACGGAAAGAATCAGTTAGCACCTAGGGTCTTCCTCATTTGCCTTACGTATCCCAAGTCTGTTAGGCTAATCTTAAACTCTATGTAATGAGTTATATCTTCATCCTACCATGATTCAATATCTTCCGTAAAGGTATTTCCTCTGGACCAAATGGATGTTCCTTTTGGGGCCTTGCAACAGTACTGCTCTGAGCGGAGTCTATTTTCCCTTGATCGTATTCACTAGATTATTTTTGCCCCCAGTGTGAGCTGCTTTTCTGCCACAACTACCTTACAACCAGAGTATAGAATTTGATAACCAACTGCTTAAGCATATGTATCACGTCTTCTGTGAAATATTCATGATAAAGTTTAAATCTTGAAATTCACTTTGTCTGTCTGCTGTAGACCACCCACCAAAAAAGTCATTTCCTTTTCCTACTTACCCTTCAACGTGTGCATTGTTTCCTTCTGCAATGATTTCAACTAGAGATTTACATGTAAACTAGATAGGAGTGAGTAAACACACCTGAAGGCAGGAAAAAGGCAGGGAAGCTATAAACAGAGTTCCCAGTGCAACTATGATACTCAGGCCTTGAAATGTTTTCTCTTATGTAGTAAAAGAGGCAATACAAATTAGCTTGAACTTTAATCTTTCTTCTCTTTATATTGTATCTTCTTCTAAAATTGGCCTACACTTCCAGTAAATAATTCCAGTTAAGTATCACAATCTACTGTGCTGCTCTAATAGTCACCATACGGTACAAAGGATGATTTCTGCCGGTTTCATTTCATACTGGGCTCCAAAAGAGAACACATTTGGGTAGAAGCAACACAGATTTTCCAGGGCCTGAAAGCAGCACTGGAGAGACTATCAAACCTAGAGGAGCTATAGAAGACATTTGCCGTGAACACATTTAGACTAAACTATATGAATGCTCTATAAATCAAGACCAAATTTGGAACGGGGAAAAGAAAGGGTTCAGAGACAACGGCTTTTATTTTGTGGATTGTTGCCCCCATGAAGATGAGTTAACATCAATAGGAAAAAGTTCTATATTAAAGTATAAAGACTCAAGACACTTTCATAGAAATCCAAAAAATAAGATAGTGTACCATCATATTCAAAAAAATCATGCCAGCGAGAATAAATCGCTGCTATGAGAAAACATTACTACTAGACAAAACAGAGGGATGAGGCCCCTCTCCTTCCACCATCTGGTTCCAAACTGTGGCTGTTAATCAGGCAACTTTGGTAGGAAGTAGAAAGGGAGGGGGCTTCAGCTTCTATAAGGGGAATGTGATCTAACAGAATAGTCTTAATCAGAAACATGAGCTCACTATGAGAGGGCTGAGATGATTGTAGTAACGATGTAGTGACTGAAGATCAAATTTCTAACAGGGGGATCTCAGAACATGGGGATGTGTATGTTCCCATATCTGCTTAATGAATTCTCGAGTACCAACCTGGGTCACAGGTCAGAGCCATGCTCACAAATATGCTCGCAATGTGGAGACAATTAGGAGCAGCCTGGTAAATACTCCTGGAAACCTAAAACCTCAGGATGTGCAGAAAAGTTGGAGAATAAGAAGAATGGATCTCCTGGTAGACTGGCACCCTGTGACAATCTGACATGAGAAAGAGATCTCCCCACTGAACCTCCAGAAATTAAAGCTGTGAAATTAGGAAAGGACCAGAGGGATGAGCTCTTTTGACTTAAGAGAATTATAGTTCTCCACTCCCTAGGGAAGAGACCAAGTCCATAGAGGGATGAAATAGAGATGGTTATGTGCTCATCTGATGGTGCACATTCCTTGTATGAGGGTTAGGACATCTCTGATTATAGAAGTGTGGCAGAGGAGTAGGCTGAACAATCTGTCTCCTGGATTACCTTTCAATTCTAATACTGCTGTTTACAATCTATGACAGTGTCTGAGACATCTACCAGCATCTCTGTGCCTCTTTCCCTGGGTAATGATGATATGTGTGATTCTTGCTGGCTGGGTTTCCGTGATATAAGGAACTATTGATCTGAGGTGAGGACAAGAAAATTTCTTCTTACCTTAGGCATCAAGATGAGCCAGAAAGTCAGACCATAAAAGAGTTTCCAGAGAATAATAGTGCTGAACTCTTAAGCGAGAATAAAAAAGAGAAAGTGTTCATCCATGAGTCCAAAGATACCTGTATGCAAATATTAATAAGCTTTGTCTCATCTACCAACAGGAGAGATAAATAATTTCTCATGAGATAAAAATATTTTCACAGAGGAAGGCATAAGATAAAAAATTATATTTACCAGAATTTTAGTGGTACTAACAAAATAACGTGGTAGTTGGCGTAAAGATTGGATGTACACTGCCGTGGAACTGCTTTTGGCTGAAGGTGTCACTTGTCAGCAGTAAAGGAGGAAGAAGGGTTTAGGGGATGAAATGCTTACAGAGCACAATTTCATGGTTCTTTTGACACTCAAAATCATCAGAAAAGTTTAATTCATAAAAGGCATGGCTTGATAATTTTCTTTTAATTGTGTCTGGTAAAAGCAAAAAGCTTATACTACATCTTGTGGAACAGAATTTAAACAATAGGTATGGACCAAAGGGTAGGAAGAAGAGACATCAGAGGAAGGTTGGAGATGCACAGAAGTGATACTCAAGATCTGGATTAACAAGGCATGAAATTGGGGGATTGAGCCAAGTACTATTGAGTAATAGAGATTCCAAATGAAATGTAGTTTACATATAACTTGCCTTTATATTTTAAATGTTCTCTTCATTAGTACTAAGACCTTCCAAGATCCAAAATGCTATTTTAACATAACCAATGTTCATGATTCTGGGGGATTTTTTGTTTTCCAAGCTTCTTGATGTGATTCTCAATCTTAACCACACATTAGAATTAGCTAGGAAGTTTTTAAAAATCTGATGCCTGAGCATCTCCCCCAAACAATTCATCCTTTTAGTCGGTACCTGGGCAATTAGATTTTTTTTCCAACTTCCTCTGTGATTATCAAGCCCAACCAGAGTTGAGAACCCTGACCTAGGAACACTGATATTTCCAATGAGCAGTTACAGCCTTAAACTTCAACCTGGATAAATTAAGACAACATTTTCATAGTTTCTGGAACTTTTTATCTTGTATTCTATCACTCATTCATTCGTTATTATATCAGTTGAACTAATAGTGACTGAATTTCTTTTCCATATCAGTGTTGTGTTTGATACTGAAAATGCAATAATCAACAAAAATCTTAGCACTAGACTTAGTGGAGTTGATAGTCTTATGAAGTAAAAATACAGGTCAAACAATCACTAAAATAAAGACATAATTACAGATTATAATACATGTTACAAAGGAAAGGTGAGAGCTTTGATAAGAATATAAATAAGGGTCCCTGATTTAGATTAGTGAGGAAACGGAAATAATTTCTGTGGAATTCTTTAAGCAGAGATCCAAAGGGCTAAGATACGAATTATTTAAAAAAGGATGAGATAAGAGGATTCTAGGCAGAAGCACCATCTCATACAAAACCCTGGGATAAGAAAGATCAACCATATTTTCGAGGAAATGAAAGAACCCACCATGCTTGAAGTAGAGAAGATGATGAAAGGTTAGTATGGTATCAACCTGGAGAAGAAGCAAATTAACCCAGGGCTTGGAAACCTTGCTAAGAATTTAGATTTTAAATTACTGTTTGTGAGTTTGTTTTTTAATTGTATATGCAGTAGGACACCACTAAAAGAGTTTTAAGTAGGAGAGGCCATGATCTAATTTGCAAAGTCAAAGATTATTCTGACGTTCTGTCCACTGTCTGAAGAATGATTTCAAGAGGGGCAAGATTAGAAGTAAGATCCGTTCACAGACAATAGCACTAGTTCAAGTATAAGATGATAATAATGTGAATCAAAGAGAGAGAGTTGCATAAAAATGGGTGAAATTGAGTTATAGTTTGAGTAAAAGATCATAGAAAATGCTACGGAATCCTGGCCTTTCCACTTATTATCTGTGAGACACAAGGAAGTTACATAACCTCTCTATGTCTATAGAGTGAGGATGGTGGTATTTTTTCTTAATGTCTATACAAATATATTGTAGTCAACTGTTGATCTCCAAAAGATGACCAGAAAAACATTTTGATCAAGGAAAATTTAGTTTGGAAGACTTACTGCATCACCTTGACAGAGTATTTTCTCAGAAGAGGCATGACCGAGGAAGATATTTATATCATTTTAGGGCATGAATTGAGTGATTTTAAGGTGGGTCTTATAAATGGAGAAACTAGTTGAGATTGAGCAGAGTTTATGACATAACAGGTTTGGATTGATGGGTGGAGCAAGGTGAAGAACTGACTTCGCCGAGCAAGCAGTTACTCCTGAGGGGTGAACAACTCAAGTTAATTCACACTCTTATCTTCCAGGAGCAAACAGCTAGTTTTCTTTTTGTTGTTATTTTCTCAGTATTGTTTAGCACATGTACAGGAAACTATGCTCATTCCAGAACTGTTTAACATGGGAACAGGTAGTGTTTCCAAATCCTTATGAGATGTTAATATTCAGGATTTGGGAATGAAAATTAGAACTCACTGGGATTCTTGGGAATCCTTGAAAATAGAAGTTATTCTTTGTTTTTCATAACAATTTATTTAAGTATTTTAAAATAATTATGAGTTACCATAGTAATAAACAGTGGATTGTTTTTCTGTGATAAGCCTATATTAAAATTTTCAGAGTTGTTAAGGCATAATGATAAGTACGTGATTTATTACTAAAACAAACCAATATATTGTGACAAGGTGATATATTTCAATAACATTCAAATTGATCTCTATCTGAAATAGATATTTCATAAAAGAAGGCAATATTAAAACAAGATAAATCATAATAATTTTAAAAGTTAAAAAGTAATAAACAAATATTTAATATTTAAATGTTATTATTCTTAAAATGAAATTTTAGAGCACACAAGCATTATTATTATCTGCAAGTTGAGTGTTTGGGTACATGTTACTTGTAACATGTAAACTTGTAAACTCATTTTATTTCTTAACCCTGAATATATTCCATCTGTTTGACCTAAAATTGGTTTGCTGCTAAAATCAATATTGCTTTTGTTAATTCAGGTTCAAATCTGTTTCGATTTCATGTCAGAGTACTGTCCAACAATATCCACGTCTGCTTCTCTTTGAAACACTTCTGTTAAGATATTTACAAATAACGGCAGGCTAAAGCAAATATTCAAACAGAAAATCACTGGTGAATATGATTAGGTAGTATTAAAATAACTGAAAAATCAGTGCTCCTAATTCTAATGTAATAGCATTACTCAGAATCACATTTCAAAACTACCAATTTAAGGACTTATTTTGCTTCTCAAAACTTATTTCTTGGAGTACTACTGATAGAATTTGTACAAATGTACAATGCCTGAAGACTTATTAATATTCATTTTATTTATAAGAATGACTCACCATTAGCAGCAGACAGGACCATAAAAACACATTTATAACATGGCAATGACTATAAGAAAGACTGAGTGATTAGATCGTGACCAGACCATGTTCCCAGAAATGTCAACTGTATCCTTCAACTCTGAGTGTCAGTGCATTCAGTTCTTGTTTGCTCTGTGACATCAGTGAGTTACCTTGAACTACTCTACGTTTCTTGTTAAGTTTTAATTCTTACGGGAGAATGATAATACTATAATAGCTTTCCTAATTTCTTGACTGGTTTTTCTTGGGATTTGGGATTAGGAAAAATATTTAAATTTCCAGAAAAATGCCAGAAAGAATTTGTGCATGGAAACATCAGGCACAGGAAAGTATCTTGGCTCCCATTGCTATTTAAAACAGGTTATAGGATTGTGTTTTTTTCAGTTCTAAAAGTTAATGAACATCAAGCACTTAAAATAGTACCTTGCGCATATTAAATGCTCAAGGATTTTGGCTGTAATTATTATTACTGGAGCAACAATTCGGATGAAGTGGTCACTTACTGAAAGAAAGACTTGGTTGAGAAAAAAAGAAGGGAGGTGAAGTGTTCAGTTTGGGGTGTTAGGTTTAATATGCCTGTGGGATACTCAAGGGTAGATATCAAGGAGGTAGCTGGGCCTAGGGTCTGGAGCTAATAAAAGTCAAGTGTGGAGATACAAATATTATTGGTACGTAGATAGAATTTAAATCCATGAATGGAAATGAGTTTCCATACAGAGGTAGTTCAGTGTGAGAAGAGGGCCAGGCTCAGTTACTGGGACGTCTGGTCACCTGTGTGACCCCGGAACAGCATTTTCACATCCACATTGTTTTATCCTCTTAGTACAAATGGGCTGCTTCTTAGTTTTCCTAATAGCATGCTACCTGAACTTGAAAAATTGCTTGGCTTAGGTTCTAATATTTTGCCTAACACTTGCCATTCTCCCGCCTTGAGCCTGAACCACCTGTCCTCAATCCTTTGATAAGGTCCTGCTCCAACCTGACTGGATCCCGAAATTTGAGGTTGACCTTGAGCACTGTCCCGTTTTCACCACAGTGCCTCATCCACTGCACTAGGCAGTCTTGACCATTGGTAAAAAATTGAACCAAGCCCTTGAGGGTCACATGTTTTTGAAATCCTACCTGACCTGGACTTGTCCTACTTTCCATTGTATATTTCCCAGAATGCTTCATGGTCATCTACCTTATGATGTCACCAAAGTGATGACAGTCTTTGCACAGGGCAATTATTTTTTAAGAGAAGGCATTGACCCTCCAAGGAAAATACAAATATATTTTCTATTTTAAATATTTTCTATACCTCAACTTTATTGGTCATGCAGAAATATCACAGGATGGAACCAGAAGACTTATGCTGTAATTTAACTAATATAAGTTATCAATGCACAGCAGAATTTTAGACAAATTGCAATATTTCTATATTTTTCATCCTAAAATTAAGTGTAATAATATTGTTCCAGGTGCCTCCAACATATTCATGGAAAAAGCAAAACAAAACAAAAAGTGGATGTGCTCTACAAATTAAAATTGTTAAATGAATTAAATCTTTTATTGGCTTGAGTGATGAACACATTCTCAGAAACAAAACACTTAATTTTTTCTTCTCTATGTATAGTTTTTATGTTTTCTTTTCTTTTTAAATTTTTTGTTTATTGCAGTGACATTGGTTTATAACGTATAAATTTCAGGTGTACATCATCATACTTCTATTTCTGCATGGATTACATCATGTTCTCATGTTCACCACCCAAATACTAATTACAATCCATCACCACACACATGCACCTGATTATCACTTTTGCCCTCCTCCCACCCCCCTTCCCCTCTGGTAACCACCAATCCAATCTCTGTCTCTATGTGTTTGTTTGTTGTTGTTATTATCTACTACTTAATGTGTGAGATCATACAGTATTTGACCTTCTCCCTCTGACTTATTTCACTTTG
This sequence comes from Diceros bicornis minor, assembly GCF_020826845.1. NCBI lineage: Eukaryota > Metazoa > Chordata > Mammalia > Perissodactyla > Rhinocerotidae > Diceros > Diceros bicornis. Next base: position 27,268,358 of record NC_080749.1, on the reverse strand, counting down.
CATAATACCCTCAATGTCCATCCATGTTGTCACAAATGGCTGGATTTCATTGTTTCTTATGGCTGAGTAGTATTCCATTGTGTATATACACCACATCTTCTTTATCCATTGGTGCCTTGATGGGTACTTAGGTTGCTTCCAAGTTTTGGCTATTGTGAATAATGCTGCAAGGAACACAGGGGTGCATGTATCTTTACGCATTGGTGTTTGCAAGTTCTTTGGATAAATACCCAGCAGTGGAATAGCTGGATTGTATGGTAGTTCTATCTCTAATTTTTTGAGGAATCTCCATACTGTTTTCCACAGTGGCTGCACCAGTTTGCACTCCCACCAGCAGCATATGAGAGTTCCCTTCTCTCCACATCTTCTCCAACACTTGTTGTTTCCTGTCTTGTTAATTATAGCCATTCTGACAGGTATAGTTTTTATGTTTAATGACATACATAATTACCTTTAATCTATCTTCCTAAATGAAATGAAATTTTCAAGAACTCTGTTATGGACTGAATGTGTTCCCCTAAAATCCATAAGTTGAAACCTTAACCTGCAATGTGGCTTTATTTAGAGTTAGAGCCCATAAGGAAGTAATTAAGGTTAAATGAGGTTATAAGAGTGGGGACCTAATCCAATAGGACTGATTTTCTTATAAGAGGAGACACAAAAGAGCTCTTTCTATCTCCACATGCACACGAAGAAGAGGTCATGTGAGAACACAGCCAGCAGGTAGCTATCTACAAGGTAAGAAGAGAGCTCTCACTAGAAACCAAACTCTGCTGGACCTTAATCTGGGACTTCCAGGCTCCAGATTTGAGAGACACAAATTCTGTTATTTAAGCCACCCAGGCTGTAGTATTTTATTACGGCAGTTGAAGCTGATTAATATACCAATTAATTATGTATTAGATGATCCTTCTCTGTGCTCCCTAAATTTCTTATATTATTATTATATTGACACTATATCAAAATTGGGCTTACATTATATTTCTCATCACTTGAATGTAATCTTTGAAGGCTGGAACTATGTGGTATTCAAGTTTGTATTCTTATTATAAAGTATATTGTTTAGCACAGTAGGTGCTTAATAAGTGCTGGTTACATAAGCAGTGTGGTATATGAACTCTAGGTCAATTATCATATAAGAGTTTTGTTCTTCCTTCTTTTTTCTGCATAATTATAGCTCTGAGTCCATTTTTAAGAGACAGTTTGTTTGTTTGGCTTGTTTTTGGTGATTGCACAGTTTTGCTGACAGTGCTTTAACATGATCCATACTTCATGGTGGGTAGGATTTGTTGGTATAAAAAATAATATCTCAGTCATTACTCTTCAATAACCTCTTCACCAATAAATAAACTAGGTAATGTAAAAGCACTAACTTCTGAATAGGTAACTACACCATCTTAGATACAAAGTCAAGAATCTAATTTGATGGAAGAGGAGAAGCATGAAGGGCCAGTACTCAGGCAGGCATGATTAAATCACAAAGGACCAGAATCCTGAAAAACTATTCTACATGCAAGAGTGACAAGAGAAGAATAAGAGACCAATACTGCATAAATACAATAGCCAGCAACAAGAATGAGAACACATTAGAATATAAAAGAAGTATTCTTACTTTTTTTAATAGATTGGCTTCAGAAATAGTGTTTTTGCTGATATTGGAAAATTGCAGTTTTTCAGCCAGAGTTATGTTATGAGCACCAGAAAAGATGTCAGTGTGTTTCATCTAAGCCAGAAAAAGAAAAAAAAGGAAGAAAGGAAGAAAGAAAAATGAAAGAGTGCGTGTACACGTGTGCTGTGTTGTGGTTTGTGGGGGGATGCGTAAGAAAACTAGAAGACAATATAGACAATTCCATTGTCAGTTTTCTGTGGCTTAAGGGAAGGTAACCTTGATCATTTGCTAGATTATTAACATGGAGAACCAAAGGCAAGGTAACTAAAATCCTGTTACTCATTATCTAGTGATAACATTTAGAAGAGATAATTTTTAGTTAAAATGATATTTCCTAATCTGGTGTTCAACTGACCTTGACTCTTCTACTGGATGTTGTTAGATGTACTGTGGAAAAAAATAAAAAGTATTTTGAAGTCAAATAACTTTGAATGCCGACAAAAGATAACAAAAGAAAACAAATTTACCTAGCATATTGAAGTGTTGGCAAAATTCTTCAGTAATGTACATTGTGAATCTCTGAGGTGGAATATGTTATTAGAAAATGAAACTCTTTACCAAAAGCATAACACTGAATTAAAAAGTGCTAAATTAAAATCTCTTGACACTCCAGAATTTTTGTCAAAAGTTCTAGATCTTTTAGGAATGATTTTCAACCAGCATAATTTGCATTAAAACTTTATCACGAAACTTTTGACCCAATAGCAACAAACACACCTAGTACCTGGATATTGGTTTCCTTGAAGAACTGGTTGATTCTAGGTCTGGGACAGGAAAAAATACAAGAAAAGCCTGAACGATCTTGCAGTGCCAGAAAGTAAGAAAATGGAAAAAAACAAACTAACAACATCATGGGGATATATCAAAAGGGCACAGGGACCAACTTGAAAGAATTCCCAGTGGCCAAAGTTGGAACCACTAGGTCAACAAAATAAATAATGATAGTATTAATTATAACCCAAAGAATAAAATTAATATTCACAATAAATTAATAAAATGAATAAAGAGAAGAAACAAAGAGAAAGAGAGAAAAGAAGGAACAAAAGAAGACATGAAAGAAGATATGAAAGAAAATAACAGCTGTTTTTTACTGAAGAATTCCAATAAATACATGTATAAGAAATTAGCAAAATAGAAAATCACCATTAGAACAACATAGTGATATTTGCAGCAGGTAAGTTCCACCAATGGATACTAAAATTAATGGAAGAAGGCTTGGGCAGAATAGGATATCTGCATACTCTCAAAGTGACTCTTCCAAAGAATTTAGTAATTACAAAGGAATAAATAGTAATTTTACAGGAGGATTCTGGCAGACAGCCCCTTAGGCTCAAGGGGCTAAGATCAAGATAACACCATCAGCATTACATATGAACATCATATAACACTTAACACAATGCCCTGAGTAGGGCACATGACCTCTTTGGTATCCTTCCACATAACCTAAATTTAATGCAGAATCTAAATTTAAGCATGAGAAAACATTAGGAAAACCCAAATTGAAAGACCTTCTAGAAAATAACTAACAAATACTCTTGAGAAGTATCAAGTCATGAAAGATGAGAAGAAACTAGTAATTGTCACAGATTGAAGAGACAGAGGAACTAAATGGAATGTGAGATTCTGAATTGAATCCTGGATCAGAAAAAAAAAGGGACATTATTGGGAAAACAAAAACTATGTGAAATCTGAATAAATTCTGGACTTTAGTTCATAATATTGAGCCAAGATTAATTTCTTAATTTCAACACATATTCTTTGATTTCTTTAAGATGTGAAAACAGAGAAGCTGGGTGAAGGATATATGAGAATTGTCTTTGCATTATTTTTGCAACTCTCATATAACTCTAAAATTTTCTCAAAAAATTATGTCAAAATACTTACAATAAAATTTTACAATAAAAATAGGAATATAATAAATAAGCAAATAAATAACTAAAGACTTTGATATAACAATATACAAACATGCCTAATATTAGGTAGATACTAACATGACCACTCCTAAAACTGAGCTCAACACCTGCATTAAACTTTATACCATCACTATTGTAATTACTTAACAGGAGGGTTTCTACGTTGCTTAAGACCGATACAAAATAATTGCTTTTTTTTCTTACCATTCTGACTTCCATTTCTTTGCCTGACACTGTTCGTCTTAGAGCAACTGTTAAAACAGATCTCCCTAAACTCCTCATTCTACTGATTCCAAGAAGATAAGAATGAAAATTCCATAGGATATTATATATGACTCTGCTTGGTTGCAATTTGCCAGTTAAGAGTTAATATATCAAGAGAATAAAATGTTATAGCTTTTAGTTCAAGTAAGAACTATAAAAAATAGAAGATATCAGAGTACACGTTATCATACTATGCATGAAATTGCCTATTTAGAAAGAGAAATATAATTGTTATGATGTTAAAATCTCTGAATAGAAATTGCCACATTGTCGGCAAAGCAAAAATTTCCAGTTGGTTTATCAATAAGATTGTAATTTCCTTTGGGCCTACACTGTACTTCATACTGACTTCTAAGGTTTCACCATCAAGGAAGCTGAATTTCTCTAGGAGGATTCAACGGCTGGACAGCTACTCTAATGCTCATGCCCACATTTTTTCAGGGTGAACTGAGTTTAAAATGATCATCAAAGGCAGTGAGAGAGAAGAGAGGAAATGGAGAGAAGCTGATAGTTCTGCCTAAGAATCAATAGAGAATTATCCTTGCTCAGGGGATAAGCCTTTCTTGTAGGGCACTTGGGATCTGAGGGAGATTCAGGCATATCACATGCACGTATTTGAATCTTGAGTATCTTCAGCTCCTGCTAGCTGTTTCTACAATCCACTGACAGAAATCTAGAAAGGGGGTTTCAACTACGTCTCTGAACCCAGAGTATAATCCCTGAGTCATAATAACCTAGGAATAGCCGTGGGAGGGATGTTTAGATATTGGTTGAGAGGTGGAACACTTGAGAACAAAAGGAGCTTTTTAGGCATACCTGGCTTTTCTCTGAAGCCCTGTCTCTAACCTGGAACTTCATCCTGGAGCACACATCCTTTGACCTTAAAATGATTAAAGAATTTCAGTTTCCCTTCTATCTTTCAAGATATGAGTAGTCTCTTAGATTTATCGTAGAAGACATGCAGCAGTGCACCTTTTAGGCTTGAACACATGATTTCCTCTTTTCTAGAGTCACTTGAAACCAGAGATGTTTATTATTTCTAATTTTGCTAATTTATAATGGTAATCCAAAGTGTTCTGTGGTTGAGATACAATGAGGGTGCACTTAATGACTATATTGCGCCAGTAAATCACTATTTCCATCTAAACATAAGAATATTACTATTATTTATTCTCCTGAATGCATATAAGGAGGAGAATTGGGGAGAAGGTAAATAAATTCTATAGATATAATTAAAAATTTTAAATGATTTGAAAAAAAATCTCCAAATCAATCCAAATGAATTTATTGGAACTATTGTACTTCATTGGGAAGAATTCACCTACTGAATGGGTGGATCCTTCCTTTACAATACTTAAATGGGTCCTTGGTGTTCAAACTATTATTGCTCCATGTTCTTCTAGGGAACATGAGAAGGAAACATGTGTATAATCACCTAATGGGAGCTGAAAAAAATTCATCTTCTCCTTCCTATTACCAAATGCCTTTCTCAATTTTCCACTCTTACGATTGTCATAAGAATTTCAGTGTGAGATGTATAATAGCTTACTTAAGGTAAAAAAGACCTCATCTGGAGCCCCGTGTCACACTCTGTCTGCCTTTTTATTGGAGTCAGGCTTGTCCTAGAACACATTTTCTGTTTTAACAGTTTGGCCCGGTGCCTGCTCTGTACTTGAGCTGCATCGATCCTTAATCTTCCCTTTGGTACTTGTGCGTGGAAGGCCTCAGCAGAAGCCAGGCCTCTGCTTCATTGCTGCTTGCTGCAGTGTCTGTCCATCAGGCTTTTCTTAGCCTAGCCATATTGCATGCATCCCTTCAACAATTGCCTTGCCTTTTTGACTTTGACTAATCTACATCTCAGTTTCTGTTGGTTGGTCTATAAATTTAAATTCTTGTGTTCCTTTCCCTTCAGTTAATAAAGAGAAATCAATTGAACTGTCACACAGCCTAACATTTTCTATTCTTCATGCTGTCAAAGTTCTCTTCTTCTAGTGACCAAGAAAATATCTATTCCTACTAGTGGCCATCTTGGTAATATCTGGGGTGTATTTCTGTGGGAGGAGATTTGGTATTCAAACACGAAATTCTAGCCATTGCTTTCAGTCAATAGCTAATAAGAAAATTATATTCATATTTTTAACGAATGTTGGTATTCATTATTAAGTAGAATCTTAAGAATCATGTTTCAAGTGACAGAAAATATTTTTAGACTCACCTATTCAGAAAAAAAATAATAATAATAATTTATTGGATGGATATTGAGTTATCCCAGGAAATCTAAGGACAGGAAATGCAACAGGTGTTAGACTCCATTAGGAACATAAACAATCTCTGTCATTCATTCTCTCCTCCTATCCCTCCTCCACATCCCACACCACCTCATGCCAGATACTCAGGTATCTGTGTATTTACATTATTCATTTTTTTTCTTTCTCTAAAAGCACTTCATTTTCTGCTTTTGAGTTCAGATGTCCACCTCAGCCTCAAATTGTATGGCCTCTTAATTCTTCTACAAACACGTATTGAGTGTCTGAGTGCCAATTCTGAAGTGTCTGCCGAAAGAATCTAATTGAGTCATCTCAGCCTAGATGTTCACTCCTGGTCCCATTAGCACTGGCGCTGGGTTAGCCTGCTGTCTCATCAGGAAGGGTGTGTAAGGAGCCTCTCAGAGAAGAGGACCAGACGCCCAGGTATTACTGCTGCTTGGTCTGTTACATTTAGATTTAGACTCCAAGTTTTCGTTGCACTGAAAGAAGTAATTTGCATGTTCTTTATGTTGGTTTTGCATGTAGCTGTCTCCCTCCGACAAAAAAGGTAAAAAGTATTTAAATGCAATTTGTACAATTAAGTCTTTGCTGATGAGATTTCTTCTCCTGCTACAGGAACTCATTTCTCAGCACAATTTTCTCATTCTCTTTTTCTAAGCATTTACTGTCATCCATTAGGCTAAGATCATTTTCAAGTTTACTTTTACTAGAGTTAATAGTACAAGACTAATTTTCCAGTAGAATTTGTGGTCATTTATGTTACATATGTGCTTCCCCATGTTAATGGTTTTCAAACTTCAGCAGGCATGAGAATCACCCGGAGGGCTTGTTATAACGGATTGCTGAGCCCCACTCCCAGAGCTTCTCATTCAGCAGGCCCAGGTAGGACCTGAGAACTTGTACTTCTAACAAGTTCCCGGGTAATGCTGATGCTGTTGGTTCTGAAATCCCACTTCAAGAACCACTGACCTAATTCATTGTTATTCTCATTACAAAAGAAAAAAGCTAAGAAAAGGTCTTCTCTTTTACCACTGGGGAATCCAGGTGTGGGAACTATGTTCCATTGTTCCCCAACCTATATTATGTCCCTATTCTAAAATTCTTAGGCTGTTAAAATGCAAGAGACTTTTGAGATCGTCAAGTCCTGTTTTTCCTATACATGCTCATGCTACAATAATGAGTTTAACTACTCCCATGTACCACCTCCATTGTGTCCTTAATATCTTTATTTTATTTACAAAGAAAAATTTTTGGCACTTCTATAGGTGAAAAAGAAACATCTATTGCCTTAAATTGAAGGTAACTATAAAAATAAATTTAAAATGTTACTTAATTTTAAAAAGTAATGAGTATATGTGATTCCAAATTAGTTTTAAAAAGACATGCAAAAAGTAAATTACTCAGTGAGAATAAGAAATGCTTCTGATTCATTCTTAATAAAGGGGTAATCATCTCAATGTCACTTTAAGATAGAAAAGAGATTTGACATCAAATTAATTCCATTTTTTGGTTGTGATATTGGCTTCCATTGAGAATCTCAACGCATATGTGTATGTAGTCAGAAAGAACACAAGAGATCTTAGAACTTTCTTTGAAATGGTTGGATATTAATATTTATTCCTAATGCTATGATGTAAGTTATTTTGTTCAACCAACAGAGTTTCAAGAAGATCTTTGAAGCCATCTCCAGCTGTTCTTCTGAATTTGCTACTGCCTGCTATGTAAAGGAAAAACTAGTTTTTTCTTTCCCACACTGCCATGCTCTTTCAGGAAAAACTTATGGTAATCATTATATTATTCATATTTTTTTCATAATGTTCAAACTTCCAGTGAGTTAGCTGGTAAATTTATAATCAAGTTTTTCCGAAAAGAATACTTTTTAGACTAGTTGAACAAGTGAGTAAAATTTAAGGTCCCAATCTCAAGTCACTCTATGTGTCATGTCAATCATAGCAAAAAGAAGAGACACCATGCACTAAGTGGTCTATATAACATTTTTTAAATCTCACCAATTTTATGAGGTTCACATTATTCTCCCCATCTTCCAATTAATGAGAAAAGGAAAGATTCAGAGTAGCTGAAGTGACTTGCCCAAGTACAAATAGCTGGCAATGACTGAGCCAAAACTCTAGACAACTCTAGAATATTCTTTTAACACTGAGTTGGCTGACTCAGGGAATTGATTCAGAAGAGAGGGCAAAAGGATTAATTCTGTTTCCCCATGAATGTTCTGTTCTCTCTACCTGCTTTGGCCATGCATCCAGGTCTCCTCAGACACTGCCTAAAAGGCTCGTTCACTGGAATCCCTAACCATGCCGGTCTAGAAAAAGATCAAGATGGTCCCCTGGCTTGCCAGTACCTGTCCATTGAGGGCAGGTGTGAGTGAGTGTGCCTTGGTGGCACAGTCAGAGATTCAGACCTAGAAATACAAACAATGTGGTAACCTTGCCCTACATCGTTTCCTTCTGCTCCCATTCCTGCCTCCACTCTGCCAATCAATAGACATTCTCTTCTTTTGGAAACATTGGTTTAAATCACCTCTGTTATTTTATAAATGAGGAAAATATTTTTCCTCACTCTGAAGCAACTGATCTTAAAAAAAAAAGGCCACATGATCTCTAAATGTCATTAAAATGTAGAATAATTAGTATTAAATTTACAAAATTAACACACTCCAAATTTGTACTAATTTATGTAAAAATTCATATGATAGAATCTTTTTTGAAAATTGTAGCATGATTTAAAGGTTGCTTTAAGACCCTACATGTCCAAAAACTTTTACCTCAAGCCTCCTATAATGCCTGAATAATGGCAATAAGAATCATCGTAATCACGTAAACAGGAGCCACACAGTCTAGAGTCAACAGCTCGAGGCGTCATTTGCTAGCTGTCTGATGTATGGGAAGTTATTTGACCTCTCTGTGCCTCAATTTCTCTCTTGTAAAATCATCATAATTCCAGCATCTGCTTCTGTTATGCAGGTGCACAGCAGCCCATCCTACTGCATGATGAGATTTCTTGAGAGCATCTTAGGAGCAGAGATGTAAGACGAACTCCTCTAACTCACGGGGTTGTTGCCCTCAAGTCCACCAGGGCTATAGAGCTGGGCAGGCTGTGAAGAGCCCTCTAGTGGAGGGAATCTCACCCTACATTAGTTACTTATGTCTAGGTTGGCTGGACTAAAAGAGGGTAAAGTACACCTACCGTTCTGTGCAACAAAGGGCCTTCCTAGCCTAAGATTTTTGAGACGCCTCAGAGCTCAGCTGGGGAGTTGGAACACTAATGCTATTGCATCAGCTAGAGACCTTGCTCTCCTTCCATGAGGTAGTTCAGCCCAATTGACCCAGCTCTCTGCCAAGTCACTGGAAGAAGGCAAGGAAAAGGAGGTCCACTCTCATTGGACACCAAAGGTCTTTCTTTACTTAACCTCATAAGAATTTCATAAGGAATAAACCATAATGCATGCAAAGGGCTTAGAACAGCGTCAAAGCATACAAGTGCTCAATGTTGATTATTCATTTTATTGTCTATTGTGTATAAAGTACTTTGTGGAGCATCTTGCTTGTTTTTGTTTGTTTTCCTTAATTCTCTTAATACTATGAGGTAAGTGCTACTATTACTCCCCACTTAGGATATAAAATAATAAAAATAATTGAAGCTCAGAGAGGTTAATTTTCATGCCCAAGTTCACACAGCTCAGTGGCAAAACAGGCTGTCAGACTTCAAGGCAGTTTCATTCCCTATAATATGGAATGTTATGGATATTTGACAACTGCTGGAGAGCCTGTTAGAAATACAGACTGTGGAGTAGCCTCATACCACAGTTCATTCAGTAGAACTGGGGAAAGCCTACAAATTAGTAATTAAAAAAAAAAAATGTTTTGCAAGTGACACTGACAGGAAGATAATTTGGGAATTACTGGGAAACATTGCCTATAGGTGGAGGAGGGGTTGTCATAAAAGTTACTATCCAAAACAAATGACACAATAGGAAAATAGACCAGAAACCTGAGGCATCTGTAACAATTTATCTACAGGTAATGTGAAATAGGAGGGTAACAGATGATCAGAGTTTTCCCGGATTGATGATTTATTGGGTCAGAGTTTTAAGACAGTTCTCATAGTCTCATAGAGGTGTTGTTAGGATGGAGAAAAAGTTTAAAAATTGGAAGTTCTTACAGGACACATAGGATCAGGTAAGCATCACAGTACAGATAGTGAGTGTTATGAGCAAAAGCAGGAGGGTAGACAGAGCCTGAAGTGCTGAGTACATTAGCCTTCTCGCTTCTTCAACATGACAGGCCTATATTCAAATATAATATCGTACAAGCTAACTCAGCTAACAAATTTTGCAACCAGTTGTTGAAACTCACTCTCCTGACATCGATTCTAGGACTCTTGCTATTTGGCCACAGCTGCAGTAGAGTAGAAAAACAAAGAAGGCAAAGAAAAGGAAAGTAAGAGAGGAGATGAAGACAAGCTTCATCTTTGAAATGTTCTCTAGGACCACCCTCTCGACACAGCTCATGACTAAGAATCAGGAGAGAACAAACACGTGTGTGGTTAAGATTTGCCTCCAATTTCTTTCACCTTCTATTTTTTCTTATTCCAACACACAGTAATTGTCCTCTAATAAAAAAGCAATTTTCAGAAGGGAAGACATTGTGCTGGCCTATGAAAAGAATGGTGATATTTTTGCCCTTTTGTGAAATTGGTAACATTTTTCCTGCAAAATTGTTTTTACAACTCAATATTGTATTTACTCTAGGTGAAAGTTAATAAATAATAGTCATCTGTGATGGCTTAGTACCTTCTCCATTACATAAATCACTTAAATTTTAATTTATCTCAATGATTTGAGATTTGATGGGCCTCTGTAAACAACTTTTAAAACTTTCTCAATTTTGTGAATGCTTCTGAGGTAAATATTCAACAAAAACCACCATCATGGAAATAATGATATATGGTAGAGGGAAAGGCACAGCTGACACCCCAGCACAGGACTGGTTTATTTTAGAGGCTAGGGATTACTACATTCAACTTCCTTTCTTTGAGTAAGACAGTGTTGCCATGGTTTCTTGTATCCCTAGTTACACATCTGCATGAAAAGAAAAAAATTTCACAGAAAGCATATCCCAGGAAACAGGAAACTATGGTAAAATAAGGGGTTCTTCATGAAATGTGAAATCCCCTTGAATATACTACATTTTCCTTCCACTACCCCCTCCCTCTGCCAAAACCCCAAATCACTCAAACATTTTGAACACTTCACAGCACTCTTATGGATTTTAAATCCAAATTGAATAATCTGAAATTAAAAGACTATCTAGCTTAAACAACAAAATATATTTGATATGTTCTGTTACATGAGAGAAATAAAGAATAAATGTTTGTCACAGGAATTTGTTTTAAAGGAAACCACTTGAAAAATAAATGACTGACTCGGCGTGTCTCCACCACTGGCATTCCCATGATGATTTTGTTCACTGCAATGTTAAAAATAATAACCTTGAAGTACAATTTGAAGTTTTCTCTGAAATAGCCAAAGAAATATTTTATCATTCTCACTAAAATTTTAATTCAAATTATTCTCATTTTGTATGTAATTATTTCCTATAACATGATAGCACTATGGTCTAGACATTTAAGAGCATGGTTGTAAAGTAGAGCTCCTTGCCTTCAAGTCTCACCTCTGCCAGTTACTATCTCTGATGTCAGTTTTCTCATCATAAAATGGGATAATTGTAATAAACTCATAGGGTTTTAGTATGTTTGGCACATTTGAACTATCAAATAATTACTAGTTACTACTACTGATAGAATTATCATCCTTTATGGTAATATTTGGTGATTATTATATATTTTGGTGACAGTCCCTTGGGGATATTATTACAGAGTGTTTAATATACAATAAATAGTTTATTTGAACTAGTTCCAATCTCATCCCTGTCGTATACTTGCTCTGAAAACTCAGGCAAGTTAAATTATTTGAGCCCCGGTTAACTCATCTAACTCAGTGGAAATAATAATAAATACCTGTTTCTGGTTGTAAAAATAAATAACATTGCTGAAGACCCTACTATAGCTCCTGGCACATAGTAAACTCCTTTTCTCCAACCATTTAGAATAACCATCCTTCACCAAAATGATGTTATAGCAATAATCCATTAAAAATAAGGTCCCTGGACCAAGTCACATTTCTTAGCCAAATTTTGGTAAGGAATGTTCAATTTTTAGATAATAAAACATATCCACACCATTTAGTCACATTTGTGTCACTGTTATATTAAAAAAGGAACAAATTTACAATGTTTATGCTTTAGATTTAGAGTAAAGGATTCATCAATACTGAATCCTTTTCTTCGCCTTCATTTTGCTGGAGACCTAAGAAAGCTTCACAGACATAGAGACAAAGATTTATTGAGTGAATCAGAAATAAAGACAAAGCAATCTGCTGAAAATCTTTATTGAAACAATTATTGAGAAGTCAGTTAGCTGTAGAATTAGGAAATTATACCTCAAAAAGATGAGTTGGGGAGCTAAAGTATTTTCTTGTGTTTTTTTTCTGTTGGGAATAGGACATTTTAGACAAACTATTTTGTAATTAGTTTTGTTAATTCTTTTAAATAAGCTATACCTTTCTAATTAAAAACTGAAGTCCTGATTTGATGTTTAAGACATTTTTAAAGTGCATTTTCTTATTCTTTTACCTGGAAAATAATGGCATTTGAAATTTCAGTGACCTCTTAGGAATTATAGAGGCAAACAGAAATGTTCCTTTGCTAAAACCTGGGAAGAGACGAGTAATGCTTTGGGGAAAGCATGATAGATTGTAGAGGTTTTCAGAACGCTGGAATTGGAATGTGATTTTGCTTCAGTGATTTTAAAAGAGAAATAAAAGCAATTCAGATGATCTTGCCTGAAAGTTGTTTTATTGTCAGTTCTAATTGACTTGTATAATGTTCTTATATAATGTGCAATAATGCGTAATTAGCTCTTTGACTTAATGCTAGAAATATATTCCTTAAGGTGAGCACACACTCAAGTAAGAAAATTACATTCTTCTTGAATCACCAGACTTTTTTTCTTTGTTGATAGTTGAAAAGCATTCTTCCGAGGATTACCACTGTCCATGGAGTCTGGGAATATCAGGTGCAGTAGAACAGTGGACTGGACTAGGAATCAAGAAGTCTAATTTTATTTCTAGTTTGGACACTAGCTAATGTGTGATCTTAAGCAAGTCATTTCTTCTGTCAGTTTTAGCTTTTTTATCCATTAAGTGAGAAAAATGGACCAGGTGGTCTCACAGGATTCATAAAATGCTAGAGATGAAATGGACTATAGTGTATTAATAGAGGAATTTGTTTTACAGATGAAAGGACAGAGTCCAGAGGGATAGTATCCTGTCCAATGTCCAGTTGAATTAGTGGAAAAGTGAAAAATAAAACTCAGTATTCTGATTTCTATGCTTGCTCACTTCTACGCATTGAAACTTTACATACTTGTCTATTAGCCAAAGAACTATGAACTAAACACTTTTCTGATTTATAGATTAAATAAATATATAATGAACATATAAGCAAATATTCATTATATATTTATTTTGATTTATATATATTTATAAACATTCAAGTATACTCATTACCTATTTGTTATATTAATATAAAATGCATGTAGTAATTATATATTGAAATTTGTATATGTATATTATATTCATTTCTCTCTTTTCCAATCATCAATAGCACATGAAGATGATTTTTGTATATTCTGGGGTTTTGTTTGAATTTCCAGGAAATTTGACCTTAAAACAAATCTATTGATACAGTGCAAATAAGTCAGTATTTGTTCCTGATTACTAGACAACAAACTCGTAATCACTGAATTTAGTTTAGATACTGCTTAAAGACAGACTACTTTAGGAAGTTTTTTCCAATTATACAAAGTCATCATGCAGAAGTTTCCAATAGGAATAAAGAATTAAAACTGTATAATATCACAGAGGGATATTTCCTGAGATGACACGGTGACTAACTTCCAAGGTCCCCACGGGGTCTTATTAACTTGGTGAATTTACCCCAACTTTGGAAAACTGATTTGTCAAATCCTTGTAATTTTCATGTTTCTAAGAAACACTCAGGACTTGCCCAAATTAACTAAGATCGTAGAAAAAGAGACATAAAACCAGAAAGTTAATTTATTAATTTACAACTAAAATATAAAATTTCCAAGAGGACTAAAGAGTTCTGGCTTTTGGCCAGTTCATTCTTTGTGTAGGTAAAACACTAAGGTGGTCACTTTATAATCAGAGGTCTGATTCCATGAGTTTGAAATCTGATCAAGGGCAGCTAATTATTTATTCTGAATACACAGTGATGTCAAGTGAGGTAGCCAGACATTTCCTCAGTGACCACCTCCTCTGCTTAGAGAATATGCCACTTGTTCATAGCTTGATTTAATCTCTGACAATCTTGTTCTTTCTATAAGTCATATATGTCATAAATTAAGGTGAAGAAATTTTCTTTGATAAATATTGGCACCAGCAGGAGTAATATACAACATATTTAGCAATGGTATGGGAACCAGAATGGTTAGTTCCCAAAGTCCTGGAACAGTAAGTACTTTAGCCCCCAATTCTGCCAACCATCATTCCTATAGTTGCTGAATTGTGGGGCAGTCCAGCTTCATCTGTGGGTGGAGGCTCAGGGCAGCAGCTACATAACAACCAATGGGGAAGTATTTCAATATTTTTAGCAATCGCCTCAGCTGCCCTGGTGCATACTGATTGACTATCTCCCTTGAATGTTGGAAATCTCTAAATACATTCCATTTTTTTGTCCTGCTCACTTCAATAAATTATAAGTTAAAATTCTTTTAATGTTTAAGGTGGATGTTTTGAACATGAGTTATTGCAGCAAGTTACAATAGTGATTCCCTCAGGTTTCCAAACTGCACCAAATAATGCCAGACTGCTATGATTTTTGGAATTCTTGTATCTGCTTTTGAAAATCTTTTTTTCCGTCTCTTCCTATCAGGGCTGTCACTTCTTATTTTTATCCTTGCACTTTGCTCTAGCAACAACCCTCAAATTTCTCAGAAACTGAATCTAATTTAAATCTACTCTGAGCAGGAAATCCTGGCCAATTTCTTAGATATATGTACAAAATAATGATGAATAAATTCCAAGTCATGGCTTGAGGAGCTATTGTATGAGTAAAGGAACATACATTTTGGTTTTGGACCTTGCCACACATATTCTGAATATCTTTTGGGTTACTTCATGGTCCTTTCATATATTGAAAATATTCTAGTTTGACTCATAGTCACCACTAGATAAGTGAGCAATTGTGATTCACATTATTGCAGAGGTTGAAAATCAGGAGTCCACTAACCAAACCTAGCCAGCAGTTGGCCAAGAAAATATTGGCTTGTGGTAATGTTTTCTTAAAGTTTTGGTAGTCAACATTTAAAATCACAAAATTTCAAATGTAACGCTGAATCTCTGGGATCTCTTGAAAAACAGAAAATCTGGCAACAGTGCACCCAAATATTAACATGAAAACAGTAGGTGAGAGCTAAATAGCAGCTGCTTTCCTTAGATGGAGTTATGGGTTGAATTGTGTCCCTCCAAAAAAGATTTGCTGGAGTCCTAAATTTGAGTACCTCAGAAGGTGACCTTATTTGGAAATAGAGTCATTGCAGATGTAATTAGTTAAGATGATGTCATACTGGAGTAAGGTGGGCGCCTAATCCATTGTGACTGATGTCCTTATAAAAAGAATGCCATGTGAAGAGATGGAGAAACACAGGGAGAAGTGGGCCATATGAGGATGGAGACAGAGATTGGAGTTAGGCAGCCACAAGCCAGGGAATTCATGGAGCCACTAGAAGCTGGAAGAGGCAAAGAAGGATCTTCCCTTAGAGGCATTGGAGGAAGCATGGCCCTGCCAACACATTGGTTTTGGGCTTCTACCCTCCAGAGCTATGAGAGAATATATTCCTGATGTTTTAAGCCACCCAGTTTTTGATACTTTATAATGGCAGCCCTAGGAAATTAATACAGATGGAAGTTCCAGACAGCTGTTTCTGACAATATGGTTGACTAGATGATCAAAATCCCTCCACAAAATCAATTTAATGTTGAATAGAGTACCTAAAAAATCTTATCTACACACAGATGAAAGACAAACCTTGAACATACAAGAGGCAAGAAACAAAAAATGACCTTTACTAAAAAGAGACCCTGGATCATCAGGCAAAGCATGGACTAGAAGCAGTCTTTCCACTGGCAAAGGAGATTACAGAGTCAGAGATGGTTGTCTGTTTCTGTCTAAGATTTCAGGACGGCAAAAAAACTGACCTGCGAATTTCAAACCAGAGGCTTATAACTTCACTGGGTCTGGGCTTCTAATTTAAACTCCAGTAACTACCTAGAAAGGTAAGAAATTATCATAACAAGTGATCACAGGCTGATGACACTTTTGGATCAACAGCAAAACCCCTCTGAAAAGATCCTCAACTCAGACCTTAAAAAATTCCTATAGAGAAAACACCTCAGCCCCAGTGAATATAACACTTTTTAAATTTAATTATAATAAAAAAAAATCAGCAGCAACAACTAGACTACCAAAAATCCCACAACACATAGTTACAACCCATCAAATATAATTTAGCTTAAAACACAAATAACAGCACTAGACCTTCAAAATTTCACATAACAGCATTATCAGATTAGATTATAAATTATATTTAAAAGGATTAAAGAAGAAATCAAAAGGGTGAATATTCATTCAACAACACCTATTTATTTCACTTACTAACATTTATTGAAGACCAGTTATGTCAGGCATGTTTCTAGTTACTAGGAATACAAAAATTAACCACCATCACCACCATAACCACCCCCAACACTGCCTTTGTGGAACTTATATTCTAATTATGATAGACAGATATAAAACAAAATAAGTAAAATATGTTTCTTAGTGAAATGTGCTATGAATAAAAGTAAAACAGGGAAGGTGGATCAGGATCACTGGGTAGGGCTACGATTTCAATTTTACATTGACGATCAGGGAAAGCTTCCCTGAGAAAAGACTACTTGAACCCGAGGGAGATAAAGGAGCAAGTCAAATGGATATCTAGAGGAAGAATGCTCCAGGGAATCAAAAATGCAAAGGCTGAAGTGGTTTCTCTGAAACACTAAGGAAGCCTATATGGCTAAGACTGAGTGAGAGAAACAGTAGTGGGGGTAGCAGAAGATGAAGTTCAAGAGGAATGGTAGGCTAGAAAAGTAAGAAAAACTATGGTATCAGGAAGTGCTGGAGAGATATAAAAAAGAAACAAATTAGAATTTCTAACAAAAAAAACTAACTGGTAAAATAGGAAAATTGAATGATAATTAAACTGCAGATGAGACAAAGCTGAAGGAATAATCAGGGAAATGAAAGGAAGCATTGAAGAAATAAACCAGGAAGCATCCTTCAGAAAGAAAGAGATATGCAGCAACTAGAAGGATGTGCAACTATGACGTACAACTATCTACTGGGGCTTTGGGGGTAAAAAAAAAAAAAAAGAAAAGAAAGAAAGAGATGAAAACTATACAAGCTGGGTTAAAAAATTTTTTAAAACCATAGGATAAAATAAAGGTCTCACATATGCCTAATAGGCATTCCAGAAATAGAGAATAAGATTGGAGAAATGCCATATTTGAAATAATACTAAATTAGAATTTTCCAGAAATTTTGAATGACATGACTCTTCAACTTCAGTAAGTATAATGAATCCTAAACGGAATAAATGGAATTAAAAACATATCCAAACATAAATAGCAAGTTCCACTAGTCATTAGTCCTCTGTCTTACCTGTTTCATTTATTCAGTTTACCTGCAAGTTTCCTTAAAAGCATTTGAATTTGTTACACTTGGAGGACTAAGGATTTCATAGTCATAATCAAGGTATATTAATTCTTCTCATTAAAGGGCATTTTTATCATGAAGCGCTTGCCAAAAGAACTGAAAACAAACTTTGATATTTCTTTTTCATTATATCTCTCTCTTCCTTCTCTTTTTGACTTTAAGAAGAGAAGGAGAATCCAGGCTGTCTCTTGATACTTGGAGATGGATGGCTGCTCTTCTAGGTGGGAGAGTTTCCAGACTTCAGCATTTTTGTTTAGATGGCTATAGGTGACTACAGAAATTCATGGTTGCCCTTGAGTTGTGATCTTGGAAAGGCTTATCTGAAGATTTCATTTACTCAAGTTTGTACGGCTGTGATATAAAAATCAAAAGCTATGACTATCAGTTCCAAATCTCAGTATCCTCCTAAGGTAGAATTTCTATCTCTCACGATGTCAAGCCACCTCTCTTTTCTTCTCTGCATATTTGGTTAGTCCTTACTTATTATGACAAATAATTTTTTTGGACTTACATGTCTCTCCAACATATGCTTATCATTCTTACTAACCCACTCTTTTTCTTAATCTTAGGTGATTTCAATAAACGGAATTTTACATCTTTACTTCTAATTAATACACAAGACTTCTGACTTATAAAATTATAAATCACACACATGGTAATCTATTCTAATAAATAATGTTTTCAAAGCACAGTTTTTCTGAAGGTAGAGACACTACAAAATATTGTGACTGGTAAAGTAGGAGGCCTCTGGCAAGTGAGAATTTTCACAATCTTCTCACCCCAATTCATTTAATTTAAGAAATTAAAGCACAGATTCACTTGGTAGAGAAAATAAAGCCAAGAAATAATTAGGGTTTTTTTCAAAGTTAAAAGGCACCTTAAATTTTTAAAACAAATGATAAATGTCCATGGTTAATATTGCTGTAAAATGAATTCTTTAGCTGAATTTTCCTTTTCACTGACCTGATTCTGGCCATACTGCTTATATTATAGAGTTTAATGTGCTGTGTCAGTTAGAGTTCAACCGGAGAAACAGAACCAGTAGGAGCCATATATTAAGAGATGTATCTTACCTGATTGTGGAAGCTGGCAAGGCAAGTCTGAAATCTGTGCGACAGGCCATCAGGACGGACAGGCTAGGAACTTTGGAGCACAGGATAAGACTGATGTCCACAGGCAGAATTTTTTTTTCAGGGAAGCCTCGGCTCTCCTCTTTAAGGACTTAACTAATATACGTCTCTGGGCAGGGACCGGGGAGCAGGTAGCCAAGAATTTGTCCCAGGGAAGTGTGGAGACAGTGAGGTACAGGACCACATGTAACTGAGGCTCCAAGCCCCCTGGCTTACGCTCCATGTCCAATCGGAGTTCACTTACAAAACCCAAATTCAAAGATAATTTTTTTTTTTCAGTGAGGAAGATTGGCCCTGAGCTAACATCTGTGTCAATCTCCATCCATGTGCCAATCTCCATTTATTTTTGTATGTGGGTCACTGCCACAGCATGGCTTGACAAGTGGGGTAGGTCTGCACCTGGGAGCCGAACTTGCAAACCCCGGGCCACTGAAGTGGAGGATGCCTAACTTAACCACTATGCCACCAGGCCAGTCCCACAAAGATGAAATTTTTAAGAATTTCAAGAGAATGACCACAAAACATTAAACCCCAAGCACCAGCCCCCTTCTGAGCATGGGCCCCTGTGTAGACTGTACTGGTCATGTGCCTATGAAGCCAGCCCTGTACTTGAGCCTCTGATAACACATGCCTCCCAGAGGGCAAGGCCTCCTAAGGAAGAAAGAGAAACATTTACTTACAAGGGGAAACATCTTCTAACCAAACCCTGCACCCTCATGGCGGAGTAGCTCTGAGGAAGGAAGGGGCAGTAATGACCTATTATGACTGGAGTCTGGAGACAGGAGACAGGAGATGACTAGGAGACTTGGTCTTCCTTCTTCTCATTCACTTTTTCATGTTTATTCATATGACCAACAAATGTGTATTTGTTAGAATTCTACAATCTACTAATCACTCTGCTAGTTTATAGGGACACGACTAGAGACAATATATGGTGTCTTATTTCTTATTATATTCCCTATAGTTCCTGGCATATTTTGCCAAACAACCCAATGCTTATTTAACATAAAATAAACATTGAACTTGATTGATTGAATGTGAAAATGTGAAAGCAGAACTATAAGTAGT
This sequence comes from Diceros bicornis minor, assembly GCF_020826845.1. Classification (NCBI taxonomy): domain Eukaryota; kingdom Metazoa; phylum Chordata; class Mammalia; order Perissodactyla; family Rhinocerotidae; genus Diceros; species Diceros bicornis. Next base: position 27,248,135 of record NC_080749.1, on the reverse strand, counting down.
ATGTAAATGAAACTTAACCTTAAAACAAAAGCTATCCTCCGAGTTTATTTCAGCACTCCTGAAACTTACTGACTCAAGGTGTCCATTTCTTTTCCTATACAGAGCATTAAACTCACATTGGTCTGATTACCTTGTAAAAAGTCTTAGTAATGGAGGAAAGATATCATATATTTGAGATTTTTAAGTCTTTGTACCTATTTTGTTAAGGAAATATTCAAGATGTGGTTGAAAAAGTCAGCTGTTCTTAAAAGGTCACTTAAAATAACAATACATAACAGACTTAATATTAAAAAAAAAAAGTCATATGCCTGGTCTTACGTGTGATATTAGTTAGGAATATATTCAATTATGAGTAACAGAAAACCCTAATTAGTGGTTTAAATAAATTGAGATTTCTCTTTCTCACATAACTCCAGAGATAGAAAGATGCTATCACTGGTTGAGAGGCAGAACATTTTTAGGGCAGCTCTCTGAGATTCTAGCAGCCCCTCCAGTGTGTGTTGCTTCATTCTGATGCAGCTGCAAACATTATATTACTAAAGTAGTGAGAACTCAGTCCACATGCATTCCCATCCTCACACTAAACAATGCTGAAAATAAATACGCTTTCCTTTTCTTATGCTAGTCAATTCTAAGATGAAGCATATATTCCCACTTCTGTGCTAAATACAGAGACTGGGCAAAAATAAGTTAACTATTTGTTTCAGTAAATAATTTTTCCTTGATAAGCTTACTTATGGATACTGAGTCTTGCTTATCAAGGCTTACTTCAAGACTCTCATCTCATGGTGTTCATCAATGCAAAACTATCATGTCATAAACTCTGCCTTTTCAGGCCCTAAAACCCTAAAAATATCCTTTTCTAACTTCTCCATTCTGGGACACTACTAAGAATCTCTCAAAGTGGTATTCTCTCTCCCTGTAGGGTAATCAACAGGTTTTTCTGGAAATCATTTTGTTGATTAGATACACCAGAGCAGGAAGAAGGGCATCAGCCATATATGGCCCATTTATCAAGAAATCAAGTGTTCCCAGAAATCATTACAGTAGACAATAATTTAGATCTCACTGGCCAGAACTGCTTTTAACTAAAAGAAAAGGTGGGGAAATGGGAAATCAATCAAGGTGTATCACTTCAGATTTCCACATGGTCATTCTAAAGGAAATGAGAGTACTTATAGCAACAGAGAAGGTGAGGAGCAAATGAATACTGGATAGGCAACTAAACCATGGATGTCTTTTCCAGAATAATCAAAAGATCTTCATTCAAAAGAGCATAGGACACAATTTTTAGAAAAAATGTCCAAAATTTAGGACCTTATTGGAGAAAATGAAATATGAAGTTGCATATTCTTGTAAATGAAAGCAAAGGTCTCATCTCTCTATATATCAGATATAAATAGCCTAATTAGAAAAGAGAAGATCAAAGAGAAGAACTATGGTGTATATGTTCTGCAAAAAAATAATAACTTCTCTGGGAAAGATAAGTGCCTAGCAAACTAAGAGTCACAAAACATTTACTCCTCCTTCACAGTTTAGACTGCAATATTTTTGAGAATTAGTGATTTTCTTTGGAAGAGTGTGTATGTGTAAGTGTGCACCACATACACATTTGGTTCAAGAGTTCTGCACTGAATAATTGAAAAAAGCAAATGTCACTGACTTGCCTACAATTCAGAACGACAGAGAGATTGGAACAGTCTCTATCTGGGTGACTAAGGGTATCAACAGAAATTATTGAATATGGTGCTAAAGCTCTCCCCTCTTTCTTTCCATAGTTCTCTCCCCAACCATTTATTCTGCCTTCCCCAAATCACACATAAATACATACCGGGAAATTATTTCAGACTAAAAATTCAAATCTATCATGTGGATGAGTGCTCTGAATTGTTGAAGGGTGGGTGGAAATTCTCATGGGGTAGATTAGAAAAGGGAATAAGGAATCCCAGAGAATAAGGAATACCCTGGCAAGGTAGCCATGGACACCCACAAGGGAACCACCTTACAGATAGTTGAATGTCTTAGTTAAGTCTCAATGGATATAGAAAATGTCATATTTATGGCACAAGTTTATTGAAAATTTGGAGAAATTATAAGGAATTATATTACAGGAGATGAAATATCTAAAGAAATTCAAATATGCATGTAAAACTTTGGGAAGTGGTATTGTGGAACAAACGTGCAGATCAATAAAGAGAAAGGGTGGCCCACTCCACATGCCCCACTGAGAAGGCACAGGGCCTATGTAGTGGCTTGTGTACAGCTATTCCAGGAAAGTGAATAGGATACATGGCAGAGCTGGACAAGATGGAGAAGAACATTTGATGCTAAAAAAAATAGTCCAAGAGCAAAGTGTGTGCTTTCTGTCATATGCCTGCAGAAGGTGGGAGTTGATAAAAGGAAGGCTAGGTAGAAATGGATACTTGGTTACATTCCATCATAGTTATGTGCTGCGGAACTCCAAGCATTTCTCGAAAGCACATTTGCACCCAATGATTAACCTCATTCTATTCACAAATGGTAAACCATATAGCCTACAATTGCTTACATCAGTGAGGTTTGATGATCTCTGTTTCTTCTTCTTTGAAAATCCACACCATATTAAGCTTCTCCTTTTCTGAATCCCTCTTCTTATTCATATTTTATGTAGTATGTGCTTGTTTTATGGACTTTTCTAACAGTTAGTCTTGCCTTTTTAAGAGCAAAAGTTGTTTATGTACTTTCTCTGAATCCCCTCTAGAAGCAACATATCATCGAAGAAAGAGTTTTTGCTCAATGAACACACATTGAACTAAATAAATTAAATAATAATTCCAAAGACATATTGATTGTATTTAAACTGAATGTGTTTAGAATGCCTATGACATAGCTCAGACTTTTTCCAATAACAAAAATGTTGGCAGGAGGGATGATTTATGGTGAAAATGGATAACATGATTATATACAAATGAATATTATCTTATTTCTTTAAATTCTATTCTACAGCCATTGAATCTGAAAACAGTAGACCTCTTTTGCATGGGAAAATATGAGAAACCTGTTAAAATGAAAAAAATGTTTAAATTTCTTCAAATGCCCACATATTAAAAATATTCACTTAATGTACTAGGAGAAACTTATTAATCCAAGACCATTATCGATATTTCAATATAGGGCTTAACTAGGAAAGGAATTGGTAGCTTTACAGATGTAGTTGCAGGACTTTGATTGGTTAAGAACTATGATATCTTCCTCTCAAATAGCATATACAAAATCTAATTTGTTGTACTCAATAATTATCTTTCCTCACCTTCTTAAGGTGGCCTTAGATGTTGTTTTTCAGAATACTAAATTGTATAATTTCCTTAAAAATACTTTGTAAAGACAATATTAATCTTTTGGGGAAATTCCACCACTGTATTACTACAAATAGAGACCATTTAAAGGGTGCTAAGCCTGCCCAGTGTTAAAATATTAATCTGCTTACTTGGCCTATTGTTCCTTCCACTGATTCATTGTCTCATTTTTAATACTAAAGACTGTCATGCTTTCTTCTCCCCAGCATAATTTTCCTCCTTGGCTAAGTTGTCAACTCAAGTAGTTTGGAACCTCTGAAGATGTGACAAGAGTAGGTTTAGAGATGTGAACTGTATTTAATTAAATTCTGTTCAGAGCCAGTACATAGCAGGGTGATTAACGGCTGTTCACACACCTTTCAACTTCTTTTGTCAAGAGGCTCTACTGGGAAAAGGCTTGCTGCTAACTTGATAATCACCAGGGCTCATTCACGTTTCCAGATGAAATTTGGGCTAGAGTTCACTACCTTTAAAAGTGCATAACCATGACCTTGTCCTGACACACCAATTGTTACACTAAAAGTTTTGAAAAAGAGCATACAGGAATTTCTTTGCATTGGCAATAATAGTGACAATTTCTACACCATAAATGACGATGTATATCACCATAGCTAAATGGATGTATTCACATCCAGTTTTTCTCTTTATATAAAAAAGGAGTATATTACCAGACAATTCCACACTTTTTTAGTCCTCATACATAAAAAATACAAAAGAGGAAAGTAACAAGAAAAATATGTATTTGTTTCCTATTGAGAAGATTAAAAAACAGAATGTGCTTATAACTAAGTTCATTTTCTGCTATTAAACATTTAGCATGCACACATAATCAGTGCAGTTATCTATCAGGAAACTTTATTAAACTAGAAAATGAATACTGAAAAATATCATAATTAAACACTATTTTAATTTACCCGTGAAAAAATAGAATGGAAGACGATGGTACTGATGTTACAGTACTAATTGTATCTCCCATTACAATGCTGTAATCAGCTTTCAACAATGTGCATGAATAACCAAGCATTAGATCTGAATTGTGATTAATAATTTAAAATATGTAAAGAATAAGATTCCACCAAATACAAGTTGGATAGCATGAGCTCTAGAGGAAAAAAGGTCAGAAACTACTAATATTCAGTGGTTAATAATAACTGTCCTTTTCAACTGGAATGAATGTCCCAGTTTCTACATGTATGTGTATGTATGTGTACATAAATTTGCAATACTATTTTCTGAAAATTCAATATCAGGAAATCTGGCAGCAATTTGTATATAACTTGGGGGGATAGTATTTTATTTTTCTTCATTTTCTTATTGATAATATCTAATTCAAACAGACCAGTGTTCAACAGAGTTGGTAAGCAAGTGAACTATTATTAAAGATGTAGCCAACAGGTTTGGGAGGAATATTTTGCATGTCAGCCTGTTTTTTACATAAAGCTCTGGCTGAAGCTGGAATAACTGGCTCTTTTTCCATTTTCTGCTGCCTCTAATTTACCATCTCTGAAGAGTTACATGCACAGGTGCATCTCAAACAATATGAGATCAAGTGCATTTTATACTCTTTGACCAAGGACAGCAAACTTTTGTGGGTTTAGTTTTTGATGGGTAGATTTTCGACATCCTATTTTTGCCAAGGAGTCCATAAAGTAACATCATTGAGACTGTCAGTTTCCCTGACAAGATAACTCGAAAGCAGAATTGTGTGAATGAGAGGAGGCTTGGGTTCACCTCAGGCCCAGTGAATTGCACAAGTAGTTTAATGGGCAGGGTGTCCAGGCCAATAATAAGAGAAAGCCGAGTCAGGGTTTGGGCAATGGAGATCTTTTTGTTTTTTCTTTTTTTATTGTTGATTAGTTTTGAACTTTTCAAGCTGCCACTTAAGATTCCAATTTTCACAACTTGAAACATTCTGGGTTTTCTTGGGCATAATTAGGATTATATTGTCAGATCAAAGTTTTAGGGGATATTTGCTATTCACGTTTTACATAAAATCAAAGCAGGTTTCATTTTAAAAAAGAGGATTAACATTCAAAAATAACACCAACTTATGCACATTTCTCACGAAAGCCAATTATCCTCCCTGAAAATTCCAGATGTATTAATGTTAAAGTTGCTGTAATTATAACTATACTGATATATTTTTAAATTTTACACAATAAATATAGCTGAATAGTATTCAGTCAGGGGCAGAGACTCTGTAATCAAACAAACATGATATAAATTTCATACTATGCAACTTATTAAATGTATGACCTTGGGTAATTTGTTTATACTCTCTGATGTATAATATCCTCTCTTTTAAAATGGAATGACACTTTGATAATGTAGTTATGACGGTTTAAAGAATTAGGACATTTGTAACAGGAAAATAAAATTTGCTATTTTTAAAAAAAGAAATAATGCTGCTGATTGTATGATCAAAAGTAGTATGAGGAAACCATTGGAAATGAGTTTTTGTGTTTTGTTTTTGAGAGGGAATGCACCTTAATGGATATTTATGATAAAGATCTAGATTACGAACACAGGCAATATTTTACCTTAGTGAGATGTAGTATTTGGAATTTGAAAGACAGGGCAACTGAAGTGAAGAATTCTGGAAGTAACAGAAAGGAAACATTGAGAGAAGGGTCTGGATAAAAAGGCGACAGAGGATTAAGTTCAAGATTAAGTTCCAACAATTCTGTAGGCTAAAACGAGCTATTTCCAGTAAGAAATTCCAATAGCAGAGATGAATGAAGAACATTAAGCCCAATGAATGTCAGGTTGAATATTAAGCTGCTTTCTGCTCTGTGTTGTTACAATCATGCCTGATTACCTTCAGTCCTTCAGTAAAGTTTTCTGTCCACTCAAAGGTCTTATAAGGCATGCTTCAAGGACTAAAAGATAAGGGCAAATGAGTAGGAGGAGAAGATAAACCCAGTGACAAAACGGTAAACTAAATCAATAATTCAGCTGGAGGAAGAATTTCAGAAGAGGTAACCAAGGAAACCAGGAGAATAGAAGATTGATGTGTTCACCCACCCTCCCGTTCTTCCAGCCTAGAATCCTTGTAAATACTGGAAATGTTGTTTATCTTCCCACAACACAGATAACTTTTGGTAAATTGTTAGAGATATTAAAGAAAAGTGTGATTCTAGAAGCCTGGAAGACATGTGGATCCTTAGGTTATACACATAAAATAGATGTCTCCCCTATAATGGAAGCCTAAGAAATTCCATAAGTGGAATTTTCAAGTTGTTTTTCTCCAATGTTTCTCCTTCAAAATCTACACAGTGTTGGAAAATTACTCCTTAAGTGAATCTCCATGTTTGTACATAGTAGGCCTTAAAAAATATTGGTTTCTCTTTTGCTTTGTGATAGCGATGGTTTACTGATTTGTTCCAAAAAGCCTTATCTCATTTTAAATCTTATTTTTCATTGATTTATATGATTTATATGATAACATTGGAAACAAATGAAAGAAAATAGGAAATTCCCAAAAGATTAAATTTGCACAATTTTTCAAGGAAAGGACTTTGGTAGAGTTCTTCATATTAGTCATAATTGTGTTCCAGCAAACTAGCTCTATTGAAGACAGTATGGGATTTGTATTGCATGTTGATAAAATAAAACAGAAAAACATTTGAGGCATGAGAAGTCAACGCTGGCTCTCATACAATTGTTATTTTAAGTATTCCCTTCGATTTGACAAGGATATGAATTAAACTGTACTTTAAATATTTTTTTTAGTAAAACTTTGAAAAAAATCTAAGCTTACTTATAAAAAACAGGTAACTTTAAAGTAGTCTACAAGAAGACAGCAGATTATTTTTTAAAACAGCAATAAATAATGACGTTCTAGTAGTGAATTAATATCAACATTTATTAATAAACTTCATTTTAGAAAATATGATAGTATTTGACTTGTATGGCTATCATATACATTTCTTTTAAATAATTATCCAAGATTCATAAAATATTTTTTCTTTTCTGTTGTTTCCATTGGGATTTTCCTTCCCCCTCTTCCCCCCTTTCCCTGAATCCCCTGTCAGGGATCATTGACATCATTTCTACCTTATCTACCTCTTTACTTCTCTTTCAAAGGTGCTTTAGAATTAATTACCTCAAAAATCTAAATTCTATTTCTTGAACTCAAATGTCTTGAATTGTCTTCCTTTGTGAAGAGAGAAAGCTATTAAGGATTAATCTGGTCTATTTATAATTCAAATTGAATCTTAATTTGGTAGTTCACATATCTTAAAACCTATTATGTATACTTACATATTTTATATCTTTCCTAAGGAATGGGGAGAAAGTGGAGATGAAGGGCATAGGAATGTTTCTTTTCAGGAAAAATGAACATAAACCTGATGCCCTTAGAATTAGTGACACTTTTAGGAACTGAGACAGTGTTGAGTAAACCAACTCTAGTTTTCATTACATTGAATTTGAGCTGGGAGATGGGAGCAGTCTACCAGTGCAGGCATTTAGAGGGTGCATTATCTGCAAAGAATTTAAAAACAATAATAAAAGTGATGTAGCACATGCATGACAATACCAAAAAACAGGGTGGACCATTGTCACCCAAATTCCACCCCACCCTTTGGCATGCCATTGATTCTAGAACTATATCTGGTTAGAATTCTAAATAGCTGGGAACCAAGAAAGGACTTTGAATCCTTCTAGAAGGAAGTGGTCTTAGGTCTCTATAGCTCCTTGTCTCTTCCCTCTCAGAACATCTGCCCCAGCCATAAGATCCTTCACTAGAGGTGTGCAACTGGGGAAATCCCTGTGCTTACTGTCCCAAAGAGAAGAAAAGAGGGAATTCTGGACACTGTTTTCAAAGCACAAGAAAGCAAATATTTTTCAAATGGTACTCTGACTAAATTTTGCCTTTTAAAAATTAGGATTCACAATGATAATATTTTACTAGTTTCATACTTCCTTTTGCTTCATTGTGGATTAAACATTTTGGTTTCATGTGATGGGACAGGGTGTCTGCTCTAGTGAGCACATTATTTCTGTGGTGAAAGGCAATCTGAGTCCCAAATACATGACTTACAAAGGAATCATTGGAACATAGCATTTTTATACACTGGAGACTTCTTACGACAAGAGAAATTTTAATAACTTTTATTGACCACATATCTGGTTCTTTCAAGTTTCTTGTAGACATTAAATAACACTGAAGATGAATTTTTTTTATAAAGCCAGGGAGTTGAGGTATTATTTTCTTTTATTCCAAAACATAATTAGATTTTTTCTATGAAATCACAGAGCTCAAATGAGAAATGTAGATGGAATCTATTGCTCTTGTGTATTAGGTCTATGCTGTGTTTACAGACTCTCCTAATGCTTTAATAGCACCACATGCATCACTCAGCATCTCCAGACCAACTATTATGGCTCTATTGATGAGAATATGGTTTTGAGAGTATTATTGGCTTTTGTTGGCTACTCTTGATTCTTTGTAGATTCATGATAAAGTAATTCATGATGGCTAATTTAATAGAAGAGAAGAAGTACTTGGCAAAGTACTTGGCAAATTATGGGGTGGCATAGTTAACTAGCAAAATCTAACACATAAGCCATGTTATGAGCTGAATTGTGTCCCCCTCAAAATTTATATATCGAAGTCCTGATCCCCAGTACCTCAGAATGTGACTGTATTTGGAGATAAGATCTTTAAAGGGATAATTAAGTTAAAATGAGGCTGTAAGTGTGGGCCCTAATTCAATCAGATTGGCGTCCTTATAAGAAGAGGAGATTAGAATATAGACATACACAGAGGAAAGACCATGTGAAGGTACAAGGAGAAGATGGCCATCTACAAGTCAAGGAAAAATGCCTCAGAAGAAACCAACCCTGCCAATTTCTTGATCTCAGGCTCCTAGCCTCCAGGAATGTAAGAAAATAAATTTCTGTTGTTTAAGCAACCCAATCTATGGTACTATGTTATGGCAAACTGATACAGGATCTAATAAATCTGTGTTCATTTATTTTTCTCATTCATTCATTCGACACATACTAATTAAGAAACTAACATATGCCAATCACCATGCTAGACACGGGGATCCAAGAATAAACAAGAATGTACCTTGTTGGCTTGAAAACAACAAGGAGAAAGCCAACGAAATGCAAAGTGGAAGGGGATGAGAACAATGAAATGGCCAGGGCCTTGTTGCACACGTGGGTTATGGACATAAAAAGAGGGTCTGTGTAGAAATCAAAAAATAGGGAGCCCAGGGGCCGGCCCGGTGGCGCAAGCGGTTAAGTGCGCGCGCTCCACTGCGGCGGCCCGGGGTTCGCTGGTTCGGATCCCGGGCGCGCACCGACGCACTGCTTGGTAAGCCATGCTGTGGCGGCGTCCCATATAAAGTGGAGGAAGATGGGCACCGATGTTAGCCCAGGGCCGTCTTCCTCAGCAAAAAAAGAGGAGGATTGGCAGATGTTAGCTCAGGGCTGATCTCCTCACAAAAAAAAAAAAAAAAAAAAAAAAAAATAGGGAGCCCACAGTGATCAGAGACAACAGCAGGCAAATGTGTAATTAAGTGTATGAATTAAAGTCATTCAAAAGTATTTACAATCTTTTATGTACAAATAGTTAAGAGGGAAAAAGGCTAATTGCTCTAATAGTCAGATCATAGTACAAGTATTTCATTTTCTCTGTAATATATTTATTTCTGATAAAGTTGCATGTAATTTAATATATCATTTAAATCATACTGTGTATATCCACAGAATTTTTCTCTAAAATAATCTTAGCGACAAAACTGCCCTCCTTCCCTTACAGTTTTGGTTCTTAGACACATGGTTAATTTAATAGACTCCTAGAGAATATTTCATGTCAAGTGTGCTCAGAGAGAGATGCTAGAAACATGATTTTGTAACTTTCAAAACCACAAAAACTTTTCCAGTCTGTTTGCATCATTCCCACTGAATACCAAAATTCTTACAACTCAGTAGGTTGGCTATCGTTAGGACATGGGTTAAGAAAATATTTCCAGAAGACAAAAGATAGCTGTCATCTTGGTTCTTGTTTTCTTGAAGATCTCTTATCCTTACCATCTCCTGATCATTTAGTTTTTTATGATCTTGCACATTCATTCCTCTTGGATATCTTAATGATCAAAGCTCAAAAGGTCTACATTTAGAACTGTTTACAGGGAGCATAATAAATGAATTCAAGGTCAAGAGATATTTTCATTAATAGATTCTTACTCTGTTAGTTGTAAAAAGAAAGGAGCAAATATCTGCGCATTCAAAACCCCCTTCCTTACATGTGACCAAATGGGTCAGGAAAATGTTAATTAAGTTCTTATGTTTCCTGCTGTTATTACAACTCAGCCTGATTCTGAGTCTTCCATCAGGTGAAAAAAGACCAACTTCTTAATTTACGTGCAAAATGACCCACTGCAATGAGATAAATTGTATTTGCAGCTTGGAGGAAGGGCTGCACACTGACTCAGGGTGAACAGGGCATGGGTTCCTAACTCCATAGCTGTTTGATCCCGCATAATTCACTTCATTTTTTTGAGACCACCTCCCTAAAATAACAGTGTAAAGAATAGTTTGAGTGGAATCATTCATAGGACTCCTATCACCTCTAACATTCTATCTTTTCAACTGGGCTTTTGTAACAAGACAGTTAAACATCCTGAAATATGAAATATGAAAATATTTATTCCCAATCTTAAACATTTCCATTAAGCATAAAATTCCAGAACATTGTAATTTTTGTGGTTATAAAAAAAGTCCCTAATAGAACAAACAAAAATGAGCTATAAAACAAGAAAACATTTATTTGTGAAAATATATGTATCTGAATCCATTTAGTTGCAAGTAGGTGAAAATCTGACCCAAACTGGTTTAAACAGAATAAAGGGGAGGGCAGGGAAGGAGTGGGTATTTACTTGGCTCATGTGCTTTCACAGCCCAGGAGTAGATTTAGTCTGAGGTTAATCTTTATCCAACAACTGATATATCAAGACCTAGTATCACTTTCTTCCTGTCTTGAAGTTGTTACCATCCTCAAAAATTCCTTTTCAAGTTCCCTGTTGTCTGTCAGAAACTCGTAGAGCTTTCTGCTGCGGTCTGAATGTTTGTGTTCCCCCAAAATTCATATGCTGAAATCCTAACCCCCAAAGGTGATTATATTAGTACCTAGGGCATTTGGAGGGATTAGGTCATGAGGGTGGAACCTTCTGAATGAGATTAGTGCTCTTATACAAGAGATCCCAGACAGCTCCCTAGCTCCTTCTACTGTGTGAAGATAACGATGGTCAGCAACCCAGAAGAGAGCCATCACACCCAGAAGTGTGAAAAATAAATTTTGTTGTTTTTAAACTACCCAGACTGATATTTTGTTATAGCAGTCCTGAGACACTCTCCCATCCTAAAGGGAAGGCATTCACAATCCTTATACCTCAAACACACACACACAATCACAAATGCATCCACACACAGAATTAAGTTCTATTGATTCTAGTCGGCAGGACTTACCTAATGTTTTCACCTCTGAATGGATCATGGTGGCCAGGAGGATTGGAAACGTGGGTGACTCTTAGGAAGAGGGAAGCAGGAAATGGATGCTGGGGAGATAGTCACTATATGTCCCACTACAGCATTTGTAGACTTTTTCCTTTTATTTTCCAAGTTTAGTTTGCAGATGATCGAATAGGTAGAATCATAGCAAGGAATATAAACACAGAGTCAGGATAAGCCGGAAGGAGGTGCAAAGGCAATTTACGCTGTCATTTTTGTACTTTTCCACAGAGGAACTCTGAAACAGTACAGAGGGCCAAGTGAAGTTTAACAGTTAAGTGACATCAGTGTTTTCTACAGAATATTGAGTTATATTCAGCCTTTATTAAAATAGCTGATGACAGGAAATTGCAAATAATTTATAGTCATTTTGAGACTACTTAGTGTGTTTTTTAAAAAACTAATTGCTTGACTTGAAAATTTACCAGGAAATTAGCGTCATATTATAAAACATTTGATTCTCGTGGTTCCTCTTCCCTTTATGAAAGAAATTTTGATGTCTTTTTTTTAAACAACTTAGTTTCTGATTCATGAAAATATACCTCTATTTTGCTAGCCAATAAACTATTCTAACCACTTTGCTTCTACTTCCACATTTTAAGCTCAATATTTTGCCTCCATTTGATTTACAATTTGTATGATCTTTTACTATAGTATCGAATACAATGACATCCAAATTCTGTTGTAGAAAATCCTGACTGGTATCTGCTATTTCAAAGGTTTTTCTTATACCAAAATAAGAATAAATAATTATTTCAGTATTCCCCTTTAAATTCCCTAGGAAAAGTAGTAAGGATATATTGCTTATGATGATGGAATTTACAGCAAAAATAAAATAAATCAAATTTTCTGGACTTGTAGTTATTGGATCATAGGATAATTTGATTTATGTAGATGTAACTCAAATAGTATAGGAGGCAAATTATAATGTTAAAATCATAGGGTTCTGCATTAGTCTCATAACTCTAATAGTGAAATCAACTCATAAATAAAGATTTTTACATTCAGAACTTCATTTTACCATTGATCTGATTTAATCTCTCCCAATTATTTTAAGAATTATATTGTACCTACTTCGGAAAATGGAAAATGAATCTGACCCGACCTGATAATCATCGTATTATTAATCCATTGGCAACATATAGAGCAATTAAGAAAATTTAATAGTTTCTTGTTTGCTACCCACCTGCTTTGTAGGTCTTTAACGTTGAGTCCAATATTTACTACCTAATTGGGTCACAATGCTACTTGAATTTTAAGTTACATGTTAATTACATTCACATACTGATTAAAATGCTAGACCTGTTAAAACTTAAAACCAATGCTGTGAGTTTAGGGTGAAAAGCAATACATTAATTTCTTTCAACAGTAACGTTTTTTCTGTCAGTGCTCACTTCCCACTGTTATTAGAACTTAGATTTTCTTTGAGGGACTTTCCTACCCATAGTTATTTTTCTCTATTTAATGTCATTGACCCTATTCCTATTTCCATAGGTAGGCAAAACAGATCAGACCCAGTGAGACGCAAATTAGTATTTCCTGGGGCTTTTATGAAACCTAAACTTCTCTTTCATTTTTCCCTTTTCTTCCAGATGGAGTGCTATAAAAATATAAGGTCTCAAGCTAATGTATTCCTTTTGATACAAAAAAAAAGGAATCTGATATTGCCAGTGGACCACCCCAAGAAAATCAAGAACAAAGATAACACCAGAGAATGCTGTGGAAAGACAGAGAAACAGCGTTCTTTGCAACATTGTATTTACTGCTGTTTCAAACCTTCCCTAAAGTAAATTCTATTGAAAATATTTTCAATCTAACGAGCCAATAAAATCCTTTTTTAGAAGCCTCCAAATTAGAGTTCAATATTTGTTTCCAGTTCTATTTTCTCGCTTGAGATAAATTTACACAAGTATATTGCATAAATATTGTGTACTATTCCACTAAGTTTTAATAACTACATATTCCCATGTAATACATCCCATCAAGGTATAATATTCTGACAGAAGTGATATCATGCTGCTGTCTAGACAATCCCCCAAGAAGCCAACTACTTTAGAGGTTTTTCTTAGCAAAGACTAGTTTTATAGTTTTAAAATTTCATATAAATGAAACCATACCGTATGAACCCTTTTGTGTCCGTCTTTTTGCAGTCAAAAGTGTTTTTGAGATTCATCTGTGTTGTTGCATGTATTAGCAGTTTCTTCCTTTTTACTGCTGAGGAGTATTCTGTTTTGTGGATATACCATTTGTTTTCCATTCTCCTACTGATGAACATTTTAGTTGTGTCCAGTTTTTGTCTATTATGAATAAAACTGCTGGGAGCATTCGCGTATAGGTCTCTGAGTGAGCATATTTTTTGTAACTGTTTTCTATTTGTTGCCCTTGTTCTTTATTTCTTTTCTTTTTGTTTTGCTTTCCATTCTTTTTTCTGCATTCTCTGGTTTTAGTTTAACATTTGTATAATTCCATTTTCTCTCCTCTCTTAGAATATCAGTTATACTTCTTTTTAAAAATTTGTAGGGGTTTTCTTAGCATTTGCAACATTTATCCACAACTAATCTAAGGTCCCTTTTAAATAGCCCTATACTGCTTCACCAGTAGTGTCACTACTTGATAACAGAGTATTCCCAATTCCTCTCTCCCATCCCTTATAATCTTGCTGTCATTCATCTCACTTACCTATAGGTTACCCCTGACATGTTGTCGCTATTATTATTTTGAATAAACTGTTATCTGTTAGATCAATTAAGAATAAGAGAAACAAAAAATTTACTTTACTTCAGTTATTTCTTCTTAAACACTCTTCCTTTTTTTATGTAGATCTGAGTTTCTGATCCATTTCATTTTCCTTCTCTCTGAAGAACTTCTTTTCACATTTCTTGCAAGGCAGGTCTACTGGCAACAAATTCCCTCAATTTTTGTTTATCTGAGAGTTTTTGTTTCTCTTTTGCTTTTGAAGGAAAATTTTGCCCGATACAAATTTCTAGGTTGGTGAGTTTCTTTTTTCAACATTTTAAAGATTTCACTCCACTCTTTTCTTGCTTGTCTGGTTTCTGAGGAGAAGTCAGATATAATTCTCATTTTTGTTCCTCTATAGGTAAGGTGTTTTTTTTTTCCTCTGGCTTCTTTCAGGATTTTTTCTGTATCTGATTTTCCATAGTTTAAAGATGATATGCCTAGGTTAATTTTTTTTTTTTTTTTTTTGGCATTTACCCTCCTTGGTGTTCTCTGAGCTTCCTGGATTTCTGGTTAATTTGAGAGAAAAAATATTAATTTACATTACCAACTAATTAACATTAATTTATATTAACATTAATTTGGGAAAATTCTCAGTTATTATTGTTTCAAATATTTCTTCTGTTCCTTTGTCTCTTTCTTCTCCTTCTGGTATTCCCATTACATCTATGTTACACCTTTTGTAGTTATCCTACAGTCCTTTGATATTCTGTTCTGGTTTTTTTTTTTTTTTCAGTTTTTGTTCTCTTTGCTTCTTGGTTATTGAGGATTCCATTGATATATCTTCTAGGTCTGAGATTCTCTCCTCAGCTCTGTCCAGTCTACCAATAAGCCCATCAAAAGCATTCTTCATTTCTGTTACAGTGTTTTTCATCTCTAGCATTTCTTTTGGCTCTTTCTTAGGATTCCCATCTCTCTGCTTACATTGCCCCTCTGTTCTTGCATGTTATGTGCTTTATCCAGCAGATTAGCATTTAGCATATTAATCATACTTGTTTTAAATTCCTGGTCTGCTAATTCCAACATCCCAGCTATGTCTGGTTCTGATGCTTTCTCTGTCTCTTCAGATTTTGTTTTTTGCCTTTTGGTATGCCTTGCAATTTTTTCTTGATAGCTGGACATGATGCACTGGGTAAAAGGAACTACCGTAAATAGATCTTTATTATATACACATATATTATTACACACTATGTAATGTGGTGGTGAGGTGTGGCGGGGAGGGGACACATTCTATAGTCCTCTGATTTAGGTCACAATCTTCTAGTGAGCTTATGCCTCGGACTATGGACTTCACAAGTGTTATTCAGTTTTTTTCTCCCCATTTAGATGGGACAAGATGGCTTAAGTGAGCTGGAATTGAGTATTTCCCTTCTCCCACATGGAAAGCTAGAGCCTGCTTGAATTGGGTATTTCTCTTCTCCGGGTCAGTTAGGCTCTGATAACACCCCCAGTAGATTAGGCTCTGATTAACTGGCTCCCTTGAGGGCAGCCCTTGCTAAGAAGAGCCAAGTGTTCTGCATATTTCAAAATGGTTCCTTTTCCCCTTCCTCTGCCTGGAACTCAAGAAGATTTTTCTCTAATAGTTACCACGGGAAGCTGGTCAAGCTCCTGGAGGTAAATCTCACAATACTGTGGGGTCCTTCTGTGATTGAGAGCCCTTGGAGTTTGTGATTCTCAGGCTTGTCCACACTGAGTCTCCAGCGATTGTCAGTTACAGTTCAGGTTTTCCTACCTAGGCCCTGCTTCCCACACGAGTTTCTGCTCATTAGTCTCTGCTCAGGGAAGCCACAACTCCCTGTGTTTGCCTGTCTCTTCAATCTTGGGTGCTGCCGTTTGCCCTGTGTCCTCCCCTCTTTTACGGATCCAAGAAGAGTTGTTGATTTTTTAAGTCTGTTCAGCTTTTTGCTTGTTATTGGGACAAGTGGCAACATGCAAGCTCCTTACATGCAGATCTAGAAACCAGAAGTCTAAGTAATCTCTTCATTAACCTTTTTTAAATTAACACTTTGAGTGTGCCATCTCGAGAGGTACCAAGATCCTAACTGAAACAAACGATATAAAAATACTAATTTGATTTCTTATTCAGAAGTAATTTTATTTTAAAGCTAATATAACTGGTTTAATCTTTGATTAAGATTACTTATGAGATGTAATTATAAAGCAATTCTATTTTTGTTTTCCACTGTTCTTTGAAATGTACTCTGAACAGCTAGTCTTCTCTTGCATCGGATGAAAACTTGGGTGGGCTCCATGACTTTTATGGCCACTTTAAGATTTAAAAATAAAATCCTGGGGTAGACCCGGTGGCACAAGCGGTTAAGTGCGTGCACTCCGCTGGGGCAGCCCGGGGTTTGTAGGTTTGGATCCCAGGCACGCACCAACACACTGCTTGGCAAGCCACGATGTGGCAGCGTCTCATATAAAGTGGAGGAAGATGGGCACAGATGTTAGCCCAGGGCCAGTCTTCCTCAGCAAAAAAAAAGAGGAGGATTGGCAGATGTTAGCACAGGGCTGATCTCCTCACCAAAAAATAAATAAATAAAATAAAATAAAATAAAATCCTATTTGAAGTTGCAAAACAGTCTCAATTCAGCAATTAAAATGAGAAGCTCTGTTACTTCAAATCTTCAGATTTGATTTAACATTGAAGATGTGTCAGTTCCCTCCCACGTTTATTCTTGCTGCACATGAGAAGTCTAGAGTCTAGAGACAGGGTTTTGTTAGCTATCTCCTCTTTCTTCACAGATGTTTACTCTTCTTTATCTTTCTACATTCAATGTCTAACCCCTCCATACTTGGAGGACAAAGAAATAAAAGAAGAAATAGCCATATGAAGGTTTCTATTTTTCTGATACTCTCTTGAGCTAATTTATCCTTTCTTTGCACATATCAGATATTTAAAATTCAATCCCACTTTTGTGGGTTGTCTTAAGTTTTCTTCTGAGACTGCCACCTCTGTGTCAGGGAATTTCTCACCTGTGGTTCCCTTGATGAGGGTGATGCTTTCTCTTTCGGCTCATGGTTTACACCTCTTTCTGCAATCCTTAGACCTCCAGCCACAGCCCCAGCATTTTTCTGCTGTTTATTAATCAACCTATTTAAATGGCCCTCCTTTGATGAGATCAAAGATAAACTCATAATTTATCTCTCTGGTTTGTGACTAAAATCTGTACCATGGAAATCACTCACACAGTCTTTCAACTTACTATTTTTTGAGTTTAATACTTTCAAAAATGTCGTCTTCCTCTCTGCAGCCATATATTTCTTCATTCAATCTCTTGTCCTTTAGATTTTGATGTAAATCAAATACCAGTCCACTGGATCCTCCCTAAACTACACAGGATACATATTAAGGCCTCAGAGAGTTAAACTGTTTTCTTTTTTGTTTTTTTTTTAAGAATTCTCTTTCCTGAGCTAATGGTGAAAGTCAAGAATCTCCCATTCTTTACTCTTGAGGAGGATGAGATTCACAGAATAGCTCTTTCCAATAAATTTATTTTAAAAATCCTTCCCTGACTCAATTTCCTACTCCTGCTCTTTTTCCATGCTTGAGTCTGGTGGGAGGTTTAGCAGTTTGGGGATAATTTCCTTAAAATTTTTTATCACAGTATGACATGTCACTTTGGAATATAGTGTGTATTTTTTTCTTGGCCTCTCAATGGAAACTTCCATTCAACATGCTGTTACAGTTCCATCTTCCTTCTTGTCATTGCCACATTCTGCATCTCTCCTTACCTGTCCTTTTTTTGTGGGATAAATCAGTTAATTTCTTTACATATTTTTGTAAAGAAAATGGGGTATATTGTTGTTATGGCTTTTTTTCACTTTCCTCATATTGGAACTATTCTTGCGCTACACTGGGACATTTGCACACATTTTCTTCAGACCACATTTCCCAGCTGGTTTTAGGTAGAATTCAAGTCTCCTTTTTACCCCTTTTCAAGTCTCAGTTAAAACATAATGGCATGTGAGGAAGAAGGGCAGAGAGAGAATGGAGGCATTTTCTTTTTCTTTTTCTTTTTCTTTTTTTTAATAATTTTATTTATTTATTTATTTTCCCCCCAAAGCCCCAGCAGATAGTTGTACGTCATAGTTACACATCTTTCTAGTTGCTGTGTGTGGGATGCGGCCTCAGCATGGCCGGAGAAGCGGTGCGTCGGTGCGCGCCCGGGATCCGAACCCAGGCCGCCAGCAGCAGAGCACGCGCACTTAACCACTAAGCCATGGGGCCGGCCCTCTTTTTCTTCTAATTAGAAAATGCTTCTAGTCTTTTCCAGTGTTATTCATCATAAGATTTCTTAATATTTTAACAACTAAACTATATGTTAGCGTTTTCTGTTTTTCTCTTCTATGCAGTTAAATTAATAGAATTCCTTCATCTGGCTTATCCTTCTACTTGTGCCACAATTACCAACCTGGGGCAGTTGTAGAAGTCTTTGTCTTGCTCCACAGAGAAGCAAAACCTTCCCTTGCTGGTCTCCCACACTGGGAAGCAGAACCAAAGAGTGGACAGCTAAGAGCCCTGTTCCAGGATCAACATCTAATGTTTATCTGATTTAGTATTGTTTAAGCCTGCCCTCTTATACTTGATTCTAATACAACAGTCTGGTTTTATTGTCTGAATAAACTTCTCTCATTGTTCTCTTGGGCTCAAATTGGAATCCTGGATTACAGACTACAGGTTTATGGCTGCAATTTAATAACGCAATTTAAAAAAAATTATATCTAACTAAATATTCACTTTGTAATTAAACCAATGGGTCCTGGAAAGATCAAGGCTTCTTCAAGGCCAAGCTAGACAAAATCAGTTGCCCTTACTCCCAGGAAAATATTCCTTTCATTACACATTTTTGATTGCTTCTTATATATTTACACCTACTTCTCTTTGTGCCCATCCTCTTGACTGGTCGAGATTGTTAAATTACACGCTTATCTATATTCTCAGACCACAGTTTTCATGACCTGGTTTTCCTAACCCAGATCTCAGGTCATGTACTTAACTATCATACTTTTCCTTTATTGTTCATTAAAGTTTATTCTGAAACCACTCACTACACTTATCCCCAGAATTCATATTAGTGACCCTATATGCACAATCTCTCTCTCTCTCTCCTTTAATCAATGGATAGCTCTGATTGTAATGTTTTGTTTGCATGACTTACCCTCTCCCACTGCTCCATCTAGACACTGGTTTCCTAGACACTAGTTCTTTATCTACTCGACTTCATCTGTCACTTGGTCATTCACACATTGTTGACTGTGCAGTAGACAACTCGCAAGAGATTTTGTCAAGTGATAGTCTGTGTTAATGAATTATGCACAAAGATAGAGTTGCCAGATGAAATATAGAATGCTCAGTTAAATTTGCTTTTCAGATAAACATGAAATTCAAATATGACTGCACATCCTGTATCTTTATTTGCTAAATCTGGGAACCCTAAAAAGAGAACACTCTTTATTAAGAATTTTTATCTCAGTGTAATCATATTACATAATTTTCCTTCACTCTTCCCTACACCTTATTGTATCTCATTCTTTGTACTTCTATTAGATTTAATTCCTATGAATTTTCCCTAATCTGTTTGTGATTACTGTTGCATAAATAACTCTAAGGGCTAAGGCTCTGGAAAAAACTAAACTATTGATCTGATACAATTTCTTTGACTAAGCACTTTCCCATTTGTTTATTGCCTAGCATAGAGTTAATTACTTACATCCTAGATATCTTATTGCCCTGTGTTTCATCCCTATATTACTTAGAGTCCCAGCAGAAAACAGATAGAACAATCAAATTATTAAATGAAGATAATTTTAATAAAAAGACTTTTTACAGAGATGCAGACAGGGTTAAGAGACCCAAGAAGAATTGCAAAGTCCCCAGGGACTAGCAATGACTAATATTTGTTAACACTCCTGTTTCTGACAAGGATGGAGTAGCCAGAATCCAGTGAAAGCTATAGCCCCGGAAGAGAAGCCACCCAAAAAGAGCAGTGCTGATGGTTGAGGAAAGTATCCATTGCTCCAACTGCAACCTGGCACTAAGAGAGTTGAGGGGGCCGTTACCCTGATCTCCCTCTTTGGTTCTCAGGACAATTATGTCTACCATTATCCAATCGCATCTGGAAGCCAGAGGGCAACGGATCCTAAGTGATGAAATTCATGGAGGTCAATGAGAAGAGGGTAGAAAATGAATCTGAAGAATAACTGGCTTAAAACAATCAAAAAATATTTCTAAAATTTAAATATTTAAATCTATTGATAAAAAGCATAGGAAAACTTTTGTTTAATATTAAATGTCTAATTCCAAATGTGAAATGAATAATGTTATGTTTCATTGAATAGTGAGCTCTTTAGACATTTAATTAAGATCTTTTCCACAAGTAGATATTTTTGTTCATAAATGTAGAATTAATGGTTGGGAGAATTTACCATCTTTTAAAAGATGTTTGAACACAAATAATCAATGTTCTCTGAGAGAGGTAAAGAAATTAACAACATCAAGTATTGTTGGTGGAAGTATAATTTTGTATGATCTTTGTGAAGAACAATATGACACATCTTATCAAAAATTTTAATGTGTCTAGACATATATTCTGAAAGTCAATGGGTAGGAATTTATTCTACAAAAATTACAAGTGTATGTGGTAGATATAGATATAAACATGTATTTATGAGAATATTTACTCATGGTTACAAAACTTGGAAGCAACTTAAATATGTTAATAGATTATTTAAATAAATAAATTATGGTACATCTCTAAAATACCATGCTGTTGAAGTGCTTTTGATTTTACCATGGATGTGCACTATACGTTTTTAATTTAAAAAATTATAAAGTAGAATATAGAGTATGATCTCACTCACACTTTGTCTTTTGCTGATTGTCACACCAATGGAATCATAGAGTGCATACCTTTTTGCATTTGGTTTCTTTCACTTAGCATAATGCTTTTGATATTCATTTATGTTTTTGTACATAAATTAGTTTGCACATAAAGTGTAAGTAGTTTATTCCCTTTCATTGCTGAATAATATTCCATCGTAGGGCTGTATCACAACCTGATTATTCTGTCAATAATGGATAGACTTTAGGGTTGTTTCCAGTTTGAGGGTAATATAAATAAAGCTGCTCTGAACAGTGGTAGACAGATTTTTGTGTAGGCAAATATTTCATTTCTCCTGCACAAATACCTAGGAGTATAATGTGTGGATCATAGATAAGTATATATATAATTTTATTTAAAAAATTGTGGGGGGGCCAGCCCAGTGTCATAGTGGTTAAGTTTGCATGCTCTGCTTCAAGGGCCTGGGGTTCTCAGGTTAAGATCCCAAGCACGGACCTACACACTGCTCATCAAGCCATGCTGTGGCGGTGGCCCACATGTAAAATCTTCCTGATGAGGAAGATTAGCACAGGTGTTAGCTCAGGGACAATCTTCCTCAAGCAAAAAGAGGAAGATTGGCAACAGGTGTTAGCTCAGGGCCACTCTTCCTCACAAAAAAAACAAAAATTACAAAACTTTTCTCAAAGTAGCTGTGCCATTTTGCATTCCTATCAACAATATATGAGCGTTACAGTTTACTTCTGAACGATTTTCAAAGAGCATTGATTACTTTAGTCAGCATCAGATAATAAAATAAAACTATTTCTATTTAGGTGATAAAATATTTTTTATGGGAAAATAAAACATTGGGAACTCAAGTTGAGAGTAAACATATAAAAGCCATTAATAATATACGTTATCTTAATATGCTAAAAAAAATAATAGATCAACAAATAAAGACATCAGGGCAACTTTTATATCTTAAATTAATAATAATCATTGTATTAGTGATTTCTATTCACCAAAACTTAATAGTTTATGTCTGATACTACTCTATCAAGCAGACACTTAGAAATATATTCTATTGTAGATAACAAACATTGTAAAAAGCCTTTTCCACCGGGTCTGGTTCTTCACTCAAGGTTTCATGCCTTTCTGATTATAGAACTCCTCAGTTGTTGATGCCTGTCTCCCTAGTTCTCTTTCTTTCAGCACCACAGAGCACAACTAAAACTCAAGAACATTTTTCTCATATCTTTTTTACTTCTTTCCTAAACTTTTATTTTAAAAATCTCCACTGCTTTATTGCCATCTGCTTTAGCTCCATTTTCTATTTCAAATTCTATTTTTTCTTTTGTTAATCAGTCTCCACAGAAATGACTAAAAATTCTCATACACTTAAAATGGAACTTGTATACTTGGATGCTATGTGTCGAAATTTGCACTTAAATATTATTCTACTTTCCCATAATTTACCAGAGTGCATTTCAATTTCAAAGAGGAAAGAAGGATGTAAATTGTGCAGGACTGAATTGTTTTATTCTGACTACCTTATTCATTCAAGGATTTTGTTTTCCTCTATGTACTATTGTCATTAAATAATTGTTGATTGGTTTACCTTATATTTCAGGAGAAGATATGCACAGTATTAAAAAAAAAAGGAGACTATGTACCAATTATTTCAACTTAAAATGGTTTCAACTCTCAGATCTGTGGATTACTCTACATTTACCAGATGTTGCCTTGAAATTTATCATAGTCCTCTCAAAGGGACTTTGAAAGGTCACTCTGCCCATGCCTTTGCCTCCAAGCAGAGTGTCACTCCTAATTATTGGGGACAATGTGGCAAGAATCATTTGTTAGGGACAGATAAAACCATCACGTGTATCCCATAACTTGCCCTCTAATCATCTACTGAACTCTAGTTGTATAAATTACTTTTACTGAGTTCAGTATACATTTTATTAGTCTGTTCCCCTTCTATTGCATAGAATGCATATTGCTAACCTATTAAGTAAAATCGCTTATAGACGTAAATTTTTTATGACTTTTTAAATGTTAATGTATGGCTTGTTAAATGTTAAAGTGGTAAATAGCTTCAAGGAGCTCATATGTACTAAATTTCACTTTGTAGCCCTCAGCATTTAAAGAAAGAATTCATAAGATATTTGTCAAGCTAAGATTTTTATAAACGCTGCTTTTAATATATGACTGTACAAAGGAAATTAGTGTAATTAGAAGATAATGTCAATGCCACATTAAATGGGCACTGTCACAGAATAAGAAGCATCCTCTTGCTAGTAGATTAAGGAAGAAAAATATTATGAAACATAAGAATTATGAACTTTAGCTACTGCTATAAACTGAGAATATAGCTTTCTGGTTATTGTACCAGATCTATGCTCTTCTGTATAGTGCTGCTTACAATTCCTGTTTCCTTAAATATTTGTCATAGATAAGTGCAGTGAATATCTTTTTCTGAGCTATTCTAGCCCTTGCCACTGTCTACATCACTCATGACATAGTAGCATGATCATAGAATGAATGAAATCAGAGCTCAGAAAAATTTTTTATATTGAATTTCACGGTCATCATTGCAGAATTGGCGTTAGATTTAACTCTAGACCCTTTAAAAAAGACGAATGTCTAGGTTCCAAATATTGACATATTCTTGAGAGTTGTGGTCCAGGCATGAGTATTTTTAAAAAGTGACCCAGGTTATCTTGACATGCCCCCTACATTAAGGATCTTTTTGTCCTAATTTATAATTTATAAATAAGAAAACCAATACCCAGAATTTTAAAGGATTTACTCAATGTTAAAGAGCTAGTGATAAGTAGAACAAAAATCAAAAGTATGCTGACTCCCTATTTTACCTACCAGGTAAAGGATAGGTAGAGCAATATCTAGTCAAGACTACCAGCAGAGTGAGCATCAACCTTTTCCCAATCCATGGATCCTTCCAAGAAGTGATGTTATGGAAGAAAGCAGGCACGATAACACTCATATGTAACTACATCTATTAGTTTGCCAGGGCTGCAGTGAAAAAGTGCCATGAACTGGATGGCTGAAATGACATAAATTTAATGACTCACAGTTCTGAAGGCTAGAAGTCCAAGATCAAGGTGTCAGCAGGGTTGGCTCTTTATGATGACTATGAGGGAGAATCTGTTCTGTACCTCTCTTGTAGATTATGGTGGTTTGCTTACAATCTTTGGTCTTCCTTGGTTTTAGATGCATTATGCTGATCCCTGCCTTCATGTTCCCATGGCATTCTCCCTGTGTCCAAATTTCCCCTTTTTTTAAGGACGCCATTCATATTGGATTAGGGCCCACCCTAATGACCTCATTTAACTTGACCAAAGACCTTATTTCCAAATAAGGTCACGTACAGAGTTACTGGGGTTAGGATTTTAACATATCTTTTTTTGGGGGGGCACAATTCAATCCATAACAATTGTCTACGCAAAGGCCATGGGAGAAGCAGCAGCTTAGCAGACTCAGAAACTGTCTCCTAAACACAGGTTGACCTTTTACAGTAAGTTCAAATTCTTTACCTTCCTGACATCATCCTTTCTCTGAGGCACACAACCTTTTAAATCTTTACCCTAGTTCTTTCCCAAAAGAGGGACTGTTTAGAATCCTATAGCCCCTCTTCTAATTACTGTTTATTTAATTTGCACTTAAAAACATAATACCATTAGCATAATGTGGAAGTCTAATTACCTGGGTAATGAGTTGTCCAACTTGAAAGAGACTTTCAAACCTCATTTACAAGAGAACTTATATGGGTTTTCCTCCCCTTAGTTGTGTTGTTGTTTCCTAGTTAATTTTCTTTCTCCATGGGGTCTAGTAGATCTCCACAGTTTTGCACAAAATTCATTAATCTGTTGTATTTCCACAGGTTAACACTTATGCCTTTCCCTCAGACTACATAATAATCTTGCTTTCTGAATTCATCATTTCGTCCTGCTCAATATACCCTACTGCTTTCACCTTGTATAATACAAGTTTTTCTTCTTCCTCTAGAAACATCATTTCTTGGGGCCAGCCCCATGGTTTAGCGATTAAGTTCACACGCTCTGGTACTGGTGGCCCGGATTAGGATGCCAGGCACACACTGATGCACCGCTTGTCCTGCCATGCTGAGGCTGTGTCCCACATATAGCAACTAGAAGGATGTGCAACTACGACATACAACTATCTACTGGGGCTTTGGAGAGAAAAAGGGGGAAAAAAAAAGGAGGAAGATTGGCAATAGATGTTAGTTCAGGGCTGGTCTTCCTCAGCAAAAAGAGGAGGATTGGCATGGATGTTAGCTCAGGGCTGATCTTCCTCACAAAAAAAAAAAAAAAGAAAGAAAGAAAGAAAAAGAAACATCATTTCTTTTCTTGGAATTGCTTTTTTCCCAGCTCTGTGTATTTGATTTCCCTAAAGAATGCCATGCTCTCACTTGATTCCACTCCATAAGAAAAGCACAAAAGATTGGCCCAGGATTTTTCATCTATGTTAATTGAAGCCCTAGCCTAGGACTTTTAGACTTGAAACTAAATATTCTGTCATTTAGTTTTTCTCCAGTAACAAATGTTGTATCCTAAGCTCTGTCAATGGCAATGTTTTTCCCAATATCATTTAGGAAGTTTGTAGCTGATAACAGAAAATTCACTTCAAAGGACTTAACTAACAAAGAAATCCATTATTGTACATAGCATAAGTTCCAAAGAGTGCAGTTCTGAGATATATTAACTCAGCAACTCAATGATATCATCATAATTCTTTCCATTATTTCATTCTGACACTCTTGGGTTGACTTCATCTTTGGGCTTGCAGTGAAGTGGCTGTACCAGTTCAGTACATTTTATCCAGAAACTCTGCAATTCAGAAATAGAAATAAATCATTTCCCCCAGTGTGTTTAATTTTAAAGTCAAGAAAAACATTTTTAGAACCACCCAACCAATTTTTTCTCACATTGGCCAGAATTATATCCTAATCCCGTGCCTAAACTAACCATTGTCAAGGGAATTAATACCAACATAGTTGGCTTAAAGCCAATCAGAATTAAAACCCTAGGGCTGAGAATATAGCAGCTTCTCCTGACCTTCATGGCTATGAAAAGAGAACATATACATCATCAAAACCAGGATCTGTTAAAGAGGAAGAAACAGAATAAATGTTGGATCAGTTAGTAAAACTCTATGCCAATCCTTCACTATAGAGAAAGCTTATATGTATTGAAATAGAATGCAACCACCACAGATTGAGAATGACCTGGCAGTTTTAAGGACCTGGTTCCAACTCATCCTGAAGTCCAGTTACATTTCTTTTCATTCCACAATATTTTTCATGTTGATGTTTATATTTTATTGGATTCCAGGAGCATATAAGTGTTTCTTTTTGCCTATGCTTGTTACAATAGGGTTTCTGTCATTTGTAACAAAACCAATATACTTCCCAATATTGTAACTTTATTGCAGTGATATTTGTATTTGTCATTTTTATTACGGCTGGAATTTTTCGTCCCATCTTTTATGGGAAGTAAGTCTTCAAGCCTCCTACCAGTTTACTTATACCCAAGAAGTCCAGATATATGTTTGAATTTACTGACCATTCATCAGACTATCTCACGAACATTTTTCTATTTCTACTGCAAAACTAATTGTGAATTTTTTATCATTTACAAATGTGATAATTGTGCCAATTCTAATTTCTTTTTTGACTTTTTATGAGGTTATAAAAGCTGTTAGTCATGTGAGAATCATCCGTCTTCGATCCAAAGAAAAGCCTGGTGCAAATAACCACACCTTTTACTTAATATTTTCATTTCATACTTAACTTGTATTATGCAATTCACACTTTTACATTTTTAATGTTATAAGTCATTATCAAAATAACAGCATTTCTACTCTATTTTTCTTCTAAATGGAATGAATTTGAACACATAAACTGTAAGTGTTAAGCTGTTAATGGTTTCCCATGGGTTTCGTTTCTTACTTGTGAATATCCTGTGATTTCCTTGGGGTTTAGGTGAAGCAGATTTTGCACATTATGCTTATATGCATGAATATTTTCCTATGATCTTCAGTAAGGATCAATTCTACTCCAGAGTTGTGTTCTGTGAGGCAAGGAAACTTCTCAGATGAACAGTAGTTTTGACCCTTCTCTGCCCTGTGGCTTTCATTTGATTTTTTTTTTTTTTAATGAATTCACCCTACATTGTTGATTATAATTCTCGAGAAAACAATGGCAAAGATAAAGCTTATTTTCAGTGCCTCGGACATATGCCTGCCCCTTCCCTTCCCACCGTTTAGCATCCAAATCATTTACCATATTTCTTTAACCATAGTGCTCTGGGGACATTCTGCCCTCCCTTCCATCACAGCTGCTAGACACTTACACATTGAAACCTTCCAAAATGTATATTGCAAACTGTTTAAAATAAAAAGCTTATTTTTGACTTTTTAATTGGAGACTTCTATTCAAGTGACTGTACATTTAAGTAAGACAAGAGATAAACGGGGACATAGCAATGTGTGATGGTGTAAGGATTTTGGATCAGAAGAGTTCTTGTTGATGATTGATTTATGATGTTAAAAATTTGTTATATAAACAAACAACTAAAATAGTGCTTCATCGCTGAATGAACAATACCTATTTCCAGTAGATACATAAATAAACATGCCATCTTGACTTATTAGAAAAAAATCAAAGAACTAAACTAACAATCATTCTGGGAACTTTAATTAAATTGTAATGCTCAGATAGGGAGGAAATTTCTAGATTAAAGACATGTGTCTTCTTAGTAGCTTCTCCTAGGCCAGAGGTCTGCAACCTATAGCCCACTGGTCAAATCTGACCCAATACCTATTGTATTTATCGAAATACAGTCACACCCATTCATTTACATATTGTCTATGACTACTCTCTTGCTACAATGGAAGAATTAAGTTGATACTGAGACCATATGGCCCACAAAGTCTAAAATATTTACTATCCTACCCTTTACAGAAAATGTTAATGATTCCTATCTTAGGTAAATCCCTACTAGAATCAGAAAAATGTGGGACACTCCAGTTTATATAAAGGCATAATCTGAATGAGCATATGTTATAGGATGAATTAAGAGGGATTCTTAAAGGGATACAACCAGAAACAGCTTGGTTTGTCAGCAAGAGGATGCTACAGACTACATCATGTTCTATTTGACCTAAATGAAATTAAATAAGCCATACAGCCCTCCATAACCTTATTTCCTTGATCATGCTAGGGCAAGTAGTGTTCAGGCTGACCTGATAAGCATATAAATTCTCTCTCTTTCCATCTATTGATGATGCCACAAATGTCAGAACTTTCTAAAGTTGCAGTATCAAATTCTTGAGGAAAGATGTTTGTTGTTGCAATAACTATAGTCTGTACAGACAAAGTAAAAATGATATCAGGATCTAAAACCAGCAGACAACTACATGGATGAGACCATGTGTTATACAAATCGTAGTTTGTACAACTTGAGGTGAGAAACAACTTTCATGAAACTATATATTCACAGGTAAAAGCACAGGGAAATAGTTGTAGATCACAGCTGAGGGGATAGTTCTACCAAAGAACGAAAGCTAAAGAAAACTACTGCTGTTGAGTTTATGGGTGACCCCTCAGACCGACAGCAGACACAGAAAAACACTACACAACAAAGCATGCAAAGATACAATTACATAATTAGAGAGGGAGATAAAAATTTTCTAGTAAATTCTAAGAATTTATCACATAAAGAGTATGTATCTCATTATGCTATGCCACTCTTTCAAAAGAGAAGTAATTAGCACCACTTTTAAAAATTGAAATAATTCAACATTGTATTTAGACCACACATCTGGATGGGGGTTATTTCATATTTAGCTTTCCGTTAAGGTTAAATTTAATGGACTTAAAATGTTTAGTAATTTTTTTAATGAAAATATTACATTAAACCAAAACATTTTTCCCAATAGAGAGGAAATACTTGAATCATCTTAATTGTGCATACAAACATTTAGATAGCATCAAAAGTCCTACATTCTTTTAGAGAGAAAGTAGTCTCCATTTGTATTTCCAATTTGCTATCACAAAACTCAATGTCATGTGATTATGTTGTAAAACTGGATATACTCTCACTTTACTGATTATTTTTATATTTGCCTTGTGTTAAACAGTTGTTTTTCTTCCAATGATTTTTAGTGTGGGGATCAGTAGTGTAGCAGTCAAGAAATTCGTTCAGCTGCTTTTAATTGGCACTGAATTGAGACAGTTTAGACAAGCATTTCTTTTACTTACATTAATGTAGAGGGTTCTTGATGTTGTTTCTGCAACTCAAGAATTTCAGGAAAAAGGCATCGGCACTTCTTTTGCTGTTTCCCTCTGAGGCTCCATCACACAGAGTGTGCAGAACTACATGGGTGAAGGAACTTGAGGGTGAAGATGAGCTGAATTTTGGTGTTACTCAGTCTGTAGTTTCAGAGAGACCAAAGATAGTGTCTTCCAGGACACTGCTAAAATAAATGCTAAAATCAGAAGAAATTGGTATTAATTTTCATTGAGGTAATAGCTGATTACCATTTCAAGAAGTTAGGTGGCGAATGAGAGAAGAGAAGAAATTTGAGAGGGAAGTAGGCCAATGGAAACTCTTTATTGGTATAAGGAAGACTAGAGAACTTTTTCTGTAGAGAAAGTTTTGTTTGCTAAGAAGGGGAATCACTGAAATGACTGGCCAAGAAGTCAAAGCTGCCTAGGAAGATACAGCAATCATAAGAGTAAAAAGCAGAGAGGGAATAGGTTTGAATAGCATGTTCAAATATAGAGAAACAGTGACATAGACCTATCTTGCTATTTCTAGGAAAAGCCTTAATGAAAAGATGGCTACTCTGTGGGGGAGTTGACACTCTCTTTCATAGAATTCTGTAATCACTTATCCTCCCAGTATTATTTTAAAGGCTACAGAATCTACAGAGTAAATGTGTTAAGACAAGCTGTTTTTCGGTACCAACCTACATGAAGGTCGAAAGGTAACTTGCTAACTTCATTTTTTATCTTATACAGAAGGATTATCAACTTCTCGTATAAAAAGCTGAGCACCTATTCCAATTACAAAAGTTAAATGTGCAAGTCCCCCAAGCTTGATCTTGAGAAGATTATATGCATTTTATAATCTCCAGTGGATCACATTTTTCACCTACAAGAAAAAAATATGTTCCGGAATTAAATGCATTGCGATTTGAGTCCCGTCTCTTAAGAAATTTCCAGAAAATAGTCACAACGACCTATTGCTTTGTGCAACAGTAAACAGGTTGATTTACGTATAGTCATTATATCAGCACACATAAAGAGAAAATATGTGCATGTAAACAAGATTGGACTACAGCTACACACTTATTTTTCCTCTGAAGATGAAACCAGTTGGCAGCCTTACCAATAAACAGTGCTCAATGCTATCTTAGTCTTCTGTTTGAGTTTTGGAATTCTGAGTCTTATGGTAATTGCATATTACATCTACATACTTCAAATGAGTTTATAATGGCTATTATCATCAAAAGGAATAGGAAAACAATTAACCATGATTAGCCTTTTTATGTGAAGAGTTACCTCCTTATTTTGGCATTCAGTTTGCAATCATTTTGAAATTAGCTATGAGTTTGAATAATTTTATTTATTTTTGTATTTCAATAGTGTAAGAACAAATGAGTTCCTTAACCTTACATATTTCCATAAAAAGTGGAAAATTCTAGCAGCGTTTATTAAAATATATAACCCATTTCCCTAACTAGTTTTTTTAAAAAGCAGAGAAAGAGACCAAAAGAAACCTTTCTGACGTTTCTTCTAGTTTAATTTGAAACGGAGCCAACTTGAAATAACTACTATTAAATTCCTTATTGCACTTTATAGTCTCCCCCAAATGATTAGTGATCACTGCCACAGGTCACTTTCAAAGGTAAACGTTCTCTGGTAAGAGAACGAAGACATGACTTGGTAAACACACATAGATAATATGATTGAAATTTCAAAACATCACCCGCTTGCAATATTGAGACATTGCACATATGGGTTTTATATTCCACATGTAGTAAGAGTGTGTATTCTATCACAGAGATTCCCAAATTCTATGGAAAAAAAGAGAGAAGATTTAAAATAGTGACTCTCCATAAATCATGGCCAGATTCCCTTTGTTTGTTGCTGGATACTGGAGCACTGACTGCCTTGCCCATGGGAGGTATCTGAATCCTGTAAGTGACGACTGGGAGTGAAATCTCAAGGGACTGCACGGGCACTGTCTGAACTTTCCAGATAATGATTGTGCAGCCAACTCACTCAGTTCTTAAGAGTTTTCAGGTCCTTGGAGATCTAGCCTTCTGCTCTGTGCTAGCCTAGATGGCTTGGAGAACTGCCAGTGGCCGTGACTGGAGTAACCTCTTAGAAGAGTGGATTGCCGCTTTGGAGTTCTTTGGATGGTTGTAAATTACAGAGGGCTAAAGAAATTCTCCAGGGATTAGTGTTTTGTTGAAAGGATGGTAGCAACTTCCCCCCACCTTAAGGAAAAGAAAGAAAATGTAGCATAGAAGTTGATTTTAAAGAATTAATTTAGGCTACAGGAAAGTAAATTGGGATCTGTGGTACACGGTGCTAAATACAGTAATCTATGTGTGAATAAAAACATTTCCTTACATTATATTCATTTGTTTAGTCCTATCACTACATCCTTAGTTTTCCATTTGCCTACTTATTGTTATTCCGTATTGAAGAATTTCAGAAGCAAATTCCTTAAAATACTTGAAAGAAATTTCAACATAAATATTCAAAGACTAAATGTCATCCTTGTTTTCTGGAAGTGGAAATCTTTGGCATAATGTATTCACAAGCAACCTTTCTTGCTTTGTTAAGTAACTTACATTTCAGAGCTAGGGCAAGAGATTATTCCTTTATTATAGTTCAATAAAAAAATCTTCCTCTCGGGCCGCCGGGTGGCATAGCAGTTAAGTGCTCTGCATTGGTGGCCCGGGTTCACAGCTTCACAGGTTTGCATCCTGGGTGCACACCGAATCCTGGGCACACACCGACGCACTGCTTATCAAGCCATGCTGTGGCGGTGTCCCATATAAAGTGGAGGAAGATGGGCACAGATGTTAGCTCAGGGCTGATCTTCCTCACCAAAAAAAAAAAAAAAAAAAACAGAAAAATCTTCCTCTCAACATTTATAAACAACCAAATATATAGATTTATGAAAAACAATTGACCTTATTTTGCATTTTATATGAGAACTATAACTTAAGATATATTTGACTTCTAATCTACTTTATTTCTTTCAAATCTTTCACAAATAACTTTCTTTTAGGGGAAGCCAATTTAAATAGGCCTTATTATAGGTAAGATCTATTGTTTAATCCTTTAAAACAAACTTCTGCCCTCTTCAATATGTACCTCTATTTTTAACAGGTCAATTGAGGTAAAATTTACAAACCATAAAATATATGAATTGTATGTATACAATTAAATCATTTTAGTAAATTAGTAGAATTATGCAGCCAGCACCATAATCCAGTTTTAGAACATTTTCATAACCCAAAAAGAGTTCCCACGTACCCATTTGCGGTTCATCTCCACTGGAAGCAATTTCCCCCCACCTCAAGGAAAAGAAAGAAAATGTCGCGTAGAAGTTGATTTTCAAGAATTAATTTAGGTAACAGAAAAGTAAATTGGGATTTGTAAATCCCATAAAAGTAAATTGGGATCTTTCATTCTTAGGAAACCTCATCTGCTTTCTGCTTCTTTAAATTTGCCTTCACTTGATGTTTCATATAAATGGAATAATATGATAAGTGGTATTCTGGGTATGGCTTATTTTACTTAGCATGATACTTTTAAGGTTCATCCATGTTGTAGCATAATGGTAGGCAGAATAATTGCCTCCCAAAGATATTCACATTCTAATCCTCAGAACCTGTGCTTATTTTATGTTACACAGAAAAGGAGAATTAAGGTAGCAAATGGAATTAAGTTTATTAATCAATTGTCCTTAAAGAGATTATCCCGAATTATCTAGTGCTTCCACTCTATTCACAAGCATTCTTGAATGTGGAAGAGGGAGGCAGAAAAGTCAGAGTGATGAGATGTGAAAAAGATTTCACTGGCCACTGCTAGCTTTGAAGGTGGAAGGGAATCACAAGGCGGGGGATGTGGATAGTCTCTACAAGCTTGAAAAGGCAAGAAAAGAGATTCTCCCCTAGAGCCTTCAGAAAGGAATGTCAATAGCCCTGTGAATTCTAGCCCAGTGACACCTATTTCAGATTTCTGACCTCCATAAACAGTAAGATAGTAAGTTTCTGTTGTTTCAAGTCACTAAATTTGCAGCAATGTGTTACAGCGTCAATAGAGAAGTAATATAAGCGTGTATCAGTTTTTATTCCTTTTTAAAATTTTATTGTGGTAAGAACACTTAAAACAAGATCTACCTTCTTAATAGATTTTTAAGTGTATAATACAGTATTATTAACTATAGGTAAAATGTTATCCAGCAGATTTCTAGAAGTTATTCTTCTTACGTAACTGAAACATTATACCCACTGAATAGCCATACCTCCTTCTGCCCCTCCCTCCAGCCCTTGGCAACCACCATCCTACTCTGTTTCTATAAGTTTGATTATTTTAGATACCTCATCTAAGTGGAATCATGCAGTATTTGTCCGTCTGTGATGGGCTTATTTCAACTACAATAATGTCTTCAAGGCTCATCCATGTTGTTGCATATTGCAGGATTTACACCTTTTTTAAGACTGAAAAATATTCCATTGTAAGTACACACTACATTTCCTTTATCCATTCATCCATTGATGAACATTTAGGTTGTTTCTACATCTGAGTATTGTGAATAGTGCTGCAAAGAGAGTGCTAATGTATCTTTGAGATCCCAATTTCAATACTTTTGGATGAATATCCATAAGTGGAATTGTCGAACCATATCATAAATTTTACTTTTAACTTTTTGAAGAACTGTCATACTGTTTTCCACAGCTGCTGTATTATTTTACATTCCCACCAACAGTGCACAAGGGTTCTAATTTTCTTTTATAATAGCCATCCAAATGAGTGTAAGGTGATATGTCACTGTAGTTTTCATTTGCATTTCCTTAATAATTAATGATGTTGAGCATTTTTCATGTGCTTGTTGGCCATTCATATATCTTTTTTGGCCCTTTGCCCAAAAAAGATATTCAATTCCTTTGCCCGTTTGTTTTTTGTTGTTGAGTTTTAGGTGTTCCTTATATAATCTGGATATTAATCCCTTATCAGATACATGATTTACAAATATTTTCTCCCATTCTGTGGATTGCCTTTTTATTCTGTTGGTAGTATCTTTTAATGCACAAATTTTTAAAATTTTCGTGAAGTCCAATTTGTCTATTTTTTTTCTTTTGTTGCCTGCATCTTTGGTGTCATATCCAAGAAATCATTGGCAATTCCAAAGTTGTGAAGCTTTTCCCTATGTATTCTTCTAAGAGTTTTACCATTTTAGCTATTACATTTAGGTCTTTAATCCATCTTGAGTTAATTTTAGTATACAGTGTTAAGTAAGGGTCCAAAATTATTCTTTTACAGGTGGATATCCAGTTTTCCCAGCACCATTAGTTGAAAAGACTGCCCTTTCCCCATTGAACAGTCTTAGTATCCTTGTCAAAGTCATTTAACCATATATACGAAGGTTTGTTTCTGAGATCTTTATTATATTCCATTGTTCTATATGTCTTCTGTATGCCAGTACCACACTGTTTTGATTACTATAGCTTTCTTGTAAGTTTTGAAATCAGGAAGTATTAATCCTCCAGCTGTATTCTTCTTTTTCAAAATGATTTTGGCTATTTGGGGACCCTTGAAATTCCATATGAATTTTAGGATGAGTTTTATATTTCTGAAAAATGTCATTAGGATTTTGAAAGACATTGCATTGAATCTGTAGATCGCATAATAGTTGAATCATATTTTTTTTATCCTTTCTGCCAACTTTTGTCTTTTGATTGAAGAGTTTAATCCATTTACATTTAAAATAATCATGATAAGGAAAAGCTTACTTCTGTCATTGTGCTATTTGTTTGCTATAGGCCTTACAGACTTTTTATCCCTCATTTCTGAATTACTGTCTTCTTTTGTGTTTAGTTGATTTTTTTGTAGTGAAATATTTAAATTCCTTTCTCATTTCCTTTTGTATCTAGCCTATAGTTATTTTCTTTGTGGTTACTATGGAGATTACATTTAAGATCCTAAGGCTGTAACACTCTAATTTGAATTTGTACCATTTTAACTTCAATAACATACAATATCTCTACTCTTTTATAGTTCCATCCCCACCCCTTTCAGTTGTTGATGTCACAAAATTATATCTTCATACATTGTGTGTCCTAAAACATAAACTAATAATTTTTTTAAATGCATTTGTCTCTAAAATTGTATGGAAGATAAGATGCGGAGTTGCAAACCATCGTTACAGCGACATTAGCTTTTACACACCTAATTGTTTTCTTTTCTTTCTTAAATATATTGTCTCTTAAATCATGTAGAAAACAAAAGTACAGTTACAAACCATGTTACATTAATGCTAGCTTTTAGAATTGCCCATGTATTTACCTTTATGGAGATCTTTATGTCTCTGAGTTACTAGAGTCACTGTCTAGTGTCCTGTCATTTCATGCTGTAAGACTCTCTTGAGCATTTCTTGCACAGCAAGTCTACTGGTCATGAACTCCCTCAGCTTTTGTTTTGAAATGCCTAATGTTTTGAAATGCCTAAATTTCTGCCTCTCTTTTGAAAGACAGTTTTTCTGGATAATATATTCTTGGTTGACAGTTTTTTTCTTTTAGCACTTTGAATATATTGGCCCATTGTTTTCTGGCCTCCAAAACAGGTAACTTTTTCCAGGTTTATTGAGATATAACTGACATGTAACATTATATAAGTTTAAGGTGTATGACATAATGATTTGGTATAAGTATTATTGTTAAGTGATTGCCACAATAAGTTTGGTTAAGCATCCATCACCACCTACAGTTACAAATTTCTTTAGACTTTCAAAGCCCAGAGATCTTGATTAGAAACCTGCTGATAATCTTATTGAGGATCTCCTGTATATGCTGGCTTGCTTCTCTCTTGCTGCTTTCAAGATTCTCTCTCTGTCTTTGTCTTTCAAAAGTTTGATTATAATGTGTCGGAATGTGAATCTCTTTGAGTTCATCTTGCTTGGAGTTTGTTGAACTTCTTGCATGTTTATACATGCCTTTCATCAGATATGGGAAGTTTTCAGTCATTATTTTTTCAAATATTCTCTCTACTTTTTTCTTTCTTGCTTCCCCTTCTGGGAGTCCCATGATGTATACATTGTTATGATTGATGATATCCCACAGAGATCCCTTATGCTCTGTTTGTTTTTCTTTAATCTGTTTTCTTTCTATTCCTCAAAATTGATCACTTCCATAGTCCTATCTTAAAGTTTGCTGATTTTTTCTTCTGCCTACTCAAACCTGCCTTTGAATCCCTCTAGTAAATTTTACTAGTGAACTTTTCAGCTCCAGAATTTCTTTTTGGTTTCTTTTGAAGTTTTCTATCTCTCTATTGATATTTTCATTTTGTTCACTCATCATTTTCTTGACTTTCTCCACCTCTTCCTTTACTTCTTTGAGCATCTTTAAACAACTGTCTTAAAGTCTTTGTTTAATATATCTGCCGTTAGGTCTTTTTCAGAAACAATTTCTGTTGATTTATTTTTTTCCTTTGAATGGACTGTACCTTCCTATTTCTTTGTATATCCTGTGATTTTTTTGTTGAAAACAGGACGTTTGAATCCAATATGGGATAACTCTGGAAATCAGATTCTCCACTTACCCAGAGTTTGCTGGTATTTGTTATCATTTTCATTCATTATCTTTTTGTTGTTTGTTGTAGGACGTCTCTGTGCCAAGGATCAGCCTGAGATGTAAGCTTAAGGTCTCAAGTCTTTTCTGAACCTTTCCCTGGGGATCCATGGTCACACACTAATTTTCCTCAGACAGGCAGTTGTTCTTGAATGTCTTAGATGTCTGGTGCTGAAAAGGGGAAAATGTGAAAAATAAAGAAGGTAATAAAGGGCACCAACTCTTTATATCCCCTGAAAGTCACTGTAGTTAGAGGGACAGAGGCTTTCAACAATGGCGGGAGGTGCAATAACAATGGCTGCCCACCTCTTTGCACTTCTGTGAGCAGAAACATCAATCAACAGATCCCCAGTATTTAGAGGACAGATTTCTTTTTTCCCACCTTGCCTGGCTCTTGC
Source organism: Diceros bicornis minor (assembly GCF_020826845.1). Lineage (NCBI taxonomy): Eukaryota > Metazoa > Chordata > Mammalia > Perissodactyla > Rhinocerotidae > Diceros > Diceros bicornis. Next base: position 27,210,398 of record NC_080749.1, on the reverse strand, counting down.
AAGCTGCTCTAGGAACATGTGCACTGCTGCCTGCCACATAGCTGGAGTGGGGGATGGGCACCTGCTACTGTGCTAAGAGGTGAAATTAATCACAATTTACTTTCCAAGTCTTCCCCTGGAAGTTGCAAGCCTTCAACACACTCTAGAGTTCCAAAGAAGTTACATCAGACAGATTCTGCCAGTGTAATTATTGTCTAGGTGGGAAGACAGATTTCTGGTGCTTCCTGCTCTGCCATCTTCCCAGAATCCTCTCTCATTGTGATTCTAATTTGCATTTCTGTAATGACTAATGATATGGAGCAAATTTTCATGTGTTTATTAGCCATTCATATAGCTTCTTTGCTGAAATGTGTATTCAACTCTTTTGCCCATTTTTTAATTAGGATATTTTTCTTATTAAGCTCCAAGAGTTTTTTCTTTAATATATTCTAGAGGCAAGTCTTTTTTGGATATATGATTGGCAAATGTTTTTTCCAATGTGTGGCGTATCTTTTCATTTTCTTATTGGTGTCTTCTTAAGTACAAACATTTTAGATTTTGTTAAACTCCAATTTGTCATCAGTTTTTCTTTTATGTATCATAATTTTGGTGTTATATCTCTTTGCCTAAAATATAGTCCATAAGATTTTCTCCTTTGTAATCTCCTTTAAAATCTTTTTAGCTCTTACATTTGTGTGTATAATCCATTTTTAGTTAATACTTGTTCATGTTGTGTGAGGTTAGGGTTAAATTTCTTTTTGTGTGTGTGCTATTTATTTATCTGTTTATTTTTGCACAAGGAGATCCGATTGTCTCAACATCATTTGTTGAAAATACTACACTTTTTCCAGTAAATTGCCTTGGAAACTTTGTGAAAAATCCATTGAATAAAGCTATAAAGATTTATTTCTTTTGTTCCATTGATCTATGTAACTATCCTTTCAGCAATTTAACATATTTTCATTACTGTGGGTTTATAGTAATTTTTGAAATCAGTAATGTAAGTCTTCAAAGTCTGTTCTTCTTTTTCAAAATTCCTTTTGCTCTTCTAGTCCTTTATTTCCAAATAAAATTTAGGATCAGCCTGTTGATTTCTGAAAAATAAAAAAAAAAAGCTGTTGAGATTTTGATGGGAATTACATTGCATTTATAGATCAATATGTGGAAATTTGTAATGCTGAATAATATTGAATCTTCCAAACCATTATTGAAAAAAAATGCCTCTATGTTTTTAGATATTCTTTAATTTATCTCAGCAATGTTTTATAATTTTCAGTGCACAAGTACTTCCATTGTTAAATATATTTTATTCTTTTTCATGCAGTTATAAATTGAATTATTTACTAATTTCATTTTTGGACTGACATTGCTAATATACAGAAATACAACTGATTTTTGTATATGTATCCTGTATCTGGTTATGTTGCTAGACATTTGTATTGGTCCTAGTAGTTTGTGTTTCATTTTGTTTTAGTTGACTACTTGGAATTTTCCTGTGATTAGGCAATAAAGACAGTTTTATTTATTCTTCTCCAATCTGGATGCTTATAATTTTGTGTGTGTCGGGGGGTGCATATTGAACTAGATAAGCAAGAACTAGAAGCTCAAGTAAAATGTTCAAGAGAAGTAACAAAAGCACACATCTTGCTTGTTCCTGATTTTAGGCAGATAGCATTCCGTTTTTCAACATTAATTATGATGAGCTATGGGTTTTTGTAGATGTCATTCATAAGGTTGGGAAGTTTCCTTCTTTTCACAGTTTGTTGAGAGTTCTTGCCATGAATTAGTGTTGGATTTTGTTAAATTTTTTTTTCTGTATCTGTTTAGATTATCATGTGTTTTTATCTTTATTCTATTAATATAGTTTATTATATTAATTGTTTTCTGCATATTAAACTGACCTTGCATTCCTGGAATAAACATCTCTTGGTCATAGTATATAATCCTTTTTATATGTTGCTGGATTCAGTTTAACACAATTTCAGTAAGGATTCTTACGTCTATGTTCCAGAGGCATATTGATCTGTAGTTTTCTTGTGATGTTTTTCTCTGACTTTGATATCAGTATAATATTGGCTTCAGAGACTGAGTTGGGAACATTTCCCTCACTCTCTATTTTATGAAGGAATTTGTGAAGGATTAGTATTATTTCCTCTTTTAAATATTTGACAAAATTTACTACAGAAGCCATCTAAGCCTGGGTTTAATTTGTGGGAAGATTTCTAATTGCTAATTCAATTCCTTTACTTAGTATAAATACATTGAGATTTTCTATTTTGTTCTGAATCTGTTTTGGTGAATTGTATCTTTCTAGGAATTTTTCAATTTCATCTAAGTTGTCTAATTAGTTGGCAATAAAGTTGTTATAATATTTCCTTAATTCTCTTAATTTCTAAGAGATTATTAATGATATCTCCTCCACTGTTGACTTTGATAATTTGTGTCTTTTGCTTTTCTTGTCACCAGTCTATCTAAAGGTTTATCAGTTTTGTTGATCTTCTCAAAGAATCAATGTTTGGTTTCAAGAATTCTCTCTATTGCTTTACTGTTTTTCTATTTCAGTGATTTCTGCTGTAATCTTTACCATTTCCTTCCTGCTACTTACTATGGGTTTAATCAGTTTTCTTTTTCTAATTTCTTAGGATGAAAGCTTAGGTGATTGATTTGAGACTTGCATGCTCTCTTATGAATGTTTAAATGAGTAAATTTCCTTCTAAGCACTTCTTTAGCTGCCCTTCATAAATTTTGATATATTGTGTTTTCATTTTAATTCCATTAAAAGTATTTTCAAATTTATTTTATGATTTTTTTCTTTGACCATTTTGTTATTTAGAAATGTGTTATTTATTTTCCAAATATTTGGTGATTTCCCAGATTTATTTGTTGTTGGTCTCTAAGTTAATTTTATTGTGGGTAGAGAATTTGCTGTGCATTATTTCAGTCACATTAAATGTATTGAGAGGGCCGGCCCCATGGCGTAGCGGTCAAGTGCGTGGGCTCCGCTGCTGGCAGCCCGGGGTTCGGATCCTGGGCGCGCACCGATGCACCGCTTCTCCGGCCATAATGAGGCCACGTCCCACATACAGCAACTAGAAGGATGCGCAGCTATGACATACGGCTATCTACTGGGGCTTTGGGGGAAAAATAAATAAAAATAAATAAATAAATAAAAATAAATAAATGTATTGAGAATAGTTTTGTGACCTAGCATATGGTCAATACTGGAGAATATTCCATGTGCACTTGAAAGAGAGGATTCTGGAGTCATTGCATGAATTAGTTCGTTTGAGTTTCTTTCTTTTTTTTTTTTTTGTGAGGAAGATTAGCTCTGAGCTAACATCTGATGCCAATCCTCCTTTTTGTTTTTTTTGCTGAGGAAGATTGGCCCTGAGCTAACATCCATGCCCATCTTCCTCTACTCTATATGAGACACTGCCACAGCCTCGCTTGACAAGCGGTGTGTCAGTGCACACCTGGGATCCAAATGCACAAACACTGGGCCACCGAAGTGGAGCACACGCACTCAACTGCCATGCCACCAGGCCAGCCCCTCATTTGAGTTTCTTGATTGTGTTGTGCATGTCTTCAAAATTCCTGCTAATTTTTTCTCTAGTTGTTTTATTGGTAACTGAGAATGGATATTAAACGCTTCAACTATTAATGTCAAATTGTCTATTTTTCCTTTCAAGACTGTGTTTTTATTTTTGTATTTTGGGGCTCTGCTTTTAGGTATGCATATCTTTATAATTGTGATATCTTCCTGATGTATTGACTCTTTGTCACTAAGAATATTTCTTGTCTTAAAGTCTATTTTATCTGATATCAACATATTCACTCCAACTCTCTTATAATTATCATTCTCATGGTATATCATTTTTCATCCTTTCGGTTTCATCCTACTGTGTCTTTGAATATAAGGAGTGCTTCTTGTAAATAACATAGATAATATACTTGGATTTTGCTTTACGTTTAGTCTGAAAATCTGTGCTTTTTGATTGGGATGTTTAGAACATTCATCTAAGGTAATTATTAGTATTGTTTAGTTTACATCTGCCATTGCCCTATTTGTTTTTATATTTCTACTCTCATTTTTTACTCTTTTCTTCTGCTGAATTTTTTTACTTTACTTTTGTTTTTTTGCAGTTTCTCTAGAGATTATAATATGCATTTTCATTTATCATAATCTATTTCAGATTCATACCAACTTAATTCTAGTAATATATATGCAACTTTACTATAGTATAACTCCATTGCCTCCCCCTTCTCTGGGCTATTATTGTCTTACAAGTTACATATTAAATATGTTTTTAAAACCTCAATAGTACAGTGCTATAATTATTGCTTTATATAATCCTATTTCTTTTTAAAAAGTTAAGGGAAGAAATGAGAAAAATATGCTTATAAAGTTGTTAGTGTTAACCCACATATCAAAATTTCCAAAGCTATTCATTTTTTCTTGTGCTTTTAAATTAGCATCTGGTTTCATTCCTTTCAGCATGAAGGACTTCCTTTAGTATTTCCTGTAAGGCAAATCTGCTAGTCACAAACTCATTCTTTGCTTATCAAAGAATATCTTTATTTTGAAGAATGCTTATGCTGGATACCGGATTCTTGGATGATATATATTTTTTTCTGTCTGATAAATGTTATTCCACTGCCTTCTGTTTTCTATTGTTTCTAATAAAAAGTCAGCTGTTAATCATTGACACTTCACCATAACTTAATGCATTGTTTTTCTCTTCCTGTGTTCAAGATCTGTTGTTTATTTTAGCTTTCAACAGTTTGGCTATGTGTCCAGATGTGGATCTATTTGTGTTTATCCTACTTAGGCTTCTTGAGCTTCTTGGATCTGTATTAATGTTTTCATCAAATTTGGGAAGTTATAACCATTTTTTCAATAGTTTGGTTTTTTTTTTTTTTTTTGTCCCATTCTCTTCTTTTCCTGAGACTCCCATCATACTGGTTAGTACTCTTGATGTTGTCTCACAGGTCTCTGAAGGTCTGCTCATGTTTCTTCCATGTTTTTTCTTTCTGTTCTTCAGATAGATAACTTATATTGAATTTTCTTCAAGTTCAATGAGTATTTTACCATCTTGATTATGCCATTGAGACTCTGCAATATATTTTTTCTTCACTTTAACTCCAGAATTTCCTTTCTTTAAAAAAAAATTATATATTCTTATTGAGTATCTTTATTATAGTTCACTGTTCTCATAATTCTGTTTAGTTTTTTAAATATGATTTCCTTTTAGTTCTTTGAACATAGTTATGTTAGCTGCTTTGTGATGTTTATCTGCTAAATCTAACATCTGGGACATTCACAGTTTCTTTTGACTCCTTTATTTTTCTCCTGTGGCTAGGCTGCATTTTCATATTTCTTTGTATTTTTTACTTTTTTTTTTTGGTAAAAAGTGAATATTGCAGATAGGATATTATAGGAACACTGGATTATATAATTTCCTCTGAAAATTGATGTTTTTCAGTTTTTGTTTATTTTTTGGTAACTTGCCTGGGTGTGGGGTCCAATAGGAAATAACTAGTCCAGCCTCTGTTTTATATCCTCATGATATAATGTTTGAGAAATGGCCACTAGGGTATATTTTGACTTTTTTTTTTGCTCAGCAAGTTTCAATTAAAATATTGTATATGATACCAACTCTGTTTTTAGTGTGGTTTAATGGAATAGATTATTTGAAACAGAAGGGGTTTTAAAAATTCAACCTCCTTTAACATTCACAGAGTGTATTTCATCCTTTTTGTTTAAAAATTACAGTGTATATCACCACATCTATGAGTATAAAAATTGCATTTTCTTAAATTAAAAAAATGTGCAAATGCACACACACATTCACACACACAAAACTTGTACAACTTTATCTTATAAATAAGAATAACCAATATATGTAAGGAAAACCAATATATTGCTAAGATAACAGAGATCTTCAGCAAAGCTCATACACTCTTAGCTATTTAAACATCTATTCTTTCATACATTAATCAAATAGGGAAGAAGGTAGAGTTTATAGCATTATGTTTCCTCTCATAACATAGTTTTAAGATGTTTAACATCACTGACATAGTTAACCTTTACAGTGTATCATGGGAAAATATGCTGGTTTAGTGTATGTTTGCCCTGAGATTCCCTCTTACCCTTCTCTACCACTGTTCTGTATTAAAAGTGGGCTGAATCCTAAAGATTGCATTTCCCCGGCTCCTGTAGTAACTGGTTTCTGGCTGAGTATGGCTATGAGAGGGTTTGGCGGGAGTTTAGAGGGTGGGAAGAAGAAGCCAAGGTATTTCCCTCTCTTCCTCTGCCTGGGAGACAAGGGCACTATGTACTCTATGGTTTCAGTTCACACAGACAGACTTGCTTGGTTCTCAGCTTTTGTTGAGTTGTTCTTCCTTCTGAGCACTGGAAATGTTGCTTGTTCCTGTTTCCCCTCCAGCCTTGTCGTGGCCATGTCTTCCTGCTATTGTTGATTAATGGGTTTTCTCACTGTCATCTGTTTGGTGTCTAAGTTCAGCATAACCAATTCTCTGCATTACATTTACTTGTTGCAAATTCTTGAAGTTGTTTTTCTGGTTAGATGCCAACTGATAGAGTTTTTAAAAAATCATTATTTTATGTCCTACTTGGTATTTAATTATGTGTCTCTATTTACCCTTAATTAGAAAAAATATTCTAGTTTTGATCCAAGTGGTGATGAAATTTTTTAATTTATGTTTACTTTGGACTAAATCTTTTGGGCTGGATTTGGCCTTTATCCAGTTATTAGTTTTCATAAGAAATAATCAAGACTGACACTAATTCTAATTCTTACAGCATGCCTATACTTAATGAACCACAGATACACACATGTGATTTATTTGGAATCCTCCAGCCTTAGCTCCAGTGGAAATGCAAGAACTCATCACCACCTGATTATTTTTGCAAAGTTTTAAAAATGACAATACATAATAAAATGTAATATAAACACAATACATCTCTTTCTAGTTAAAACATGTTTCTTTCAACCACAATGAATATTAGAAGAAATAACAGGACTAATGTATTTTTAACAAACCCATACTTTCCCAATATCTATTTTGCTCTTTTAGAAAATGGTATAAAATCAAAGGACACTGCTCTTTTTCTTCCCTGCTATAACTTTTGCAATATTAACAGTATAAAATTATCAACTGTGTCTTAAAGGGACTATTTAAAAAAAAAAAGGAAACACTAAAGAACGCGCAAAATAATTTTCCCTTCATTCAGCAGGTTGAAATTGTTTTCTTTCCTCATGGTTAAATATTTAATGTGTTGCTGCTATATAAGAATCATCTTTGTGTTAATTATTCTAATTGTAGACTATCTTTATTTTTTTCCCACACTAAATGCTACTTTATTTGACCAATTAAAAATTTGGATTACTCAGCAGTAGACTGTTTATGAGGTTGATTGTTCAATTGTACCATTGTCTCATTTTACAAATCAACTTTTTAATTTGAGGCTATCAGATATCATAACTGAAAATGTGAACATATGACTAGTCTAATCAGCTTTAATTACGCCATTAGGTATTCAAAAGAAATTAGGAAAGGATGTAGTTTAGTCAGAAATCCTATTTTTTTGTCACAAGTTCTGTTTAATGGCTTTTGTGAAGTATTGCTTCAATTCTGTTTCCAAAAAGCAATAAAGCAGAAGTTGTTTTTACAAAGCAGATAGAAAATTGATTCACTGGTGCTGGGCATTTTCCAAGTATAGTGCAGTATTTCCAAAATGTTACATATGTAATAATGGCTTTGGTGTTTAAGTAAGCATTTCATTAAATGAGTTGATTTTATTTCTAAAGCTAGGGCTAGCATCACTAAATAGTGAAGTGGTAAGAAAGAATTAGTCATGTAATTTTGTGTTAAAAAGTCACCATTCATGTGTATGTAAATCTATCAGTTGAAGGGAGAGGCTGAAGTGTTATGCCTCATCTATTTTTTTGTGTGTGTGTGAGGAAGATCAGCCCTGAGCTACCATCCGTGCTAACCCTCCTCTTTTTGCTGGGGACGACCGGCTGTGAGCTAACATCTATTGCCAATCCTCCTCCTCTTTTTTTGTCCCCCCAAAGCCCCAGTAGATAGTTGTATGTCATAGTTGCACATCCTTCTAGTTGCTGTATGTGGGATGTGGCCTCAGCATGGCTGGAGGATTGGTGCGTCGGTGCACACCCAGGATCCCCAGGGCCGCCAGTAGGGGAGCACGCACACTTAACCGCTAAGCCATAGGGCCAGCCCCATGCCTCATCTATTTTTATTTCACAAATGCAGGGTTTATTTAAGTATTTTTTCTTTAAAAAACTATAATAATAGTAACAATGCATTGTAAATATGACTTTCAATTATCCACGAGCAGAAAGCTATCATAAATCACAAGGGTTTTTTCTCACGTTTTCATATTCAACTATATTTACTTTTATTAAAATCTCATTCTTTCTCAGAATTGCTCTTAGCATTTATTGATGTATTTCTAAATCAAACAGCACAAAGCAAAGCAAAATATTTCTCACTACATTCATTTCTATTTCTTCCCAATTCTCTAAAATAAGTATAATCCACATTATTTCTATCAACGCTGATAAGAAAACATACATTACAATTAATGATTAAAATTCAATTATTTTAAAATTTCCATCAACTGTCTTCACACTAAAAGGTATGGCAGTTGTCTTTAAACAACTGATAGGCTTGGACTGACTTTTCAGAAATCAAGAGATTATCGGCTGGAAATTTTCACATTAAACTTTCCAAATATAGGAAACAAAAATTAAATGAAAGAGAGGAGGTTTAGATTACAAAAAAAACAGTATTATAAATATTTATTTATAATGTTTATGGACTGTAAGAGAAAAGCTTTTTTTCCCCTTAATCACATAGGTGAATAATAAGTCACTTGGAACTGTAATAGTAACACAATAGCATTGGCACTCAGTTCAAATTCTGTTCAGACATTATATATTATGGTTCAGCCTAAAATACAATGAAATCCAGAAATGTGTTACTATTAGGATTTTTCTGTGTTGTACAAGTATGAATACCAGGCAGTATTCAGGAGTGACTGTGCTCCTCTTTTAATGGGGATTGCAAGCACTGTTCACTGAAGTTTGCCATCTTTCGAGTATATTGCAACTTATCAAGGTAAGAAGGAAAAGAGGTTCACTTAAGAAGTTCTGTCTGGTTCATTTTTTACTAGAGATCTGGCTTATTTTATTCTTTATTCCTGCTACAACTCCTTACTCTAACCCGCTCAACCACCAGGGTCAGGATAAATTATTCCAGGGGATTAGAAGTTGTCAAAGTCAAAGTTAAAAAAGAGCAGTATGTATACTGCTTATAAAGTCTTACCTCATGTTGGGCTCAATTAAAAGAAAAGCAAATTAAGGTGCAGCAAACGAATAAGTATCTTAGCTCAAGCATGAGCTCTTCAGTTTCGGTAATAAACCCAGAGAGGTGGCATCCTCAGAGCCCAAGAAAGTTTGGCAACCTTTTTTAAAGTTCCAATGCCTATTTTGTTATTTGATTTCAAAAAATATAAACCATCTTTCCTATTACAATGCCACCTCTACACAAAGTTTTGACCTATATTAATAAATATAATTCATAAGTTAACTGACATTGCATTTATTTCTCAAATTACAGTGAATCAAATGTAATTTAGGAGATTTCTTAACCTATTTTCCACATATTATGACAGAGATTCACCTGGATTTTGCTTCTGAAGCTGAGCCGGGAAGATTGCCAGTACTCAGGTCAATTACTAGCCCAGGCCAAGCTTCACTTTAGATTCAATGGCAGTAGAGTCAAGAGTATAGAATTGTATGTGCCCATACATGTCAGTGGACACCCCGACACAAAGGCCTCAAATGTGGCACATTCTAGTTGACTCTAGGCATAGATTCTCCTTCTTTCTGGCAGAGATAACATCTGTTTTGTTAGTCTATATTTCTGAATAAACAGAAATTTTAGCACAATTATCCACATTTGCCTTAGATTTTTGAAACTTTCCTTGTGCAGCTGTTTATTTTTTCTTTTTGTATAATTTACCTTCATCTTTCTTTTTTCCATAGAGAATTTATTTACTAATCTGCATATGCCCATTGAAAAAATAGTCTAAATGATGGAGCATGAGAGTTGAATTCAAAGAAGCATGCAGAAAATTGAAGGACTACATAAACTATTTAGATAAAGCAGATCAATTAGTCTAGCCAAATTAATTATTCTAAATAATATATTATTTTTCTATATAAAATCTGTTTCTCACTAGTTGAGATATGTTTAAGATCATGATTTTAGAATGTGAGGAGTTGGTCATTCAGTCAATAATAAACATCCTTTCATCGTTTCCGTTAAATTCAGATCAACAGCCTTTTATCTGGCACCTACCTCATGACAGATTCTGGGATCATGAAGAGAAATTAGCTAAGGTCACAACTATGAAGAAGGTAACAGTTTTGCCAGGTGACAATATCTAAATAAATAAATTATAACTAATTATTTAAAGGACATGTTATAAAACAGGTTATTCACTAATTTTATGACAGTGATTGGTCCAATCAAAGTAGAAAGGAGCTTAAAAATAAGTACAATAGAGAAGAGGATTCTGGGAAGATGGCACACTTGGAAGCACCACGAATCTCTCTCCCCATCTAGAAAACAATGGCACTGTCAGAATCTATCTGATGTAACTATTTTGGAACTCTGGAGTCTATGGAAAGCTCGCAACTTCTAGAGAAAGGCTTGGTTGGTAAATTGTGGTTAATTTTGACCAATTTCAGGTCTTAGCACAGTAGCAGCTACCCCCACCACTACTGAGAGTCCTGTGGCAGGCAACTATGTGCAGATTCTAGGATCAGTTTGCACGAAGCTTGCAAGAGCCGGGGGGGCAAAAAGGATCCTGTCCTCCAAATATTGGGGATCTGTGCTCTGATTGCTGAATGCTGCTTCTCCTAACGGAGATGCAGGCAAGATGTGGCAACCATTGTTGTTACACCTCATTCAATTGTTGCAAGCCCTACCTCCTTTTGCTGAACTGACTTCTAAGGGATTTAAGGGCCAGCACACTTCCTTTCATCTTCATTTTTCTTATTTCATTTGTCGAAGCCATAAATTAAAGACTAAGAGATCCAAAAGCAACTGTATATATATGAGAAATTAGAAAGTCACCTGAGAAGACCTTAAGTTTACACCTCAGCCTAGTCCTCAGTACAGAGATAGTCCAGAATAATCAAAAAAACAAAAACCATAACAGAAACAAAACACATCAAACCCTGGTAGAGGAGGAGAATCTGATTTCTATAACTGCCACATAATTAGATTTAAATGTCCAGTTTTCAACAAAAAAAAAATCACAAGCCCTACACAGAAATAGGAAAGTTTGGCCCATTTGAATGAAAAAAATAAAATCAACAGAAAAATTGCCACTGAAAAAGACCTGATGGTATACCTGCTAAACAAAGATTTTAAAACAACCATCTTAAATGCTCAAAGAAATGATGATGTGGAAAATGTCAAGAAAACATGTGAACAAAATGGATACATCAACAAAGAGATAGTAAACCTAAAAAGAAACCAAAATGAAATTTTTGAGTTGAAAAATACAATAACTGCAATAACAAATACACTAGAGGAATTCAAAGGCAGATTTGAGCTCGCAGAAGAAAGAATCGGTGAACTTAAAGATAAAACAATGGAAATTATTGAGTCTGAGGAACCAAAAGAAAAACAGAAATGAATGAAAATGAAAACACAACATACCAAAACTTATGCGACGCAGCAAAAGCAGTACTAAGGGGGTAATTTATAGCTATAAACACTTACATTAAAAAACAAGAAATATCACAAACCAACAACTTAACTTTAGAATTTAAGGAACTAGAAAATGAAGAACAAACTAAACCTAAAGCAAGGAGAAGGAAGGAAATAATAAAAATTAGAGGAGAGATAAACAAAATAGAGAATAGAAAAACTAGAGGAAATCAATGAAACCAATGAAAATTGACAAACTTTTAGCTAGATAGACTAAGAAAAAAAGAGAGAAAACTCAAATTACTAAAATCAGAAATGAAAGTGGAGATATTGCTACCAATTCTACAGAAATGTAACGTATTATGAGAGTACTGTGAATAATTGCACACCAATAATTTGGAAAACCTAGATGATATGGACAAATTCCAAGAAATACAAAACCTACCAAGACTAAATCACAAGGAAATAGAAAATCTGAATATACCTATAACTAGTAAAGAGATCAAATCAGTAACCAAAAATCTCCCAACAAAGAAAAGCACTGGACCTGATGGCTTTACTGGTGAATT